>NC_050578.1:104823806-105543806 GCF_011100635.1 Trichosurus vulpecula | reverse complement strand
AAGGGGCTGTTGACTCAGGAAGACCTCAAATTTCAGCCTGTTGTTGAAATTGCAGTGTCTATGGAAACTGCACCCAGAGATGCAGGGATGATTTTCTACCATAAGGCTCAAAGATAGAAGGGACATGCAAAGAAATGATAGCACTGGAGAGGAGGTGGCCAAAGGTTGGGCAAGCAGAAACACAATGCTGGGGGCTATTACTGAATGTGGCACTTAAGCTGTATTAGGTAGAAGGCATAACTGACCATTGTCTTTTTTTTCAGATGTTCAGAGGGAAGCATTTTCAATGGGGGAGATGAGGAGGGAGGGAGAGAGAGAGAAAGAGAGAGAGAGAGAGAGAGAGAGAGAGAGAGAGCAGGGATAAACAGAAAGAGAGAGAGAGAGGAGAAGAGATAGAGAAAGAGAAATGTAAAGAGAGAGAAAAAAGAGAAAAAGAGAAAGAGAGGTGGGGAGAGAGAGAGAGAGAGAGAGAGAGAGAGAGAGAGAGAGACATAGAGAAAGAAGCAATAAAGAAAAGCACATTGTAGAGACAGCAAATGAGGACTATTTTGAGAAGAGCAAGAGACCTTAAGCTCAGTCTTATCAAGAAATATGGATCCTAGTTGGAACTGGATGAAATGTCCCAGAGAACCTACACATGCAATATCAGATTTCAGACAATTATTAGTCATTCTAGTTCACTTTATTTCAATATATGTTTATTGAGCTCCTACTGTATGGAGAGCCAGATGATAACTTTTAAATGCTAAATTGAGAAGTTTTATCTTTGAGGCAAGAATGAGCCGCTGGAGATTCTTGCAGGATGTGGTCTTCTCCTGCAAATTACTTTCCATAATTTTGCTTATGTTGCATATACACATCTATTGTAGCTTCTCAGTAGACTATAAGCTCCTAGAGGATAGGAATGGTTTTATTTATATCTTTGCACCCCCAAGCACTAGCACAGCACTTGATACATAGTAGGCACTTAGTAAAGGCCCAATTGGTTGAGTGTTTGGAGGAAGGGGGCATCTTTTTGTGACAGTGCACACATATAATACATGTAACCTGGTAAAGAAGGTACTGGGGAATATAACAACAATGCTGCTTGCAGCTGCTGTGGAGATGTAAGGCCAATAATACCAGCACACAGGAAGGCTGCTAGCACAAGTTCTTTAATCTGCTTTTCTAAGGAAAACAACTTTAAACAATCTCACTTTAATTAAACATACATATATCATTCACTTAGTTCAGTGGGAAAAGTCAGCACTCTGAACTTCAGAGAAAACACAAACAGAAATTACAGAGAAAGTAACACAAATCAACAGACAGGCTTTTGTCTGTCCATAGCCGTACATACATAGTTACCAGAGAGAGAAGCACCAGCATCTGAGTTTTCGAAGTTGAGGGGGAGGCTCCTCAATGGCTACCCAGAGTCTCGTTTGGCAAAATCACACGAATGTTCTTCCAATGTGTGAGTCCCAAAGCAAAACACTAACATCAGAGTATATATATATATATACTTCTTCAGGGTCAGAGGGCATCACAACCATGTGACTCAAACTCATGTGACTTAGGCTTTCTTGTGACTTAAGCAGGTCATCAAAGACTCTTGATTCAATCAAAGGCACTTGATTGCCTTAGTGCTGAGAAGCACCCCAGAAGAAGAAACAGCGAAAAGTCCCACTTTGCTTGCCATTACAAGGAGGACACAAAATTTAGAAATATGATCCTAGCTCTCATGAAGGTGCTCCAGGCATATAAAGGCACCAGTAGGCACTCCAAAATGTGGAATGGGTGGATGGAGATGTAAGTAGTAGTAATATTGAGCTTTTATCTTGGGAAAACATTCTTTCTTCTTCTAGCGATCAATGTGTTACATTAGCCTGAACAGTTAGTATGGTTTTCCATTTGCAAACCTTAAAGTGCTATATGGTTGGCAAGATTTCCATGAAAGAAATGATAAAATAGAATGTTTTGGCTCTTGAAAGTGTATATTTCAATTAGCTAGAAAATTCAGTTGGGGGAAAAGCTCATTCCTAGATAATGCCAGACAGGAGAGGTGTCACTGTACTTTGGGTTTAAGACAGAGCTTGTGCAGCTGAAGTCCAATGATTCTGCCAATGACTCATTACATTGTGTAGGAGGGAGACTCTCCTCCCCACCATTCTTTAAGGTAATGCCAGCTGAATGGAACCATAGGTGGCTGTTCTTAACTTTTCAATCAGAACACCTGGGTTCAGACCTTCACTGACACAATACCTGTGTTACCTGGGGAGGTAGCATCCAGAACAGTGGAAAGAGCACATGATCTGGAGTTGGAGAACGTGGATTCAAATCTTGACTCTATTAAATAGTACTATGGAGGGAAGGGAAGGGAATGAGGTTTTATTAAATATTTACTATGTGCCTGGCACTGTGCTAAGAGCTTTCCAAATATTTTCTCATATGCTCGTTTACCTACTATGGGTGGGCAAATGAAAATGCATCAAAAATTCAAATTCAAAGGACTGAGAAATAAGAATTTCATTAGTCATTTTTTGTAGATGATATCTTTCAAAATAGAACCCTGACTACTAAATCATTTTTAGCGAATAGTGATCACAAATTTGGAACTGGAAGAGTCTAAAACTCTTCTCATTTTGCAAATGAGAAGACCGAGGCCGCTCACAGCTTATAAGTGTTCAGCAGGATTTGAACCCAGTTCCTCCTGACTCCAATTTCCTATCCACCATTCTACACATTTATTGAATAGCCTTTGTGTATTTTTAAAAATACACAACAATGTCCTAAAATAATAGCATCTGTATCCTGCCTGGTTTTCTGTTAGATTGTAATGTCTGCTGGCCTGGCAAAAATGAACCAGCAAGAGGAGTATTATGTCAGAAATGAATAAGCAGCACAATATAGAAAAACAACCAGAGGGGAGGGAATCAGGAGACTCAGAGAGTGGTCCTGGAGCTCTTACCCACTAGCACTGTGACCTCAAACAAATCTCTGAATGCATATGGATCTCAGTTGAAAACATACACAAAATGAAGACAACAATAATGATGCCTCTCCCAAATTGGTTGTTATTAGGATTCGATGTGAAGTTTGAATAAGTGATGTGCAACCATGTGGATGATGTAAAAGGAACATGCACAGTATGCATTGGTAGTGGCAAAAGTATACAAGCCAACGCAATATGACAAACATTTATTAAGTAGCTCTTGTATGCAAGGCATTTTACTAGGAGCTGAGAACAGAAAGATGAACCAAAAACAGAGCTTACATTTCACTAGGGTGCTACAGCTTGTAAACAGCTGAGTAGAAATAGGATTATACAAAGTACATAGGGATCAAGCCCAAGAAACTAAGGGAATCAGCAAAGGATTTGTGTAGGAGATGGAACATGAATGGTTCCTTGGTTGGAATGGAGAATATATGGAAGGCAGTCATTTGAAAGAAACCTGGAAAAGTAGTCTGGAGCCAGATTGTGAAAGATTTTAAATTCTAGGCACAAAATTTTGCATTTGATTCCAGACGTATTATGAAGCATCATAGTCCATAGATATTTTGTAACATCTACACACACACACACACACACACACACACACACACACACTCATACACACACATATAAATGAAAAGAGAAATGGAATTACGTACTTGATTGGGAGTATTCTTACAATTGAACTTTGGGCCATTTTCTTCCAACAGACTGCCTTATACTGTAAATAAGACTGGTTGTTTGCACAATGTCTTGAACATAGTAGGAATGCAACCCATGTTGAACTGAACTGGAATTTAATTGCACATTAAAGCACTTTCTTTGACAATAGACTACTTTTAACTCAATGTTCTAATAAATAGTTTGTAACTTGAACATCATAAATGTAAATTCTGACATAGTAGAAATAAAATAAAATTGCAGTACTTAGTGCCGATGAGAACTCAATTTTTTAATTATTGTTTTTCCTTTATTGAAAAGACAAGGAAAGAGAATTGAATTTTTAACATTGAATATTAATATAACATACAACTTTTGGCATGGACTCATTATAAACAGCCAACCTTTTCACCAAACTAAACATAGGGTAGTTTATATTATTTCAACCAAGTTCATGTAATTAAGAAAGTGTTTTCAAATGCAATAGAATTATCTCATTTACTTTGCTATATTTACATATGTCTTTCATGGAGAGCTATTTGGCAGGAAATCTAACTGTTCTTTAAATAAGCACACCAAAATACTCCTGTAGTGTCTAAAGTTCTGCTAAAAGGGAAAATCCACACCAATTTGCCTCTGAAAAGGCATTATCATTGCTCTTTTGGCGGCTTAGAGACAAAATGGAGATTGGAATCCAACCAAAAGCTAGTTATAGATTTTCTTCCCCAAAGCTTTTCCTGTAGTTTCTCACGACCTAATAAAAATTAATGGATGGTAGGGAAAGAAACATATTAGCCACCAAATATTTGTGAACTAATGGAACCAAAATTATGTAGTTAAGTGGGAGTTCCAGGTATTTTCCTCCTAGACTGAAGTACGAAGTACGATTTAGTCATATTTAATGATATTTATCATACTACAATATAGTTATTTAAACCTAAAAACAAGATAGGCTCTTGTTTGGATTTTTAAAGATGAGTAATTTATGTTCATTCTACAACTTAGGTTTGGGTGATTCTCATGCCTTTGCTTCTCCAATTTTTTATTTGTAAATTTGGTTACAATTTGGAGCTTTTCTGTAGGTGCCGGTCAGAAAATGGAATGCATTTTATTGAAATTCACTAACCTTTAAGCATCACAGTTTTAGAACTTTGTGCCTATTTTGATAACTCTGACAATACTGTCATAGTTTGCTATGGATTTCCAATCACCTTGCAGATATTTAGAATAGAGACAAAATAATTTTCTTTCTTTTTTAGCCTCAAAGTGAAAGATCTTAGAAGAGGAGAGAAGCAGTGGGTCACATCATTGGATTGAGACAGTTTTTTATCCTTAAGAGAGCTGGATATTCTTGATTCAAAATTGATTCATCTCTTAGAAAGGGATGGTATCCCTAATGACCATCGAATTTGATATACATCTTAGAACGCGGAAGGTGAGACTTGTGTCTCCAATTCTACAGTAATGCTGAGGGATAGAAAAGAGAGTAGCAAGTCAACATGATGGAAGGAGACCAGAAATCGTGGCAAGGATATAGCCTATAGACAGCCTTTCTTTCTTCTTGTGGATAGATCAGTGGTCCAATTGGAGGTCTCACCCTTGGTCTGGCTCCCTGCCAGACAAGACTATCTCTCTCCTCTGTTTTTGTGATCTTCTATTGAATAAGGCCAATGGAGCCTTAAGGGATGTTCAGATTTATAATTTAATTCAACTTTCTTTGCACAAATGCTTGTATGTCTGTATCTTTATATGTAAAAGGTATTGTTAGAATGATATCAATCTCTAGAAGCAATTTTTTAAAATTAAATTTACATGTTTTATTGAACTAGAGATTTCCGCCCTAATTCACGTGCCTGTTAGATACCTTCCCTCCTTGCCTCATATCTGTTTTATTCATTTAGATGTCCAGGAGTTCCTAAAAGAGAAGGAAATCCCTCTTAGTATGAATTCCACTTTTTAAAATACATAAGCATATGTATATTAATGACATTCTTATCACTATCATTTTATCAACCTCTTAAAAGATGTTACATTCGTAGGAGGAAAGAGAGGAGGAATATTGTAAATGAATGGAATTTCTATGACTAATATTCTGGTTGCTACTGGGGGTTTAATGAGGGATAAAATTATTGGTAGAAACACTTAAAAGTGTCACCCTTTCTCTTGCCTGGGGGTACTCTGGTAAGTGGGGGAGGCTTTTCTTTAATCACAGCTATACTGCATTTAATTCTATCTTGGAAGTTTGTGGGAAGAGGAGGTCTGTGCATTTCTACCCCAGCATACAGGTCTGTTCTTAGGCACTGTTAACATTCATTTCTAAACCAATTAATTTTTTTTACCCCAAGCTTGTAAAGCACACATGCCTTACTGGAGGCCTACAAATGCCAAGTTTGAAATAAAAAAATCAAACTACATGTATTTTTTTTTTTTGCACAAAAAATTCTGGCAAAATTCTTCACTGGAAAAAACACTTATTGCTTTCTGGAATGCTGCTATATCACCAAATGATTAAACAGATTTCTGTCAACTTTCTAAATTCACTTCTCTGCAGACAGTATGAAAAATGACATTTTTTTTTTCTCTAGGGTCATATTGGGAGAATCTTGGAAATGATTGAGCCCAGAGACAAGAGTAAGTTTTCCTTCTCATGGAAACTGGTTATGTTGTGTTCCCCTCAAGTTTCCAAACTCCCACATGAGAGCTTTTCTGGGGTAGAATGGGCCTTGGGGAAAAAATGGGGCAGCTAGGTGGCACAGTGAGTAGAGCACCGGCCCTGGAGTCAGCAGGACCAGAGTTCAAATGCGGCCTCAGATGCTTGACATGATTACTAGCTGTGTGACCTTGGGCAAGTCACTTAACCCCAATTGTCCTGCTTTCCCCCTTCAAAAGAAAAAAGAAAAGGCCTTCAGATTGCCCACAGCCCATAAATTGTCCTAAGGATAGGCCTATCAGAGAACCAAACATCTTATATAGCCATTAGCAGTCCAAATGAGGAAAACTCAATGCTTGTTGAATTGATTTCATCTTTACATTAAATTTTCCTGATGCTGCCCTATGCCTCAAACTATTAGCGCCCTCCCTCCAAAACTACCTTGTGCTTAACTATTTTGTGCATATTACTATTTCTTCACATTATATTTGTGCTATACACATATATGTGGATAGATGTACATGTCATATATATGTACACATAGATAACATATACAGATACATACATACCTATATGTAATACTTTTTGTTTTCCTCATTAGAAGATAAGATCACTGAGAGTAGGGATTCTTTCATGCCCATTTAACCTCCATTTGGTGACTTCCAGTGATTTGGAACTCACCACCTTCTGGAAAGGCAAGGTAGCTATTGGGAGAGGTGACGTAGTCTGGAGAGTGAGCTTGAAGTGAAGGGGTAAAATCTGTCAGAACTCTTGTTCCTCTGGTAGTCTTCAGTGAAGAATTGGAGCAGGATTCTTTTGTGTGGGTGTCCTTCCCAAGTCTGTACTATGCGTCTCATCCCATGGTCAAAACATATTCCAGACATGGTCTGTCTGGAGCAGAGTACAGAAGGACTATCACCTTCCTCATTCTGGGCATCCTAGAGAACTGGTCTTGGAGTCAGGATAAAGTGAGCTCAAATACCTCCTCAGTCTCTTACTTCCTGTGTGACCCTGGGCAAGTCACTTAATCTCTCTGTGCCTCTGTTTCCTCATCTGTAAGTGAGGATATTGGACTTCATGACTTCAAAGGTCACTTCCAGGATGAAATATATAATCCCACTACTTTTTCAACCTTCTAATACCATACCTCAAGACTACGTTAGGTTTTTAAAATTTTTATTTTTTTCTCCCATATCATTTTGTCAGCTCATGTCGATTTTGTAGTCCTCTAGAACTCCCAGGCTTTAAAAATCGGTACTGTTATCTAGCAATCTCCCTTTTTCTTTTCAGGTCTGTCCCCTGTTGTGGCCTACTTCCAGGGGATGATTTGAATCCAGCCCCCATCTAGGGAGTTATACCTTGTTGGGAAGGGTTATCAGAATTTGGAAAGATGTGAAGGATTTGGTGATATTTGGGATCATCCTGAGCAACAGAGCCTCTAAGCTGAGATGATGTTCAAAGTCCTGGTCTGCTGGCATGGAGTTGTAATATAGCCCTGAAAATCCCAGACTTAATTTGAACTCTATAAACTGTGGTCCCATGGGTTTGGAGCAAGACCCCGAGTACTCTGAGCAGAGGCAGCTAGGTGGTGCGGTGGGGAGAGTGTTGGGCCTGGAACTGAGAATTTTGCTGTTGTTGAGTCATTTTTCAGTCATGTTCAACTCTTCAAGATCGCATTTGGGGTTTTCTTGGCAAAGATACTGGAGGGGTTTGACATTCCTTCTCCTGCTCATTTTATAGATGAAGAACTGAGACAAGCAAGGTTAAGTGACTTGCCCAGGGCCACACAGCTAGTTAGTGTCTGAGACTGGATTTGAACTCCATTTCGGGTTTTCTTGGCAAAGATACTAGAATGTTTTGCCATTTCCTTCTCCTGCTCATTTTATAGATGAAGAACTGAGGCAAACAGGGCTAAGTGACTTGCCCAGGGCCACACAGCTAGTAAGTGTCTGAGACTGGATTTGAACTCACAAAGAGGAATCTTCCTGACTCCAGGCCCAGCACTCTCTCTACTGTGCTACCTAAGTTCAAATCTGGTCTTAGACACTTACTAGCTGTATTACCCTAGATGAGGGACTTAATGTCTGTTTTCCTCAGTTTTCCTGATTATGAAATGGGGATAATATTAGCAGCTACTTCGAAGGGTCATCATGAGGATCAAATGAGGAAATATTTGGGAGGCGCTTGGCACACCTGGTACACCGTAGGTGCTCTATAAATGCTTATTCCCTTCCCCTTCCCTTGATCTTATTTATTGAATGACTGATAGAATGAATGAACAAAATGTCAAATGTTTGTTTCAGAACTAATACTTAAAGCCATCGGGGATCGGGAATAGGAACAAGTAAGGCAAGGCTTATGGAGTCTTATTAATGAAATCCTTCAGAATGCTAAGTATTAAAACTTAAAGAAATAAGATATAACAATACTCATGAGTTGGATGGTGCCTGGGTAACTGTATTAGTCAGTCAATAAGCGTTTATTAAGTGCCAACTATGGGTCAAGAACTATGCTAAGCACTGGGAATACAAAGAAAGGCAAAGAAACAGTCCTTACTACCCTTAAGG
Organism: Trichosurus vulpecula; assembly: GCF_011100635.1. Lineage (NCBI taxonomy): Eukaryota > Metazoa > Chordata > Mammalia > Diprotodontia > Phalangeridae > Trichosurus > Trichosurus vulpecula. The sequence goes on along the minus strand of NC_050578.1, from coordinate 105,534,958 downwards.
AACCCCCATTTTAATGAGCCAATAACGTTAGGCTAATAGGTTAATTCACACAAAAATCATCTGCAGATTTAATCATGTTCTTTTTTATTAATTGTTTGGGGAGCAAAAGAGGTTCCTCACAAAAAGCAAGCACAAGACTCGACTTGACCTTATGTTGGCTACCCTTAGGCATCCACAAAGAGAACACTGTCCAGGAAGGAGCAGACTTATTAGTAATGACCTCAGACTGAGATTAGTGCTAGCAGCTGTCCCTCCCTGATCATTCCTGTCATACTGTTTAGGTTTTTGATAAATGTTTGGCAAGTTTAATTGAGTTGAAAATGGAATGGAATAGGTTAGGATGTTCACAGAAGAGGGGCCTTGCCATTATTATTCACGCTATAAGAAATTCTCCCCATCATTGACTGATTTGCAAAATTGTTTTGATGTATGAGACTGATCTGCAAGATCTATTATTGGCAGCACTTTATGGATCTTTAGACAGCTCCCTCAGGCTACTCCAGCTGTTTTCTGGTATCACATATCTAACAAAGATACAATTGCTCATTGGCAAATTAACTCGGAATCACTTCCATTTTCAAATCAATTTCAGAAACAATTATTGGAGAACCTCCACAAGAACATGGATGCTACTGTTGATCCTGCAAAGTAGCAAATGCATTGATTCCTCTCTTTTTCTTCCCCTTTTCCTCATCTTTCTCTCCTTCTGATGTTAATTGTCCTTGCCGTAGAAAGACATGGGATTCTAAGACCACTCTGTTGGAAGGACAGATCATTGGAAGCATAGGACCCAGAAAAGAGATCTGTTGCTGCTGGATATGCTAGCATGAATTTGGTCTCCTCTGACCTGGTAAATTGCCTCAGACATATTCTGCAGTAATCAGGAAAGCACTTATTAAGCACCTACTATGTGCCAAGCACTGAAGCTAGTGCTGAGGATACAAAGAAAGGCAAAAAACAATTCCTGCAATCAAAGAATTCACAGTCTAATGAGGTAGTCACCATGCAAACAATTCTGTACAAAGAAAATATACACAGGATGAACTGGGAATAGTCTCAGAGGGAAGCCACTAAGATTAAGAAAGACTGGAGAAAGCTTCTGTCAGAAGGTAGGATTTCAGTTGAAACTTAATAGAAGCTAGGAGGCAGAGATGAGGAGGGAGGGAGTCCCAGGTCTGAGAACAGGAAGGGAAAATGCTCAGCGTTTGGAGATGGAAGGCACATACAACTTTTATAGGAGAGGAATTTTCATACATAACAGTCACCTCAGTCACCAAATCTCTTATGGAATAAAGAAGTTTCTTGGAATTTGCTTTATTTAGGTAAAAACTGAAAGGAAATGAAATCTATCTAATTAGGGGAATCCTGACAAAAAGCGAAGACCAATTTAGCTTTTGTTCTTAGTGCTGAGACCCTAGTTAGATGAACTCTGGAGACAACTGGTCCTTATCCCATTGGCTTGACTTTTTAAAAAATCTGGATATAATTTGCATATTCATATTATTAAATTATTGAGCATGATTTCATTTAAAGATGAGAGACAATGTGGTCTAGTGGATAGAGAGCTGACCTTGGAGTCGGGAACACCTGGATTCAAAGCTTGCCTCTGACACTAATTGGCTGCTAAGTCCTTCAACCTTTCAGAGTTGCAAGCTGGTCTCCAAAACTCTATACTATAGAGAAAGTGCCAACCTTAATTGATAGAGGAGATCCTTCCACTTATGAAATTTCAGGTGTGGTAGAAATAAAAATAAAAATGGAATTATGGAGTGTGAACCTATAGACTATATGCCTGTTGTTCAATGATCTAGCTAAGTTCAGAAATTTGACTGTGGGATGACGAACATATTTTTGGGTGGGTGGGTGGCAGAAAAACTCATGAAAATCATTTAATAAGTCCAAGAGAGATCATGCTCTGAAGTAGTAGAGGGAACAGCTGTAACTAGGAAATCATAGATCTTTCAAGTATTACAGTATCATTAAATTTAAAATGACTATCATTTTGGTTTTCTTTTTATTGAACCCAACTAATACTTCAGGTAATAAGAAGACCATGGTCTTTATTAATCAACCAATCAATATTTAATTGCTTGCTGCGTGCAATGAATCATGGTAGGCACTGGGGATAGGAAAACAAGTTGTAGGCATATATAAAATATGTATAATACTGATAGCTAGCGTTTGTATAATGCTTTAAGATTTGCAAACCATTTTAAAAAATATCTCATTTGATCTTTACAACTCTGGAAGAAATGCCATTATTATCCCATTTCACAGCTGAGGAATCTGAGGCACAAAACAATTATGTGACTTTCCCAAGGTCATATAGCCAGTGAATATCTGAAACTAGATTGAAGTTGAGGTCTTCCTGGCTCCAAGTCCAAAATTGTACCCGCTGCACCACTAGTCACCTCAAAAACAGACACAAACCAAACATAATTTAATGTATTGTCTGGATTTCCTCCTAAAGCCCAGCCTTCTCTGTAGAAAGTAAACCGGAACTCTTTATGACAACTAAGAACCAGAAATGAAGCTGATGCCCACTAATTGATGAATTGCCAAACAAATTGTGATATATGAATGTAACCAAATATTACAGTGCAGTAAGACATGATGAATATGAAAATTCAGGGAAACTCAAGAAGACTTATATGAACTGGTGCAGTTCCAAGTAAGTAGAACCAGGAGAATAATTTTCATAATGACCATAATAAAAGTATATGACAATTATACTAAAGCTACCAGGGCTCTGATCAAGTCAGAGACCAAAAGAGAAACATGCCTCCCTCCACTCAGCAGAAAGATGGTGCACTATAGGCAGGAGTGTGCTGCAGCCAGCTTAAAGAGGGTTTAGAGAACTGATTGTTAAATTTTCTACTGTTAATGTTTACATTGCAGGAATTGTCAAACACTACAAATCCGGACCTAATTTATGGTTTTGTTGGTTGTCTAGACTTAAAGTGATGAAGAAAGTATCAATAAATTAAGCTTAAAAGTGTGTTGTGCTCACATTTTTGTGGGGGAGAAGGCTGGTTATTAAAAAAAAATTATTTCATTAAATATTTCCAAGTTACATGGAAAAAGTTAACATTGTGTTTTTAACGTTTTGAGTTCCAAATTCTCTCCCTCCCTCATGCTCCTCTCCCCTCCTTAAGAAGGTGAGATATATGATAAGAAAAAGAAAACAGATAGAAAGAAAAAAGAAAGAAAAGTAGAGAAAGTAAAAAAAAAGGATGCTTGAATATACATTTAGAGTTCATCAGTTCTCTCTGTGGACGTGGACAGCATGTTTCATCATGGGTCCTTTGGAGTCTTGGATCCTTGGAGTCTCGGATCATTGTCTTGATCAGTGTAGCTAAGTCTTTCATGACTGATCATCTTTCCAATATTGCTGTTACTGAGTACATGTTCTCCTGGTTCTACTCACTTCACTTTGCATTAGTTACATATAAGTCTTCCCAGGTTTTTCTGAAACCATCCTGCTCATTATTTCTTATATCTCAATAGTTTTCCATCACAATTATATACTACAACTTCTCAAATGATGGGAATTCCCTCAATTTCAAATTCTTTGTCATAGCAAAAAGAGCTGCTATAAATATTTTTGTACACGTAGGTTGTTTTCCTTTTCCCTTAATCTTTTTGGGATTCAGACCCAGTGGTGGTCTGAGTCAAAGGGTAGCAAGAGTTTTATAGCCCTTTGAGTATACATCCAAATTGCTCTCCAGAATGGTCCACAACTCTACCAATAGTGCAGTAGTGTTCCAATTTTTTCACACCCCCTCCAACTTTTGTCATTTTCCTTTTCTGTCATGTTAGTCAATATGATAGGTGGGCGGTAGTACCTCAGATTTGTTTTAATTTGCATTTTCTAATCAGTGGTAATTTAGAATATTTTTTCATGTGGAGTGTAGATAACTGATTTCTACTTCTGAAAATGGCCTGTTCACACCTGATGACTATTTATCAACTGGGAGAAAAGCTCTCATTTTTTAAAATAAATTTTGCTCAGTTCCTTATATATTTGAGAAATGAGGCCATTGTTGAAGAAACTTGTAAAATTTTATCCCTAGTTTCCTTCTTTCCTTCTAATTTTGGCTTCATTATTTTTATTTGTACAAAAGCTTTTTAATTTCATATAATCAAAAGTATCCATATTATTCCCCCCCATCCCTGCTCTTTTTTATCATAAGCTCTTCCCTTATCCGTAGATCTGACAGGTAAATTTTTCCATGCTCCCCTAATTTACTTGGGATATCACCTTTGAATGGTGTAGTTTCTGCCAAACTGCCTGTTGCTGCCCTCCAGCTTTCCCAGCAATTTTTGTCAAATGGAGAGTTCTTGCCCATTTGGGGTTTATAAAAACCTAATTACTATGATCATTTACTACTGCGTATTGTGTACCAATCTATTCCACTGATCTATCACTCTATTTCTTAACCAGTACCAGATTGTTTTGATGATTACCACTTTGCAATAAAGTTTGAAATCTAGTATTGCTGGGCGGTTTTCCACTAAAGGTCTACAGAACTGTGGTGCTGACCTCATTGTTGTATGCCTGTGAAACCTGGACAGTCTACAAGCGCCATGCCAGGAAACTGAATCACTTCCATTTGAATTGTCTTAGGGAGATTCTGAAGATCACCTGGCAGGATAAGGTACCAGAGACTGAGGTTCTTTCTCAAACTAAACTGCCAAGTATTCAAACTCTACTGTAGAGAGTGCAACTCCCATGGGCTGAGCACATTGTTAAATGCAAAACATACACTTGCCAAAAAGACTATTTTGTGGAGAACTCACACAAGGCAAGCACTCACATGGTGGTCAGAAGAAGTGATACAAGGACACTCTCAACATCTCCCTAAAGAACTTTGGAATTGATGTGTGATGTGGGAGACACTGGCACAGGACTGCTCAGCATGGCATGCCCACATCAGAGAAGGTGCTGTGCTCTATGAGCAAAGCAGAATTAAAACAGCTCAAAGGAAATGCAGGATGCGCAAATTTAGAGTATCCACCCCAAATGTTCACACGGCCTATTTGTGCCTGACCTGCAGTAGAGCATTCTGAGCTTGTACTGGTCTAATCAGCCACAGTTGGACGCGTTGTAACTTGACTCTAGCATAGTGATCTCATTTTGGTCCTCTTTGAGAATGAAGGACAACAACCAAGACCAACTTTCAATATTTTTCCTTTGATTCCCTTGATATTCTTGAACTTTGCTTTCCAGAAGAATTTGGTTATTATTTTTCTAGCTCAATAAAATAATTTTTGGTAGTTTGCTTGGTGTGGCACTGAATAAGTAAATTAACTTAGGTAGAATTGTCATTTTTATTACATTGGCTCAGCCTACCCATGAACAATTAACATTTCTCCAATTGTTTAGATCAATCTTTATTTGTATGAAAAGTGTTTTATAATTGTGTTCATATGGTTTCTGGGTTTGTCTTGGCAGGTAGACTCCCAAGTATTTTATTTTGTCAGCAGTTATTTTAAATGAAATTTCTCTTTATATCTTTTGCTGTTGGGTTGTGTTCGTAGTGTATAGAAATGCCAATGATATACATGGGTTTATTTTCTATCCTTTTTATTTTGTTGTCTCATTGTCCCACTGCTAAAGTTGTTAATTATTTCATCTAATTTTTTAGTTAATTCTCTAGGGTTCTCTAAGTGTAACATCATGTGATCTGCAAAGAGTGATAGTCATGTTTCTTTATTACCTATTCTAATTCCTTCAATTTCTTTTTCTTGTCTTACTGCTGTAGCTAGAATTTCTAGTATAATATTGAATAACAGTGGTGATAATGGACAACCTAACTTCACCTCTGATCTTATTGGGAAGGCTTCACATTTATTTCCTTTACGGATAATGCTTGATCTTGGTTTTAGACAGATACTATTTATCATTTTAAGAAAGATTCCATTGATTCTTATGATTTCCAGGGTTTTTAATAGAAATGGATATTGTATTTTGTCAAAGGCTTATACTATATCATATGATTTCTGTTGTTTTTGTTATTGATATGGTCAATTATACTAATAGTTTTTATTATATTAAAACAGCACTGCATTCCTTGTATGAATCTCACCTGGTCATAGTGTATGGTCTTTGTGATATATTGCTATAATTTGCTTGTTAGTATTTTATTTAAAATTTTTGCATTGTACTCATTAGTGAAATTGATCTATAGTTTTCTTTACTTGTTTTGGCTCTTCCTGGTTTGAATATCAAAGCCATATTTGTGTCATAAAAGGAGTTTGATAGGATTCCTTCTTTATTTTTTTTTCAAATAGCTTATATAGTATTGGGATTAATTGTTCTTTAAATGTTTGGTAGAGTTTACTTGTAAATCCATCTGGTCCTGGGGATTTTTTTTCTTGTGGAAAATTTATAGATACACCAACCAGATATTTGTTCAGAAGCTCCTAAAGTACTAACACCAGATGATCCCTGTGTCTTTTGACATATATAGTTTCAGGCAAAAACCAAACAAAACAAAAGAAATTTTGGTCAGTATTTAGTCACATGGGACTAAGTTGGTTACCCTGCAAAGTTATCTAGTATGAAAATGTGAATAAGTTCAAGGAGTTGTTAGGTGAATTCATGGTAATAGATATTTAATTATATCAAGAAGAGGTGACATGTTAACATCATATACTAAATGTTTCTGATTAATGCTGTGGAGGGTAATCTCTCAAGTATCTCTTGGTATTGTTGTCAGAAACAGGTAGATGCCTAGCTAGTTAGACCACTGGTTTGATTCATTATGACATTTCTTATGGGCTTACATTCCAAAATAAATGACAGAGTAGAAAGACTAGGAGTCAGGATGCTTGGGTTCACATTTACTCCCATCATTGGTTATTTGTGACCTTGAAAATATTTTAAAATCTTGGAGCCTCAGTTTCTTCATCTGTGAAATGAGAATGATAATTAGTATTATTACGTTGCTTGCTTATTGTGGGCAAAATGCTTTGTAGATGGTAAAATATAATACAAATATGATACATTATTATAATAAAATAAGATGATTAACAATTTATATTTCATATAATACTGAACGCAGATGGATTATCATCTTTGCACTTAATAATGGAAGAAAAGTAAACAGGGAAAATTTTATTTAGAGCAGTGGTTCTTAAGCTGGGGTCTGTGAATTTAATAGAAATATAATTGTATTTTAATATAATTTATGTCTTTTGTAATCCAGCATATTTTATTTATGCATTTCATTTTATGCAGTATTCTTAGAAGGGGTCCTTGGGCTTTATCAGAGTGCCAAATGGGTCCATGACACACAAAAGGTTAAGAATCCTTTATCTAAATCCCTTCTCTCAAATCAAAATACCAGCCTGTAGCCTGTTCTTATTGAGTTTAGAACAAACCACATCGAGATAGGATTATGATATTGTCCTTTAGGTTTGCAGGGGCTTCCCATGCATTTTCTGAATGGACCCTCACCACAACCTTGTGAGGTGGGTGCTATTCTTACTCCCATCTTACAGACAAGGAGACTGAGGCTCAGAGAAGTTAAATGATTTTTCCCTAGGATCATCAGCTGGTAAGTTCCCGAGGCAAGTCTTCCTGACTCCAAGGCCAGGCTGTCCCTTGATAATTCCTCAGGAGGCTGTTATATTGTGTTTAGGCCATATCCAGGCTATATAATAATCAACAACATTTATAGGGTGCTTTAAAGTTTGCAAAGCCGTTTACATATTTTATCCCTTCTGAGCCTCACAGTAATCTTGTGAAGTAGATAACATGGGCAAAATTATCCCCATTTTACAGATGAGGAAACAGAGTCAGAGAAATTAAGGGATTTGCATGCCATCATACAGGTATGGAGTGAATAAGGCAGAATTTGAAAGAGGATCCTCTTGATTCCAGGTCCAGCACCCAACCCTCTACAACACACAATTTAGACACATATTAATACTGCACCTAGGATTTCTTAGAGCTGTAGGATTAGAATTTAGGATTTCTTAAAACTGTGTTTCTCCCCCCCCCCCACAAAATTCCAACAAAAAAGGTCTAAAAATTCTGTCTCTATGGAGCATTAATTAATATTGGGTATTAATTAATTTCTCCCAATACTATTTGGACAGTGGCTCACAGTCTTTATTTAGTCAATACACCAGTGTCTTCTTTGGTTATAAAGTCATTCAAAAAAACCCATTAAGCTGTTTCCTTTCTGGGCTACTACAGTCTTTTAGTCTGTGTAAACGGGAATATGGGTTGTCACTTTTTTTTCCTGCTAGAAATACAAAAAAGCTAGAAATGTTTTCTAAATCTCTTTATGCTTGAATGACATTTCTCACTGGCCTCAAAGTCTTTGGCTAATTGATTCTCTAAATAAGTTAAATAAATCCTCAGCCAACCTCCAGAGCAGCTGTTTATGGAATAACAGAGATTGGCAACCTAGAAAGTAACTGTGGCTTTTGCAGGCCTGTGTTTGCTTTCTATCACACTCAAAACTGCCATCTTTGAAAGAGTCATCTTGGTGACCAAGCGTACACTATTTTCTTGTGCTTTGCAACACCCACATACATGCACAACACTATTTTAAGTTGGGCCTTGATAATATAAATCAGCTCCACTGGAGGTTCTAACAAACTGGTCCTTCTGCTGTGGCTGATTTTTCTGAATTATCCTTAGATGTCTTCCTTCAGGTTGGAATTAATTTAGTTCTTTCCAACCCCACCCAACCAATGGAACTTCCAAAACCATGCTATCTGTTTTGATATTCAAGCCCCAGGATTCTCCTCTCAAGCTCAGATGTTAAAGACGCTTTATACAATTTAGCACCAAAGAAAATGTGTCTTAGCAACTGAATCCTACCATTTGTTGACTTTGCAAAATCTCTTATACTTTGGAGAAGAAATTAAAATATCATTTAGAAAATTATTACTCTTAATAGCTAGGGAATCCAGGAAGACAACTGTAACAGAAGAAAAGTTCTTTTTTCTCATTTGGTAACAGTTCTCCTTCTATGGGGAGGGAGGCAAGGTGCATTTCCCGTTTTTGAACCTGAAGAACACCTGTGAAAATAGTATTTAAGCATTTAAGGATGGCTTTGGAATGGATTGAGTGAGACTGGAAGGCAGTAGCATGACCTTCTTTGGAAATTATTAAAAATAGATTAGACCAATTTGGGGAGATTGCATGACTGGAAGACATAGTCTTGGGTAAATTATTGTTTTCTCAACCAGATTGTCTGGAAACATTGGTTTCTGCTCAGAAGCTTGGGTGTGTCATGATGTCCTGAGTTTCTTCGGCTTTGGTTGCTGTCTACTGGCTTCGTGGCCAGCTAACAACTAAGAAAATTAACCATTTGCAGTTTCTAAGGAAACTGTCAAAGAAATTTCACAAGAATGGTGTGGAAAGGATTTTGGCAGGGAGGGGGGGTTATTTCTTATAATTTAGATGCTGACAATCTCAGAGCAGACCCCAAATCAAGGCCGATTCCCTTATATTTGCAGGAAACTCAGCTTCATTTCTGGGGAAACCTAGAAATGTCTTGGGTTTGAGTTCCCTTGCAGTCTGGCACTATGCTAAACATTATGTCTATCAGATGCTGTTAGGTTCATGATTACCCCTGCCTATAGTGGCCACCAACATAATAGAATGCTTATTATGATATCCTTTTCCCTCAGTATCATGAGTTTGGAGTTGATTTAGAGCAGGAATCCTTGACCTTATTAAGAGTCCCCAAGGGATTTGTGGATAGGAAAAATGCATATCTATTTTATCTCTAACTGAAATTTACCATTTCCCTTCGTTATGAATATAGGCAATGAGCTATAGTAGTATCGAGTACCTGTGACTGTGTCACCATAGAAATCATAGATATTTTCATATTATATTGGGGTTATTATAAGATGTCTTGAAATACCACTTAGTCTCATCACCAGTTATTGGACCTGTTGCTAGATATATTACAATACATATCTTAAAATTATATTTTAATAATTCTTTCAATATGATAAATTTTAATCTTGTGTATTTTATGCATTTAAAGACATTACTCATAGGGTCAATAGTTTTTTTCTTACTGCCAAATGGATCTTTTGTTTTTTTAACAGAAAAGCTTAAGAGCCCCTGATTTAGAGTGCGAGAGAGCTACATTTTCTTTCAGGTCAAGAATATAAGTTAAGATTGAATGACCTCCACAAAGCAAGTGGGGAGTATTCTCAGGATGCTGGGTCAGTGGGTAAATTTCCATGGGTGGCAAACCACATCTGCTTTTTTCCTTTCTAGTTTTCCTTTTGTTCTCTCCAACTTAGAAAACCTCAGCTGGCCTCTTCAGCGACTGTAACAAAAATAAATCACATCTCGATTGCACTTCTAGGCTCTAAAATGCTATCCTTCTAACCCTGTGAGACAGAGAATGCAAGTTAGGCTCCTTTTCTAGATGAAGAAACTGAAGCACTGGAAAGTTAAGGGATCATCGGAAGAAGCTTTATGTGCCCAGGGTCACATAGTGAATGAATGCAGGAAGCTAGAATTCAAACCTAGGTCACCTGACCCCAAGTCTAGATCACAATCTGTCCTATTCTCTTCTGAAGGTAGTCCAAAAGTAATGTTATGGTGAGCTTAAGGAGGATGAAGACAAAAATTAAATGGTAGGCTGTTTTTCAAACTTTCCCATGGCTAAAATAAGCCCAGTAAGTGCAACTTTATCATATGGAAATTCTTGAGACAGGAAACTCTATTTGTACATATATATATAGATTTAGCATTTTAATATTGTGAAAAGCACATCTATAAAACTGAACCTGTTTACTTTTCCTTTCAGTTTTAGGCAGCTTTTCCCCCAGTGGTATCCCAAAATCATAGCTATGTTTGTGCCCCTGATGGTACCTCTCCTAGGGTGAGAAGCATGAAATGTGCCCTTAAGTCAACTTTCAAAGCAAGGACATTGAAATATCCCTGGGAAGGCTTGTAACCTAAGGTAGGGAGAACCCCCAGGGAGAAGTTCAACTGGGGCGTAGGGGGGGTGGATGGAGAGCTCGATTGCCTTGTACTCTCATATTGGAATGACTTACTCAGGGACAGCTAGGTGGTGCAGTGAATAGGGCATTGGCCCCGGAGTCAGGAGTTCAAACCTGCCCTCAGACACCTAGCACTTACTAGCTGTATGACCTTGGGCAAGTCACTTAATCCCAATTGCCTTGCCTTGCCCCCTCCAAAAAAAATGAATGAATTGCTCCTGAAAACTAGGCGATTGATGAGAGACTGCAAATGCTGTGAACACCCTCTAAGCTCAGCTTTCTGAATTAAAGCTCTTGTCATCCTACCCTGGTTTTGGTACTGCGTGACCCAATAAATCTGAAAGTCTGAAACATCCGATCTTTTCCAGGTTAGTTTGGAGGGACTTATTTCAAGGACCCTTATCTTGTCTAGAAATCTGGGAGATGGTTAGTGGCTATGCTCTGAAACAAGTAACTTCTATATGAACTCAGAATTTAATGAGCTCGTTCACTTCAGCAATAGACTTTACTGGGAAGAAATGCTGATCATGGTAGAAGGGCTTTTCAAAGGAGAAGTATCACCTGAGTTCAGTAACACCTCATTAGGTACAATTGCTGTGTCCGTAGGGAATAGAAATGAATGGTACCTGCGCATTTTATAGCATCTACTTTGTTCATGTAGCAGTATTAAAACGCTTCCTTCTTAAAAATGGGGGAAGGGACTGAAAACATTTAAAGAAAAGGGCGGTGGTGTAAATGCGCCTCCTGCCTGGTCTGGGTAATGTAACCGCCACAGGGCTGTGGTCTCTAACCTTCCTGTGGCGTGAGCCACTTTAAAAGTTCAAAATTGGTGGCAAGCCACATGGAAACATTGCCGGTTCTGAAGTCGTAAGTAAGGCTGGATGGATGGAGGTTGTGGCGGATAGTGAACTCTCTCAGATGGGAATTGAGGACAGCCAGAGCAAATGGTGGTAGGGGTAGTCAGTGGGAGAATATAAAGGATTTATCCTAGGACCACCAAATATATCATTGACAAATTATTTGTTTTTCCTTTCAGTGATTTCTATGCTGGTAGGACAAAGAGGTTGTGGAAGGAGCTCTTCTTCTCGAAAGATAGCAGAGCTTCTGAGGAAGCTATATGTTGGCATTCAATAACTCAGTTGAAAGAATAGGGATTGGTACCATATGGGGTGACCACCTCATAAGGAACCTACAATACATTTTTTTTTGAGAGAGGACTTTGAACTTACGGCTAGGTAATCTGGGTAATTTTGTTCTAGACTAAAGAAAAGCCTTGACTTTTTTACATTTGTCACTTTCCAACGCTCTCCCTCTGATAGTATTAGATAGTTATAGATAGATTGATAGAAAGATCAAACTGTAAATATAATTATGTTCTAGGCACTGTCTTAAGTGCTGTAGATATGAATACAAGCAAGCAAGATAGTCCCTGACCCCATGAAACTTACAGTCCATTGTGGAAAAGACAACCCAGAAAAGGAAGGAATCAGGAGAGAGGCAGCAGGTGTGATGTGGAAATGGCCAAGATATATAGTGGAGGCCTGGATGAGGGCAAGATAAGGCCAAAGCTAGCCTGTCAGAGCCCAAAGAGGTACCAAGAAAAGAGTTCAATTTTTTCCATTGGGGAGGAGATGGAGATGATGACCCAAGTGGAGATGATCTGTATGCCTGTGCAACAAAACCAGCTGACATATTGGCTACATTTATCCACAAATACTCTATTCTGCACCTGTAGTCCACTGCCACTTTGCTAAGAGGAGGGAGACAAGCTTCACAGTCAGTTCATGAAGATCAACATTAGTTACATATTTATCAAAGTTCTAAAATTATTATGACTACTTTCTTCATGTTCCCCTCTTGCCACCCCCTCTGATGGCCAACCCCCTGCTATGAATCCCTCTAAACTTACCTATGGTAGTCTTAGGATGGCAGATATATAGTCCATCCACAGCCTTCCTTAAAGCTTTTTCAGTTTGACAAATATAACTAGGCCTTGAACTCTACCAGTATGCTAAGAGCCAACCCAGGGTCACCTCCATGGTAAAGCTTTAGCACAGAGTTTGACACATACTAGTCACTTAATTAATATTTGTTCCCTCTACCTACATCCTTTCAGGCAGAATAACCCAGATAAATGAATGAATTAATGGATGGATAGATGGATGGATGGATGGATGGGTGGATGGATGGATGAATTATTTATTAAACATTTAATACGTGCAAAGTGATGGTGATACTAACTGAAAAGTAATACAGTCCTTTGTTCTTAAGGAACTTATATTCTAATGGAGGAAACCATACTTATAGGTCAGTCAGTGAATATATAAGAATTTAGCATCAGTGCTTACTATGTGCCAGGCACTGTGTTAGGCTCTGGGGATACAAAAGACAGGCAAAAATTCAAAAAGCAAACAAAAAACAACCCCCAGTTCTTGCTCTCAAGGAGTTTACGTTTAATGGTCCCATGGTCCTTAGGGTGCAAGGACAAAGCAGATGGAAATATATCTTTTTTAAATATAATTTTTATTTATGAAAACGTCCATTTCTGCTATTGGACCACTTGACAGAGCCATTGACTTTGATGAGGACTTTCTTTTCCTGACTGGCACCCATAGATGCTATTGCCAGGTTGTATCTCCAGGCATATGTGACCTCCTGCTTGTGAATCTCTGCAGTATCTATCCTACCCAGAACTGCCTGACTGAATGAAGCATGATGGTATTATGTTTTCTTTTTTTGGGTAGGCAATTGGGGTTAAGAGATTTGCCTAAGGTCACACAGCTAGTACATGTGTCAAGTATCTGAGGCTGGATTTGAACTCAGGCCCTCCTGACTCCAGGGCTAGTGCTCTATTCACTTCGCCACCTAGCTGCCCCTAGCATGATGGTATTATGAACCTCAAAAAGCCATATGGGCCTCTGCTAGATGCTTTTCACAGATGGCAGGCTCATAGATTTACAGCATAAAGAGATTCTTTGTTCTCTTTTAATCCAACTATCTCATTTTTCAGATGAGAAAACTGAGGTTCAAGAGTTGAGACTTGCCAAGGTTATAAGTGGTAGATCTGGGAATGAAACCAAGGTCCTCTGATTCTAAACCAGGCACTTTTCCAACTAAATGACACTTTCTTCTCTTCTTTATTGTCCCTCAGATCAGTGGTGACAAATTCAAATAGAAATGAGGGCCAGTAAATTGTACATCAAATACTTGACACTCGCAGTAGATCATTCCAGATCCTTCTAATTTGTTTGAAAATTTGAATAAACTTTTTTTGGGGGGGATACGGAGATTATCTCAATTTAAAAAAATTAATGTTGTTCTGACTGCTCTAAGATTCAAATTTTCCACAGAGGAGTCAGTATCTAATCTTGTTTAAGTGAAGGAGTATTTCCCCATTCCTAGCCTCTAAAAGGCCTATCTCACACCAGCCCTAAAATAGTTATATTTTTTTGACAAAAAGGCTGAATCATAATATTTCCCCCCAGTCCAACTCTTTCCCAATAAACTGGAAATGCAGCCAGACCTCTTTTTAAAAAATTAAGTCATTTTAAGCACTTAGAAAATGTATCAGAACTCATTCCATCCTTCATTTAAGAAGGTCTCTGCCAGGAAAGCATCATCATTCTGGATTTAGATGATGGGCCATTCAAATAAACCCGTGGGCACATTTACATAGATAACCACCAAATTAGATTGAAGGATAGGACCATTTGTATTTGAATATCCAGGGGGTAACCAGAGATAATAAAATGAGCTTGCATTGCTCTGATAATAAGAGACCTTGTGCAAGATCTCTGGCTGAAAACTCAGCATCCTGGACCAGGACAGCTGGCTTCCTTTCTGATGAGTTTGTCTTCTGGGTTGAATTCTGGCCTAGGCTCAGCACTGCCATGCATGAAACAGATCTGCATGTCGGCCTCCATTTGTCTTCAGAGGGGGCTTCGTATTCAGATTAACTGTGCTCCAGCTGAAGCAGATGACAAATTGGTCCAGGGGGTGGGGAGTCAATTATCTATAGCCCATAAACTGTACCCTGATAAGCCCAGATTGATAAGCAATCTAGGAAGTTAAATTACTTCACCACACCCTGGAGGCAATCTTCTAGAAGCTACTATTTGAATATGGGAACATTCCAAGAAACCCATCAATTCTATTCTATTTTTTTCCACCACTTTTCCTCCCTAACCTTTGTTTTCAAAAAGTCCCTTATGGGTAGATGTCCTTGGTGATCTCTTAGGACCTGAACTGGGCCAAATAGATATTTTTTTCCTATTATCATTTGACACTTGGAGAAATTCTCTTTGTCTTAGATTCAAGAACTCAGGTGATAGCAGAAACACAAGAAGGGAGCCCTCCCACGGACAGTACCAAAGTTGTCTTTTTTTTTTTAATTGGCACTGAAAGAGTAATTTGCTTGCCTGAAGCCAATGCCATGTGGAAACAGCAAGTTGTAGGGCAGATATTGAGCTCAGATTCTTTATGACTTTAAGATCATCATTTCCTCCTCAGGTCCATTCAGGAGAGAAGCTTGAGAGAGATTTTTTTTTTCCAGGCTTGTTTGAAACATTCTTTTTTTGGGTTGTTGAGGACAGTGGTTAAGTTAATTTCTTCTCTAATTCTTCTCAGGGCTTTGGTACTGTGGGTCTATTTTAAGACATGAAGGAGAGACTCTATCTCCTACTCCTCATATGTCCTATTTTTGAGGAACCCTTCATAGGTTTTCAAAGTATTTTCCTACTGCTAAGATCTCATTTGATCCTCACAACAGTACTTGGAAGTAGGTAGAATTGGTATTAGCCTATTTGATAGATGAGAAAACAGAGAGTTGTAGAGGTTAAATGACTTATCCAAGGTCCTATAGATAGTTAGTAGGAGACATGAGAATGAAACACAGGTCTCCTATCACCTAGAGTGATTTTCATTCCATTGCTTCATTTTGGACCTCCCTATTCACCATCTAGGAGTTGCTTGGATGTGGAAAACTAATTAGATGACAAAGTTGGTACAATTGGTCCAATAGTTCACTTCTGACCCTATGAGTTGCTTATTTTGTTTCCCTGATTATGGAACCAGACCAAGCGTTCTTAATTTTTGTGTGTGTCATAGATCCTCCCTCCACACCCTCCTCCCCCCCATTTTGGCATTTGGTGAAACCTATGAATACTTTTTTAGAATAACATTTTTAAATAATGGAAAGAGATGCTAAATTTTATTTAGAGATGGAAGAAAATAAAGTTGTAATTTTTTTCCAAGTTCACAGACACCTTGAATTCTAGCCATGGCCCTTGGCCCCTGGACCCTGAGCTAAGTGACTTTATCACATATAGAAAATGTCTGAATATCTTCAGTCATTTTGTTTTAAATAAATTTGATTTGTCTAGAAAAGTAGACATGCAGATTTTTTATTTTGAGACATCAGTGTAATACCCATTATAGAAAGGAAACCATCTTGAGTAAATATTCTTGGCTCACCTATTTCTTTATGACTAAAAATATTTGTGCATTATAGAAAATGATCATTGTCCTATGGTGGGGTTGAAACTAGGAGCTATAGGTAGAAGTTTCAAAGAGACAAATTTAACCTTGATGTTAGGAAAAACTCCATAAAAATTACAGTTATCATTCATACTCTATAATTTGTTCAGTCACGGAATGTGCCACAAGAAATGGAGAAAAAGACAGTTTCAGAGAAACTTGAGAAGATTTGTATGAATTGATGCAGAGTGAAGTCACCATACCCAGGAGAACAATTTATACTATTACATCAATATTGTTAAAAAAAATTAAAAAGTTTGAAAGACTTAAGAAATCTGATCAACATAGTGGTCATTGATTCCAGAGAACTGATGATGAAGAATGCCAATCACTCTCCTGATGGAGAGGGGAAGCTCTAATATGCAGAATGAGAAACACATTTTTGAATATAGGCATTGTGGGAATTTGTCTTGGTTGACAAAGTTTATATGATATATGAGTTTTGTATTTTTTTCCTCCTAGGGTTGTGTGTGTGTGTGTGTGTGTGTGTGTGTGTGTGAAGCTATTAAGGAGAAAAAAAGTTTGATTGAAAAATTATTTAAAAAATGAAAAACAAAATAAAAAAAATAGAATTATCTTCAAGTGGATTGGATTACCTAGGGAGATAATAGATTCCTTGTCCCTGGAGGATGTCATGAAGGCTGGATGAACACTTGCTGGCTGTGTTGTGGGGGGATTCTATGGCTTGGATTAGAAGCCTGCTGAGGTCCACTCTGAGTCTGAAATTCTGTGATTCAGTGTGCTGTTCCTCTTTCAGAGATCAAGACTGCTCTACATTTGGGTGGCCTGGAGAAGCTGATTAATTCCTATATCCCTGTATCCCTTGCGCATACTTTTTTTTTTTAGGTTTCACTGTCAGACAATTGAGTTTATTGTGAGATGGAGCGTATTATAAGTTAGAGAAATTCATCATGAGTGACTTGGGTCTATTGTTAGTCCTTATAACAAACTGTAAGATACTTGCTTGAACTGTCAGATTACATTGTTGGACATTGTGGTATATTGCCAAAGCCTTTTTCCAAATTTTTTTTTTTAAATTTATTTATTTATTTTTAGTTTACCACACACGGTTCTACATAATTTTGAGTTCCAGATTTTCTCCCCTCCCTCCCCCCTCCCTCCCTAAGACGTCATGGAATATCATATAACTATCATGTATAACTTCGCGTTGAATTAATTTATACACTAGTCAAGTTGTGCAGAAGAATTATGACCAATGGAATGCTTGTGCATACCTTTAACACTGGTCATCTGAATGTCATCAGCAAACCTAGTAGTTATCAATAGAATGTGGAAACAGGTTTCTGTTTCCTTAAATCCAGAACTGGACTAACTCAAAGATTATTTAAGATTGTTCGAAGTAATTCCTACCCATGTTGCACTGAGGCTATCAATCCATCACTTATTTCCTGGAAAGAGGTAAGCGACAGAGACTTTAAAGTATCCTTGTGTGGGATAAGAGCATAGCTTTTCTTGGTTATTTATGCAAATTCATTTTGCAGGAATGATACATTTGCAGGTTGGTAGATAAATATAATAATGATAGCTACCATTTAATATGACACTTTAAGGTTTGCAAAGCACTTCTATTTAGATATATTGAAGGGTAGCTATTATTACTGTTACTAATATTATTATATTTACATACCAATGAGACTACATATACATATGATATCTGTCTGTCTATATAAAATTTCATTTGATCATCTCTAAAATCTATGAGGTAGGTGCTATTAGCCTCATTTTATAGATGAAGAAACTGAGATAGATGGAAGTTAAGTGACTTACCAAGGGTTACACGGCTTATGAGTGTCTGAGATCAAATTTGAACTCAGTTCTTCCTGACTCCATGTCTCGCTAGTACTCTGTCCCATCACGCCACCTACTATCTACTATTACAAATCTACTATTTGTCCTGAAAGGACCACTTGTTCATCTGAGTTTACATCTTAATATAATAGCTGCCTCAACAGTTAGTTTATGCAAATTAAAAAAGTAGTCAGTTCCTCTCATTTTAACAACTAAATCTTTCTGAACACATATGACTTTACTGGGCCACGGTACTTGTGAAGTACAGAGGTAAAGCTGTAAATAATGATTATCTCTGTCTCTGGAGACACATCCATATAACCGCTAAAGATGAAACGGATTCCACATGTCCTTAGTACAGAAAGGACAGTATCTCATGGATGGCACTGAGTCACACACAGACCTGCTGAGAAATACTCTTTGCATAGGCAGCTCTGAATATGAAGGATAGTGCTGATTATGTGAACAGCAAGAGAAAACAGTCAAAGGGGAAAAGTCCTTTTAATTTTAAAAAAACAAAGCAAATTAAGACTCAATATTTAGAGTTGTTTTGCTCCAAAGCCTCCTTTTAGCCTGAATGTGTCTGTCATGTTAAAGGCAGCCACAATGGCTTAGAACTTGAAGGGACTTTGGAGATCATGAAGTCTAAGCATTCTCAATTTACTGATGAAGATCCTGAGGCCCCAAAACAATTTAACTCTTTCAGGTTCATACTGCTAGAAAGTATTAGAGCTTGGATTAGAACCTGGGCCCTTGAATTCCAAATGCAGAACCCTGCACGCTGTATTTTGTCCATACTTATTATGTTTGACAATACTGGCTCTGTGACTTGGGCAAATTATTTAATCTCTCAGGGCTCTAGGCAACTCTCTGAGAGTCTAAATTGTAGAGAAGATGATGACCTGAAATATTAGAGGGAGTTTTTTGATCTGGGAGTTCCCTATATCAGGGAATTCCCCAGTCCAATTCCTATCACTACACCTACTCACAGGTGCATGTGCTATTTCCCCCAATAGAATGCAAAGTCCATGATATCAAGGACCATTTTTGCTTTTGTCTTAGTATCCTGATACCTAGCAAAGTACCTGGAAAACGTTTAATAAATTATTAAAGAAGGAAAGAAACAAACATTTATTAAGTGCCCACTGTCTTCCAAGCACTGAGTTTTACACACTTTACACATATTATCCTATTTGATTCTCACAAGAACCTTGGGAGGTAGGTGTTATTATTATCTCTATTCTACATTTGAGGAAGCAAAGCCAAAAAGAGGTTAAGTGGCTTGCCTAGATCAGATTTGAACTCAGGTCTTCCTCATGCCAGGTGTAGCATTCTATCTATTGCACCACCCAGCTGCCTCCAAATATGCTACAAATTGTTCAGGCATTCTGCGATTTATAGGCTCCAGGATGTTGCATTGAGTTTCTGACAAAGAAGATTGTGTGTGTGTGTGTATGTATGTGAAGAGAAGTTTGAGAGTGAAGAGAGAGATCTTAGGCCTTGGGAGGGGGTCCAGTACTAAGTAGCATGAAGCCCTAAGTGAGACAGGCCTAGCACTTTTCACATACAAGAGATGAACTGAAGGGAAATATGGGTTCTTAAGGAAGGACTAGCACCTTTGATGTGTGTATTTGCCGAGCCCTTTTCGGGAATGTTCCTCCACCTTTAGTGTCCAATCAGTTACCAAACTCTCACCTATGGCTCCAAGAAGCTGAAGCATATGCAGTGGCCAAACTCTGGTGAACCATCTAGGCAGATGGGCTAAACCAGGTGTAACAGCAAGCATCCTGGCATACCCAGGATGGCTTGCTGGCACAGGTTCTTTGATCTGCTTTACTAGGAAAGATAGCTTTTTAAGGGGTCAACAATCTTCTTTAATCATATTCACTAGTTCAGGGAAAAAGTCAACGTCTTGAACATCAGAGAAAATACAAACAGAGAAAATACAAGCAGAGAAATTAGCACGAAGACCAACACACAGGGCTCTGACTGCCTGGTCTAAGCAATATTGCTATACAATTTACATACAGCACTGGATTGAGAAAACCTTTACGTCTGAGCAATTGGGGGGTCTGAACATAAGGCTACTCAGAGTCTCAACCAGGAAATCAAAAGGTCCTTCTCATAAGCAAATCCCCAAAGCAAAATGTTAACCTCAGAATATATATATTAGTACATATATAATATATATACAAAATAAACTTCTGGCTAATAGGCTCAGAGCCAGAAGGCATCCCAACCCTTGTGACTCAGAGTCTAATTAGCTTAGTACCAAAAGATGTGAAAGCCTTTTTATAAGCAAGCCTCCCCTAAGCAAGCTCCTCTTTAGGCAAGTCCCTCCCCCAGTGGGCTTTATGTGACTCAGGATGTGTCACAGCTGGCCCGGAGCTCAGAGCAGAAATACATCCGTGATTGAACACATGTGGTCACATAGGCCTATTAATGGATGGGGAAGATTTTCCTATTCCATTAACATTACACCACGTTGTGGGTAACCAATAGGCTTCAAACCCATCAGGGAGTTAGGGGGATGTCTACCCCAGGCACATGAAGATTCTCCCCAGTGTAATGGGTGGATAAGAACAATTTGTTCCAATGGACATGAAGGCAGCTGAAGCGGGCACTATGAAATGCTTAGAGCTTGGTCAGACATCGAAGATGCCAAGGTCTTCCACTGCATCCTGGGCCATTGCCAGCTGTCCTGACTTTTGTCTTGCTACTGGACTTCGATGACTCTGGAAAGAGAGAGAGGCTGATGACTTTGTGCAGCTTTGCCTCACTTAAATCCAACTCGCTTGCAAGTCAAGACATCACCCTGTGACGTCACTGGCTCTCAAACAAAGGACAAACAATAACAACAGATGGACTGATATAAATGAAGAGATTTTGGAATCTTCAGGCCTACAGCCTAGGTATTCAAAGGTATTATTTCCCTTCATGTAAATAAATAAAAAAAATAACACTAGGGTTCATTATGTATTTATGAAGAACAGAATTACCTATTCATAAAAACCAAAGGCAATCTGTCTTGCTTATACCAAAATGTAAAATTAATACAACTTTTTCCCCCGATACTATTTCATTTGTACTGGCGTGATGTTGAATATCAGAACAAAATGTCAAGAAGAGTTATAAACTAGAATAAGTGATAAAATTCTGATGGCAAATTGTTCTCTCTATGGATTCATAGGAATTCATTATTTATCATTCGTGGAAATGTTAGCAGGCCAAATTTATACAGTGGTGTTTCATATTTACTCTTTGATTCACCTGCAGAATATGCCCCGCCTGTAAACATCTCGGTCCCTCTTTATTGTTTCTGGCAGTGCCTATTAATAACTGGGTTTCGGTGTAGCGCTTCTAGACGCAGTGAAGTATTTAATCTGCTTTTGATTAAAACCAGCCTTTCAATTCTTTATGACAGTATTTCACTGAAATGTCCTTTTGGATGTTAGAAACATTCTAACCTTGTTCTTCTCCTCTATACACCCTCCCCGATCCTTTTCTTTTAAAAGTTACTAGATAATCTTTAAAGTTCCATGATGATCAGATAAGCTTAATATGCTTTGAAAGAATACAGAAAAGGAAAAAGAAATCATGAAGAAGGATTAATTTCCACCTTGAGCTAATTCAACACACATTTATTAAGTACCTACTAACTGTAAAACACTGTGTTAGGTGCCAGGGATACAATGACTTAAAGGAAACAGTCTGTGTCCTGATGGGTGACATTCTGCATTCCACTTGGCAATACAATGCAATATACACACACACACACACACACACACACACACATACATACATACATACATACATACACACACATATACACACACACACATATAAAAGAATACAAGGTGATTTCAAGAGGAAGAGAGTGCTAAGAATTTTCAGTCAGCTAGAATTTGTACCTACTATGTGCCAGGCACTGTGCTAAGCACTCGTGAAGCTCAGGAAAGGCCCCCTGTAGGAAGAGGCTCCTGAGCTTTGCCTTGAAGGTTTCTAAGAGGCTGAGGCATGGATGGCGGGTATTCTAGACCCAAAAGGATTATCCAGTCTCTGAGTTTGTGTTAGTTCCCGAGGCAGTTAATTAGTACCAACCTATGACAGCTTGTGTCAAGATCCAGAGCCTTGTTCAACAGAAATAGTCATTAGCTGCTAATGACTCTAAATCACTGTTAACAGGGCAGAGATTGACCCTGTGACCTTAATGCACAAGGGGATGATTAGAAGCGGTGTGGCCTCTAGTAATGGAAACAGCTGGGAATTCAATGGAATTTCAAGTCAGGAGAATTCTGGGCTATTTTTCACTTTTTGTAAGATAGAATTTTCTTCAGCAAGTTATAACCTTTCAGGATCTCAGTTTGCTCATCTGTAAATAGGTATTATTGTGCTTGTCTCACTGTTTATTAGCTAAAAATATTTGGCAAACATGTTGTGCCATAATTTATCTTGAGGGCCATAGGTATATCATTCACTCATCCATCCGTCCATCCATCCACCCATCCATCCATCCATCCATCCGGTCAACATTTCTTAAGTGCCTACTATGTGCTTGGTAGTGAGGATAATTATTCATTTATTAAGTGCTTAATAAATGTCAGATGACTAATTTGTCATATGACTGGCACACCTTCTTTGTAAATCATGCAATTCCTTGAAGAGTTACCTTCTTGCATGTAGATGATTGTTGGAAACATGCAATGCTGCCTACTTGTGCTCACCATTCCTCTCTCCATTTCTCGTGGTCACCCACAACTTTGCGATCAACGGCAGACTGTATCTTTAATGTTACACAATTGCCTGAAGTGGTTAGAGATCTTACTGTGGTTTGTTGTTGTTTTTGATTACAAACAACAGCAAAGGCTTTTAACTTAGCAGAAGAAAATAGAGCTTTTAGGTCTCTCTTCCATTAAGGCATCTCTCATGCCTATATTACAGGATAAGATACTACAGGATCACCTGATTGGTACAAATGCAGAACTAACTGTTCAGCGACCTTCTGATTATTAACATCAAGCAAAATAAACTAAGCTTAATAAACTTAAATTTAAACTTAAATAAACTTAACTAATAATAAGCAAAATAAACTAGGTGTGAATTATGAAGGTGTTTGCCCATGTCATACGGGATATCCTGTGCAAGGTACAAATGGTAGAGAGATTCCATGTAGATGGTGGGTGGAGGCCAACTGACAGGTTAGAACATTGGGAAGAATCTAATATGGTGAAATTCAATAGTGAAAAATTAGATGGTTGCTGAAATTCTCAAATTTTGTGATTATGCGACTTGTTTGTGGTTACCATTCCAGTCTCTGTCAGGGACAGATCTTAAGGACCCCCACAGTGTAATGGTTAGAGTCCTGAAAAAATCAGGAAGAGCTGCATTCAAGCCAGACCTATGCATACAATGCAGAGAAAGCTGATTTTTATATATTATGAATGATGTTAGTTGAGCATGTTTTAATAAGGGATAGAAGCAGAGAAAAAATAGAAGAGCTTTCAATGCCTAAAAAGAATATTTAGAAAATATAGAATTCCATATCTATATCTACATACATATGCATATACATATAAACCTCTCCAAAGCAAAATGTACCGGAAAGGAAGCCTGAATTTTTTTTTAGAAAAGTACACCAAAATATATATTCCATAAAAATGATACAGCTTTCCCAAATGGATCACTACCAACCTTCTTATAGCAACATTGGATGCTTTTAACAGTTCTAGAGCTTGTAAACTTGAAAAAATCTTGGCATATGCTAGGTATTCAACGTCACTAGGAGTGCGATTAAAGCTGCAGGCTAGAATTGAGAGTCCTGGGTTCCCTCTTTTTGTTTGCTACCAACCGGTTGTATAGCATCAAGCAAAGTTACCTAAGTCACCCAGAAGCCCTGTACAGTTGTATTATCATTCCCACTTTCCAGATGGTAAACTGGAGCACACATCAGTTATTGAGCTAACATCTGTCATCTACGACTGAAAGGTGTATGTAAACACCAAGTGACAGCAGATCTCTTCCAAAACAGGCTTTTATTTTTAGGTCTACCTAGTTGTGACTTTCCTTGACTAACATTCTCTTAGAAATGTGTCGTTCTTTTATTAGGAAAGTATTCTGCATAGAATTGATTTAATAGGAAGATCACCTTAAATGGACCAATAGGGATGGACTTGGACAGTCTCCCAGCCTTTATCGGAATGGAAGTTTAGTGGAAATTCAAAACAGGGAAACTGGAAAATCTCACGATTTTCTGAACTGGACCCAATAGCTAGAAGTCTTTTTGATGAGGGGGAGGGTTTTGCTTTCTTAAAAATTCATGGGGCGTGCTTATTCCTGGCCTGAAAACTTTTATTCCCCATGTGTCTGCATGGGATCTACTTTCTGTTCATTAACTGGATAGCTTCAGTTCATCATTATAGGATGCTTAATATTACGTCTATAATGATAGGAAGTAAGTAGAAGTTACCTCCAAAGGACTGATCAAACTCACAAAATTGCAGAGTTGGTCTCTAGTTTTCTTTTCTCATTATATTATTACCTCTGCGACTCCACCTTTCACCTCTGGGGAACTTTTTGCTTTCTTTCTCTCATTAGGACTGATAATCAAATGGATCTGCAACCTTCTCAATTCCCTTCAGCAAAGCAGGTAGCAACTTAAGACTGCTGTTCTATGTGACTGTCATTTATGTCTTTCCAAGTTTGCGCCATTACAAATAAGTCCGAAGATAATGGGCTCAAATTACTCTTGAGCCTCAAAGGGTGACATTTAAATTCCTTGCTTTATGGGTAGGATCTTAGAGCATTAGAATTCAGGAGCTGGAAGAGTAATACAGATTTCCCTAAGTTGTATATGAATCAATCGCTAATAATAATAGTAACTGATGTTTATGTAGAACTTTAATGATTCTGAAGCACATTACATACATTATTTGGTTTCACCCTCATGGCTGCCCTACAACATCTGTATTACAGTTTTTATCATCTTTTTTTTCTAGCAGTTGTGGATGCTGAGACCCTGAGATATTAAGTAATCCATTCATGATAATACAGCAAACACCATATTTCACTCATAATCATCACCACCGCATAATGGTTGCACCCTGTTTTTTCAGTCCAAAAATTGGTTTATAACCTTTCATTGAGTAATTGTTGTATGGTATAATTCTGTTTGTCACACTGCTTAAAAAGTAGACAGAGTAGCAACGTATTTACCAGGCATATGGGTACACATTTAACTCTTTCATGTTAGGAGCCTAGAATTCTCAGCATATGTGGATAGTCAGTATTCAACCATTCAATTTTAATGTATATTCATGAGTTCTCTGTGTAACTTAGTCTCGCACCAAAGACAGCTTAGCAATAAATGATTTTTAAGGAATAACAGCACAATTTTTAAAAAGCTTCACATAATGATTGTGTCCCACTTTTTTGTAAAAAAAAAAAATTGGCACAAAATCTGCGACGATTATGTGAAATACAGTTAGTGCCAGAGACAGGATTTGAACCCAAGTCTTCAGTCCTTTACAACATAGCATAGGCCATTTATATCTGTTCTTTCTAATGGGTTGAAGAGTACAGATATGAATGCCCTACTTTGCTACAAGGATTCATTGCATCGTCATCATGGATCCTCTTTTCTTTACTGTAGATGATAAGCCTTCTACAGCTATTACCTCGAGGATTGACTATTAACTCCTCTGGCATTGAAAACCCTGCACGAATCCACCTTTCTAGTCTCATTACCCATGGCTTCCCTTTGTACACTGGATGGTCCTGCTAAGCTGACCTTTGTTGCTGTTCCTCAAGCATAACTCATCATCTTTTATCTCTGTGCCCTTTCACTGGCTTTCTCCCATGCCTGGAAGGGACCCTCTCCTCATTTCTACTTCTCAGAATCCCTAGGGTCCTTAAAGGCTCACCTCAAGAACCACCTCCTGATTCTTCTACCTTCTAGAGCCTTCTCCCATTATTTTACATTTAATATATTTTATGTTTCCATTTTGTATATTTTTGCATCCATACATGTTGTATATTTTATTGTAAAATTTTACAAATTACATATATATATATATATATATGTTTGAACTCTAAATCTATCATTCTATGGCTGATTAGTAGATAGTTTTAAGGAGTCTTTGTGGTAATAAAAAATGGTAACCATCTCACTGCCACTCACAACCTAGGCTTGTCTTCCAAGGTCTGCCATGTAAAATGTAACTTGGCCTATACTCAAATCGTTTTCCCGCTTGGCTGATCCCTTCCCAACTTATATCCCATTCACATAGTCTTTGAGAATTAAGGGTCATCTTGGCCCCATGATAAGGCATTGGAGAAGGATTTTGATGAAAGGTAAATGCCCTTGTGATATAATAATCAGACCATTCATTTACCACAGATATTTCCAGATCCGGTAATAGGCATTGAATTCTTCCACCTAGGAAGTATGTTTATATGTGTGTCTGTTTGTGTGTGTGTGTGTTTGTGTGTGTGTATACATGCATGTGTGTATGCAGGAACATGTCTATGCATTGGGGCAGGGAGAAATAAAGAGCCAAAGGATGCAAAAGACCAATTTGCGGCGCACCCGGGCCATGTCAGCCTGGCATAGTGGAATCAGGATGCCTGCTGCTCTGTAACTCTTCCGTGGATAAAACCCAAGGCTGCCACCTCGATGGCTGCCAGTCTGGCACCTCTTACTGGCATTAAAGTCACACAAGAAAAATAAATTCAACACCCAGGCAAAGCTATCAGAATAAATGAAAACCAGTGACTAAGAAGAGAAAAAGCAAAAGAAATTTCATCTCTAGACCTGTCAGGGTCAAGCCAGGGTAATAAGAGGAACTGGTTAGAGGTGAGTGTAATAAAAAACAAAATGAATAGTTGGATGGTGGACAAAACTGGCTTCTGAAAGACAACCAGGTGGTTATAATGACAGCTTACATTTCTGCTTTAAGACGCTCAAAATGTTTCCCTTACAGTGACCCTGTGAGGAAGGTGTTCTAAATATTATTATCCCTGTAGGAGGAAACTGAGGCTCGGAGAGGTTGAGGCTTGCCTAGATTGCATGCAAAAGAGTATCGGAATTGGGATTTAAACCCAAGCTTTCTCCTGACTCCAAATCTGACAGTCTGGCCAGTACACTGTCAGAGGTGACATCTATAGGTTCTTTAAGAACCTATGCACGTGCAAATATATGCATCACACATTTTATCCCATCTGAGCCTAACAATCCTGCAAAGGAAGGATTGAAATTATCCCTATTTTACCGATGGGTAAACTGAGATTGAGAAAAGTCGACTTGTCCAGGGTTATGCAATTGGCAAGCCAGTGTCTGAGGCAGAATTTATACCTGGTCTAGCACTATTCAAGTCTAGCACTCTATCCACTTGTATCATGTTGCCTCTCTTTCTGATCTTCTGTTTCTACAGAGATGTTAAAGTGGATAGAGCATGACACCTGGAGTGAGGAAGAGCTGAGTTCAATTCTGGCCTCAGACACCTACTAGATGGGCAAATCACTTAACCCCATTTGCCTCAGTTTCCTCATCTGTAAAATGAGCTAGAGAAGGAAATGGCAAAGTATTCCAGTATTTCTGCCAAGAAAAACCGAAATGCGGCCATGAAGAATCAGACATGACTGCAGATGACTGAATAACAATAATTTCTATGGAAAATCTTATCCTATGATGCCAAGTGTTCTTTCTATTGCTTTTAAGAGAAAGGTTCTTTTTAAAAAATTTCTTTTTGTGTGTGGTTTCCTGGGCTGACACCACCTTTTAAATCCAGACCAAAGGAAAATGAGCAGGGGGTGGGCTTGTTGTAAAAGTCAAAGCCAGTCTCTATCTTTGGGTTAGGAAATTAATGTTGTCCACAAGTCTTTGGGACAGGACGTAGCATAAAGAATATTAGGCATTCATTATTCTTAGGAAGAAAACAGCAGGGGCATCATAAATAGGTTACATGATTATAAATTTGGAGCTGGAAGGCTCCTCAGAGGTCATTTAATCCAGTCCACTCATTTTATAAATGAAGAAATTGAGACCCCCAGAAACAAAAGATCTGCCTAAGGTCAAACAGGTTATAAGCAATAGGTAGAATTTGATCATAGGACCACAGATATAGCATTGGAAAGGGTCTCAGGGGCAATTTATTCTAACCCCATTGTTTTACAGATCTGGAAAACTGAGGCCTTGGTAAGTTAAATGACTTACTCAGGGTTACTCAGGTAGGAGGCGTCAGAAGGATGATTTGAACCCAGGGCCTCTACTTCCGGGAACAGTGCTCTCTTCCCTGTAGTACATTGCCTTTCCATCCTGCTTAATTGAATGTACTACTTAAGTCTTCTAAAGGATTTCATGGAGAGCGCTTTCTTGAATGGTTCTGATGATACCACTATGCATTTTTAGGGCTCCCACCAAGGCCACGCCGTATTCTATTTTAATATTGCATTCCTCTTTGAGATTAGTTATACATTTCCAAAAATCTGGGAAGACTTACATGAACTGATGCAAAGTGAAATGAGCAGAACCAGGAAAACATTGTACATAGTAACAGCAATATTGTATGATGATCAATTGAGAATGACTTCGCTATTCTCAGCAACACAGTGGGGGTGGGGAACCTGCAGCCTCAAGGTGACATGTGGCCTTCTAGGTGCTTGAGTGCAGCCTTTGGTCTGAGTTCAAATTTTACAGAACAAATCCTTTTATTAAGGGGATTTGTTCTGTGAATTTTGGATTCAGTCAAAGAGCTACTCTTGAAAACCTAGAGGGCCACATGTGGCCTTGAGGTCATAGTTTCCCCAGCCCTGTTAAGACAATTCCAGAGGACTTTATGCTGAAAAATGCTATATACCTCTAGAGAAAGAAATGGTGGCATCTAAATGCAGATGGAAGCATACTATTTTTACATTCTTCTTCTTGTTATTTTGGTCTGTGTTTCCTTTTGCAATGTGACTAATATGGATATCTGTTTTGCATGATTGCACATGTATAACCTATGTCAAATTATTTGCCATCTCAGAGAGGGGAAAAGGAAGAGAGGTAGAACTTAACAGTTTAAAAAATTGATCTTAAAAAATTTTGCTTACATGTAATTGAGAAAAAAATAAAAGTTAAAAGAAAAAAATATATATACATTTCCATGTTCCCCAGATGCCTTCTCTTTGGCCCTTGAGAAATAGAATGCTGTCATGGGTTGGTGTGTCACTCTATTGGAAGTTTAGAAAAATGGCTCCATACTTATGGATGCCACATCATGATTGGCATTTGTTCATTCCCATCTTCCAAATATCCTTTAAATGGTTTCACCCTCAATTTAGCAGGTGCAGGGGTGGTGAGGGAAGAGGTGAGAGCCACTAGAGAGAAACTCATGATGGAGACCCCATTGATGTGTTGTTCATTAGCCTGTGTCTTTCAGTACAGTTCCATCCTCTCTCTCTCTCTCCTCTAACACCACATAATTCTTTGTTTTTGTTTTGCTGAATATCACAACCAACATCTTCCTCCCTGTGTATGTATACACCTTGAAAAAAGAAGTGTCAGTCATTCAGAGTGGGGATGGGGTCCATTTTTTCTCCTGTTTCGTTCATCATCTCTTAAAATATCACTATGGTAAAAGCCCATGAAATAGTGGGATCCAGGATATCTGAAGTTTTGTGATAAGCCTAATGAGCTCTCATGATCATTTCAGTGACACCTCATTACAACTCCCCATAGCATAATTAAACTCAACGACTCTACTTTTAGTTGGGGGAAGGAGATAAACTGTCACTTTGACAGCTGCAACCACTCTCTGAAAATGTTAAGACAGTCCATCTAGCCAAACACACTAAACAGCTCCAGATTAGGAGAATGTAAACTGATCTTTTAAAATATATGTTTGAAATAGATCAGCCATGCGCTTATGCCTTGAAACAGAGGGTGAAAAAGGCAATCCTGATTTATGAACATTGGGCTAACAAACCACCAATATGTAAAACAGCTGAACTACCTTATATATACACACAGGCCTGTGCATGCGTGCACGCACACACCCACACAACCCCCCCCCCCCATCTATATTACACTCACTGTCCTCCACTGATGATTGAAACATGGACCAAGACATCTTACTTATTCCTTTCCCACAGTAGTCATGATCTCCACCTCCTCCAATATCCCACAGAGTTTTGCCTGTCCTGCTAACACTGTTCTTTTCCCTATCCCAACTACTAAACTCTCCTCTTCAGTATCCAGTCCCCTTCTACCTCCTCTGGGGCCTTGGTTCACCAATTGTCCCCTCTCTCTTACATCTTTAGTACATCTGTAGTCTAATGGTACTTTCACTTCTTGTCTATAAACATACTTATGTCTGTCCTTGGCTTGGCACCACCTGGGGCCATATAGCCTCCTCTTCTCAAACATTGTCTACCCTGTGGTCTGCTGCCACTCTGCTCTTTAAAATAAGCTTTCAGAAACCATGTCTAGGCGTAGCTAAGCCCCTTCACTGGGCTCTCCTTGCGACCAAAAAGCCTCCTTTTCCTCCTATACCGTTTTTCTCCCAGCTGTCATATGCATATACAACCCATTCACCTCCAGCTTTCTAGCTCTTGCTCTGGGAATTGCAATCAAATCAACACTATCATTTCCTCTGGAAAGGACTTGTTAATTGACTGCCTGTTCTCTAACAATCTTTGTGAGTTCTCAGACCATAACTAATCCTTCGCTGGCCATCACTCTTCTATATGAGTTGTGTCTACCATCAAAATGTAAGCTTATCTCACTTCTGTTTTTGTGTCTCCAGCAAGGTATAGGGATTGGTACATAGTAAACACTTAATAAATTCATTTCATTTCATTCACTCATTCCCTTAAACCAGGGATTTTGGGTGTGTGTCATGGACCTCTTTGGCAGGCTGGTGAAGAGTATAGACCCCTTCTAAGAATACTTAAAAAATTCATAATTGAAAGAGTGCTAACTTTCAGTTAGAAGCTGGTGAAAATAAAGATGTAACATGTTTTTCCCATCCAATCCAACTTCACAGATCCCCTGAAGTTTGTTCATGGATCTTCATGAACACCATGAATCCCTGACCTCAGCTAAAAAACCCTTCCCTCAATCTTTTTCCTTTCTCTAAGCTACCATCCTATTTTCCTCTTCCCTTTAACTTTCAAAGATCTAGGAAGATTGGCTACCAGACTACCTCCTCTTCCTTACCACCTTAAACCTGTTGAAATGTAGCTAACATCCCTAACATGCAATGAATCTTGTCCTTTCAAAAATCACTGACAATCTCCTAATTCCCAACTGTGATAGCTTATTCTCAATCCTTTCCATTCTTGATCCCTCCTTCAGTTTGTGATGATACAGAATATGCCCTCCTATTTGAAAATCTTTTCTTCCCTTGACTTCTGTGACATTGCATGATCCCTTGATGCTGGGTTCTCCTCTTACATCTTTGACTACTCCATCTTTATTTTCTCCTTGGGCTCTTCCTTTCTCCTTCCAAATTTGGATGTTTTCTAAGGTTCAGTCTAAGGCCCTCTTCTCTGCTTTCTCTATACCCTTTCCCTTAGTAACCTCATCAAGTCCCACAGTTTCAACCATCACTTATCTCTTGACATGATTCCTAAATCTTTGTCTCTAGCCTGAACATCACCCTGCAGCTTCAAGCTTGTATTTTCAACTTTCTGATGGACAATTTCTTGGATGTCCCACTAGCACTTTTATCTCAAAACTTTTCCGACCTAATTCATCATCTCTTCCTCAACCTTGCCCTTCCTCCTTACTTTCCTCTTTCTGTTAATGGTGCTACCATTTTCCCAGTTCTCCCAGTATGAGCCCATGGAATTGGGGGGAGACATGGCTAGGGCAAAAGTTCCTATGAAAAAATCTGGCCATTTTAGAGTACCCTAATCTCAGTATAAGTGTGACATGGCAGGTAAATGAGCTAATGCTACCCCCAGTCGCATTGTGTGATGTAATGCCCACATCATAGGATCATGTACATAGAGCTCTAAGGAACTAATCTATCTATCTAGTCTTAACACACACCCCCAATTTTAAGGATGAGGAAACTGAGGTTTAGAGAAATTAAGTAACTTTCATAGGGTCAGATACCTAGTAAGTGGACAAGTGAGATTTCAAATAGAGGTCATTTGATACTAAATCTAATGTTTTTAAAAACTGCATTAAAATTCCCTGTCCTCTGTTCTGGCCAGACCACATCTGGAATATACTCTTCAATTCTGCACACGACATTTTAGGAAAGACATAGAAAATCTCGAAGAATAAGTCTCCTCTTGAGAAGAGAGTGGTAAAGCTGATGAGTAGAAGGGAGAATGATAGCTAAAAATAGCAAGTATTTACATAGAGACTTAAGATTTACAAAGTGCTTTGTATATTATAACACGTTTGATCCTCTCAACAACTCAGTGAGGTAGGGGCTATTATTATGCCCACATTATAAATGAGGAAACTGAGGCACAGATTAGCTAAATGATTTGCCAGAGTCTTTTGGGTAGGGAGTTGTAACATCAATACCGCTAGCAGCTGCTGTGGAGGTGTAAGACCAACAACAAGACCAACAATGCCAGCACACAGGAGGGCTGCTAGCACAGGTGCTTTAATCTGCTTTTCTAAAGAAAGCAACTGTAAGGGGTTTACAATCTCACTTTAATTAAACATCATTCACTTAGTTCAGGGGAAAAAGTCAGTACCCTGAACTTCAGAGAAAACACAAACAGAAATTACAAGCAGAAATCATATACAGACACAAATCAGCAGACAGAGCTTCTGTGTGTCCATAGCAATACATATATAGTTACCAGAGAGAGAAGCACCAACATCTGGCGCGGAGGGGCTCCTTAATGGCTACCCAGAGTTTTGTCTTGACAAATTCACAGGGACGCTCTTCCAACCAGTGAGCCCCCAAAACAAAATGCTAACCTCAGAATATATATATGTGTGTGTATATATATATGTGTGTGTGTGTGTGTGTGTATGTATATGTGTATGTGTATATACACACACACACACACACATACACACACACACACACACACACACACACACATACTTCTTCAGGGTCAGCACACAGAGGGAATCACAACCATGCGACTCAAACTCATGTGACTTAGGCTTTCTTGTGACTTAAGCAGGTCATCGAAAACTCTTGATTAATCAAAGACTCTTGTTTCAAACAAAGGCAAGTCTTGATCAAAGGCACTTGGTTACCTCAGTGCTGAGAAGAACTAGAACTCCAAAAGAAAAAAGAGCAAAACAAAAAGTCCTACTTTGCTTGCCATTACAGGAGTATATAAAGCAGAATTTTAATTCAGCATTTCTTGATTCTAAGTCCAGTACCCTATCCACTATAATACCTGGCTGAAGAAACTGGGGAAGAGGGAAAGAATTGGAGGTGGGGAGTGGGGAAGGACTTGATAGCTGCCTTCAGATATTTGCAGAATTACTATGTGAAAGAAGGCTTAGGCTTGTTCTTTCAGGGTCAGACAAGGAGCAATGGATGGGAGTTGTGCACAGGCAGACTGAGGCTTCCTCTAAATGGTAACTTGCTAAGGATTTGAATTGTCCAAAAGTGATATTGGCTATATCAGGAGCTAAGGGCTTCCCATCACTGCAGGTCTTCAAGTGTGGGCTAGCTGGGATGTTGTAAAAGATTCTTATTCAGGAATGATTGAAGCTTTCAAAAAGATTGCCTTTCTGGTCACTTGCAACCCAGGTATGTTCTGTGATTCCATGAGTTTCTTGGAACTCTCTTACCCACTGCTCAAATACAATTAATAGCAAAGTCTGGTTGGTTGTTGCCCTGAGATATGTCCCACAACTATTTTCTTTTCAACCCCACAGGCAACATCTTAGTTCAGTATTACATTATCTCTAACAAGGACTTTTGCTGCTACCTCCTGACTATTCTTTAGGTTTCAAATTTTTCCCTACTTAAATCTCTACTAAATCAATCAATTAACAAACATTTATTATGTACCTACTATGTACCAGGCAATATACTAAGTACTGGGGATACAAAAAGAGGCAAGAGACAGTCCCTGCCCTTAAGGACATTACAATCTAATGGATAAGACATGCAAACAAACATATATACAATGACAAATATAATACACACATAAACATACAAATGTATACAAAGCAAAATATATGCAGACTAAATAGGAAATAATGAACAGAAAGAAGGCATTGGAATTCAGAGGTGGTGGGGGAAGCTTCCTGTAGCAGATGATACATTAGTGGGTTTCAAAGGAATCTAGGGAGACCAGTAGTTGGAGCAGCAAAGAGAGAGTGATGCAGGCATGAGCTCAGCCAGAGAGAATGCTAGGAGAGGAGAGATGTTATGTCTTGTTCAGGAATAGCTGGGAAGCCAGTGCCTTTGGATTGAAGGGTATGCATCAGGGAGTAAGGTATAAGATGACTGGAAAGGTAGGAGGGGACTATGTTATGAAGGGCTGCTATATTTATCTTTCTAAGTAACATTTATAATGCCATCATTTACTTGTTTAACAATTTTCAATGGCTCTCCACTGCCCATTGAATAAAAGCCAGACTTATAGAAACCTGCGCTTTCAGGTTGGAATGGACTTTAGAAATCATCTCATTCAGGGATTCTTAATCATTTCTGGGCCATGGACCCCTTTGGCAATATGGTGAGACTAACAGGCTTCTTCTTGGAAAAATGTTTTAAAATACATCGAATAAAATACACAGGATTACAAAGAAAGTCAATTACATTGAAATACAGTATTGCAAATGTTTTAAGAACAAGTTCATGGACTTCAAGTTAAGAATCTCTGTCCTAGTTCAACCACTTTATGTTACAGAGAAGAAAATTCAGTCTTACATGAGTGAAATGACTTTGATAATATCATAGTCACATACAGATTAAGTATTAGAGTCATGTTTGAACCCAGGTCTTCTGATATCCTATCCAGTATTATTTCCTTTACAATCAATTCCTCAATGGTTCATGAGGCTCTGTGCAAGTTGGCTCTAATTTATAATAATAATAGCAACAACAATAAGCTAACATTTATATGGTACTTTAAAATTTGTTAGGTGTTTGATCATGTGATCCCATTCCGTTTTCACAACAAATTTGTGAAGTAGATGCTATTATAATCCCGATTTTACAGATGAGGAGACTGAGGCTTACATAGGTCAAATGACTTGTCTGGGTGTAATGACAAGTAAAGTGGGACTTTTGTTGTCTTTTGTTTTGGAGTGCTTCTCAGCACCCAAGCAATCAAGTGCCTTTGAGTCTTGCCTTTGTTTCAATCAAGAGTCTTTGACTGAATCGGGAATCTTTGATGACCTGCATAAGTTACAGGAAGGCTTAGGTCACTTGGGTTTGAGTCGCATGTTTGTGATACCCTCTGACCCTGAAGAATATATACTGTATACTTTTGCTTGGGGCTCACTCACTGGAAGAATGTCATGTGATTTGACCAGAAGAGACTCTGGGTAGCCATTAAGGAGCCCCCAGCTTGCAAAAACCCAGATGTTGGTGCTTCTCTCTCTGGTAACTATGTATATGATGTCTTGGTCAGATAGCTAGAAGCCTGTCTGTTGATTTGTGTTATTTTGCCCTGTTTATATAATTTCTGCTTATAGTTTGTGTTTGTGTTTTCTTTGAAGTTCAGGGTGCTGACTTTTTCCCCTGAACTAAATGAATGATATAGATGTTTAATTAAAGTGAGATTGTTAACCCCTTAAAATTGCTTTCCTTAGAAAAGCAGATCAAAGAACCTGTGCTAGTAGCCCTCCTGTGTACTGGTGTTATTGGCCTTACATAGCCACAATAGCAGCAAGTAGTATTGTTGTTACCCTGGGGTCACATATTTATGGACCAAGGCACGATCTGAATTCAGGACTTCATCCTTCCAAGTCTATCACTCTATCCACTATGCCACCTAGCTGCTGATTCAGTGTTTTTCATCTTTTGACACTGGGTAGTGTGACATACTCTACACTCCAGCCAAACTGGATAACTCTATTCCCTGAACTTATCCCATAATGAACTCATTCATTTTTCAGAAATATTCTCTCTTCTGCACCTTCAGTCTATCCCTTACCCATCTTTCAAGGCTGTATTCAAATGCATTCTAATCCTGGTATGTCAGCAGAAAGTGAACTTTCTCTCTTCAGAATTTTCAAAGCCTTTGCTCCACTGTTCATGAACAACCGCATTCCAATGTGTATTACAGTGTTTTGTGTACCTATTATCTTCCCTACTAGATGGTAAATTCCTTAAGGGTAATGTCCATTGTTATTTATCTTTGTATCTCCTTTCCTGGCTACCACAGTATCCTGTGTGTGTTATACTAAGCACTTGCATTTATTTACTGAATTAAATCCTCAAACACAACCTATTTGTAAGTAGTGGGTAAACAGCCACAGGATATAACTTGTAATTACACCGATGTTGTTCTGATGATACTACAAAAAGAAATAATTGGTTTGGCTTGCCACCAGAATCTGAAGGTGGAATTTTGTGGCAAAACAGATTTCATTGAAAAAAAACTGCAGAATATATGTATGTATATTGTGGTACATATTTTGGAAAATTAACAATGAGATTCTCGAATGATGTAATATTTGCTGTAGAGCCTAAATGGATAGAAAAATCCAAACATTGTTCCTGAAACATGCCCTACATAGGGTTTAAAATTGATGATGTTTTCCCATACCTTCCTCTCTGCACAAGCTGACTCACCAAACCTAAGGTAACCAAACAAGGTCTGAGACTGTGTACCTCCACATCAAGGCCTGAATATCATTCAAGGTCAAATACAAATAACTCTCTCAGCTCTCAAGGGATGATCATAGAGGCCATGAACATGGAGGTACATTTTTTGGGGGGCAGGCTATTTTAGAGGGCTGGACACCAGGAATGGGTCACCCAAACATTTATAATTATAGTTGAAATTTACATAATGCTTAAGTTTTGCAAATTGCTTTGCCTACATTATCTCATTCAGGCCTCACAATTATACTATCTGGGAGACATTACAGATATAATCAACTCCATTTAACAGATGATAAAATTGAAATTGTTAATACATTAAATGACTTGTTCATGGTCAAGCAGCTGTTGTTGTTCATCCTTCATTCTCAAAGAGGACCAATGACATCGAGAGGTCGATGTCTTGACTTACAAGTGAATTGGATTTAAGTGAGGGGGAATTGTGCAGAATCATCATTCTCTTCTCCAGAGTCATTGGGGTCCAGTGGCAAGACATAGGTCAGGACCACTGATAATGGCCCCAGATGCAGTGGGAAACCTTGGCCTTTTTAAGATAAGGTTAAGGTCTTTCTCAGGTCTCAGTTTGTCTGAGGCAATACCCTTTCAGTAGTTAAAGGTTAGGTAAGAGTTGAGGCTTAAAATGGGCTGAATTTACCTTCATAAAAGAATCAATCTGGGAAGGGAAGACCTTCTGAGTTTCCGGCCAGAACAGAAACTTGTTATTTTGAGAAATTGTTGTTTACACTTACCCAGACCCATCAAAATTCAAACGTTGAGCAAGTGAGGCTTGGGCTGAGATCTATTGTTGGCCAGTGAGAGCCAGAGAGATTTGGGTTGAAAAGTATAATCAGGTAGCTCTATTTGAATCCCAATGGGCTTTATCAAAGCTTGGTTATCCAGAGCTATATTTCAAGAAATCATAAATGAAAACTACATGAGAAGAAAAAAATTGTCTCAATTTTTTGAAAAACAAAACAAAATAATGATAGAATAAATGAGTAAGGAAGAAAAAAATACAGCCCAGGAATCCCAAGATACCTTGCAAAGTATAAGCAATCAAAATTTATATTCCTTTGGACAAAGCACCCACATGTAAGAGTATGACTCCCTACGTGGAGAAGAAGAAGAGGAGGAAGAGGAAGAAGAGTAAGAGGAGGAGGAAGAAATAACAGCATTGCCCAACTGGAACTGGCCATTTGGGTCCCCAGAGGGGCAACCACTACTATTCCCAGATTGTTGTTTGTCATTCATTCTTGAAGAGGACCAATGGCTTTGCACACTTCTGCTTACCTAAATCTAATTCACTTGCAGGTCACACAGCTAAGTAAATGTCAAAAGCAGGATTTGGAATTGAGTCTTCCAAGCTCTAAGGTTGTGTTTGTCCTTTGTTTTCGAAGAAGACCATGACATCAGGGAAATGATGACATGACTTGTGGTTGACTTGATTTGAGGGAGGGAGGGCTGTGCAAGGTCACCAGGCTCACTTTCTCCTCCAGAGCCATCTCAGTCCAGTGGCCAGACATTCATCAGTATGACTAGAGATGGTCCAGGATGCAATGGGAGGGAGATCTTGAACCTTTTAGGCTAAGGCTTTTTCAGGTCCTTACTTTGAGTGAGGTAAGGCCCATTCAGTAAATAGGCCTCTTTAAGAAGTGAATCAAAGGATGTCTCCTTTAATTAAAAAAAATCAAACTGGAAGGGGAAGACCCTCAGGGTTGCTGGTCAAAAGAGAAACAGTTGCTATTGACATTCACTCTGAGCCAGGAAGGTCCAAAACATAGCCATTACGTGGAGCTTGGGCATGGACTTATTGTGGTCTAATCTCTGAGCTTCGGAGTGAGGTGGGTCTAAGGTTTGGTCTTTGAGGAAAAAGAAAAAGAAAGAGAAAAGAAGGCAGGCAGGCATGAAGGAAAGAAGGAATGGAGGGAGGGAGGGAAGCAGGAAGAAAGGAAGGAAGGAGGGAAGGAAGGAAGGAAGGAAGGAAGGAAGGAAGGAAGGAAGGAAGGAAGGAAAGAAGGAAGGAAGGAAGGAATCTAGCTAGTAAATCCCCAGTTATGTGGGCAGCTTCTGGTCATCAAAATCTGCCTTCCTTTGGAGAGGAGAGGGAGGAGAGGGAAAGGGAGAGGGAGAGGACAAGCTGAGTTATCCAACTGGCTGGGTCCCCATTCAGGAAGCTTGGCCTACTCACAGATTGTGTTCGTCCTTTGTTTTTGAAGAGGACCATGGCATCAGGGAGATGATGACATGACTTTCAGTTGACTTTGATTTGAGTAAGAGAGTACTGTGCAAGGTCACCAGCCTCATTTTATCCTCCTTCCAAGCTCTAAGACCACCTCTCTGGTCACTGTCCCATTCTAACTCTAATTTTTGCAGCCTTCTTTGTTGAGCTTCCCAGAGGTTGCTAGGTGGCACAGTGGGTAGAGTGCTGGGCCTGGTGTCAAGAAAACCT
The DNA here is from genome assembly GCF_011100635.1 of Trichosurus vulpecula. Classification (NCBI taxonomy): domain Eukaryota; kingdom Metazoa; phylum Chordata; class Mammalia; order Diprotodontia; family Phalangeridae; genus Trichosurus; species Trichosurus vulpecula. The sequence continues at coordinate 105,495,421 of NC_050578.1, read as the reverse complement.
GAGTTCAAATCCAGCCTCAGACACCTACTAGCTGTGCGACCCTGGGCAAGTTGCTTAACCTCTTTAACCTCTGTCTGCCTCAGTTTCTTCAACTATTAATTGAGGTTAATGATACCTCTCAGGGTTATTGTGAGGATCAAATAAAGTAATACTTGTAAAAGCACTTGGTACAATGCCTAGCACAGAGTAGGTGCTTAATAAATGTCTTAAGCTTGCCATAGCTAAAAGTGATCTGCCCCTCTTCAAATTCCTCTACGTATCTCTCTTTTATACTTAACACATAGTATCTTAGTTATTTGTACACATGCCTGCCATCACTCCCCCACCCCATTAGATTATAAGCGCTATGAAAGCAAAGCTATTTCCACTCTTCATCTCTCTAGTGGTTCAGACACCATCTGATATGTCATAGGTCCTTATGATGTTTCCTGAATTGAATAATCACTCATACAACATGCTGCTTTGCCTTCTAGGCTAGACGATGAAACCCAAATTCAGGAAATCCAGGTTCTTGCATGTGGCTAAGCAGTGTCTGATCTTGGCTGGCATGCTGTTGATGGGAACAGAATGGTTCAACCTGAGGACACCTTAGAAGCCATCTATACAGTTAACAAAAGGAGCTGAAGAGCAGCCCCGCATTTAGGTAGCACCACTCTGGGAAGTTGGGTATCAGCTGAATATATGTCCCATTGGTACAGCCTGGTCATGAATTGAACTAGACTAGCTATGCTTGCAATCATTCGATCAGTCAGCATTTATTAAGTGCTCACTAAACACCAGGTATGGTGCTAAGTGTTAGGGACACAAAGAAAACTCAAAAATTGTCTCAGCCCTTAAGGAGCTAATTGGGGAGACAACATATCACAGAAAGTGGAACAATAAGAATTCTTTCCTATCTGACTAGAGGGCAGAGTAATGAACTCTACCCAATGCCTTCCTTTAAAGAGGGCTAAAACAGGACTCCACTTTGCATTTGCTGCCCTGCCTGGTTTAAATTCCACTGAACAAGAGGGTCTCAGGCTGGGTACCCCTTGGTGTCACCCCTCCCCCATTTCCTACCTCCTTTCGTGTTTTGTCCCCCCTCTTTAGACTGTAAATTCCTTGAGGGTAGAGACTGTCTTTCTTTTTATTAATTGTATCCTCAGTGCTCAACACAGTGCCTGGCACGTGGTAGGTGATTAATAAATATTTGTTGGAGAACATGCAAAATATGTCTAAAGCAGATAAAAAGTAACCTTAGAAGGGAAGGCACAGTAGCAATCGGGAGGCCAAGGAAAGGCTCCTAAATCATGGCACTTGAGCTGAGGAAGCCCGGGATTCTAGGGAAGGGTAACAAACAGTGAAAAAGCACAGGGGCAGAGATGAATTGGAAGAGAACCATCAGTTCCATGAAGAACACCCTGTTTAACATGATCTTGAAGGCTAAAATCAAAACTTGTTTCCCTGAGCAGCTGAAGTGCAGTTTTCAAGTCCTATTCCCAAAACCCATTAAAAAAAGGAAAGAGACTGAAGGTCTTGATTCTTCCTCATCTTATCTTTTCATCCCCAAGTTCCAACAGTGGGTTTAATGATGCCTCTGAGTGCCACCAGTATGTCTAAGGTATAAGAAATAGAGTGGGAGGAGGCAGCATCAAGATGGCTGAGTAGAGGCAGAAACCAGTTGAACTCTCCGAACATTGCCCTCCAAACAACTTTAAAATAATGCCTCAAATTGAATTCTGGAGTGGCAGACCCAGCAGAAAAGGTCAGGGTGAGACATATTCCCAGACCAAGACAGCTTTAGAGATTGGCAAGAGAGGTCTGTGACTGAGTAGGGGCTAACCTTGAGCCCAAAGATGGCAACAGCAACAGTGGGTCCTGGAGAGTGGTGACAGTGGCAGCAGCAAATTCAGGAGCTCTTAGCCCAGAGACAGTAAGGATATTGGACAATTGATTAGACAGAAATTACAGGGGACCTTGAGCTGATGCTGGGCATAGGACTGGGAGGTACTGGGCAACTCTATTGCCTATATACAGTTTTGGGTCACAATTTCAGAGCAGAGAGGAGCACTAGTGTTTGTTGCTTCAGGGGAGCAGGGGCCTTTCCTGGGTAAAGGCCACAGTTCAGATCAGGAGAGCAGTGACCACACCTTTAACCAAATTACGCTATTTTGGAAGCAACAAAAACTTATAGACCCCCAGAACTAGCTCTGAAAACAGCAGCATGAAAAAACCTAAACCTTAGGATGGTGCTTCCCCACTCCCTGTTGGTATATGATTGTAATGGAATACTAGTGTGCTATAAGAAGTGATGAGCAGGTGGGTTTCAGGAAAATCTAGGAAGACATACATAAACTGATACAGAGTGAAGTGAGCAGAACCAGGAGATCATTATATACAGTAATAGCAATATTAAGATGATGATCAGCTCTAAAAGACTTGGCTACTCTGATCAATACAACAGTTCTGAAGGACTCATGACAAAAAAATGCTATCCACCTCCACAGAGAGAACTAATGAACTCTGAGTGTTGAATAAAGTATAATTTTTCACTTCATCTTTCTTGTTTTTTTTGTGTGTGAAATGGCTAATAAGGAAATATGTTTTGCATGATTTCACATGTATAAGTGATATATTGCTTGTCTTCTCAATGGATGGGGGAGAGGCTAGAGGGAGGAAAAGAATTTAGAGCTCACAATTTTTAAAATGTAAAAAAACCATAAATATTTAAAAAGAGAAAAAAATAGAGTAGGAATCCAGTAATCTAGGAGGAAGCATCATGCTGGATCCTGGAGATTCAAAAACAAAATTAAAAATAATCCCTGTCCTTAAGAAGCTTGCATTCTACTTGGTGTGGGGGAAGTGCGGAAAATTTATGCTTGATTATGTAAGGAGGAGAGAATACCCAGATTGCTGGAGAAGAGGTGTCAGGAAAGGTGCCACATGGAAGATGGCACATAAGATATTTGCTAATTAAAAGAAGCTAGGGATTTTAAAAAGAAGTGAAGAGGAGTGCAAAAATTGTTCAAAGAAAAAAGCAAGAAAGAAAACACAAAAGAATCAGAGAAGGAAGGAAAAATGACTTGTAGGGGTGATAGAATGATTTCATTACCAATTTACCAATTGGATTTCATTTGTGACATAGTTTTGGACTTAAATAGTTGGGTTACAACTCAGTCTCTGACAATTACTGTCTGTGTAAACCTGGGCAAATCACAGCCATCTTGACCCTTACTTTCCTCATCTGTACAAGAGATGATGAGACCCGATGGCTTCTGAAATTCTTTCTAGCCGCTGATTTATGATTCTAAGTTGTTTTCACCAATAGAGTGTAAGCTCATTGAAGGAAGTCAATCAATACCAACCATAAGTCAGGCACTATACGAAGTGCTGGAGATACAAAGAATGGTAAATTACATTTTGTGCTCTCAGATAGGTAACAGTCTAATGGGGGAGATGGTGTGCAAACAACTATTTACAAATGAGATGTATACAGGATACACTGGAGATAATTTCAGAAGGAAAGCACTAGCATTAAGGGAGATTGGGAAAAGCTTCTTGTTGAAAGTGGGACTTGTTGAAGGAAGTCAGGGAAGCCAGGAGGTAGAGATGGGAGAGGAGAGAGTTCCAAGGATGGGGAACAGACAGTGAAAATACCTGGAGCTGGCCAGGGATTATTTCTTCTACACTTCTGTGTCTTCAGCACCTAGAGCAGAGGACAGAAAGTTTAAATCTTTGATGATCAACTCTATGGTCATTGTAACCTCTGACAAAAGTCTATCTCTCTTTTCTCTATGTTAATAGGTGGGCGTCTGATGTCATTTTTCTGATATAATTATGTATATGTCCAAAGCAGATTTAAGAACCCAATTGGAGTCATCTGTGAGATGTGGTAGTCTTATACAGGCTCATGAATTTTAGAGCTATTAAGTCCAAGCCAAATTGAGGCCCAGAGAGATTATAAAAATTGCCAATGGTCACACAGATAGGTCCAGAGCAGAGCTGGGGTTTGAACATAGAACCTCTGATTCCAAATGCAGTGCTCTTTTCTATCACTAATGATTAATTAACAAAAATGATATAGATAAATTCTGTATAGTTGGCATAGGTGGGGTGTTAGTGTATATTTTAAATCTAGGAATCAAGGATAAAGCACCTATTAGATCCAAATTCCCAGATTCCGAGTTTTAAGTTTATTTGAATCATCTGGCATCTGAGCTTGTTTATACTTGGCAAAACATTGCTTCCTGTTTTGTTTTTTGAAAAAAGAGCTTAAAGAGACAGAAAAAAAGTCTTCCAAAGCTTTTTGGATGGCAAATAGCTCTTACAAAATAATTTCTTTAGAATAATATAGATGAATAAAAAACATATGGATGGGTTTTTTCATAAAGTCAAACGAAATGGAAAAAAAGCAAATGTGTTATTGGCATAAATATACCCTGTTCCTTATCAAATTTTCCATAATTCCTAAGGTAATTTGAGATACCCAAAGGTCTCTAAACTCCATTCATTTTCCCACCTATAAAATGACAATGGGAAGATTTGGGTTTAAGTCATGCTTTTGATATATATGGGCTATGTGACTTTGGGCAAGTCACTTAATTTATTTGTGCCCCAGACAATTCAATAAACTTATAAATTGCAGAGAAAGTGCCAAACTACTTTGGTTAAAGATGTTCCTAAATGCAACCTCTCTACACCAATGACATCACAGATTCTATCTTATAATAACAATAAACTAAAAAGAGATTGGATATGATTCAAAAGACAAGTGAAATAAAATTTAATTTATATATTCATGCATGACATTTAAAAGTGAGTTCAATTGGATTCTAGTCAATTAGGATGCTGATTGCATTGAGAAAATATCAGAACACACGTGCAAGTCCAGAGAAAATACTTTGTTAAATGATCAGTGCTGTTGAACTTCAGAAAATTGACCTTTATTGCTTATGGAAGCTAATATACATGCTCCCCTTTGGGCCACCATATGTATGTGATGATCCAAGCATATGGGCATTTCTGGCAGTGTTGCCTGTCTGAGCTTGTGGGTAGTAGGGGCAGCTGGCACCATTAGGAGATGCTAAAATGATCAGTGCTCCAGTTAGGGAGCAGTTGGGATGAAGAAAGCCAATGCCAAGCATGGCAAACAGATCCTTGCCTGTGGGAGCAGGAAACCCTCATTTTCTTACCCAGACTTTTCCGTTAAGAGGAAGAAAAGAGCATTTTTGGTTTTGGGTGTCAGAGTTTAAGAAGTGCATCGATAGGCTGATGAATGTCCAGTGGTGGGCAGCAAAAGAGATGAGTGGCCTTGAGATAATGACGTATGAGGATCAATTGGAGGAAATGCAGATGTTTAGCCTGGGGAGATGAGGAGAAGGGAGTATGTAGGGTGGGGTAAGGGATAATAGTCACTTCAAGTATTTGAAATTTGGTGGTGTGGAAGAGAGATTTGACTTGTTATGTTTGGCCCCAGAGGGTAGAACCAAAAACAATGGGTGAAACTGCGAAGAGCTTAATGTTAAGGAAAATTTCATAATTTGAGGTGTCCAGATGTGCTGACTCAGGAACTAGTGGCCTTTCCCCTCCTCTTGTCTGATATGTTAGCACATTTGATATTTTAGCCTTGATACCTTTACTTAGAAAGAGCAAGATTCAGTCAATCATCAATTTGGCTAAATACAAAAAGTCGTTTCACTAGAATGACATTTCATAAGAATTTGGATAGGCTGAGGATAAGGGGTCCCACCCTAGGGATCATCTATATTACCAAGCTGAGTTAAAACTTGATTCATTCAAGAAGTTGAGGCAAACATGGGGTTAAGCTAAACTCCCTGAGAAGGAAATTCTTGGTTAGTAGGGCAGGGGTCGGGGTGAGGTTAGGTAAGGAAGAGAAGCCTTGGTTCTGCCTTGGTCAGGAGGATATTGACTCTCTCATTTTGCCTTAGGTTATAGTATCCCTGGATCTCTGATGTCAGTGTTTGCATTAGGATCCAAGGCTGGGTTAGATGTAAATTCATGATCCCCAAAGAAACCACACCAAGTTTAAGGGGAGCTTCCTGAATACCCCAAGAATGGGGGAGGAAAGACTTTTAGCAGTCAGGAGCTTTGAATTGCCCCTTTGCCACATTGCTATCTAAGTTTATGCCTACTTCCTCTTGAAGTCTATATGGACACAAGGAAGAATGTATTATTGACTTGGGGGGGAACAGTATAAACTATTTCTATTTTACCACCTTAGTAAATATACTTTTCTGAAAGCTACTTAAGACTAGCTAACTAAACTGATCCTCAGCAGATAATCTTGGAGTGGAGAAATACACAGGTAGGGGCTCAAGTTGATAGCATTAGAGATCACCCAAACGCTTCAGGAGAGCCTCTAAGTTCTAAGTGGAGCCTGCTTCAAGCCACACCCTTTGTAATTTAGGTTCAAGATGGCAACAAAATGAGATATTTGCTTTTCACTCAATAGTTAACAAAAGATACTTATTTAGCCATAGCAGAGAAATATACTCACCAAGAATAGGTTTTGAGGATATGCCCAAGTGGATTTAGCTGAGCAAAATTCCCTTGCTTAAATTACCCATTATTATACACCAGCAACAGAGCATCCATCTGGTTCTTCATGGCTCTGGTTCTTTGTGGCTGCTTTGGAGGCTGGTGTTGAGGAAGTGATATCAGTATTCTGAGACTTTAGTCCCCTGAGTCAGCCAAGTCTCAAGGAAAGTCTCAATTCCAGTGAAGGGGAAACTGGCCAAACTTGCATGGGGGCACAGGTTGAGATATTGTTCTATCATACCCTAAATCTCCAAGAGAAGAGACAGCTTTGTCCCAGGACTCAAGGTTCATTTGTGAGAGTTGTGCTAAGGATCATAAGAGCTTATATGAGCTATAGTTTCATGGGGGATTCCTTTCCTGTATGGCTTGGATTAGATGGTTTTTGATATTTCTTCCAACTCCAAGATTTTGAGGCTCTTTAAAAAACATAATGAGACAAATTGAATCCAATTCAACAAACACGCATTTATTAATTTCTTACTACCTGCAGAGCACTGGGAATACAAATACAAAGTGAAAAAAAGCTCTGGCCTTCTAGGAACTTCTATTTGCTGAAAACTTGTCCCCAAAGGCTTGCAAAGAACAATGGGAATCAATTGTTTATGCATGTTAGATACGTAGACTATTGTGGGGCTAAATTCCTAGTCTTTTCATGAGCAAGGAATAGGATTAAAAGGAAAAAAAAATCCGAGGAGAATTTGGTTCTACATGTTAGCATGTTTTGTTTTCCTTCCCCAGAATAACCAACTACTTTTCTCTTCCCTCTCTCTGTCTTTTGTAAGTTCCCTCCTTGATTTTTCACTAAATTGCTTAGCTCAGTATTGTTTGGTTTGAGTGCCAGACCTATTTTGCCAGGAATCATCTCACTTAGAGTTATTTTCTGAAGATGAGTCCCTACAGGATACTCTCCTCTCATTGTAGAGTATTCTTAAGCCTTTCAAAATCATCATAATAATCATTATTTCTTTCAAGAAGAGGAAAATCCTCCTCTTGAGTCTTCTCTGTTAAAGTATTAATTATATTATTATAAATTATAACATGAATTAATTAGATACTATTTTATAGTAGTATATATTATATTACATAATGTGATAATATACCACAATATATAAAGCAAATACTACTACAAGTATTTATAATACTAACATGTATATATAATATGCATCTATAACACACACATAAAATATGTGTAGTCTATCATATGTTATGGACATGACATCTATAATATATAACATATACTATATTACATATAAATTATAATATAAAATAAAGTCTTCATTACCAACCTGGACAATGGAGCACGAGCTGAGTTTGGAAAGGTGGACTACATTGTATATCTCACTTGAGGACTAACCTAACTGAGATAAGAGAGATGCATTAGCTTCCTCAAAAGGTTTTTATTTTGCTTTATATGATTTGGTCATCGTAATCATCAAACACATCTCCTAGTCTAATTTCAACCCTTGACAATGGAGGGAAAAACAATCATCTCCCCCCAACAATGAAATCAGAGATCTTCTGAGATATTCAAAGTCAAGAAGAGATGGATGGTTAGATCACACTAGGAAAACTTTAAAAAATACCTTTTAACTGTTTCAAAGTTTATATAGAATCATTGATTTAGAGTTGTAAGAAATCTTAGAGGTCATCAGGTGTGACCTCTTAATTTTGTACATGAAGGGATTTTAAGCCCTGGAGGTGAAGTTCAAGGTTACACAGGTAGTGTAGCAGAAGGGGGATTCGAACATAGTTCCTCTAATTTCAAATTCAACACTCTTTTTACTACCCTGTGCTGGCTGCCACAACTAGGTCCCCAATTAGTGCCAATAATATATTCGCTGAAATGGTGGTTCACATTCTAATTGACACTATTAGAAATTATATTTATACAAAATATGCTCATTGGTTTCAGTTCAAAGGAAATGTGGAGTGCTGATTCAAATAGTGATACCACTTTAGGGGGACTCATTATTGGCACTAATTAGGACCTAGCTGTACTTAGTGTGCAGCTTCCTTAAAAAGAAAATGAAACTTTCTTGAGATAATGAAAGTGAACTAGTATTTTTGCAAAATAACTTTAGTATATTCTTCTGTGAAGATGAGGTAGTGCCATTCAGATCAGGTTTTGATGCCAAACCAGTTGAGTCAAATAGGGAAAAAAGAGGAGTGTTCTGACATTGGAGATAGTGGTCACTACTTCAAATTATTGGAGCTATAAACTCCAAGAGGGCAAGGACCATGTTTTATATGAACTTCATACCTACCCCATCACTTAACCCACACCAAGCAACTAATGAATAAACTTTCTGCAACAGTCTATACCCCAGACCCTAACAGACTTAGTACTAGCCTCAAATAACAGGGAAAAGGGAGGTGAAACCTCAACTCTTCTCCCCAAGATCTCCTTAGGGTGCAGTATTAATTATTCCTATATTAGTATTAGATGGCTACTAGGCATTGAGATTTATATTAGCTAAAAACAATGAAAGCTAAATTTCTTTAGGATTTTACTCTCATAGGGGGATAGAAGCCCTATGGTCATAAAAACAACAAAACAATCTAATGTAGCCCTAAAAATTTGGAAGAGAAATTAATTTGGAACTGTCAAAATAAGTGGAGAAACTTTCCCCAATTTACTCATCTGAATAAAACGACTTTTTTCAACACACATTGATTGACGTATAGTCTGATAGCACTAGTTTGATATTTTCTTAACGGTTAAACATTTACAGAATACAGAAGTATTTTATACATGTGAATAGCTGTCACAAAAAACTAAAGCCATATATATTCTGACCCCTTTCTCCTTATCCCACCTTTAGTTCATACACAAAAGTAGTCTTACTTATGCCTTAGTGACTTTCTAGTATTTAGAAAGGCATATTTATTCTTTGGCCAATTAGGATACCATTTGCAATCATTTACAATCAATTCTCCATCAGTTGATTCATGGATCACCTGAAAAAGGTGATAACCATAAAAGGGTGGGTTGCTGTCCTCTACCCCTTGAATTCTTGGGTTAGTTGCTATACTGGAATAGAGCTTGAGAGGAGCAAGGAAAAACGTATCAGAATAACGTGCTTCTGAATTTCTTAACAGAATGAAATATAAGTTCGTTTTGGATAATCTGTTGTTTTGTAACATCAACCTTCTCCCCTCCTTTAATATGGACGATTCCCATAATATGAATAATTAGGATGAATCAGATATAAGCTATAATGATTTAATACTGCATAGTCTCCTAATATATAGTCCTCCATATCAACATCTTTGTATCAATGACTACTGTGAATTCTGCAACCTATCTATAACTAATAGTGTTAGAGTGTTGGCTAGGGACTCATAGAAATTAAGTAACTTAATTTCTTAAGAAGTTGAGTTCCTAGGGCAACTAGGTGACACAGTGAGTACAGCACCGGCCTTGGAGTTAGGAGGACCTGAGTTCAAATGTGGCCTCAGACACTTGACATGACCTTGGCCAAGTCACTTACTCCCAGTTGCCCTGCCTTTCCCTCTTCCCCCCCCAAAAGGAAGTTTTGTTCCTAGTCAAAACAACTAGAAGAAAAATCAGAGTTGGAATTTGAACCCATCTTTGTTTCTTCTTGATTCTAAACTCAGTACTTTATCCACTATAACTCTCAGAATCCTAACTACTATGTCGTTCTAGCATTGTGTATATATATATATATGTATATGTATGTATGTATATATATGTATATATATATATGTATGTATATATATGTATAACTCATATATATAACACATATACATATATACCTATATGCATATGCATGTATACGACACACATCTCTTTCTCTTTTTCTTTGTCTCTTTGTGTCTCTATCTCTCTCTCATAGATGAATATTTGTAAAGTTCTTCAGAGAAAGATATGGAAAGGTACAGTTTTTAACTAACCTGATGGTAACAACCCCATTTCCTTTTCTTCCCCTATCTTTAGTAGAAGAGTTTTTTTGTTTGTTTTGTTTTTTTGCCTAGATCTGTGAAATCATTGCTATAAGCCTGTCCCAGAAAGGGCATTCCTTCTTTCAAAGGAGATAGGAAATTTGCGCAGGTAGAGTAGATTGGGAGATTGACAGATGGTGACTGAGCCACTGAGACTTTAAGTCACTTAACCAACTAAGGCCACAGAGAATTTTGTGGGATGACTGGGCCTAAACCACTCATCTTATGATTCCTGAAGGAGTGAATGAATAAATCAAAGAAAAAAAGGTTTTATTTAATGCTTAGTATACGCCAAGGAATTACAAATACACAAGGGAGACCATCTATGGTTTTAGGTTGTTTCCATTCTAATAGGGGTAGAAGAGTACTAGCCAGGGAAAGGTGTTTTAGTTTGGAACGTCACAGGGCTGCTGAGTAGAACCATAGAGGAGTTGATCAGCATGCCTTTTACAGCAGCAATGGTAGCATTTATTTGCTTATGCTTCCAGAGCTGGAAATGGAATGAAAGGGGGTAGGGATTGGGAGAACGGTGGAGTTTGAATGCATGACAAATTAATGTTGAGAAGGAGGTGGCCTGGGTAGAATGTGAAGCATAGTCTGAGCCACCTAGATATAGTGGAGCATGTGATAACATTATCCATTCCTGTTAGTCTAGGCTCCAGAGTTGAGAGGATTAAATTCCCCAGGGCATGGTTCTCTGGAGATCCAGTAACCTGGAGGTGGTATGAGGGAGGTGGTGATAAGGGATGGCCAATTTTAGGCTCTAATCAATTATAGAATATGAATTGGCTGTCTGTACTTCAGGAGGGTTTTCCTCATCTGGGATAGGAAAAATAAAAAGGTTTTCCTCTTCTATATGGTCAGATTTGTTCTTCTGAGTATTGATTCCCCAGCCCCCCAAATATGTGCTTTATTTGCAAAATGTAATCCATTGATAGATGGGAATGAAGGGAGGAACAATCAAGATAGTCTGGCAATCCCTGGGAAGTTAGGGTGTGAGCTTTTGGACAGTGACTCTCCATCCTCATCTCATGGGGACTGAAAAGCCACCAGGGCCGAGGTGAACTATAGGTCACCCTGTGTGAATGGGAATGACCTAGAGTTAATGATAGGCTTATTCTCTAGAAGAATGAGGTGACACCATGACCTTGCCTCTAGGGATCCTTCCTATGCATCTCAGGTGTCATTGGCTCAGGTCCTTCAGAAGGGCCACTCCCTAATTTAGCACTTCATGAACTCTCAAACATTCTCTGCTGAAACAGTTGATATTGGCTGGTTGAGGAGAGAATTTCCAGTTTTCTTTCTTACTTATGATAAAACTCAAAAAAAAAAAAACTGGAGAGAGTGACAGACCTCTAGAAGGTGGGGAGAAGAGATTGGGGAAGAAGACAAGGTTCTATCAACTAGAGGAGTAGATCGTATGCGAATAACCCAGGTTGATAGAGAGTGAGTAGTCTCTTTTCCACCTACCCTCCTCTCAATAAATTAAAAAAAAAAACAAACAAAACCCCCCAAAATCCAGCAAGTTCAGCCAGAATAACCTGTGGCAGAGACCTGACAAACCAGATAAAGTGATTCTTACAAGGGGAGGTCAATCTAACTGGATTAAAACTTGGAACCATAAACCATTTTTTTAAATTAAAATTTTTATTGGTATCTTTTTTGTAACATCTCCTTCATATCTGAACATATCCTTCTACCCTCCATTTACCAGCAACCTATCCTTTGCAGCAATTTTTTTTTTTAAAAAAAAGGAGAAAAAAGATACAGTTTAGCAAAACTAACTAGCATATTATTTGATTGTAATGGTATATGGAATGTTCTACACCCATAGTCCCTCATATGCTCAAAGAAGAAAGGGTGATAATGGTGAATTTTCAAATGTCTTTAACAAATTTGATCATCATAATAATGCGGTATTCAGTTTAGAGTTTATAGTTGCTGTCCTTTCTATTAACTACATTGTAGTCATTGTGCATTTGGTTTTCTTGGTTCTGCTTGCTTCACTCTGCATCAGGCTAATAATCTTTGAGTACATCACTGAATTTTTCCTATTCGTTGTTTCTCTTTTTCAATAGTATTTTATTTTTTCCCAATTATATGTCAAAACAATATTTAGAATTTGTTTTTTTATAAGATTTTGAGTTTCAAATTTTTCTCCTTCCCTTTCTCCACTCCCCTCTTCCTAAAATGATAGGCAATTTGATATAGGTTATACATGTGTTATCATATAAGATGTATTTTAAATTGTAAAAGAAGAAACAGAACAAAAGGGGGAAAAACGGGAAAAAGAATAAAGTAAATGAAAACTATGCTTCAATTTGCATTCAGAGTCCATGAGTTCTTTATCTGGATGTGGATGAATTTTCTTTTCTGAGTCCTTTGTACTTGTCTTAGATCGTTGTGTTGCTGAGAAGAGCTGAGTCATTCATAGTTGATCATCACACAATGTTGCTGATACTGTGTACAATGTTTGCCTGCTACTTCTCATTTCACTTTGTATCAGTTTGTACAAGTCTTTCTAGGTTTTTCTGAAATCTGCCTGCTCATCATTTCTTATTGCACAATAGTATTCCATTGCATTCATATGCCACAGCTTTTTCAGCCACTCCCCAAATGAAAGGCATCACCTCAATTTCCAATATTTTGCCACCACAAAAAGGACTTCTATAAATATTTTTGAGGATGTAGGTCCTTTTCCCTTTTTTATGATCTTTGGGGTACAGACCTTGTCATGGTATTGCTGGATCAAAGGGTATGTACAGCTTCATAACCCTTTGGGCATAGTTCTAGATTTTTCTCCAGAATGGTTGGATCAGTTCACAACTGTACCAACAGTCCCAATTTTCCTACATCTTCTTCAACAATTGTCATTTTCCTTTGTTGTCAGATTAGCAAATCTGATAGGTGTGATGTGGCACCTCAGAATTATTTTAATTTGCATTTCTCTAATGAAAAGTGATTTAGAGCATTTCTTCATGTGCCTATGGATAGATTTCTTAATCTGAAAACAGCCTGTTCATATCCTTTAACCCTTTATGAATTGGAGAATGGCTTGCATTCTGAGAAATTTATTTGAGAAATGAGGCACTTGATGTAAAGATTGTTTCCCAGCTTTTTGCCTTCCTTCTTATCTTGATTGCATTGGTTTTGTTTGTGCAAAAGCTTTTTGATTTAGTATAATCAAAATTATCTATTTTACGTTTTGTAATGCTCTCTATCCCTTGTTTGGTCATGAATTCTTCCCTTCTCCATAGATCTCACAGGTGGACTCTTCCTTGCTCTTCTAATTTGTTTAAGCCATCACCCTTTATGTCTAAATCATGCAACCATTTTGATCTTATCTTGTTACATGGTATGAGATGTTGGTCTATACCTAGTTTGTGCCTTATTTTTTTCCAGCTTTCCCAGCAGTTTTTGTCAAATAGTGAGTTCTTATCCCAAAGACTGGGGTCTTTGGGTTAATCAAACACTAGGTTACTATAGTTATTTACTACAGTGTCTTATACCTAATTCCTTCCACTGATTCACCACCAAATTTCTTAGTAAGTACCAGATAGTTTTGAGGATTAGTATTTTATAATATAGTTTGAGATCTGGTATTGCTAGGCCACTTGGTTTTGTATTTTTTTTAATTAATTCCCTTGATATTCTTGACCTTTTGTTCTTCCAGATGAATTTTGTTGTTATTTTTCCTAGCTCTATAAAATACATTTTGGTAGTTTGATTGGTATGGCATGGAATAAGTAAATTAACTTAGGTAGAACTGTCATTTTTATTATATTAACTTGACCTATCCACGAACAATGGATCCTTCTCCAAATGTTTAGATATGACTTTTTTTTGTGTGGAAAGTGTTTTGTAATTGTGTTCATGTAGTTCCTGTGTTTGTCTTGGCAGGTAGACTTCCAAGTATTTTATACAGTTCACAGTTATTTTAAATAGAATTTCTCTTTCTATCTCTTGTTGCTAGGATTTGTTGGTCATATAAAGAAGTGCTGATGATTTATGTGGGTTTATCTTCTATTCTGCAACTTTGCTAAAGTTGTTAATTATTTCAATTGAATAAGAGTGGCGATAATGTTCATCCTTGCTGCACCCTGATCTTATTGGGAAAGCTTCTAGCTTATCCACAGATTATCCACAGATAATGCTTGCTGATGGTTTTGGATACATACTGCTTATCATTTTAAGGAAAGCTCCTTTTATTCCTATGTTCTCTAGTGTTTTTAGTAGGAATGGGTGCTGTATTTTGTCAAAAGCTTTTTCAGCATCTATTGATAATCATGAGACAATTATGAGAGGGATAATTGATAAAAATGAGATAATGATAATAATGAGATAATTAATAATAATGAAATAATCATATGATTTCTGTTGGTTTTGTTATTGATATGGTCAATTATGTTGATAGTTTTTCTAATATTGAATCAACCCTGCATTCCTGGTAAAGATCCCACCTGGTCATAGTGTATAATCCTTTCGATATATTGCTGTAGTCATCTTGCTAGTATTTTGTTCAAAATTTTTGCATCAATATTCATTAGGGAAATTGGTTTATAATCTACTTTCTCTCTTTTAGCACTTCCTGGTTTAAGCACCAGATTTGTGTCATAAAAGTGTGGTAAGACTCCTTCTTCACCTATTTTTAATTTTTTTTTTATTTTACCAGAACACAAATACAGAATAGAGAAAAGAAACAAAAACATATCATAAGCTTAAATGTTGAAACTTAAATACAAAGTTAGAAAGGAAAAAGCATATCATGTGCATAGCAGCAATAAATTTTCATTTCAAGAAAGCCTGTGTGATAAATTATACACCTTGTGTTGGGAATTCTCCATCTTTTTTTTGCTTCCTTGTGTTTTCTTTTGTTCTCTGCTGTGCACTTTTTAACTTTGTTCTTTTTTCCCCTCCCCCAACCCCCCCCCAGAAGCCTACAATATAGTTTAGATATGTTTCTCGATATATATATATACACACATACAGATATATACATACACATACACATGTACATGCATATATAGACATATACTTTCCCAAACATACTCTACTCTTGATCTTTGTTTTAATGTTTCTACATATTTCTTGTTTCCTATCCCTCCTGTCTCCTCTACTTTACTTCTACCTGCTACATGGCCCTCCTATTACTTGCCTACCCCCCTCCTCCACCAACCACTCTCCCCTCCTATTACTTGCATCCCCCCCTCCAAGGTTCCCTCCCCTATCCCTCCTGTTCCCTAAACTCCTAAACACCTTTTACCTATTCCCTCATTCTCCCCTCTAGAAATCCCTTCCTTGTTCTCTCCCCCTTCACTATACCCATACAATTTTATTTCTTCTAAATTTAGAACACTTTTATACTCTTCTAAATATATATGTATTGTTCCCTCTTAAACCCATTCCTGATGAAAGTAGATTACCAGAACTACCAGCCCTCCTCCTCCATCTAAATCTTCTGTATCCTTTCTTCCTCTTGCACCTCTTTTGTATAAAATAGTTACTCTTTTTAGCTGTTTCTAAATGGTTTTACTTTTTAAATTCGTATCATAGTCAGGTTTATCCCCTTCTTTCTTATGTGCTCAACAATTATCAATAAGAATCTCGGACATACATTTTATGTTATATAAAAGATAAATAATCTGTCCTTATGAATCCCTTATAGTCAGTCTTTGGTATATACCTTGTGTTTCCCTTGGTTCTTTTTTTGAGAGGGGAAGGCAAGGCAATTGGGGTTAAGTGACTTGCCCAAGGTTACACAGCTAGTACATGTGCCAAGTGTCTGAGGTCAGATTTGAACTCAGGTATTCCTGACTCCAGGGCTGATGCTCTACTCACTGCCCCAATCTAGCTGTCCCCTTCACCTATTTTTCCAAATAGTTTATATAGTATTAGCATTAATTGTTCTTTAGATGTTTGATAGAATTCACTTGTGAATCCATTTGGTGCTGGGGATTTTTTCTTGGGGAGTTCAGTTTCTTTGTCTAAGATGGGGTTATTTAGGCATTCTATTTCCTGATCTGTTAATCTAGATAATTTATATTTTTGTAAACATTCATCAATTTCACTCAGATTGTCAAATTTAATAGCACATAATTGAACAAAATATTTCCTAATGATGACTTTAATTTCTTCGTCACTGTTGGTGATTTCACCCTTTTCATTTTTTGATACTGGATATTTGGTTTTCTTGTTTCTTTTTAAAAAAATCAAATTAACCAATGGTTTTTCTTTTATTGATGTTTTCCCCCATAAAACCATCTCCTAGTTTTTTTTCTTACAATTTTTATTAATATTGCCTTTGATTTTCAGGATTTCCAATTTGGTGTTCACTTGGAGATTTTCAATTTGTTCTTTTTCTAGTTCTTTTAGTTGCACATCCAATTCATTGATCTGTTTTTTCTCTATTTTACTGATGTAAGAATTTTGAGAAATACATTTTCCCCTAAGTACTGCTATGGCTGCATCCCATACATTTTGGGATGCTGTCTCATTGTTGTCATTCTCTTTAATGAAATTATCGATTGTTTCTATGATTTGTTCATTGACCCACTTATTCTTTAGGATTAGATAGTTTAATTTCCAATAAATTTTAGTCTATCTTTCCACTTCCTTTTGTTGAATGCAATTTTTATTGCATTATGATCTGAAAAGAACAATTTAATATTTTTATCTTTCTACATTTGATTTTGAGGTTTTTATGTCCTAATAAATTGTCAGTTTTTGTGGAGGTGCCATGTGCTGCTGACAAAAAGGTATATTCCTTTCTGTTCCCATTCAGTCTTCTCCAAAGGTCTATCATATCTAACTTTTCTAATATTTTATTCATCTCCTTAACTTCTTTCTTGTTTATTTGTTCATTGGATTTATTGAGTTCTGAGAGGAGACAGTTGACATCCCCCACTAGTATAGTTTTGCTGTCTGTTTCTTCCTGTAATTCACTTAACTTCCCCTTTAAGAATTTGGATGCTATACCACTTGGTGCATATATGTTTAGTATTGATATTGCTTAATTGTCTATGGTAACTTTTAGCAAGACATAGTTTCTTTCCTTATTGCTTTTAATTAGGTCTATTTTTGCTTTTGTTTTGTCTGAGATCAGGATTGCTACTCCCATCTTTTTTTACTTCTCCTGAAGCATAACAGATTCTGCTCCAGCCCCTTACCTTTACTCTGCTTCAAGTGTGTTTCTTGTAAACAACATGTTGTACGATTTTGGTTTTTAGATCCACTCTACTATTCACTTCCATTTTATGAGAGAGTTCATCCCATTCACATTCATGGTTATGATTACTGTGCAATTCCTCTATCCTAATTTTTCTGCTATTTTGTCCTCTCTCCTTTTACCCTTACCCTCTTCAACAATGTTTTCTTTCTGTCTACTGCCTCCCCAGGTCTGCCCTCTCTACTGTTAGCTCCCTGCCTCCCCTTTACTTAGTCTCCTCCTCTTCTACTTTTCTGTTGGGTAAGATCGATCTCTATATTCAACCGATTGTGTATGTTATTACCTCTTTGAACCAATACTGATGAGATGAATGTTCAAGTGATGCCGATCACCCACCCTTCCTTCTTTCCTAATAGTTTTTTTGCACCTCTTCCTGTGAAATAATTTACCCCATTCTACCTCTCCCTTTCTTCTGCACCCAGTATACTCCTCTTTCTCATCTCTTAGTTTTTTGTCATTCCCTGAAATTTACCTTATACCTGTACCGTCTGTCTATGTATATTCCTCCTAGCTGCACTGTTAGTAGTACATTTTTTAAGAATTACAAATATCATCTTCCCATGTGGATGTAAACAGTTCAAATCCATGGAATTGCTTATGTTTTCTTTTCTTTTTTGTCCTTTTTAGGCTTCTTTTGGATCTTGATATTGGACATCAAATTCTTTGCTCAATTCTAGTCTTCTTATGAAAGCTTGAAATCCTTCTGTTTCACTGAATAATCATTTTGCCCCTTGAAGTATTATGCTTAATTTAGCCAGGTAGGTGATTCTTGGTTGTAGTCCCAGCTTCTTTGCCTTTTGGAATATCATGTTCCATGACCTCCAATACTTTAATGCTGTAGCTGACAAGTGCTGTGTAATCTTGATTGTGACTCTTTGATATGTGAATTTTTTCTTTCTGGCCACTTACAATATTTTTTCCTTGACTGGATGGTTCTAAAATTTAGCTATAATGTTCCTTGGAGTGTTTATTTTGGAATCTCTTTCCTGAGGTGATTGGTGGATTCTTTCAATGCCTATTTTGCCCTCTGGTTCTAGGACAACAAGGTAGTTTGACTTGACATTTTCTTGAAAGATGTGTTCAGATTCTCCTTTCGATTATGGCTTTCAAGTAGTCCAATGATTCTGACATTGTCTTTCCTCGATCTATTTTCTGGGTCAGTTGTTTTTCCAATGAGATATTTTACATTTTCTTCTATTTTCTATTCTCTTTAATTTGTTTGATTGATTCCTGATATCTTATAGTGTCATTAACTTCCACTTACCCATTTCTAACTGTTGAGGAGCTGTTTTCCTCAGTTAGCTTTTGTACTTCCTTTTGCATTTGGCCAATTGTACTTTTTAAGAATTTTTTTTCCTTTTCCAAGCTGTTGATTCTTTTTTTTATAATTTTCTTATATCACTCTCATTTCTTTTCCCAATTTTTCTTCTACCTCTCATATTATTTTTAAGCTCCTTTTTGAGTTCTTCTATGAGTTCTTTCTGGGCTTGAGACTACTTCCTGTTTTTCTTTGGGGTTTTACCAATAGGTGTTTTGACATTGTTGTCCTCTTTTGAATTTGTGTCTTGTTCTTCCCTGTCACCATATTAATTTCTACGGTCAGATTCTTTTGTTGTTTTTGCTCATCTTTTTTGGCCTTTTTCCTTTCTTTTAAATTTAATCTCTGCTCCAGTGGAGGAGGGGGCACTGTCTCAAGCTTCTCGTGTCAGTGGCTGTAGGACATGGCTGTTTACCTGGTGCTGCACTGATGTTGTCTTGAGGCCCACGGGGACCCTTGTGTCTGGTGCTGTGCTGCAGGGGTGGGATGAGCAGTGGCTAGCACTGCTGGAAGCTGTAGGGCTCTAGAAGCATACCTGGTGCTTAGCTGGGGTCCTAGTGCTGGGGTCTGGCACATGCTGAGGCCAGTGGGGGTATTTCTGCATTTCTCTAGGGCTATGCTTAAGCACGTGGAAGTCTGGCTACTGGAGGTTGCTGGAGTTTGCCCATTCCCTTGGCTATGCTGAGGCACATGGGTGTCCTTGTGTTGGTGTTTGCCTGCTCCACTGCACTGGGTCTCAGGATTCCCTACTAGTTTTCTGTGGTAGGGCTTGCTGCTGGCTTGCTGGGATGCTTCCTGTCCATGACTGTGCTCCCCTTTCACCTAAGTGAGACAGACCTTTCCTCCCAATCTTCCAAATTTCTTAGGCTAAAAGATTGTTTCACTCCAGCTTTTTGCTGGCACTGCTGTTCTAGGATTTGTTTTGGGGGACTATTTTATGGTTGTTTTGAGGTGAATATGGGAGAGTTATAGTGATTTACTGCTTACTCCACCATCTTGGCTCCTGGAAGTCTATCCATTGTTTCTCACAGCAGAGTAGCATTCCATTATATTCATGTGCTATTTATTTCATTCATTGCCAAATTTATGGGCTCCTACTTTGTTTCCAGTTCTTTACTTCTTTAAAATGTGCTCATATGGATATTTTGGTATCTATGGCCCCATTTTTTGTATGTTTGAGTTCCTTGGGGTATATGCTTAGCAGCAGGCTCCCTGGAATAAAAAGCTACATTTTAGTTACTTTCTTAACATAATTCCAAATTTCTTTCCAGAATGGTTAGAATAATTCACAGTTCCTTCAACAGGGTATTTGTGTGCCTGCATTCCCACAAGTCACTTTGCTGTCATCTTTGCCAGTTTTCTGGGTGTGAGGTAAAACCTCAGGTTGTTTTGATTTGCATTTCTCTTATAATTAATGATGCATAGCATTTTTCATGTGGTTATTAATAGTTTGTAATTCTTTTTTTTGAGAACTGTTTTTTAAAAAATCCTTATCCCTTATTAAATGATTCTTGTTCTCATATAAATGACTACTATTTGAAAACACACTTATGAAAAAACCTACAAAGTAAAAAAGAAACCCAAGGGAAAAAATACCCTACCATTCTTGGACTATTATAATTGCAGATATCAATCAATATTAGCTGTTTGTTGTTACAGAAAGTTTCTTTTGACTAGATAGTGAGTTGAGTGCTTATAGCTGGGAAGTGTGCCATATCTAGAAGGTCATGTTGCTCAGGTTTATGGGTGGGAGGGGTCAAATCAAGAGAATTCAGGTTCAATGCTCCCCTTTATTCTCAATAGGGAGCCTGAATCTTTTTGATACAGGTGCTTCTGATACAGAGAATATACAAGTTTTTGCATTCCATTCTTTCATAAGTAGCTAGCCTTATATAACCCTGCAATTCTCCTTTAAGGACAAAACCTTTGGTTTAGTTTCTAAAATAAACAGTGCACATTACACCCTATGAGAGCACTGATGTCATGCCATCAAGCTATTGCAGAGATAAGAATTAATTCCTATGTATTTACTTTATAATTTCAAAAGTGCTCAGTCTCATTCAATATCAAACATTTAATATGATTAATCTCTTCTGACTCTGGCAACAAATAGGTGCTTTGATAAATCGGTCAAGTGTTCGGGCATAGAAATGAAAAAAAAAGGATTTACTTTGAAAAATACTGTTTGTAGTATAGTAGTGGCTGAAGAGGGCTACAGTAGTACATGCCAAGCAGGTCCTTCACCATTATAAGTATATGGCAAATGGTGGATACAATGAACAAAGACTTGGGAAACTTAAAAATAAAGATAAGCTTTTCTTCTTTATTTTATTGTCCTGGAGTGATTTTGTTTTCATGGGCAGATTAACAGTCAGCAAGACAGTGAGAAGAGTGGAAGGATTTAAATATTCATCTGAAACCAACCACTGAATAATGTTTATGGTTCTCTTCTAAAGTATAGGCAGAGGCCAAGGATAGTCCTCTGGCACAGTAGGGCAGTTAAAATGGCAGCCCAGAAGAAACACAAACTCCCTTTACCAAGTCTGTTTACCCTGTATTTGTTATTTGGTTGATTGGAATCATTATATCAAGTGTCATCAGTTTGCCATTGGTTTAGGAAAACTTGGCACATTTGACATACATGAAAGCCATATGGATGACACTTTATGGATAGTTTAGTGCCCATCTATAAAGACCAGATGGGTGCTATTTCAAAGCTGTATAGTGGCTATCTATGACTTTACTCCAAAGATTAATGCCAGAGGGCCTCCCAATTCACAAAAATATGTTTTTATTGCCCAGATTCCTCACAAAAGATTCCTTGTATGGTCTTTCTGAACTAAGACTTTCCATTCATGTCTATAGACATTCTTAACATATTTTTGATCAGAAAAAAGACTGCTTTAGAACATAAAAAGATCATACCTGTTTCTAGAGGATAGATCCCTCCCACTCCGGACAATTTATTGAATAGTCACATTCCTCTCTACTGATTTCCCTATGTCCCTGAGGCTTCTCCAGTAGTCATAGAAGGGAAGGGGCAGGGAAGGAGGAAGGGTTACTTTTTAACTAAATGCAGGGTAGAGAAGATTAATTTAAAGATAAAACAGACAATTTAATTGTATGGAATTGAAAAACTTTTTCATAACGGAAATCAACATGGAGAAGAACAAAATTGTCAGTTGAGAAAGCAAACTTTTGCATTAAATATATCCAATAAAGATGTGATACTGAAGATATATTTATCCAATATGTATAGAGAACTAACTCAAATATATAAGACCAAGAGCCATTATCTAATAGATTAGTGGCTGAAGGATATAAACAAGGAGGTCTCAAAAGAAGAATTTCAAACCATTAGCAATCCTTTGGAAAATTGCTTTAAATCACTAAGAAGATAAATGAAAATTATAAGAATTTCCAGGTTTCATCTGATACCTAATAAATTAGCGAAGGTGACAAAAGTTGGAAATAGCCCATTTTAGAAGGACTATGGAAAGACAAGAATACTAAAAGTTATGAATTTGCCTAATAATTCTGGGAAAAACTTGGAGTTATGTGGGAAGGCAACTAAAAATTCCATATATTTTGACTCAGAGATTCCACACATTGATATCTACCCCAGTGAGGTCAAGGACAAAAAGAAAATCATATAGTTCTCTCTGTGTGTGTATGTGCGTACATAATATATATATATGTACACATATATACATTTACACACTATTTATCCATATATGTATACATACTGTGATGAATATCCATACATATATGCAGGTATACATACATATATGTAAATATATATGTACACACAAACATACATATACACACCCTCTCCCCAAATATTCATAGCATCATTTTTTTGTGATAGAAAAAATTTTGAAATTCTCATCATTTGGGCAATGGCTAAACAAATTGTGGCACATGGTATATTATGGGATATTATTGCACTGTGAGAAATTATGAATATGAGAATTTCAGAGAAAATGGGGAGATGTGAACTGATGAAGAATGAAGTGAGTAGAACCATGAAAAAATAGGACTCCAACAATAAAAAGGAAAAGAATAGTAAAACAGCAGTTAATACTGTAATTTAATGACCAATCATGGCTCTGGAAAAGAGGAGAAATGCACCTCTCCTTTTGTTGGAGATGTAGGCTATTATTGGATATAGTCTGTTGCATATGCTGTTAAATGCAGTCAATGTGTCTGTTATTATTGCCCAAGTATTTTTTTTTCCTCTTACAGAGGAAAGCTGTGGACAGGATAAAGGATGGTTGTATTCAGAAGACTGTGGTCAATGGTACTTAAAAAAAGAAAAGTCAGATTGGTCATTTGACATCATATAAACACATTAAAAAAACTTTTCAGTAATAATATTAATACTACTACTACCAATAACAATGAGAGGCAATACAGGGTAGAGGAAAGATTTTAGGGTCTAGATGACCTGGGATCAAGTCCTCTCTCTGACATACACTGGCTGTTTTACTGTGTGACAGTCAATTGACTTCTCCGTAGCCCGAGGAAACTCTGTAAGTCTGTAAGTTGCTACTGATAAGTTTCAGATATGCGTTGGCAGAGGGAATTTCCACACTGGGAGTTCCCCATTCCAATGAGTGGCTTTGAATTCTCACTTCCCTATCACATACATGAAAAGAAGAGCCCACAATAATAGTGTATTACAGGTTTGGCACATGTCCAGGCCATCTAAGATGGCATCACTCACATGAAAGATGTTAGGGGCCTACTCTCAGGAGGCTGGAGGACTAGAGCATTCATGAACATTTTGCATTGACCTGCTAAGGGGTTGGGAGCAGCTCTGTAGCCAGAACAGTTGGCATCTTTAAAACCTGCCTGACTCAGCAATGGTCTTGGTTTTTGCTGCATTTGAGACTGAGGGTGAGGGTGATTGCTTCACTCATGCCTGTGGTAAAGGGGGCAGGAGCTCCAGTCACATGGATCTGGCAGTTCAGGAGTTGACAATGGACAATGCAGTCATCTGTCTTGACACCTGAGGAACAACGATTACAGGACTCTATCCCAGCAGCAGGTAGCGCTGCTGAATTTGTACATGAATTTGGTAAGGCTAATCCAATGTAGAAAGTCAGCTAAACTGGGTCAGGTAAACTATAGTTTGGGGAAAAAAAACAACTCTGAAAACAAAAGTCATATCCTTAAACCTTATGCTGAGTTAACATGGAACATACAGTAAACTTGCACTTAGTAAAAATCCCACAAATTCTATGGATGGAATCTGTCCAAGCTGACATTTCAATTGCCAAGTGTATCATTATGTTTCTGACTTGTCTTCATGGTGGACTCATAGATGGAATTCCTTTCTTTCTTTGACTTTTTGGTTTCATTACCAATCTGAGTTAAAGATATGATTGCTCAAAAGTCTAATGTGGGAACTAATACAGCTGTAGTGGAAAGAATAGAATCTGTCATATATGAGGAACCAGAGGACTGGTCATGTTGAACACTATGGCTGGGGACACCCCATCATCCCTTCTCCCCCATAATAGGTATCTTACTTTCAGCAACCCAACTGAAGAGCTCAAGTCTTAGCTGAAATAAAAAGTAACTCTTTTAGAAAATGTCTGAGCACCTATGTCTGGAAAGTGAGTAATATAAATGCTGGAGATGCCAATTATTCTGTGCCAACAGCACAGAAGAAATGCCACCTGGATTCAGGGACATATCTAGCAATTTTCATGCCTGGGGCAAATTCAAGTAGGCTTGCCTGTAGTACAGCCCAGGGAGAGGACATACATCCTATATCAAGCTATCATTGATGGGTCAGCAGGGGAGAAGGTGTATCTTTGTTTAACACTGGAACACTCTTTACATTTCCTGCTTTGGGACAAAGCCCTGAGGGTCTTGCCCTAGTTACTTCTTCCTAAATTGTTTGGTGAGTATGACTCAGATGTCACAGAGCCATTTGTAGCAGTGGAACTAATGCCCTCAATATCATCCTGTTTCTTATTGCAGCAACCCTAAAAGAAACAGTTATTCTAACTTGTGTTCTGACAAGCAGATCCAGGTTGAATGTCAAGGTTGACAAGTATCAAAGACCAGTAATCCCTAATGTTTATAGAGTGTTTTATGAACCATAGTATCTTCATGCGCATTGTCTCATTTGGTCCTCACTATACTGAAGTCAGCAGGGCAGATAGCATTCTCACTTAACTCATGAGGAAACTGAAGTTCAGATAGATGAAGGAATTAAAAAGAATTCTGGATTTTGAGTTAGAGGACCTGAGTTCAAATCCTTAGAATGCTACTTGTTACCCATGTGAACTTGGACAAGTTAACAGCAGTTCACTCTAGTTTTTTTCGGTTGTGTCTGACTCTTCATGACCCCATTTGGGGTTTTCTTGGCAAACATACTAGTGTGGTTTTCCATTTCCTTCTCCAGCTTATTTTACAGATGAGGAAAATGAGGCAAAAAGGCTTAAGGGACTTGCCCAGAGTTGCACTAGTAACTAGTGAGTGTCTGAAGCTAGATTTGAACTCAGGAAGATGGCTCTTCCTGATTCTAAGACAAGTGCTTTATCCACTGCACCACACTGATATCTTATTGGATCTCAATATTCTCATTTATAAAATGAGAGCATTGTATGGGTTGATATCTGAGAGATCTCTGTTCTGATTCTTGAATTTAGGTCTTCTCTTTCAATCAAACAATCAACTGGATTTATTTAGCTGTATACTTCTAGGTGGTCAGTGGAAAAAGCTCTGGGCTTGGAATCGGGAAAACTCATCTTCATGCGTTCAAATCCAGCCCCAGACACTTGCTGTGTGATCCTAGGCAAGTCACTTAATCCTGTTTGCCTCAGTTTCTTCATTTGCAAAATGATCTGGAGAAGGAAATGGCAAACCAGTCCAGTATCTCTGCCAAGAAAACCCCAAATGGGGTCACAAAGAGGCGGGCATGACTGAATGATTCAATAAAGACTTCACTTAATCTGTGCTCAGACAATCTCTCAGTGCTTTACTCTTAGGTAGCTAAGTGGTATAGGGTATAGGCAGGAGTCAGGAATACCTGAGTTGAAATCTAACCTCAGACAGTTGCTAGCTGTATGTCCCTAGGCAAGTTGCTTAACTTCTGTCTGCCTCAGTGTTCTTGTCTGTAAAATAGGGATAATAATAGCACCTACCTCCCAAAGTTGTTGTGAAGATCAAATGAAACATGAGTAAAGTGCTTTGTAAAACTGGAAAGTGCAATATTAATACTAACTATTATCATTAGCCCTTTGGTTATAAATTACAGAAAAGATGCCAATATGTACTGAGGGGAGTTTTCTCATCTGCAAATTCCCTACAGCTATGAAATCGTAAGTGATCTCTCCGTCACTATCCCTGTCTCTGTTATGAGGCAGGCGCTCTGCTAGGTGCTGGGGAGACAAATACCAAAGAATTCCTCAAGGAGTTTGCAGTCTATTGTCTATAGAGTAGTGTTTATATCCAGTTAGGAAACCAGTGAAGGGAAAGTGGGGTTCTATTCACATTACGGATAGATAGTAAATCCTAAGAAGTCAGTCACATCAACTTACCAAGTATTTATTTTTAAAAAATTTAATAGTATTTTATTTTTTCCAATTACATGTAAAGACAATTTTTGACATTTGTTTTTTGAAAGATTTCGAGTTCCAAATTTTTCTCCTTCCGTCTCTCTCCTCTCCCCTCTCCAAGATGGCAAGCAATCTGATATAGGTCACACACGTGCTATCATGTAAAACATTTCCACATTAGTCATGTTGTGAAAGAAGAAAGAGAACAAAAGGAAAAAAAAAACCAAACAAGAACAACTCTCTCCCCCCGCCTGCCCCAATTGAAAATAGTCTGCTTCAATCTGCATTCAGACTCCATAGTTCTTTCTCTGGATGTGGACAGCATTTTCCATCATGAACCTTTTGGAGTTGTCTTAGATCATTGCCTTGCTGAGAAGAGCTAAGTCAATCATAGTCAATCATTGCACAATGTTACTGTTACTGTGTACAATGTTCTCCTAGTTCTGCTCACTTCACTCAACATCAGGTCTTGTAAATCTTTCCAGGTTTTTCTGAAATCTGTGTGCTCATCAGTTCTTATAATGCAATAGTATTCCATTACATTCATATACCACAACTTGTTCAGCCATTCCCCAGTTGATGGGCATCCCCTCAATTTCCAACACCTTGCCACCACAAAAAGAGCTGCTATAAGTATTTTTTTTACGATCTCTTTGGGATACTGACCTAGGAGTGGCATTGCTAGATCAAAAGGTATGCGCAGTTTTATAGCCCTTTGGACATAGTTCCAAATTGCTCTCCAGAATTCTCCAAACATTTATTAAAAGAGCCCACTGTGTCAGATTCTGTACTCAGTGTTGGGGGTAACAAAGAAAGGCAAAAACAAGCTCCTTAAGGAGCTCACGGTTTAGTGTGGAAGACAATATAGAAACAACTGTGTACAAACAAAGTATCTACAAGATTACTGGGATATAATCTCTGAGGGAAAGGGAAGATATAGTAGACAGGGTGGAGTTAGGAAGACTTGAGTTTAAATCTGGCCTCAGATATTTACTGTGTGTCCCTGGACAAGTCACTTAAACCTGTTTGCCTCAGTTCCCTCATCTGTAAAATGAGCTGGAGAAGGAAACGGCAAACCACTGTGATATCCTTGTCAGGAAAACCCCAAACACAGGAGTGAAGAGTCAGATACTTAAACAACCAAACAACAAATATCAGAGGGAGGTCACTAAGGTTAAGGAGAGACAGGAAAGGAGTCCTGTAGAAGGTGAGTCTTCAGCTGAGACTTAAAGCAAAGTAGCAACAATGCTTCAACAGTATCTTCCAAATAACTGCTCCAGGCACAGATGAAGCCCTGGAGAGGAAAGTGCTTGCTGAAATGCAATAACCACGGATCTCCCCTGAGCTTTAGGAGACTGTCAAAAGCCCGAGGAATATCCCTAACAGTGTGCCTTTTGAAACTGTCTTGTAGCGATGAGGTTCCTAGGTTGGTTTGTCACAAGCTAATTGCCACGCCACATATTTTCATTAGGAATGATTATCTGGTGACTTAAATTGTGACCTCTGGTTGTTACACAGCATAGGATTCGTGGAGTGCCCTCATCTGATTTTACACTAGTTCTTAGGAGATGATCAATTTTACCACTTCATACATTTGGATGTCATTCATCCTGAGCACCCTCTATGCCTGTCCTTCATACATCAGAATCTCTATGTGACTTCACATGTGTTCTCCTCTCTTACTTTGCTTTAGCCTCACAGGACAAGATGTTTTTTTCTTCCTGCTAAGGATAACCTCTCTATTCCCTTAATCCCATCCATTCCTATCTCCTTCACACTGCTGGCTCCAGGATTGGTTTCTGGTTTTTACCTCTTATCTACTTCTCTCTTTGTTACTTAGTTGTTTTGCAGTCCTGTTTGACTCTTTGTGAGCTCTTTTGGGGTTTTCCTGGTCAAGATACTGGGAGTAGTTTTGCCATTTCCTTCTCCAGCTCATTTTACAAATGAGGAAACTGAGGCAAATAGGGTACAGTGACTTGCCCAGGGTCACACAGCTAGTAAGTATCAGAAGCCAAATATGAACTCAGGAAGAGGAGACTTTCTGACTCTAAGCACAGTTCTCTATCCACTGGGACACCTAGCTTCGTCTAACTCTTTTCTCCTGATTTCTTTATAACTGCCTAAAACAGAATCTGATGAAATTGGTGAGGAAAGCTAAAGACAGCAAAAACATATTTTTTTCTTAGCTACATTAGGAACAAGAAGTCACCATGACCTAAAGAGAAATGACTGACACAGACGGTAATAATTTTATCCAGAAGTTTAACCATTGTAAATTAATTGCCCCAACAAGAAGATCAAAGGAATCCAGAAACACCTGAGTCAGCAAGCATCTGAATTACTTGCCAAATGGAAAGAGATGCCTGCCAAAGGCAACAGTAGGTTAGAATATCAAGTCATTGGTAAAATCTTATGAAGAAGGATGATGGATAATTATGAGCAGTATTGTCTTACACAACAGAGAGGAAGTAGTAAAATGCATTTGAAAGAAGTTTAGCAAGAAATCTAACTAAGCAAAATCATACCAGGGGCATTTAAGATTGACAGTGGGGGAATTATAAACGGAAGAAAAATGGAAAAGATTTGCCTCCCCCCCCAAAAAAATTAACATTGTTTCCACTGTGAAGGACAGTAAAGCCACCACGCTTGGTTCCTAAAATCACAGTCCCGAATGTGCTGATAGGAAGTCAGAATGACGCTGAAGAAAATTAGAGCCAGATACGGAAAGGAGAACTATTGTGGAAAGGAGGCAATTGTGAGGGCTTTGAGATAGAGCATGACGTGTCGGAAAGAGAAAGATACTGGGCAGGAGGGAAAATTTCAGATCTTATTACCTGAAAAAAATGAGAGAACATTAATGACAACTGACTTGCTCCCCTATTTGTATGAAATATTTATGAGTCATTTATATACTAACCAAGAGCAATTTTTGACTAAGGTATTAGTAGGGAGCAAGCTGAAGAAGACAATGGACTACACCTTTTCTAATTAACAGTCAATAAAATATGTGAAGAATAGAAGATCTCGCTGTGTTTATTACTTGTTGGTTAAGGGAAAAAACATTTAATTTGGTCATGTAGGATGTCTCCCATCATACGTCAAAATTCAATGAAGTTTCCTTGGAAAATGGAAAAACCTAAGTAATCTTATTCAACAAATTTCTGACTATAAAAATGAGGCAAGGCATAAATCAGGGAAATGTATGTCAAGGCACTTCAAAAAGCATTTATTAAGCATGTCTAATGGGCCAGGCACTGTTTTAAGTAGTGGAGATACAAAGAAAGGTAAAAACAGTCCCTGATCCCAAAAAGTTCAGAGTCTAATTGGAGAGACAACATGCAAACAACCATCTATAAATAACATATAAATATATAAATTGGAGATAATCCCAGAGGGAAGGGATTAGAATGAAAGGGATTAGGAAAGGTTCTTTGTAAAAGATATGATTTTAGCTGGAATTTGAAGGAAGCCAGGCAGGTAAAGAGTCAGAAATGAGAGGGGAAAGAGTTTCAGAGAGAAGACTCCCTGACCTCAAGGAGCTTACAATCTAATGGAGGAGACAACATGCAAACAGATATAAACAAACAAGCTGCATGCAGGATGAATAGGAAATAATTAATAGCAGGGAGATGGTAGAAATAAAAGGGGTTGGGAAAGGTAGGAGTTTAGCTGGGATTTAAAGGAAGCCATGGGAGTCTGTAGGTGGTGTTGAGAAGGGACAGACTTCCAGATATGGGGGACAGCCTGGGAAAATGATCAGAGTGGAGAGAGAGAATATCTGATTAACAGCCAGTGGGCTGGTGCCACTGGATTAAAGAATGGGTGGTGGGGAGTGAGGTATAAGCCTGGCAAAATAGGAGGGGACTCATTTATGAAGGACTTTGAATGCCAAACAGAGCATTTTCTATTTGATCCTGGAGGTGATAGGGAAACACTGGGGTTAATTGCATGGGAGCTGGTGACATGATTAGACTGCACTTTAGGAAAATGGCATTGGTGGCTTCATGGAGGATGGATTGGAATGGGGAGAGACTGGAAAGAAGGTTGAGGGTCATTTTAATTGCTTAGCATTTTTGTTTGAAGGTCCTTTTCATTCTAGCATTTGAAGGAGGGGACTAGAAAGAAGCATTGCAAAAACAATTCTCTGGAATTTTACCATATCTTACTTAACCTTATACTTGATTTTCTTTCTTGTTAGGGGAAAAAAGTGTCCATGCACATTAGCCAGATTTTTATCAGCTCTTCTCAGAATGTCCCAACTGGGAAGGGACATCAGATATTTATAATGCATTTTTTTAATTGAGGAAATTGAAGCCTAGCTAGACCTTTTCCTATTGGTCAACCTGCAAATAAATAGCAGGGCAGAATGACCAGGTGCTTTGACTCCAAACCTAGTGCTCTCTCCACTGAAGAATGTGCTTGGATCTAAACAGAACACCCAAAGTCCTGGATTTGAAATCAGAGGTCTTCTGTTGGTATCTTGACTCAAGCCACTGCCTCTCCCACTTCTACTCCCTGAGACTCAGTCTCCTCATTTGTAAAATGAAGGAGTTGGACCAGATGATCTTTAAGGTCTCATACTTCTGAAACTAGACAATGCTTGCCCTATGATTCCAAAGAATTGTGGCTAGTTTGATTTCAAGGCTGCCACAGATGGGGAAAATAGATAGCAACAGGAAAGGAATGTTTTGGTTTATTCATTAAAAGGTTTATGGCCTTCTCCAGGGAACTGATCCTGAAATGCAAACTAAGGCAATGAACTGTGAATCCTTCTGTACTGGGAAAGAAAGGAATTGCTATGTAAATTTCCTCAAGATTGAGGTAAGGGTAAAAGTTTTCTGGCTGAAAAAAAAATACTCCAGCATAGTTAGTGAAGTTGAAGTTTATGTTCAGCTTTACTCACTCAAAGATAAATTTGCTGAAGCATAAACTGCAGAAAATGAGGAGGCTGGGGGGGGGGGGTAGGCATTCTGGGTTTAAACACAGTTCCTGATTTCTGAACTTCAACCACAGTTTCTGTCTCTTAACACCATAAACCTCTTTTATCTCCCACACTCCACTTTTCCCTCTTCCAACAATCATAGAAAGAAGAAACTCCTACGGAGGATGGACCTATCACCTTTGCCAACACCAACACCAATCACTAACCAATGACCACTGATGGACAGGGAACCACAAGGGTCCTGGGAATAGCAGCATTTCTCAGACCCCTGGCCTTCCTTCCAGCTCATGCCCCAGAACCATTAACCAGAGAATCCACCCCATTAAGAGGTCTACTTCTTACCTTTTCAGCAGCCTCAGCTACTGAAGACTCAGAAAACAAAGTTTTAGGCACCGAAGTTATTGGCGTTCTCAAATGACTCAACATCAGAAATGTATATGGTTTTATCGATGGAAGTGACATGAAAGAAGATGCATTACCATATTAACAGCCATGGATCCTTCCATATGAATTGTAGCTGAAATATCCAATATATTCTCTTTCAGAGAAGGGGCTGTCTTTCTTTTTCATTTGTCTCCCGTGTTTAGCACAGTGCTTTGCATTTAGTGCTTGATAAATGCCTTTTTATTAATTAATTAACTAATCAAATGACAGAAAAACCTACATTTGTGATCACCTATGACTAATAAATTCTGGGTCATGTTGTTATCCTTGTTAGCTGGCCGAGTGTGGCAGATCATTTTCTACATACAAATATATCGGACCAACCAGTTTCTGTCCTGGAGCGTTGAAGTTTGGTTCAAAGAAATCAGTGCCATACACTGCAGCCTTCAAGAAGACATTTATTAAACAAAAGTTACAAGGCAAGAACTTGTTCAATAAAAGCCGTGCAACTATCTCAACATCCCAGGCTTCCCAGTTCTGACTTACGAAGTTCCTCACTAAATAGAGCTCTTCATTTAGAGATGTCCAGCTCTGTGTAGACTGAGGGTTGGCAGGGACCTGGGGCCAAAGTATCGCTACTTAAAAAAACAAAAATAAACAAGTAAAGCCAAATATGTATATGTGTGTATGTGCATGCATGTGAGCGCGTGCGTGTGTGTGTGTGTGTGTGTGTGTGTGTGTGTGTGTGTGTGTGTATGTATGTGTGTAGCAGTACACACCCAACAAATCTCTGGTAACCATTGCAGAATAATTCAATAGTATCTCCCTAATGGCACTGCCCCACATGTAATGGTTCATGCATAATGGGGAACACCCTTAGCTTGTTTGTTTGTAAACAAACAAATGAGCATTCTACCACTAAAAGTAGGCAGCTTGAGTAGTAGACCAATTTCACTAATGAATAGTGATGCAAAAGTCCTAAATAAAATACTAGCTAGGAGACTACAACAATATATCACAAGGACTATACATTATGATCAAGTGGAATTTACACCAGGAATGTAGGGTTGGTTCAATGTAAAGGAAACTATTAACATAATTGATTATGTCAACAACAATAGTAACAAAAACATATAGATTATATCAATAGATGCAGGAGAAGCAGCACTCATTCCTATCAAAAAAAAAACACTTGAAAACAAAAGTATAAATGGACTTTCCTAAAAATGATAACAAGCATCTCCCTACAACCAGTAAGCATTATTTATAATGGGAATAAGCTAGAAGCCCTCCCAATAAGATCAGGAGTAAAGCAAGGATGCCCGTTATTGCCAATATTATACAAAAAGAGTTAGTAAGAGATAGCTTATTTAAAATAATCATAGACAATATAAAATACCTGGAAGTATACCTGCCAAGACAAAGTCGGGAATTACATGAACATAATTACAAAGCACTTTTTATACAAATAAGGTCAAATTTAAATAATTGGAGAAATGTTAATTGTTCATGGGTAAACTGAGCCAATATAACAAAAATGACAATTCTGCCTAAACTGATTTACTTATTCAGTGCCATAACAAAGAATTATTTTATTGAGCTACAAAAAATTATAAAAATATTCATTTGGAAGAAGAAAATGTCAATAATATGAAGGAATTAATGAAAAAAATATAAAGGAAAGAGTTCTAGAAGTATCAGATCTTAAACAGTATTATAAGGTGGTAATTATCAGAGCTATCTGATACTGGAGAAGAAATAGAATGGTGGATCAATGGAATAAAGTAGGTATATAATATATAATAATAAATTATTACAGTAACCTTTTGTTTGATAAATGTAAAGATTTAAGCATTTGGAATAATTGCTCACTATTTGGTAAAAGTTGTTGGGAAAAGCAGTCTGTCAGAAACTATGCATACACCAATATCTTATACCATTTACCAAGATGCGGTCAATATTGATACATCACCTAGATAGAAAAGGGGATACCATCAGTAGATTAGAAGCACATGGAACATATTATCTATCTGATTAATGGATAGGAGAAGAATTTATGAATAAACAGAACATTGCGGGATAAAAACTGAATAATTTTGATTATGTCAAATTAAAAAAATATTTTGAACAAATAAAACCAATGTAGCCAAGATTAGGAGGAAAGCAGAAAATTGGGGGGGGGGGCAGAAATTTTATAGACAGTTTCTCAGATAAAGGCCTTGTATCTTGGATATATAGAGAACTGAGTCAAATTTGTAAGAATATGAGTCATTCCCCATTTGATAAATAGTCAAAGGATATGAACAGGCAGTTTTGGCAAGAAGAAATCAAAGTTACAAATAGTCATATAAAAATGCTCTAAATAATTATTGACTAGAGAAATGTGAATTAAAACAACTTTGAGGTACCATCTCATACCTATCTGGTTAATATAATAGGAAGGAAAAATAGCAAATGTTGGAGGAGATGTGGAAAAAATAGGATACTAATACAGTGTTGGCAGAACTGTGAACTGATCCAACCATTTTGGAGAGCAATCTGGAATTATGTCCAAAAAGATATGAAATTGTATATATCCCTTTGACCCAGCAATACCACTATTGGGTCTGTTTTCTAAGGTGATCAGGGAAATTGGTCAAGAACCTATATGTTGTAAGATATTTATAGCAGCTTTCTGTGGTGGCAAAGAACTGGAAATTAAGAAGATGCTCATCAACTGGGGAATGGATGAATAAGTTGCGGTATATGATGGTGATGGAATACTACCATGCTGTAGGAAATGATGGGCAGGCTTGCACTAAATTATGAAGAGTGAAATGAGCAAAACCAAGTGAATGCTGTATACAGAGACAGCAATATTGTGTATGACTAAGTTATTTTGAGTAACAGAGTATTCAAATCAACAACAAAGGACCTATGAAGGAAGATAACTGCAGAGAAAAAACTGTTATGGTGAAGTATGTATTGTATGGTTTCACACACACACACACACACACACACACACATACTGTGTATGTATCTGTGTCAAATGTTGGCCTTCTCTAGTATGGGATGGGAGGGAGGGAGACAGTTCAGAACTAAAAATGTAGCAAACAAAAAACCAAACAAATAAATAAGTAAAAAAGTCAAATCAAAGAGATAGGCTTTTGATTTCTAGTCCCAGGAAAATTTTCAGGTGAAACCCTAGGCTAATGTAACATATAAGAGACATTTCATTTTACCCCAGGACACCAGAGACGTTGAAGAAGAAAAGGAAAGTTATCTCTTTTCCACTCATCATATCCCCAAGACCTGTAGAGATTGACCATGGAGTGCCAACCAAATGACTGGCACCCAAGATGACAAGTTGCTGCCAGCACCCCTGTCTAACCATTCTACCCACTGGAGATGACCCAGTGAATCTTCATCAGACATGAGAAAGGATGAATCGTGCCCCAGGGTGAATTCCTGGGTTTCCCAACCAAGAATCTTCCGGGGGTTCCCAGCTTTCAACAGGTTGCCAGCTCTCATCTGATTCAAGTTAATGGCCTTGGGCACTGCTTACTCCCTGTGAGCAAGTGCTTTAGCAAACAGTGTGTACAGACAGGGAGATCTCCTACAAGTCATCACAAGCTTTTTTTTGAAGGCTTTCTGATTCCAAGCCAGACTTCCGTCAGGCACATTCTGCCCCACATCACTCTTTACGTTTTATTCTTTGCTGTAGCCTGAAAACCAGCTTACAGATTATCATTTATAGGTTCACCAGAACTTTGTGACCTCAAACACTTGCAAATGATAGGAAAGAATGCAGTTGATATGAACACCGAAACAAGGAGGGGCTGGCAGATATAGAAACAATGAGGGCAAAAATTTAGAGAGGGAAAAAATAAAGGGAGCTTCTTCTGGAGAAGAGGGAGACATTCATTATAAATACCTGATAAAAGTCGCCTGTGAATCACTTGGTATGCTTCATTTCTCTGAGGATATACAAGGAGTCAACGGTTGGGGAAGAACTTCAAATTTGGAAATCATTACAGGAGGATAAATGTACATATATTTGCAACAAAAGAAACAGAAGTGGTCTTGATTTCCAAAACTATTTCACTATTGGTTCAATTCAATTCTTCCAACATTTAAGCACCTAGGACAAAATTGAAATAACCCTTGCTCTCAGGGATACTTCATTCTATTGGTGGAATACAGTATATCCACAGAAGACATGAAGAAAAGCTGGAGAGCCATCCAAGTAAACATGGAAGATTCACTCAGGAAGCTACACGTGGTATAACCTGTCTTGAGGATGGACTGACATACCTGAACCAACATCCTGCTCTCCTAGTTTATAGAACAGGACAATAGATTTAAAATTTATTGAGGCACAGGTTTGGCTCTATGGGCTGGCTCGATATAGTTTTACAAGTTGAACTAAGGTTAGTGAGAAGGACTTATGAGCATTACCTCATGGCAGCCTTGGGAGGTAGTGAGTTCCTTCTTAGAGGCTTTCAAGTTAAGTTGGGATTTTGACTATTATAAATACCCAAATTAACTATAAAGGACCTATGAAAGAAGACTCTGTCTGCAAGCAGAGAAGGAACTGATAAATAGAAGTATAGAATGATTATATATGTATATATATATATATGTATATGTGTGTATAGATATGTCTATTGATATATGTGTGTATGTATATGTATATATGTGTATATATATATATATATATATATATATATATATATATATATACTCACACACATATTTGTATTTAATGGTAGCCATCTGGGGGGGAGGGAAGAAAAAAAGAAAGTTACATAACTTTATTCTATATTTAAAAGGAATAGCAAGTTGTACATAATAGATTTGCAGTTTCACATGCAATCATCCTTTTTTTCTATTCTACTCTGTTACAGAAATGCTTGTCTTATTTCTTAAGTTCAGAGTAAAATAAATAAAATTTAAATAAAATGAAAAGAAAAGGCAACAAAAAAGTTGTGACGACTATTTACTGAACATAGAGTAGGAAGTTAGTAAATGAATTGAATCAAATTAAAAGTTGTAGAAGATACTCTTATTCAGGTTCAAGTTCCTTCCAAAGTCACTTCCAATTTTGGCACCTCAGTTTCTTCATCTAATGTGAAGGGGTTGGACTAAATGATCTATAAAGTCCCTGTCCAGATTTAGATCTATGATCCTGTGATTCTTTCTTTTCTGAGATTCTGGGACCTTTGGCTCTTTGTGGATTTTGCTGATGTGTCATATCCTCTAGAAATCATTTTAAGAATTGTTCCTGGTAGGATGCAGTGGAAAATTTTCCCACTTTTTGAATGAAAGAGGCACAAATGGTCACAAAGAGAGGCTAGGATATTTCCAGCTTCCGAAATTGGCAGCAAGATCAGCCATACCCTCCCACTTGAAGCTGCTATTAGTAACAGAGTCATTGGACAGCTAGAACACAGTTATGAACCAGTGAGGGTAATTCCTATCTTCTTAGGTTTCATTTTTATCACCCTACCTCAGGAGTCTAGAATGAATCAGTCTTAATTAGCCCATAGATATTCAAGGCTTACCTGATGGATTGTGGGTTGCTTGCTGTCAATATGCCTTCTCCTTAAGAGTGAGGGATATTAGTTTCAATGATAAAAATGGTATGTAAGTCTGGCAGCTGCTGACACTCCCCTGCCTGACCCTGGTCATCTTTTCACTTGAGTAAAATGAAAAGTAGATCATTAAAAAAAGGTATTGGGAGCCTGCCAGTGTTAAGTAGTAATAAGTTAAGTCTTGAGTGGGTTCAGTTGATATAAACTTCAGAGTTTTATGGTCTTCAATCATTTATTTCTGGAATAGAGACAATGGGCCCAATGTTCTTTTTTGGGTCCAGAAATTCTCTGCAACTTTTCAGGGAGCTAGGGAGGAGGAGAGAGGTGCAAAAAGGAGGTTTAAATTAGTTGGTGATTATTAGACATCTACTATGTGCCTAATACTATCCTTGGCAGAATGATTCTCTTGTAGTTAGGGTTAGATGCATCTAATAATGCATTCCTCCTATTTTGTTTTTAAAATGTTGAAGAAAGTAGCCACATTAGGGCATCTTAGGTTCCTCTGTTTCACAAGTGGGGGAATATTTAGTGTGCCATCAAGGCCCTGACAGTGCCCCCTTTAGAGCTGGCTTTGTTTCCTTTTTTATCACTAGTTAATAACATCCCAGAAGGAAATCAAGCAGCTCTTCTTTTGACTTACAGGGTAGAGAAAGGTGAAAAACTTTCTTATTATTTTGTCCCTTTAAAGGAGGGGTTTTTAACCTGGGACCCATGGACTTTTTCTTTTTAATGTTTTGATAGTCATATTTCAAAATAGTTGATTTCCTTTGTAATCATATATTTTATTTTATGCATTTAATTATTCTGAGAAGGGGTCCCTAGGCTTTGTTGTTGTGTTGGTTTCAATTGTCTTAGTTCATGACTTCATTTTGGGTTTTCTTAGCAAAGATACTAGAGTGGTTTGCCATTACCTTCTACAACTCATCACATTGCAGATGAGGAAACTGAGACAAACAGGATTAAGTGATTTGTCCATGGTGACATAGCTAGTAAGTGTCTGAGGTTATATCTGAAGTCACATCTTCCTGACTCTAAGGCAGGCCTGCACAACATGTGGCCCATGGGCCACTTGTGCCTTGTCAAAGGGTTTGGGGACAGCCCATGAAAAATGTAGAGAATGTGAAAGAAAACAAAGATGTAATGAGTGCGTTGTCCATGCCCCACTTAACCCGCCTTCCACTGTTCACTACTGTGCCCATCATGTAACTTGCGAGTGAGTTGCCACTGTGTACTCTGTCCTGTTTGTCACATGACTCAAGGCAACTAACCACGATCAGTCTGCCTGTAGTCTGAAAGGAGCAAAAGTCTTGTTTTTTCGCTGTGTTTTCAGTCCTTACTGGCATTACTAGCATTGAACAGAGACAAAGTGAATGTGGCCACACAGGCCAACAGCCTGCTACGTGCTGAGTGGCAACAATTGAAGGGCTTCTTCTCTTCCCCCACTGTGTGGCTGTCCACCAAGTTACATGGGTGTCTGGTGCTCTTTCCAACATCAGACACTCAGTCCAGTATTTCTTTGTATGTAAGTAGTTGCTGTGGAGATTTTTTTGGTTCTAACATTAGTTTTTAGGGTAACTTTGTAAAATAGGTGATAAAAAGAAAGGGAAGATCAAATCAGAACACAGAGTGTTTAATCTGGAGGGGACAAATAGATACTTGTTTACTTACATGAGAGACAAAATAGTGTGCTTTGTTTGTGAGAAATAATAGCCATTCTGAAGAAGTACAATCTTCATCGCCATTTTGAATCAAAACATCCTGACTTAGGCAAAATGGACACCAACAAAAAACAAATTAAAGCATCTAAATTGTTGAAAAATCTCGGGGTTGGGGAGACAATGGTTTTTCGAGAAAGTAGACTCAGAAAATGAGGCAGCTACTAAGGTTAGTTTTCATATTTCTAAAGAAATTGATTTCAAACATGATACTGGAGTACAATAAACCGATTGCTGACAAGAAGTATAATATGTCCCATTAACTAAATATAAACAGTAAGAAAACCTGAAAAATGCATTAAAATGTGTACCACTTAGCAATGTAATTTTTTTTAACATTAATGTGGTTTTATTATAAATAAAAATCTTAATAAGTACAATTAACTGATATTAATTGAAAGTTCCCTTTTTAAATATGATTTATTTGCAAAATAGTGTAATCATTAATTATGCCTTTACTCGGAAAGCGGACTGCTAAAATCTTATCTGTAGCCAGAAGAAGTTCAGCCTATTTCAATTTTGGCTCCCACCTACTGCCAAGTTGTGCAGGTCTGATCTAGGGGCTCTATCTACTGCGCCACCTAGCTACCGCCCATTGGCTTGAATTGAATAGAACTGAACTGAACTGAATTCAATCTGGTAGTGGAATCACCATTTCAATGCCCATTTATTCTAGTTACATTAATGTCTCTTTCAGAGTATTATTTCCTAGAGAGTAGGTCCTGCGTGTTCATATTTACTTCTTCTAGTTATAACTATGGGGTAGATTCTACCCTATAAGTGTTTTTTTTTTAAACAATAAGGTGTCTCTCATCTGTACATCAAAAATCATTCAAGATTCCTGGAAAGATGTAACAACAGAAAAAAACTCTATCTAATGACCCTCTGATGATAAAAATCAAGCCCACTTCCCATTATGGTACAGCTCTTGCGCTAAGTATGGTTTTTACATTTTTTTTTTTTCATTTTAAATAAAACCACATTATAATTTAATTTTAGGACAAATTCAAATCCAATCTGGATTCACAATCACAAATGGTATCATTTAAAAATCTCAATTTTCCCAAGGGCCATTAGCAACCAGTACCTCAGAGCCCACCGCTTTTAGTTAGCTCTCTTCCAAAGATTTATGGTGGCAGTCTCACGTACTCATCACCCTCTTTTGGGGCCCATGAGGTTCTAAACATTGGAACATACTCTTCTCATGGTCCTTCAAGGAGAGAATTTTAGCATGCCATACTTAAATAATACCATGCTGCAAATTTATTTCTATAATTTCCAAGTAATATATGTTGTAACTTGCTAGAATATTTTCTGTCTTTTTTTTTTTAAATGCAATTTATTTATTTAACATATTTGGTTTTCAGCATTGATTTTCACAACAGTTTGAATTACAAATTTTCTCCCCATTTCTGCCCTCCCCCCCCCACTCCAAGATGGCGTATATTCTGGTTGCCCTGTTCCCCAGTCAGCCCTCCCCTCTATCACCCCCCTCCCCTCTCATCCCCTTTTCCTTTCCTTTCTTGTAGGGCAAGATAAATTTCTACGCCCCATTGCCTGTGTATCTTATTTTTTAGTTGCATACAAAAAGTTTTTTTGTTTTTGAACATCTGATTTTAAAACTTTGAGTTCCAAATTCCCTTCCCTCTTCCCTTCCCACCCACCCTCCCTAAGAAGTTGAGCAATTCAACCTAGGCCACACATGTATTATTATGTATAACCCTTCCACAATACTCATGTTGTGAAAGGCTAACTACATTTTGCTCCTTCCCAACCCATCCCGCTTTATTGAATTTTCTCCCTTGACCCTGTCCCCTTTCCAAAGTGTTTGTTTTGATTACCTCCACCCCCATCTGCCCTCCACTCCATCATCCCCCCCCCCCCGCCTTTTATTTTTTTTTTTATCTTCCTCCCTCTTCTTTCCTGCGGGGTAAGATACCCAACTGAGTATGTATGGTATTCCCCCTCAGGCCAAATCTGATGAGAGCAAGGTTCACTCATTCCCCCCTCACCTGCCCTCTCCCCTCCTCCCATAGAACTGCTTCCTCTTGCCACCTTTATGGGAGATAATCCACCCCATTCTATCTCTCCCTATCTCCCTCTCTCAGTATGTTACTCTCTCATCCCTTAATTTCATTTTATTTCTTTTAGATATCTTCTCTTCATCCTCAACTCACCCTGTGTCTGCTCTCTCTCTTTTACATATATATATATACATACATACATATACACATAGATACATACATACATTCACATTCACTTATATATATACTTAAACATATATATATATATATGCATATATATATATATGCATATTCCCTTCAACTACCCTAATACTGAGGTCTCATGAATCATACTCATCATCTTTCCATGTAGGAATGTAAACAAAACAGTTCAACTTTAGTAAGTCCCTTGCAATTTCCGTTTCTTGATTACCTTTTCATGCTTCTCTTGATTCTTGTGTTTGAAAGTCAAATTTTCTATTCAGTTCTGGTCTTTTCACTGAGAAAGCTTGAAAGTCCTCTATTTTATTGAAAGTCCATATTTTGCCTTGGAACATGATACTCAGTTTTGCTGGGTAGGTGATTCTAGGTTTTAATCCTAGCTCCATTGACCTCCGGAATATCGCATTCCAAGCCCTTCGATCTCTTAATGTAGAAGCTGCCAGATCTTGGGTTATTCTGATTGGGTTTCCACAATACTCAAATTGTTTCTTTCTGGCTGCTTGCAGTATTTTCTCCTTGATCTGGGAGCTCTGGAATTTGGCAACAATATTCCTAGGAGATTTCTTTTTGGGATCTATTTGCGGAGGTGATCGATGGATTCTTTCAATTTCTATTTTGCCCTGTGGCTCTAGAATATCAGGGCAGTTCTCCTTGATAATTTCCTGAAAGATGGTATCTAGGCTCTTTTTTTGATCATGGCTTTCAGGTAGTCCAATAATTTTTAAATTATTTCTCCTGGATCTATTTTCCAGGTCAGTGGTTTTTCCAAGGAGATATTTCACATTGTCTTCCATTTTTTCATTCCTCTGGTTCTGTTTTATAATATCCTGATTTCTCATAAAGTCACTAGCTTCCACTTGCTCCAATCTAATTTTTAAAGTAGTATTTTCTTCAGTGGTCTTTTGGACCTCCTTTTCCATTTGGCTAATTCTGCCTTTCAAGGAATTCTTCTCCTCATTGGCTTTTTGGAGCTCTTTTGCCATTTGAGTTAGTCTATTTTTTAAGGTGTTGTTTTCTTCAGTGTATTTTTCAGTATTTTTTTGGGTCTCCTTTAGCAAGTCATTGACTTGTTTTTCATGGTTTTCTCGCATCCTTCTTATTTCTCTTCCCAATTTTTCCTCTACTTCTCTAACTTGCTTTTCCAAATCCTTTTTGAGTTCTTCTATGGTCTGGGGCCAGTTCATGTTTTTCTTGGAGGCTTTGGTTGTAGGCTCTATGACTTTGTTGTCTTCTTTAGGCTGTATGTTTTGGTCTTCTTTGTCACCAAAGAAAGAATCCAAAGTCTGAGACTGAATCTGGGCGCGTTTTCGCTGCCTGGCCATATTCCCAACCAACTAACTTGACCCTTGAGTTTTTCAGTGGGGTATGACTGCTTGTAGATTACAGAGTTCTATGTTCTACGTTTGGGGGGGAGGTGCCAGCTCTATCAGAGCCGCACTCCTCCTTCCCCAAGGACCCCCAGTCCAGACTGGGCTCAGATCTTCGGCAGGCTGTGCACCCCTGCTGTGATCCGCCACTTAATTCCTCCCACCAGGTGGGCCTGGAGCCGGAAGTAACAACAGCTGTAACTGCCCCACCTCCGCTGCCCCCAGGGCTGGAAGCCGAACCAGGAACTCCTTCCACTCCCGCAGCTTTTCCCACTAACCTTCTCCGCAGTCTTTGGTGTTTGTGGGTCGAGGGGTCTGGTAACTGCCGCAGCTCACATATTCAGGGCGCTAGGGCCCCCTCCGCCAGGCTTCTGGTCTGGATCGTCCACGCCGCTCCGGCTGGGCTCTGCTCCACTCCGTTCCCAGCTCCCAGCTCCGTGTGGAATAGAGCTCACCCAGAGACCATCCGGGCTGTCCTGGGCTGGAGCCCTGCTTCCCTCTGCTGTTCTGTGGGTTCTGCCGTTCTAGAATTGGTTCAGAACCATTTTTATAGGTTTTTGGAGGGACTTGGGTACGGAGCTCACTCTAGTCCGTGCTTACCAGCCGCCATCTTGGCTCCGCCCCCCTACATTTTTAAATATGATAAAAACTTTATTTACAAATGTGAAAACCATTCTTAGCTTGCTGGCAATGAGAAACTGCCAGGTCAATAATTTGCTGACTCTGGCTGAGTAGAATATTTGAAAGGGTACTTTATAAATATTTATGCTGGGATAGAGACTGGGCCTTCTGTGATTTCACTGATATGGAGAACCCCTAAATGAGGGGAGTCCTACCAAAGTGGATCAGCAACTCCTCTGCCACTTATACTTGACTTAGAATGGCTTTGAGAACTGAAAGTTTAAAGAATTGGCCCAGGGTCACAAAGCCAGTATATCTGAGGTAGGAATTCAAGACTTCCAGGCTCCAAAGCCAGTTCTCTCTCCAGTATCCCATGATGACAATGTTAGTATGGTTTTGGTTCAAAAGCATAAACCTACAGGCATGATCATCACATTTTAGGATTTTGAGCAGGAAAGGACCTGATCCCTCTAGCTGTTGCTTTTCCCTCCCTCTTTTTATTGAAATTACCTTTTATATAAGGACTTATATACTATACCATGAACACTTTATTCAAGAAAAGAATTGTGAAGTGCTGGACATTGTGAACACCAAATAACAAATTAAA
This sequence comes from Trichosurus vulpecula, assembly GCF_011100635.1. Lineage (NCBI taxonomy): Eukaryota > Metazoa > Chordata > Mammalia > Diprotodontia > Phalangeridae > Trichosurus > Trichosurus vulpecula. Next base: position 105,451,370 of record NC_050578.1, on the reverse strand, counting down.
AAACAAAATAGATTTTATTTTAACAGCCTGGAAAAGATTTTTTTGATGTGCTGTTCTATAAGATTAGGCTGTTTGTATAGAGCCAGACCAACAATGTGTCAGACCTAAGACCAGAATTAGTAAAAATTAAGAAAAAAGAGTAAGAACAAGAAAAATATGATGTATATTTGAAATAACTTAACCATTAACTAAACAAGTAATTGAAAATGAAAAATAGGAACTGGACAACAGAAATGACATTGATACTGATTATAATAATTTTATAAAGAAACTTAATCAACATAAATTAATTGCTACAACAATTAGACCAAAACAGCTTCAAAAATCTTGGTTAGCAAACATGTGACTTACTTGACAAAGGGAGAAAGATAACTATAAAAGAGAAGGTGAGAATGTTTAATCATTCGTTAAATCTTACAAAAATAAAAAATGGACAATTCTGAGCAATATCATTTAATAAAGCAAAAAACCAAGCAGTTCAGGGTAAAACAAGCTTAAAGAAAGTTTAGCAAGATAACCAAAAGAGCAAATACATTTGAGGATAAAATTAGGAGGGTTATAAAGAGTAGAAAAATAGAAAACATTGAAATTTTTACAACAAACTGTTATATTCATCAATTATAGTGGAACTACCACAAGTGGACATCACAGCCCTGGATGTGCTTGTAGAGAAGATAGAAATGTCAATAAAGAGAACAAAAATGGAATAAGTAGCTGGCTTAGACCAAATGTATAGAAGAGAGAGTTGGACAAAAGGTAACACAACTGTGAGAGCTTTGAGGGACCAATACACAAGGTATCCAAAGGAAAGAAAGACACTGAAGACATGGGAAAATATTAATTACTGAAATTATTAATTGTTAATACTGAGAAGAAAAATGCAATCAAAAGAACATCACATGCAAAATCCGTGTTTATTGCCTCCACTTCTCCTTTTAATGTCAACTGCTAGCAATCTGGCTTCCAACCTCCTTGCTTAACTGCTCTCTTTGAGTTCACCAAGATCTCTTAATTAGCAAATAAGTGGTCTTTTCTCAGTGCTTATCTTTCTTGACATTTCTGAAGCACTATTGACCATCTGTCCTCCCCTCCATACACATACTTTCCTCTTCCTTGGTTTTCCTCCTTTTCCTTCTGTTTATCTGACTGCTTCTACACCCATGTATACCTATCCTATACGAGTATAACCTAGGGCTATATCTTGGACCTCTCTCTCTCTCTCTCTCTCTCTCTCTCTCTCTCTCTCTCTCTCCCCGTCTCTCAATGACTCCCTTTCCCAACTGGCTTATGAATATTCCCTCCCTCATCTCTGTGCCTTCACATGGATTACTCCCTCAGTATGGAATGCAGTATCTTCTCATCTCTACTTTACAGAATACATAATTTCCTTCAAGGCTTATCTCAGGTGCCACTTCTAACATGAAGCCTATTCATATCTCCCTTCCTCACCCCCACCCCCGTTTCTAGTATACTCTTTCTTGAACATTACTTGTATATGTTTTGTAATTATGGTTATGAAACATGAAATTGTAAAATAGAAAAAAAAACTTATTGAGAGAAAGGACTGTTCATTTTCGCTTTATATTTCTAGCACCTACCACAAATGGCTGGCAGATAGTATGTGCTTCCTAAATGAATGGAACTGGACTCTATATTTCATAAATACTTGCTAAACATTCAATAGTGCTTATTGTTTGTCAAATTCTCCGTTAGGCATTGCGCTAAAGAGAAAGATAAACAAGAGACCGCTCCTACCCTCAAGAGACTTGCCATTTTATGTAGAAGATATATATATATATATATGTACACTTATATACGCATAACTGTAATCATTCTTAGAGCCTAAGGGAGCTATAGACAAACTTCTTAAGGAAAAAAGTATTATTTCTGATGAGGCACGTGATGATAATAAAAATAATTTATATTTATATGGCACCTTATGGTTTACAATATGTTTTCTTTCCAAAAAACTCTGTGAGGTAGGATCAGGGAAAACAGGCATAGAGAAGGGAACATTTGGGAATTAATGGATGATGAAAATTTTGGCAGATTGGGGGCAGGGAAGAATTTTAGGCAAAAGGAATAACATGAGTAAATGTTTGAAGGTAGTAAAGCAGGGAACGTGTATGGTGCCAACAAATAGTCTGGTCTTCCTAGAGCATAAATCTGTCACTACTTTTAACTTTAACTTTAGGCTAACCATATAAAACTCATTGACACTCAGTTTCTTTGTCAGTAAGATCAAGGGGGAGGAATAGATGATTTTTTAAGGCCTCCGTCTTTGGACAGTGTCAGGTATAGATAAAATCTACAGAAATTCTAATAAGAAAGTGCATTTTAAACCATGAAGCATCATTCCAACTGAGCTCAGTGTTCACTTTGGCTAGATCTTTTCAGAGAAGGGTACATAATTTTTCTTGATTATTGTCAGTTTCTAATTTATGTTCAAAATTTGAGTAGAAAATGAAATAGCCTGTACATAAGTATTCCAAATTAAAAATCATCTGCACATTTCATTTTTCCTATCAATGATACTGCAAACTAATTGTAATATATGTACGAGCAAATGCTTAAAATTCTGATTTTATACATCCAGTGAAAGCTCTGTAGAATTTCATATCATTATGATGAAAAAAATCATTGTAAAATGTACCCAAACTGATTAGGAGATATTGTAGATTAATTTTATTTCTAAAAAATCATCGCAAAAGTTTTGGAATTAAATTGTACAAAAATGGTCATAATATGTTGATAAGCCCATTGCTGAGTTATTCATTATTTTAGCTTCTATTAGAATTACTGATTATTCTTATTGACTCCATTGTAGAATGGAATACAATATAATCTAACTAAATCCAACATTTTTTAAAGTGCTGCTATGAGTTAGGCCCTATGGTGGCTTCTATGATACAAAGACAAACAAGAAACAGTTTTTGACCTCAAGGAGTTCCCACTGTGCTATGGAATGGGCTTTACCATGTACACTTTTAAGTATAGTACAAGGAAAACTGAGTAGGGAGAGATGGCCAGGGCCAAGGGTAAGAGGAAAGGCTTCATGGAAGAAGTAGCTCTGAATTAGGGAGATTCAGAGGCAGAAATGAGGAGGAAGAGCATCCTAGGCATGGCGGTAAATTGGGCAATTGCCTGGAAGGGAGAAAAGGAAGGTCAACTTTAGGATTACATAGCCAGTTTATGGGTCAATGGGAGCTATATGGGAGAAGTCTTAGATACTAGTCTGAGGCTTCTCTTTGTATTCTAACCTTGGAAGCAATAAGGGGTCACTAAAACTTTTCTTAAAGCAGGGGCGTGACATGGTCAGACTTGTGACTTAGGAAGATTATTTTGGTATATTAGGAAGGTTATATTTGGTAACTCCTGAGTGGAGGGTGGATCAGAGAGGAGAGAGATTGGGAATAGGAAGGACAACTAATAAATTATAGTAATATTCCAAGAGAGATAGGATGAGGCCTAGAATAAGGGAAGGTCAGGTATAGATAAAAATCTACAGAAATTCTAATAAAAAAGTGCATTTTAAACCACAAAGCATCATTCCAACTGTGTTTTCCAATTTGTTGGCACCTATACACATTCCAACTCTCCCTTTGTGAATGGAGAGAAGAGGATGAACAGAAAGGAAATTATAGAAAGAGATTTCTGAAGACTTAACAACCAAGTAGATACCAGGGATGAAGGCTAGGGAAGAGTCAAGGATTACTCTGAAGTTACAAAGTTGGTTGATGATATCCTTAAAGGAAATGGAGGAAGTTTAGAAGAGGGGCTGTTTAGGGGAATGTTTGGAGCTGTTTTGGAAATGTTGAGTTTGAGATGTTGATAGGATATCTGTGAAGAGACAGATATTAGCAGGTAGCTGATGTGTGATTGGAATTCAAGATATAGATGGGAGCTAGATATTTAGATTTAGAAATCTTCTACCTAGAGATAATCCTTGAATAGTCTTGCGAAAAATGAATTAGTAGGAAAAAGTAGCTAACACTAGTAGAACCCTTCATACCATTATCTGCACACCTTCCCCCTACCAAAAAAAATCCTCACTGCTGAATATTCACTGACTATTCCCTCTGGCTCTCAGTGATTGGCCAATAATAGGTCTTTGCCCAAGATTCACTTGCTCATTGTTTGGGTTCTGATGGCTCAGAGTGACTATAAACAGCAATTATTTCTGTTCTGGCCAGAAACTCTGAGGGCCTTGCACTCCCAGATTGATTCTTTTATGAAGGCAAACTAGGCCATTTTTGCCTCAATTCTTACCTAGCCTTTAACTCCTGAATGGGTGTTGTCTCAGATAAACTGAGAGCTGGAAAAGACCTTAACTTAAACAGGCCAGGGTTTCCCACTGCATTCAGGGTCATTGCCAGTCATCCTGACCTATATCTTGCCACTGGACCCCAATGACTCTAGAGGAGAGAGTGAGGCTGATGACTGCACAGCTCTGCCTCAGTTAAGTCCAATTCACTTGCAGGTCAAGATGTCATCCTCCCAATGTCATTGGTCCTCTTTGAGAATGAAGGATGAACAATAAAAATACTGGAAATATCTTCTCTTTTTCTCTTCAAACCACTCAGTGCCTATGAAGAATTTGTCATCTTAGCAACTTTTAGATCAAATCAATTATCTCTGTATTTTCTTTAAAGCTCACCTCTAAGTTCTGCTGTTGTTAAAAAAAAATGGTACCTGGGCATTTTGTAGTGTGGGGCTTGTGTGTTATAGATTGTGATGTTGTTTTAATTTAATCCTGAGAACAAGGAAAATGTCAGATTATGTTCCATTTATTTACATGAAAAATGGACCATGGGTATCAGATGGTTCCTTTCTTGGTTCTTATTTTTCTGAAGTCATAAAATCCCTAAATCCTAGGAGCAAGAACTAGGCTGAGTTATTAACAAAGGACATTCCCCTACTCATCCCAGTTTTGCTCATGACTCTCCCTCAGTCATTTGCTAACCCTGATCTAGACTATTCACTTCCAAATCGCCCTTCCCTCTGCTTAATACCATGGAACAAATTACTAAAAAAAATTACTTAGGCTCCTGTCTCTCACAGAAGGGCTCCACTGACAATTGGGTTGGTTAAGTAATGGAAGTTAAGGGCAAGGGAAAATGACATGGCCTGGCTGCCATGGCAGTTGGAGAAATAAGGGCACCTATGCCCTATGTCCTACTATTGAAAAAAAGAAAGTATTAGGATGCATCAGGCCCTCCTGAAGAGAAGTGGAATGACCTCATGTCTCAGCCTGCCTCACCCACAGCACTGATTCCCTTGGGATGCATTTCTAAAAAGTTTTATTGATGTTCTTTTTAATATCAGTACCACTTTCCATTGGTTTTCCTCTTCCTACAATGGAAGCTCACCTTGGAACAAATGAGTATTATTTAAACAAAGTACATCAAAGCAATGTAATATCTCAATATGTCTGCCTCATTTTTCCACATATATTTTGACATCCCTCTGCCAAGAGATGGGAAATATATTTTACCATCAGTCCTCTGAAATGATAACTGGTCCTTGAATTCAGAGTTCTGAATTTTTTAATGGTGTTTTTCTTCCAATTATTCTGATTACTGTGTAAATATTTTTGGTTCTTCTTATTTCTCTCTTCATTCATACAAGTCTTGCCAATGACTTTTTTTTCTCAATTTTTCACATCCATCATTTCTTATGGTGTAATATTTTTCCAGAAGGTAACAGATTCAGGCTAAAATCACATCTACCCTTTGATCTTTCATTCCTTCCCACTGATGAGTTTAGTATTCATCTGACATATGGTCATCAACCCCTTTTAATTCATAGTTTTTAATCATATCCCCCTCACTGAAGGAAATACATTCCGGACCCTACTTCTTCAAAAGGAAAACGAACTTACTTATATTGTGTCATTGTCTAAGAGAGCAACCCTGGGGGAGACAGGATCCTGCCATCCCCATCACCACCAACACCAAATACCAATTAAGAATGTTGGGAATACAACCCTTCTATCTCCTTAGTACACAGGCCCTGCATCTAAGGTGGCCCTCAAAGCCAACATCCACAGGAGCAACCAATTGTGAAATCATGAAAACCTGTTAATTAGGCACAACTACTGATAGAACAGAAAAGAAAATTATTGCAACAAAAATCTTGACACTGTCAAAGAATTCAACTTCAAAAAGAGATATGGCTTTAATACTAGAAATGACATTAAAGGAGATATTAATACTAGCTTTGCCATTGCATCCTAAGGATCACTGAAACTTTCTTTCCACTTTGCAATGCACCTACCCCATGTAGGTGTTCTCTCTCTCTATTAGACTGAAAGCTCCTTGAAAGCAGATACTGTCTCTCTTTTCTGTTTGTATATACATGCTTTGCCTATACAATGGTGTATGGACTACTTGGGACAAGCAATCATTTTCATATGGTTTCATTTTGTGAACAACAATGGTCAGGCTATATGTGCTTCTATTGACACTAAACTGACTTGGGACATTAGACCTTCCTTGGGCAGATGAAACCACATCGAACTAGTTAGTTTTGTCAACTGAGTGCTAGATTTAGTATCACACAAATGTGTTTTATTTCTTTCTTGTGTTTTTAATTCTAAGCTGTTTAAGAATGGTTATTACTACAAGGAATATGCAAAAGTTGTAGCTTTTAAAGAACATACTTCAATGACTTAAGATATTTCAACGGCCGTTGGGATAGGGAAGTCAAGATTTTCAAGGATCAGGCTGTTGGTCAATAAACACTGATTAAGGGCTACTGTGTTACAGGTATTATGCTAAGCTCTGGGGATACAGAAAATGGTAAAAGAAATTTCCTGCTCTCATGGCTAAATGATATATCCAAGGTCCCATATGCAATAATTGGTGAAGCCAACATTTGAGCACAGAGTCCCTTACTTAAAATTCAATGTACTTCCCATTATCCCCCATTGCCTTTTGGACTGCCACTGCTCACATTACTGATATCAGTGAATGCTAAGTGTTGCCCCCTTATGAATTTCACAAACAAGCCTTCCTTCTTTTCTTGGTTTTAGATTCATTTTTTCCCCTTTTTTTTGAATTTTACAATTTTTATTTAATATTTTAGTTTTCAACATTGATTTCCACCAGATTTTGAGTTACAAATTTTCTCCCAATTTCTACCCTCCTCCCACCAAGATGGCATATATTCTGATTGCCTTGTTCCCCAGTTGACCCTCCCTTCTGTCACCTCACTCAACCCCCCATTCCCTTTTTCCTTACTTTCTTGTAGGGCAGGATAGATTTGTATGCCCCATTCCCTAAATATCTTGTTTCCCAGCTGCATGCAAAACAACTTTCTTTGAGCATCTGCTTTTAAAACTTTGAGTTCCAAATTATCACCCCTCTTCCCTTCCCACCCACCTTCCCTAGGAAGGCAAGCAATTCAACATAGGTCACACATGAATCATTATGTAAAACACTTCCACAATACTCATGTTGTGAAAGGCTAACTATATTTCCTTCCATCCTATCCTGTCCTCCTTTATTCAGTTTTCTCCCTTGACCCTGTCCCTTTTCAAAAGTGTTTGCTTTTGATTACCTCCTCCCCCATCTGCCCTCCCTTCTATCATCTCCCCTTTTAATCCCCTTCCCCTTACTTTCCTGTGGAGTAAGATACCCAATTGAGTATGTATGTTATTCCTTCCTCAAGTTGAATTCGATGAGAGCAATATTCACTCATTCCCCTCACCTGCCCCCTCTTCCCTTCCCACAGAACTGCTTTTTTTTGCCGATTTTATGTGAGATAATTTACTCCATTCTATCTCTCCCTCTCTCAATATATTCCTCTTTGACCCCTTAAATTTATTTTTTTAGATACCATCCCTTCATATTTAACTCACCCTTTGCCCTCTGTCTATATATATGTATATTTCCTTCAACTGTCCTAATACTGAGAAAGGTCTCACGAATTACACACATCATCTTTCCATGTAGGAATGTAAATAAAACAGTTCAACTTTAGTAAGTCCCTTATGAATTCTCTTTCTTGTTTACCTTTTCATGTTTTTCTTGATTCTTGTGTTTGAAAGTCAAATTTTCTATTCAGTTCTGGTCTTTTCATTGAGAAAGCTTGAAAGTCCTCTATTTTATTGAAAATCCATATTTTGCCGTGGAGAATTATACTGTTTTGCTGGGTAGGTGATTCTTGGTTTTAATTCTAGCTCCTTTGACCTCTGGAATATCATTTTCTAAGCCCTTTGATCACTTAATGTAGAAGCTGCTAGATCTTGTATTATTCTGATTGTATTTCCACAATATTCAAATTGTTTCTTTCTGGCTGCTTGCATTATTTTCTCCTTGACCTGGAAACTCTGGAATTTGGCAACAATATTCCTAGGAGTTTTCTTTTTGAAATCTTTTTCAGGAGGTGATTGTTGGATTCTTTCAATTTCTATTTTACCCCCTGATTCTAGAATATCAGGGCAATTCTCCTTGATAAATTCTTGAAAGATGATATCTAGGCTCTTTTTTGATCATGGCTTTCAGGTAGGCCAATAATTTTTAAATTATCTCTCCTGCATCTATTTTCCAGGTCAGTGGTTTTTCCATTGAGATATTTCACATTGTCTTCCATTTTTTCATTCCTTTGGTTCTATTTTATAATATCTTGATTTCTCATAAAGTCACTAGCTTCCACTTGCTCCAGTCTAATTTTTAAGGTGGTATTTTCTTCAGTGGTCTTTTGGACCTCATTTTCCATTTGGCTAATTCTGCCTTTCAAGGCATTCTCCTCATTGGCTTTTTGGAGCTCTTTTGCCATCTGGGTTAGTCTATTCTTTAAGGTGTTGTTTTCTTCAGTATTTTTTGGGTCTCCTTTAGCAAGTCATTGACTTGTTTTTCATGGTTTTCTTGCATCACTCTCATTTCTCTTCCCAATTTTTCCTCTACTTCTCTAACTTGCTTTTCCAAATCCTTTTTGAGCTCTTCCATGGCCTGAGACCAATTTATATTTTTCTTGGAGGCTTTTGATTTAGGCTTTTCGACTTTATTTACTTCTTTTGGCTATATGTTTTGGTCTTCTTTGTCACCAAAAAAGGAATCTAGAATTTGAGTTTGAGTCTGAGTTTTTTTTTTTCTGCTACCTGTTCATGTTCCCAGCCAACTACTTGATCCTTGAGCTTTTTGTCAGTGTGTGACTGCTTGTACGGTAGAGAGTACTTTGTCCCAAGCTTTAGGGTCCAAGCACTGCTGTTTTCAGAGGTACTTCTACTCCACTGTCAGCCCCAGGCTCTGTCACATCAGCGCTCCTTCTCCCTCAAGAACCGCCAACTAGGACCACAATCCAGATCCAAGCAGGGCACAGTGAGAAAACCTGCCTCTCCACCCACAAAGCGCTACTCATACTCCAGCTCTGATCTGCTGCTAGATTCCTCCCACCATGTGAGCCAGGGACTCTGGAAGCAGCTGAAGGTAGATCTCTGGAAGCAACCTCAGGAGCTTCCTGCTGCTGCCACCACTGCTGAACCACCTCTGCCACCCCCAGGGCTGGTGGCCTGACTGGTCTCAACTCAATTCCAAAGTTTCCCACTAACCTGATCTTTGGGGTTTGTGGGTTGAGAAGTCTGGTAACTGCCACAGCTCAATGATTCATGGCCCTAAGGCCTGTTCCTATCAGCTGCCTCCCAGTCTGGTCTGTCCTGGTACGGTCCACACTGGGCTGCGTTCCACTCCCAGCACCATGTGATGGACCATCCAGACTCTCCTGGGCTGGAGACCTGTTTCCCTCTGCTATTTTGTGGGTTCCACAGCTCTAGAATTTGTTTGGAGACATTTTTTACAGGTGTTTGGAAGGATTTGGGGGAGAGCTTAAGCAAGTCCCTGCTTTCCAGCTGCCATCTTGGCTCCACCCCCTTGGTTTAAGATTCTTATTAAATATGACTAGGACTCAGTTTCCTCATCTGTCAAAAATGAGGCTGGACCAGAGACTCCAAATTTCTTCCTGCTTTTTAACATATGAGCATATATTTCTATGATCACAATATTGACTTAGTTCATTTCCCCTCACCCAAAGTCATTCTCCTGGCAGTCCTCAATTTCTGAATCTAGGAACAAGCGTATGCAATATGGCTTTGTGCTGCCAGTGCCAAAATGGCCGGAGATGGCCGAATGCTGCGAAGAGTAAAAAGAAAACCATGAGCCAGGCAGAAGAGTAAAGAACAGCTCTGTTTATTTAACTGAAGGACAGGGCTTATATACCTTTTAGGCAAGCAGAATCAACAAATCCATGTGTGAGGCATTTGCATGATGCATGACTTCCTTCTGCTTTTGTTCCCCTTTTCCCATAAACAATATTGTGTTAATAGCCCACAGGTGGTATTTAGCATGTGTGTGTGTGTGTGTGTGTGTGTGTGTGTGTGTGTGTGTGCGCGCGCGCGCGCGCGCACGTGCCCTGGGGGTTTTGGAGAGTGCACATGTATACCCAGGAGGCTTGAAGAGCTTTCATCCTGAGCAGCACATGTATGTCGAGGTTGGGGATGGAGAGCCCAGGTGCCGAGTTATCAGACTAAGGGCAAGAACAGGCCTCTGGCCTGTATCTTATCCCAGAATGGACTTTCTCGGAGCTGACCCTCTACAGTTTTGTTATACAAAGTGCCATTCATTTGTCCCTTCTGAACCTGCTTCTCCTTCCCCACTGGAGAAGACTCTTTTTTTTAGTTCAATCTTCTCTTCTAAGTTTTTTTCTCCAGCTAAGATAGAGGCATAGTCATTCATTTAAGACCACTGATTCTTTTAAATTACTTTATATATTTTTCACCCAGGTCTCATTTGCATGCATAAGTTGCAAAATTAAATTATAGAGTCATGGAATGTCAGAGCAGGAAGGGGCCTTGGAGATCAGCTAGTCCAACTCCATCATTTGACAGATGAGGAAACTAGTAGTTAGTGATTTTTAAAGTGTAGGGAATGGCTTTTTTTCTGGGAGGAAGGAGTGGATTGTGATGTTTGTGCTTGTGTGTGTGTGTGTGTGTGTGTGTGTGTGTGTGTAATGCAGAATTAAAATAGAACTAGAAAGAACTACAGAAGTCATTTAGCCAATTATACTGTACCTAGGTAGGGAATGCATTTAATCTATTCCAGAAAGACTATCAAATTTATTTTTTAAAAAATCTCTTGAAGAGATTGTCCAAATGCATTTGGTAATGCATTTCAGTGATATGCAAATAAACCAATTGTTAAACACCCTAAATAGCGACATTAAAAAAAAAGACTGTGGCAAGATATTTGGGGCTGAAGGATCATCCTTTTCAGTATTATATAGAGAAATGAGCAAGTAATAAGACCATAAAATTTTCATGCTCTGGAAAATAATTTTGTATCAGAAGTACTGCTTCTCTTTATATGAAGGTGGCAAACTCACCAGGCTCCAATGACAAGAGGATATGTTTGCCTAATGACTTATCAGAGCTAGTGCCAGGCCCAGTTTATGAGCATGGCCAGGGCTGTTGCTATGTCGGTGATGAATTGCAATAATAGGTCCAAGGATATCAGATCCCAGCTGCAAAGTGAATTAGAGCTCATCGACTCCACGGCATGAAAATTACCAATATTTCTGGTCAAAGTCATGTTGCATAACTGTTGATGGACGGAAGTGTGGAAATCTCAATGAATCTGTCCTTCAATTATACAGTCCATTCTTTTCCTATCAAATTTACTTTCTTATCTATGTCCTCCCATTCATCAACAGTGTTATATGTGTTCATGCTATAGTCTCAGGTTTCTTTCACTTTAGTCTTCAAGGGAACATGTTTAATGACTTTAACGATATTCTATTGATGCTTTTTGATTTTTTTCACAGCAGTCATTTCCTATACACCTGCCTCCTCCTCTACCTTTGAGCCTTCCCTTGTAATCAAGAACAAAGAGACTTAAACAAAAGTGACTGACACAAAGACCACGTCTAACAGTACAAGTCACTTTCTATGACTGTGGAACCCTATTTGCAGGTCTAGACTGGTCATTACATTTAATTTGACTTCAACTAACTTTTAGACCTCTTCTTGTTTATATTAGGATCATATAATCAGAGACTTAGATGGGGAAGAGTCCTTAGCAATTGTCAGCTTCAACTTCCTCATTTTCTGATGAGAAGACTGAGGGCCAGAGAGACAAACAGACTTGCCTAAATTACATCATCGAGGTAGTGAGTCACAGAGCAAGGTTTCAAATTCAGGTCTTCAGACTCCAGATCCAGCATTCTTTCTAATATTCATTGTGTATATTTATTTCTTGATCCTACATATTTCACTATGTGCCTATTCATATTTGTTCTTATGTTTCTGCAAGTTCCTTGTATTTGTTGCTTCTTTTGGCCCAATGATATCCCTTATATTCATGTATTACAGTTTCTTTGGCTATCCTCCAATTGGTGGGCATCTACTTTGATCCTTGTTTTTCTTATTTGTTTGTTTGTTTGTTCTCATCAAATGTGCCGCTGTGAATATTTTGGTATATATGAGGACTTTCTTTCTTTCTCCTTTTGACTTTCTTTGGGTACATGCCTAGAAGCAGGACTATTGGGTCAAAGGGTATGAATATTTTAGTAACTTTTTTTGCTTAGTTCCAAATTTCCAGGAAGGCTGCACCAATCTACAGCTCCATCAAGACTGCATTAATGGGCATGTTTTCCTACAGAATAATATATTTTCTAAAGAGGTAGTTGATAAACATGTTAAATGGCATATGTTCAATGCTTGGTTAAGTAGCATTCATCCTCTATTTTAGACACCCCCCCCCAACTGATATACTTTGTAGCCAAGTTTCAGCTAGAATTAATTTTTATGGCTTAGTTATAAACCCATGAAAAATATGGCCTTATAATAGAAATGCTGATATAACCTTTATACATGCCCTGCCATAATTCAAGATGCTATAAAATACTATATTCAAAAAGTCAAGCAGAATGGTGTGCAAAGTTAATGTCTTAAGGGAGAAGGAGAGAAGAGAGCCACCCACTTTCACCCTAGATCTTAACTTGTCACAGACTCCAATCAATCAATTAATCAAAGACAAGCACTTATTAAATGCTTGCTGTATATCAGGCACTGTGTTAAGCACAGGAGGATACAAAGGCATATCTTTAGATGAGATGGAAAGTTAGACTTCACTCTTGGTTGAGGGTGAAATTCATAGACATATGTTTTCCATAGGTAAAAGTGAGAGTGTTTAAGTCAAAAATATACTACTTCCAATACAAAGATCAAACTGATGAATAATATTTGGAGTCTTTTGCAAAAAGAATATCATTTTAATTTGAAATTTTAATTCAGGTTTGATTGGAAATGGAACATGCATGTTATTTATCCCCCGGCTATCACATTGGGCAGAAAAAAAAGCCTGGGCACTCAGACATATCATCACGTCAGCAAGACGCACATTATACTTTACGCTCTGTGTCATATGATGCTGGATTCCCCATCGGGTCATTTCAGGATGCCTCAGTGTACTGCCGAAACAGCTTAGCCACTCTCACTGGGTGAAATGCTTAAAAGGTTCCAGGGTTTGGCTGGCATTCCAAAGTTTATTTGAGCTAATCTTCCTTCTCATTGGTCTGTCTGTACAGCTCAGTGAAAACTGGCTCTTCTGTGAATACTTTCCATGCGTCCTGATCTTGCTGGTACCAGAAATCCAACAAGAATTGTTTCTTGAGAGACATAGTTTTACAAGAGTTTTTTTTTTTCTCTCCCAGGTAAGGAAACACTTTCTATCCAAGGACACAAAGAGCATCTGTTTGTTATTTATTTGGGACTCATGGTAACTACTGGAGATGGTATTTACCAAAGCCTGTCTAATTGGGGGTAGTTATTACTTCTTCCTGGAGATTATTTGGTATTTACACTTTCTTCAGTAGGTCCCAAAGCACCTTGGCTGATTGATTATGGAGGCCGAAGTTACCAAAGGCTAAATTCTGTCCTGGAACTGTAATACAAATTGGTGGAAATTTTAGTTGTATTTTTATACTCAGTAAACATTGACTGAATGCCAAGAATGTGTTAGGCGGCGGAGAAAACAAGGAGTTTGACATGGCCTGTGCTGAGACTATGCAGGCATGGATTTACCAAGAGGAAGGGTGGGAGATGCTGACCTTAGGGGAAGAAGAAACCAAGGAGTGTTTTCTGAAAATTGAATTTCCTCAAATAATCATTTATTAAATGCATACTACATGTAAGGCTCAGGACTAGGTACTGGGGATACAGAGACAGGAAAACAGACCTTGCCCTCATGGAACTTACATTCCACATTACATTAAAGAAGAGGATTGCTATTCCTTCAGGCCGTCTATCCCTTTCATGCTATTGGTGAGGACAAAGTCAGATATTTTAAGAAAATTAGAAGAGTTTGATTTGATCTTTAATAATATTAGCTCACATTTATATGGCACTTTAAGGTTTTATGAAGTGTTATAGAGAAATGTTTCCATCCTTCTTGATCTCTTCCTAGTACTGAGCACTGTTTGGCCGCCCAAGCTTTTTGGATATTCTTTCATCCCTAGGGTGATTATTGTTCTTTCTTAGTTTTACTCCTTCCTCTCTATTCTTTGAGATCTCCTTGATGGTGTCATTATCCTTCCTTCCTTCCTTCCTTCCTTCCTTCCTTCCTTCCTTCCTTCCTTCCATCCCTCCTTCCCATTCCTTCCTCCCTCCCCCTTACTCCTCCTCCTCCTCCTCCTTCTTCTTCTTCTCCTTCTTCTTCTTCCTTCTTCTCTTCCTCCTCCTCCTCCTCCTCCTCTTCCTTCTCTTCATATCTCTTGAGCTCCAGCCCCACGTCACCAACAAACCAGCTGTTTACTGGACATTTCCAGTTGGATGTCCCAATTTTGGGGATAACCCAAATTTTACATGTATAAAACTGAACTTGTCTTTTCTCCTAAACTCATCCTTCCTCCTAATCTCCCAATTTCTGTTGGGGATATCACCATTCTTCAAGTCAGTAAGATTCACATTCCAGGAGTCCTCCACATCTTTGACTCTTCACTCTTATTTACTCACCATATCCATTCACTTGACAAGTCTTGTCAATTCTTCACATACAGCGTCTCTCACATCCATCTCCTTCTTTCATTCACAATTCACTCCACTTGTTTGGACCCCTATTACATCTCAAATAGACTACTGTAATAACCTCCTAATTGTCTCTCAGAATTCAGCCTTTTCCCTTTCTAATCCATATTCTATGTAGCTGTCTAATTGATATTGTTAAATTGCAGGTCTGTGCCTGCTCAAGAAATGACTCACTACTGTGTGGTTGTGGTTTGTCCTTCATTCTTGAAGAGGACCATGACATCAGGGAAAAGATGACGTGACTTACAGTTCACTTTGTGAAAGGTCACCAGCCTCACTTTCTCCTCCAGAGCCATCTGGGTCCAGTGGCCAGATATTCCTCAGGATGACTAGAGATGACCCAGGATGCATTAGGAGACCCTGACCCTTTTAGGCTAAGGTTTTTTCAGGTTCTCACTTTGAATGAGGTAAAGCCCATTCAGTGAATAGACCTCTTTAAGAAGTGAGTCAAGGCATGGCCCCTTTAATAAAAAAAAATCAAACTGGTGAGGCGGGGAAGATCCTCAAGGTTTCTGGGGAAAAGAGAACCAGTTACTATTTATATTCATTCTGAGCCAGGAGGGCCCCAAAACAACCATTAAGTGGTGCCTGGGCAGGGACCTATTGTCCAATCTTAGAGATGTAGAGTGAATTGGGTTTAAGGCTTGGTCTTTGAAAAAGCAATCTAGCCAGTAAACCCCAAGTTAACTAGGCAGCTTTTGGCCAACAAAATTCACCTTCCTTTGGGCAGAACACCCTCAGGTAAGGGGAGAGGAGGGAAGGATAGTAGGAGCTCATATAAACGCATATTTTGTTCCCCTTCTGTTCCTTCTATTTTGCACTTAAAGTCCTTTCATAATCTGGCTCCTTCCCACCTTTTTCAGCCTTATTACACATTTTTCTATGTTCTGTGTTCTGGCCAAATTGACTTCCTTGCTCATTCCCGTTTAGAGAGCAACCTATCTCCTGTACCTGCAATGTTCTCCCAACCCAATTCAGTGGTCCCTTTAGGAAACTCTAGTAGCCTTCAAGGGAAAGTTTAAGTGTCCCTTCCTTCAAGAGGCATTTTCCATTTCCCAAAGCTGTTAGTGCCCCTCCACTATGAAATCACTTAAAATCCACAAATCTTGTATTTTCCTATCAATGACTCTATTCTATCTTCCACCCTTCCCTTAGGGTAGAAAATAAGCTACTGAAAGCCAGGGACTTTTTTGCTATTTCTTTTTATCCCTATTACTTAGCATAGTTCTGAAATATATTATAAGCACTTAATAAAAGCTTATCGATTATTTCTTTTGATCCTAAGAACACCATTGTGAGATAGGGCCTACAAATATTGCCTCCATTTTCAGGTGGGCAACCTGAGGCTCAGAGAAGTTAAAACATTCCCAGAGTCACACAGGTAAGATCATAGCTTTAGAACTTAGGTTCTTTAGAATTTAGGTTCTCTGACTTAAAATTTCTTAATTTGTGTCTGTGAACTTGATTTTTTAAAAATAACTTTGAGACTGTACTTTAATATAATTGGTTTACTTTGTAATCCCATGTATTTTATTTTATGCATTTAAAAGTCGTATTCTGAGAAAGGTGGTTTCACCAAGCTGCCAAAAGGGTCTATAGCACAGAGAAGGTTAAGAAGCCAGTCTCTAAAACCACGTTGCCTCCCTGCCCCGCCTTCAAGAATTTCATCACTGGCTCTCCATGTGAGTCTAGCAGCAGCTCTGGGTAGCTCGGAATGTTGCCTCCTTTAGGATTTTCAGGCCATAGGACCGTGTCCCCAGTCACCAAAGGATGTCCTGTCATAGCCATATCCTTCCCTGCTCCTATGCTTTTCGAAGCAAGAGGGGACTGCTAGGGAGTTCAGATGTATGGAGCCAAGAAAACAGGGAGTCAGATGTCCCAGCAGCTTTCAGCGAGCCCTGCTTCTCACCACCCCCAGAGCAACCATGAAAGTAGGAGGGACCAGATGAAGACATTTAGAAATTTGGGTCTGCTCCACTGGAATGCGAGAGCAAGCCTAGGCTTGTCTGCTCGGAAGGTGGCTTGGGGGGGAGGGGTTCTCTCATTCTAGTCTTTTTAGAGCTGGGACTTTGGCAAGCTAGGGCAGCTTCCCTTTGAAAGCTACCTCCCCCCACTGCCTCCTCCCGAAAACAAAAATATAAATACAAAACAAAAGCCTGAGTCAAGAGGGAATATGTATGTGTGTTTATATATATATATGTGCATATATATGTGTGTGTGTGTGTGTGTGTGTGTGTGTGTGTATGTATATGTATGTTTTCATTTCATATGTTTATGTGCGTATATGTGCATGTATGTATATACCTATATGCATACATATATATGTATATGTACACATACATACATATATGTCTGTATGTTTTTCATTTTTAATTTAGCACATGATCCTGCTGGAAACTCAAAGGGAGGATTATATATTTGATAGCTGTAATGGCCAGGTCCTGCTCTTAACCTTAGAATTGTAACTGGGAAAGAAATCTGTGACTGCCCATTTCGTCGGGGGTGGGCAGAATTTGGGGTTTCCCTTCTGAGAAAGGTTAGAATGCTGGAATTGGAGCCAGGGAGACTTGCATTCAAATCATGCCTCTGATAATTATTAACTGTATGATCCTGGGTCAGGCATTTAGCCTCCTCGATTGTTATCTGCCTTATGTATAAAATGAAGAAATTAATACTGTTATCAATTACCTCTCAACGTTATTCTCAGACTTGGGTGAGATAATGTATGTTAAAATAATTTACAAACTTCAAGGCATTTTATAAATGTCTTATTCTTACCTCATATATATCTACACATATATACATATATATTTATATCTATCTATATCTATCTATCTGTCTATCTATCTATCTATATTTACCTTCCTTTGGAGATGAGAAGGAGAAAGAAAGGTAGAGGGCGAGGGAGCAGATGAGCTGAGTTACCCGACTAGCTGGGTCCCCATTCAGGAAGCTCCATCTACTCACAGGTTGTGTTTGTCCTTTGTTCTCTAAGAGGACCTTTAACATCAGGAAGATGATGACATGACTTGTGGTTGACTTCTATTTGAGTGAGGGAGGGCTGTGCAAGGCCACCAGCCTCACTTTCTCCTCCAGAGCCATCTGGGTCCAGTGACCAGATATTCATCAGGATGACTACAGTTGACCCAGAATGCAGTGGGATACTCTGGCCCTTTTAGGCTTTTTCATGTACATACTTAGAGTGACGTAAGGCCCATTCAGTGAATAGGCTTCTTTAAGAAGTGAGTCAAGGGATGGCCCCTCTAATTAGAAAAAAAAAAGAAAAAAAATTAAGATGGGAAGGGAAGACCTTCATGGTTGCTCTTCCAAAGAAAAACAGTTACCACTGACATTTACTCTAAGCCAGGAGGGCCCAAAGTGCAGCCTTTAAGTGGAGCTTGGGCAGGAACCTATTGTGGTTCAATCTATGAGCCTCAGAATGAACCAGTTTCAAGGTTTTGTGAAAGAAAGAAAGAAAGAAAGAAGAAAAGAAAAAAAGAAGGAGGGAAGGAAGAAAGGAAGGAAGGAAGCATGAGAAAGAGAAAGAAAGAAATCTAGCCAGTAAACCCCAAATTAAGTGGGCAGCTTCTGGCCTTTGGTGAGAAGGAGAAAGAGAGGGAAAGGGAGAGGGAGGGGGAGAGGATGAGCTGAGTTACCCACCTAGCTGGGTCACCTTTCAGGCAACTTGGTCTACTTAGAGGTTGTGTCAGAGAGAGAGAGAGAGAAATGCATTTATATGTAAGGTTAAGTTGCAAAACAAAACATGAACCCCCCCCCCCCACACACATGCCTACACTTGGAATCGAGAGTCACCTTCTGGGAAATGAATAAAGAGAACTGAGGTGCTTTCTCTGAGATTGCTCAAAGAATAGCAACATATAGGACCATAGATTTAGAACTGGAAGAGATGTCAGAGATCACCTAGTCTGAGCCTCCTTATTTTACATATGGGGAAACTGAGTCTCAGAGATTAAGTCACAGAATGGGAATCCATGTCCTCTGATGCTGAATCCAACATTCTTTCCACCATATTGTGCACTGTGGTCCCTGTAGCAAGCAAGTCATTCATGTGACAGTTTGAAAAGGTTACCTGTCTACGTTCCAATCTGTTTTATATGGGCATGGAATGAACATTCTCATGAGCCAGCCCATGTGACATAGATAAAATAAGATTTCCCCTTAGTCACGTGCATATGATCTAAAAAGAAAAAAAAATACAAGGATTCAGAAATCGCCTTGTGGGAATTCACCATCTCCCAAGATCTTTGGTAACCTTGGGAATTCATTACAAGTATCCACCTGTGTCACGAGGTGCATGTTGAGTGGACATGGTTGAGAAAGCAGCAGATTAAGCTTCTTTTAATTCCTCTCCTTTACATCACAGTAGGCCCTCTGTTCCTGTTAAGGAGAATGAAAGGAAAGAGAAAGCTATAAATAAAAATTTTGGAGAATGACAACCCACTTGAGTCGGCTGTCTGAAACTCTATATCTGCTTTTATGTCTGCCTAATCTGACACATGAGGTGTGGCCATGAAGTCATGCAACTTAGCTTCCTTTTAACAGAAATCATGCAACTGAAAGAGGGTGGTCACCCTACAAAGTTGTCACCAAGGAAGGCTAGATACTTCAACTATGCTGACTTTGTCCCAAGAAAGTCTGCAACTCCTCCTTTGGAACTACCTTCAGAAACCCACAGTCTGTTCTTTTGAAAGTCTATAATGACAGCAAATAAGGGCAGCTAGGTGGCACAGTGTATAGAGTACCCTCCTGGAGTCAGGCAGACTCATCTTCCTGAGTTCAAATCTGGCCTCAGACACTTACTAGCTGTGTGACCCTGGGCAAGTCACTTAACTCTGCCTCAATTTCCTCATCTGTAAAATGAGCTGGAGAAGGAAATGGAAAACCACTCTGGTATCTTTGGCAGGAAAACCCCCAAATGGGGACATGACTGAAAACAACTGAACAACAACGCAAATACTTAGTAAACACTTTTCAATGGATTGAGAGATAAAGAGAGAGAGAGAGAGAGACAGAGAGAGAGAGAGAGAGAGAAAGAAAGAGAGACAGAGAGACACAGAGACACAGAGAGAGAGAGAGAGAGGCAGAGACACAGAGACACACAGAGAAAGAGAAAGAGACAGAGACAGAGAGAGAGAGAGACAGAGAGAGAGAGACAGAGAGAGACAGAGACACAGAGAGAGAGAGAGACAGAGACACACAGAGAGAGAGAGAAAGAGACAGAGAGAGTGAGAGAGAGAGAGAGAGAGATAGAGAGAGAGAGAGAAAGAGAGAGAGACAGAGAGAGAGAGACAGAGAGAGAGACAGAGAAACAGAGAGAGAGAGAAAGAGAGAGAGAGAGAGAGAGAGAGAGAGAGAGAGAGAGAGAGAGAGTCTGTGAGTTGGTTATATCTGAGTTTTAGGAATATCATTTTGGCAGCTATGTGGAAGAGAGTCTGGAAGCAGAGGGACCTATTAGGAGACTTTTGCAATAGTGTAGGTAAGGCATGATGAGTGCCTGAAATATGTCCTTATGTTTTTGAAATATAGAATTACTTGAATACTTTGAGTATATTTGATTTTATCAGTGTAGATACTCTCTCTGCTGAAGCAGATAGCAGCTCCTCCACCCCTTAAGAGTTTCAGAGGCCCGAATTATTCATCACTCTTTTGGGGGAGCATCTTCAAATTGAGCTAGGCTGGTCCTTGGATGACAGACACAATCTTTCACCAGGCCTCCACTTGAACCTTTTCCAGCTTGGTAGGACTTGCCAGTGTTTGTCACCATCATGTCACTGTAATAATTACAATGACTGACATTGACATAGGCTTTAAAGTTTGCAAAACATTTCCCTTCCATTACTTAATTTGAGCCTGCCTCACAACTCTCTGAGGTCGGCGGTTTGTTCTTGGTCACATAGCAAGAAAGTATCATAGATGGGGTTTGAATTTAGATCTTCCTTACTTGGAGTCCAAAGCTCTATCTGCTAGGTCTTTCTGCCTCTGTATTTTAATAGAGGAATAGAAGACAGAAGCAATTCTTTCTCTAATTTCTCTCAGATTAATATGTCCGTTTGAGCACTTTGCTCTTATGGCGATTTAACTCTACTAAAAATTACAAGCACAAGTAGTGTCTATATGCTTCCCTACATTTTTTTTATTGAAAAATAAATCGTTCCATATACAAAGATCATGCTTTTGACTCACCATACATAGGACTTTGAGTGGTTTTTCCAATAATAGCTATGGATTATGCTGAGCCCATCATACATTGATTGCCTGTCCTTTAATATGACCAGTAGCATACGTTGCATCAGATCGCTAACTTAGATTTTAGGGCTGTAGTCTCTGGCCGTGGACTTTTTTTTAATCACTAAAATAAGGAGGTTGGACTCGGTGGCCCCCAAATTGCTTCTAGCTCTAAACACCCAAGTCTCTGAATGTGCAGCAAAGCAAATCTAATTGACCCATATAATAATCAAACCCCTAATCTTTGGTATCATTAGTCCTGACTGTAAATTTCTCCTTAATGTTTAGGTAAAATCAATTCAAGGATAAAAGAAATACATATAAACTTGATTCGACCGTGTCCTTTACCTGTTCTTCTGGAAAATGCTCCTGATAAAACAACAACAGGTAAATCATGTCTTTTGGGAATCTTTTCTTGTCATTTTTGTTTGATAATTTTTTTTTTGTTGTGTCTGACCCCATTTAGAGCTTTCTTGGCAAAGATACTGGAGTGGTTTGCCATTTCTTTCTCCATCTCATTTTATAGTTGAGGGAACTGAGGCAAATAGGGTTAAGTGACTTGCCCAGGGTCACACAGCCATTAAGTGTATGAGGCCAGATTTGAACTCAGGAAGATCAGTCTTCCTGACTCCAGACCCAGCACTCTATCCACTGTGCCATCTAGCTGCCTTTTTGGGATCTTAGGTTATTGTGAATATAAGTGATAGTTGGGGAATAAATCCTATAATTTCTTATTCTAAATTCTTCTCTCTGAAGCTAAGGCTGTTCCAATCCTCTCCAAAGGTGCTTGGCTGTAAACTTCAGTGACATAAGCAGCTTTATCATTACTGTGTATCTTGCAGGTAAATGAAGGCTTGAAAGAGGATTACCTTGAGATGTGGTTAATTGGATTCATCCTCTTTTCAGTTCCAGGATTGAATTATGAGATCTTAGGCTTTTGAGTTGGAAAGAACAGCCTTGTAATAATCCAACCCCCTTCTTTTATGGATGAGGAAATTAAGGCCCAATGGCTAGAGTGACTTGTCCAAAGGGACTAAGTTTTATTTTTTGTTTTGCTTAGTATAGGTGTCTGAGGGATTTTCAGTCCCATCTAAGTGAGACCACCCTGCTCTTCCAGAGTTAGGACTGTGTTGACACCATGCTTTGTGCGGCTTCTAGTTACTTGGTCAGTGAGTAATGAGTCTCCCTTACAAAGGGCTTGGGATCATATATTAAAGAAGAGAGTCTCAGAACTCACTCTGTGATGGGGTCTGTAGGATTAGAGGATCTGGCAGTAACCTTGATGGTCATCTACTCCAATGCCCTCATTCTATAGTTGAAGAAGCTGAGACCTAGACTGGAATGGTCACCTACTACCATGACTGTGACTTGCCCAAGGTAGTCAGCAACACAGCCAGGATTCAAACCCAGTTCCCCTGACTCCAAATCTAATATTCCTTAGAACACTGGGAATGTTCTAAAGCGTGTACCATGCTGCCTATCACCGATTAAGCAGCATAAAGATAGATGTGCCAGTAAAGATTAGGATGCATATGGTTTCTAATATTTGTGAAATTAAATGAGCTCTTCTGTTAAAAAAATATACATGTTTCAGTGCTACACTTTGTAAATTAATTTTGTCATGTTTTTTCTATAGCAGTCCACAGGCAAGTAACTCATGGTTATTTATGAGACTTTTGTGTTTGTTATAATGATGTATGGCTCATTTTCTATACTTACAGAAAGACAGGAATACAAATATTGTATCCATTTCTTGTTTCTATTTGCTTAAAAGTATTTTTTAACTGATAAAAAGAAAAGACATTTAATCCTTTAACAAAGGGCATATATGTTATTGACAGTGTCTGACTTGGGCCCAAATGCTTCCAAGGAAAGATTCCCACTGAAATCAATGGGGAGTTTTCAGACATAAAGATTATGGGATGAAGCCTTCTGGTAGCAAACACATGTGGGAGAGACTTTAGGTTACACATGCAGTCTGAGCCCATAGACTTTCTTCAGGTAGGGTGTTTTGGGTTTTCTTTCCTCTTAGTGGAAATAGTAGAATCCCTCTAATCCCAGGAGAGTCTTATAGTCCGTGAGACACATCTAAGGAAGAGGCCCTCCTCTCTGCCTCCATTGATAAACGTGAAGAGTGTAACCACAGGAAAGCCTGCTGATAATACAGAGAGTGAAATTAGCCAAGGTATTCTTGAACGATGGTCCCAGCTTTCTCCATGCATGAATGAACTAAAGAGTTGCTTTTTTTTTCTTGGAAATGATACAGGAGTGGTTTGCCATTTCCTTCTCCAGCTCATTTTATAGATGAGCAAACTGAGGAAAAATGGGTTAAGGGACTTGCCCAGGGTTACACAGCTAATAAGTGTCTGAGGCAAGATTTGAACTCATGAGGATGAATCTTCTTGATTCCATGCCCAGTGCTCTGCCCATTGCTCCACCTAGCTGCCCTCATTATGTTATGTGTTGTTTCAACAATCTGGCTAGCAGCTGCTGTGAGGGTGTAAAGCCAACAGCAACCAGCTCACAGAATGGTGCAAGCCCAGGTCCTTTTCATACGCTTTACTAAGGAAAGCAAGGTTAAGGCGTTAACAATCTTACTTTAATCCAACATACAAATATCATTTACTTAGTTCAGGGGAAAAAAACAGCACCCTGAATTACAGACCAAATACAATTTGTAGTTATCAACACCTGGGTCTTCAGCCGGGGAGCTCATTGCAATGACTGGTCCAGAGTTCAAGAGAGAATGCTAACCTCTGCGTTTATATATCCTGTTCAGGTGACCTCACCCAGTCTGGGCATGGAAAAGTTCCCCACCCCCATTATTACACCAGATACAAATCAATGGCTCCCAATTGTCTCAGTGCTGAGAAATACAAAAACATCCTACTTTACCTGCCCCATTCAAACAAAGGCCAGAATCATTAAAGGTCAACAGCAAAAAGTCCCACCTTAATTATTATTATATATATGTACCTATGTGTAGGGTGCCTCCATCTTGGTTCCCATTCCACCAGCAGGTATCACCTTTCCCATCACCCTCAGTATCTTCCAAGAACTCAAAAATCACCACTTGATCTCTTTATCACCTCTATAACAGAAAAGAAGTCTGGTGTTTGTCTTCTGCAATGGTCTATAACTATCTCTTTTTTAAAGTAAAAATTTGACAAAAAGGGGTAGAAAATGCATTGATCTGGGAAGGAGAAAGGAAAGAGCATTTATTAAGCACCTACTATGTGTTGGGCCCTGTGCTGAGCACTTTATAAATATAATATCATTTGATCCTTATGAATACCCTCTGAGAGAGGTACTCTTCTCCCTTCTACACTCTAAGTCTTTTTCCTTCCCTGGAATATCATCTCCTGCAATGGCCTCATGTCCTACTTCAACTTAAGAATCTTTGTTTCCATAGGGCAGTGCCTTTGAGATTTCCCTCCTCACAAGGACTTGCATCCTGAGGTCCAAGGTCAATCCTGGAGATTTCTCTCACTAAGACTGAATTTATCTTAGTAATTGCCTTTGGCAGGAATATTTTGTAGTCCTTTCCCTAGGTGTCAGAATTGCTAGTTACAGTTCTGTATGAAAGCTTGAAGGTCAACAGATTCTGTATCCGAAGATTTCAGTTTTTTCAGAAAAGAAATGGTTTCTTTTACTTCTTTTAGTGTTTTTTGAATTCTTCACATACTTAAATATGTTTACATACATACATACACACATGGAGACTATAGTGGATAGAAGACTGATCTCAGAGTCAGGAAGACCAGTTTTGTTTCTAACATATACTGGCTATGTGACTAAGTCTTTGTCGGAGTAGGTGCTGACCTGCATTGGTAGAGGGAGCTTCCTCACTGGGAATTCCTCATGGGTCAGACAAACCCACCCCCCCCCACACACAAAGAGCAGTCCCCCTGCTCCACCCATCCAACTCTTTCAAGGATTACCTAGAATGCTTTGCATTTGGAATTGTAAACCCAAATAAGACAAATGTGTATCCATCCGTTCCTCACCTCAGCAAATTCAGCCTCAGTGAATTCTTGTTTAGTTGCATGATACACTTTCCACATTAAATGCAAGGAGAGAGTCATGTGGGTCTGGAGTTGTCTCTTCCACCCATGCTTGCAATTGCCAGTTGGCTGGCTTACTTTCCAATTGCATGGTTTGCTCCAGGGCATTCTCACCCCTAAACATTTGTCCATCAATTATTCAATGCCTTCTCCCTCTGCTAATACTTCTGGGGGCTTAAGGCAGCAGCAATAGGCAATAGCAGTACTGGGGGTGCTAGGTGGTGCTGTGGAGTCAGGAAGACTCATCTCCCTGAGAGCAAGTCTGGCCTGGGACACTTAATAGCTGTGTGGCCTTGGGCAAGTCACTTAACCCTGTTTGCCTCAGTTTCCTCATCTGTAAAATGAGCTGGAGAAAGAAATGGCAAACCACTCTAGTATCTTCACCAAGAAAACTCGAAATGGGGCCATGAAGAGGCAAAATGAGTAAACGGCAACCGCGATATCAGCATTGTTGGCGAATTTGACCATATGAGGCTTATTTCACATGAGATCGTCCTAGTAATTCTTTGAATCACCCATACAACATCCATTGTTTTTAGAAAATGAGGAAGATCTGTGAAATAATTGCAGTTTCTGTAATTTTCATTATTTCAATATCATTGTCAATAGCAACACAAACTAGAGCAAAACAGGCTAGTTTAAATGGAGGGTCACTTTTAACCTAATGACAGGGGAATCTGTCCTGTGTGCTGAAGGTCTGGTGGAAATGAAAGGTTTTGATCTCACTAGTTCTGTTCAGTCAATTTTTCCTGGTAACTGGTTGATGGCTAACATTTGCAAAGAACTTTCATAATCCTAAATTTAGTTTTCAAAAGGTCAGAGTGACACCCGTCTAAACAGCGTTGTTATTCTTTTTAAGAGAAGGGTTTTATTGAAGAAGCTTTGTTTTTACAGCAGTCATTTCTGGATATATTTATCCCTGCCCCATTCCTTACCACACAAATGAGCCCTCCCTTGTAAAGAAGATAAGCAAGATCAAGGAGCACTATGTCTGATAGTTTATGCTACAACCCACACCCACAGGTCCCCACCTCTCTACCGAAAAGAGAGAATTTCTTAGGATCATTTTTGTTACAGTTGTAAGGGACATTCGGGGTCATTTGGCCTAATTTATTCATTTTATAATGAGGGAAACTAAGTCCCAGGGAAGTGATTGACCTGCCCAAACCATACAGTGAGTCGGTGATGGAGTCTGTGTTTGAACCCAGATCCTATGCCGGGAACGTTCTCCTTCCTCGCCTCTGCCTCTTGGAACCCCTAGCTCTCCTCAAGGCTCAATTCGACTAAGATTTCCTCAATTGTTTGTCTCTCTACCCCCTTTCCAAATCACTGGTTATTAGTATTTCCCATAATGACAATAATAGCTAGCATTTACGTAGAGCATTATAATTTGCAAAGTACTTCACACGTATCTCATTTTTATCCTCACAACAACCCTGAGTGCTAGAATTATTATGAGGAAGCCAAGGCACAGAGAGGTTTACACAGATACTAAGTGTATGAGACTGGATTTGAACGCAGGTCTTCCTGCCTCTGTATTCACAGTGCTATCCCCTATGTCACTTACCTGTTATTCGCTCATTTGTAAACATGGTATAGCCCTTTAGTAGAAAGTAAGATAGTTGAGGACAAAGATTGCCTCCCTCTGCCCATCTCACTCATCCTCCTCCCACTAGAACCTGAGCTCTGCCCCTGGCCAGAACACAGGGCTCTGACAGATGATGAGCTTTGCCTCATTTGGACCAGAACCAGGTCTCCCTGGACCGTAAGAGTAACCCATTCCTCTCTTCCCCCTTGGCAGCTGACCTGGATTTTCTTCCCCTATTAATATATAAGCTACATGAGGGCAGGGGCTATTTCCTGTTAGGCCTCCTGTTTATCTCCCTCCCACCAGAACCTGGGCTCTATCTTGGGACGCTGGGCCAGAACCAGACCCTCCAAGCTGCATGAGCCACCCATCCCTCTTTCTCTCTTGGTAGATGCCCTTTTTATATTGTCTTCCTCCCCCATTAGAAGGGAACCCACTTTGAGGGCAGGAATGGTCTTGTTTGCTTGTATTTGTATTTTCAGTGCTTAGGACAACGCCTGGCACATAGTAGGCTTTTTGGTTCACCTATTCACTTTTGTGCTGGCATCCAGCACAATGCCTGACACTTATTAAGTATGAAACCAATGTCTGATGAATTGAGTTGAAGCAGAGAGAAGAGAATGTTAAGCTATCACCTCTGTTGCTAAACTAACCAAGGCAAGATGGAGGAATAGGACGGGACTCATGATTCTCAGACTGGGTTTCTTTCTCCTTTTACATACCTCACCATTGTAGAGACTGTGTTTTGCATTGGCCTCTCTAAATAGCCCTGGAAACAAGGTAATCATTACTGCTGAATGAGATTAACATGACACTTGAGAGCCAAGAGAGAGCCAGTGAAAGCCAGAGAGTGGGAAAGTGCCCCAGAGGTCTATGAAATCTCACCGATATGGTTTTGGCAAAGCCCAAACCAGACTGGACTGCTCCTGCTTGCAATAGGATTTGCTAGTTTCTACTGCCTCTGTGCTTGGAATCAATGAGGGCTCTCACAGCTGAGCTGATTGCTATGGTTACAGGCAATCTGTGTGTTACATCTCCTAGAAGCAGAAATGAGGGTAGTTTAAGGTAAACATGACTTCCTCCTACAGGGAAAACCTCCCTCCCTCCCTACTGCACCCTCTGGCTGCTGTACCCACTGCAGACTAGGGATGCTAAGGGGTGATTGGGATTCACCCCCTGCCCTCCCTGCAAAGTCTTGACCCTGACTGATCCCACATGGGCTTTTCATTTTCAGAAAGCCAGCTAACTTTAGTCCCAGGAGTTGTGGAGGGGCGGGGAAGGGTGTGCAGGTCTGGCTGAGACAAAGAAAATCTATGAGCCAGGCAAAAGTCTTATTTGTTATGATAATGTGTCTGGTGAACACTGGTATTGTCCTTGGCACATTCAGGGCAACTGAGCCCTAAATACTTCCCATGTTGTAATAGCTGCCTTTTGGCTTCCAGACGTATCGCAATTGCCCTTCCCTTGGTCATTCTAGATTTTAGAAGCTCCTTTTGTTCAGGCTTTGCAGTGCTGGAGTTGAGGGGCTGATGCATATCCTGTGTAGGTCAGTGAGAGAGAAAGCCTAGTGTGTGGATTGATTCCAAGGTGGTATGGTGGAGAGAGCTGCTGGTTTGGAGTCCAAGGACCTGGGTTCAAATGTGACCTCTGCCTCTATTTCCTGTGGTACATTGGGCAAGTTGCTTGACCTCTCTAGGTCTCAATATCTGCCTCTATAAAATGAGAGGGTGGACAGATGACCTCCAAGATCCCTCAGAGCAGAACCACTGATGCTATGAAAAGGAAGCAGGGTGTTCATAAACTGAACTTTTCCTAAAGTTATATCTGTTTGAGATTTCCCCATACCTTTATTGGGGCAGAGGGGAACCTCCAGCTGGTGTAATTAAGAGTAGTGTTTCAGATATTAGGAGTTGATAAAATTTACTTTATAGCACTCTGGACTTGGAGTCAGAAAGACCTAGGTTCGAATTCCGCCTCAGATACTGACTAGATGTATGACTCTGGGTAAGTCACCTTACCTTTATGGGCCTTGGTTTTATATGTAAATGGAAGAGTTAAAATACATGACTTTAAGGTCCTTTTTTTAAATTTTTTTTTTTGCGGGGGGGAAGGCAGGGCAATTGGGGTTAAGTGACTTGCCGAACGTCACACAGCTAGTAAGTGTGTCAAGTGTCTGAGGCTGGATTTGAACTCAGGTCCTCCTAACTCCAGGGCCGGTGCTCTCACTGCACCACCTAGCTGCCCCTTAAGGTCCTTTTTTAAGCCCTCTATAACTGATGATCCCTGTTGGAGGCCAGCAACCTCTTTTTCTTTTTAATCTGCATTTTATAGATTTCTTCCTAGACATTTGCCCTTCCCTTCCTTCTGTTGGTTTTGTCTTGTCTCCTTTTACCCTTCTACATTCTCTTCACCTTGTGATAAAATGCTAGATTTGCACCCTTATCATTGAGGCAGGATTATTGAGGTAGATCTCAGAGATCATATTGCTTTCACAAGCTATCGGAATGCACAGTGGTTAGAGAGCACTGGATGTGAGGTCAGGAAGACCCGAGTTCAAATTCAGCTTCAGACACCTGGCGTCTTTATAACCCTGGGCATGTTATTTAACTTATCTAAATTTAGTTTCCACATCCCTAAAGTGAGGCTAATAATATCATCTATCTCCCAGGGTTGTTGTAAGGATCAAATGAGATAATATTTGTAAAGTGATTTGCAAAGCTTAAGGCAATTTTTAAAGGCTTGTCATTACTGATGAGGAAAACTGAGACTTAGCAAAGACTGAGCTTTTTGTTCAAAATGTTGCTGGGATTTAAATCTGGGTGCTTTTGTAAAGATAATCCTTGTTTCGCGTTTGGCAGTTCTAAATTAATTTAGATACGAAAAGGGAGAAGTCAGTGTGAGCATTTATTATGAAAGGGTTAATACTTAGGTCTGCCAGAGAATTATACAAAATGACAGGAACCTAGCTGGCTGCTTTGCTGCCTGTAAGGGAGATTGTTTTTTTTTTGTTTTTTTTTTCCTCCCTAGGTCCCAGATCCAATCTTAGGGCTAGGCTTGCTATTTCTTTCACAGGCCCTTTTAAGCCCAATTCTGTTGCTGTTCAGGAAGTAATCCAAGGACAGCTAAGACATTGAGGTTTACTCTGGTCAGTACCAGATCTGGCTTGAGATATAGTTACAGTTCTCATTGTTGGTGAGGGGAAGCATCAGACAGACAGTCTTAGAGCAAACCGTCATTTCCCAGATGTTCAGAAGCTGGCTGATACTATCCGGAACCTCACGCTTTCTTTCTGTCTTTGGAAAAGCTCATATTTTAGAAGCAGGAGACTTTTTACATGTCTAGAAGAATGTCAAATGTGAGACTATACATTGGGTTTATAGTCTTCTCACCTGGCCTTTCCCTTTGCTAAAGCTAGGACGGTTTGGATATTGTTAAGGAATCGTTTAAACATATTGTTGGTGTTTCTTCTTTGCTGATTGTTATAGCGTGTGAGTTTGACTTCCCACGACAACACAATGTAGGGAGAAGAAGACTGGCCTAGGGGAGAAGGTAGACCTGGATTTGAAGCCTGCTACTGACACAAGCTGTGTGACCTTAGACTCAGTTTCCCCTTCTGTAAAAAGGGGACAATGATACTTGTACTTAACCCAGGGGCTGTTGTGAGGCTTAGATGGAGAACGTGCCTATAAAGAGTTTTGTGAATGTGAAAGTGCTATGGAAATATTAATTAGTATGACTATTATTATTTTCTGTCACTTCAGTACAAGCTATCTACGGATGCAATATTTTTAAAAAACAATATTTTTGATGCATTTTTGTTGAGATACAGAAGAATATCACATAGAATGAGCAGATTGCTTTCTTTAATTCTTCTTTCTTTCAGACATTGTTTGGGTCAACAATAACCTCTGCCACTTAACCCCTGTGCACCCTTGGATGAGTTATGGAATCTCCCTGGGTCTCAAATCCATCATCTGTAAGATGGGGGATGGGGGATGAAGTACGGTACAATGGAAAGGGCCCTGGGTCTGGAGCCCGAAGACCTGGATTCAAGTTCTGCCTCTAGTACTGTCTGTGTGACCTTTGGTAATCTTCCTGAACCTGAAGAATATGGGGAATGGACTGATGCCCAGTTACATATCAGTCAGTCACTAAACATTTATTAAATGCCTACTATGTGGCAGGCACAGTGCTAGGCTCTGGGGACACAAAAAAAGGTAACAGACATCCCTTTCCCTCAAAGAGCTCACAAGTTAATCTCTTCTTAAGATGGTAATAGGCAGTATTGATTTCATTTGCTAACTGACTTACAATTGGCCCTAAGTCAGTTAGAAAATGAAATCAATTTGGCACAGACTAAACATGGAGAAAAACTTCCGAATGTCTCTACTTAAGACGGTGGAGTATAATCATTTAAAATATCTTTTAATAGTAATACTAGGTAGTAAGCTTCAAAGAGTTAGACCAAGCTCAGGACTCAGTCAAAAATTGCAAAGAACATGATAACCCATTCCAAGAGAAGGCACAGGGACAACATTATAGTATGATAAACACTAAATGTATACTGTGTGCAGGTAATGGTAATAGGCTGGGGGAAATATAAAGTTTAGATCACACACCCTGGCAGAGTTTCCCATCTAGTGTGGGGAATGACACCTAAAACAATAGCTCTATTACAAAACATTAAATGATAAATGCATTAAACAAAATATTAGGTGACGAAGCCATAACTAAGGAGGGATACTGGGATTTTGCCTCGGAGACAGAAAAAAGGCCCAAACTTTAAAGGTTGCTGACAGCCTTGTCCTAGGGATACATTTGCCCCTTTCTTCTCCTATAAGAGGCAGCAGCATGACTGGGATGATTCTTCCTCTACTTCCTCCTCCCCTATGCCTGCCACTGTAGAGATATCATGGGGTCACAGAGCCTATGTAAGTCCACTCCACCCAACTGGCACCTCACAGAGAAATTGCTAGTTAGACTCTGTTTGAGGTCTGTGGGGAAAGGTCATTACCAATTGGGAAGGTCCAGTGGAGGAGGTAGCTTTTGAGCTTCAGAAGATAGGTAGGAATTTAACAGTGAAAGAGAAAATTTAAGGAAGAGAGCTGAATTCCAGGCAAAGGGAGCTATTTAATCAAAGCATGCAAGTGTGTTCTTGTGGTCAAGAGTTGTTTAGTTTGAATCCTGGAGGGAAGTGCTATGGAATGGGGCTGGAATGATAGGTCATGGAAGGCCTTGAAATTAACTTAAAGGATAGAGAATCATGGAAGATTTTTAAGCAGAGGAATTAAATGAGCAGATTTTAAGAAACAGTGGTCTGGCAGTGGCATGAAGGATTACATTAGAGGTAAGGACAGAGCAGCATTAGGAAAGCCAGAAAGGCTAGTGCCATGATCTAGATAGATAATAATGAGATCTAGAACCAAAGGTTTGCTGTAGTATTTCTTGGAACGTTGCGTACTGGAGTTTCCCTTGATGCCCTCAAAATTATGCCAACTCTAACAACGACTTCCTGTGTACTTAGTCTAGTTTGGATATTTTTCCCATCTTTGTTTTATTTATAATTATTTCTACTCTCACCTTTAGCACATTTGGGACAATGTCTTAGAGTCTAAATGTCACGATTCTTCTGCAGTTGATGGAGAAAATATTTTGTCATAGAAATCATTACAGATCTTTTCCATTTTTTTTATCAGTTCATTGTCTGCTCTCCAGTTTCATCATTAGATGCTCTCAGGATAATTTGACTCAGTTGATTCTCTTGCTAATCTTTCCCTAAAATTGAGTTGCCTCTCCTGTTTCCTGCTGTTTTATAATAACAGCTAACATTTATATAGTACCTATCATATGCCAGGCACAGGAGTTAACATTTTACAATCATAAACTCATTTGTTCCTCACAACAAACCTGGGAGGTAGGTGCTATTTTTATTTCCATTTTATAGAAGAAGAAATCAAGGCAAAAGTGGTTAAGTCTTACACTGCCAGTAGGTTTCTAAGGGCAAATTTGAACTCGGGTCTTCCTGACTCTATCCAGTGCTCTAGCCACTGAACCACTTAGCTATAAGAAAATATTCTTCATCATCTTTTACCACAAAAACATTAATATCTTTTATTTTAAATTATATTCATTTCTGAATATAGCTTGTCCCCTTTCCCCTTCCCATTGGGTCATTAATTGTAACAAAGGTTTAAAAAGAAAAGGAAAGAGAAGCAGTTTAGCAAAACCAACTAATGTATTTACCATGTCTGACAGTGTATGCAGTATTAGGTGTCCATAGTCTTCCATCTCTCTAATAAACAGAGAGAAGTACCTTTTCCCAACTCTTCTCTAAGTCCGAGATGGGTCATTCTAACTACATTTTTTTGAGAGCTACTAATATTTTCTTTGATTTTTTGATCTAGGTTTTTGAGAGCTAGTAATATTTTATTTTTCCTTTGTATTCCCCTTCATCTGGTGGAGTACTTTGAATATTGTAGTAGACTCTTAATAAATGCTTTTGGAATTAATGGTGAGTGCATTCATTCAGGGGATCTAGAACAGGAAGGGGTCTTAGAGAGCATTTAGTCCAACCCCCTCATTTTACATATGAAGCACCTGAGGAACAGAGAGTTTCAGTGACTTTGCCCAAATGTATATTCTAAACCAGTGTTAAAGCTCTTCACTTTGCCAAATCTCTAAAGAGTAATGGTGGGTATGAGCAAGCTATATTAGTGAACAAGCTTTTATTAAGTGCTTAATATATGCTAGGCACCGTGCTAAATGCTGGGTATGCAGAGAAACACAAAAATAGTGCCTGCCCTCAAGGAGTTTAGATTCTAATAGGAAAGACAACCTTTAAATAGCTAGGAATAGACAAGATATTTACTGAGCAGATAGAAGGTAATGAACATATAAACAATGAAGGATTGGAAAGGGAGACAATATAGAGGCTATATCGTGGGGGAGACATGAAGGCAAAAGGAGGCAAGCTCGTCATTCCGTAAGAGCAAGGGATAACTGATGGCCATCTTGCGTGTTGCATAGGTCTCCATGAATTGCTTGGCACATAATAGGATCTAAATGTATGCTTGTTGATTGGTTAAATAATTGATCTAGAGTGGGGGTGGGGAGCCTGAGGCCTCGAGGCCACATGTGGCCCTCTAGGTCCTTGGGAGCGGGGAGCGGCCCTTTGAATCCAAACTTCTCAGTCAAAGGGCCACCCTTGAGGACCTAGAGGGCCACATGTGACCTTGAGGCCGCAAGTTCCCCAACCTGGATCTAGAGGAAAGTACTCAGCGAGTTGAATGGATCCCTTGTGGAGGATTTATAGAAGGACATGACTAAGAGCCACATGAGAGGAGAAGGCATGGATGAGTTGTGATCAGCACTGTCTCCACATTAATGAGATCACAACTCCTTCAAATTATCAGAATAAATACCTCGTGGAAGCGGCTGGCAAGACTTCCCCAAACTCATGGACAGATCTCCACTCTTCAGGTGGGGGATTTAAGGGATTTAATTTTGTTAGGACTTACAGCTGTCCTGGTAGGGCTACATAACCAGAAAGGAATTGATATTGACTCACCCTCAGAGCAACATTATAAAGATGTTTGGATTTTTGTGGGACATTGAATGGCTGGGAGTTTTGTGGCAACTGTTCCAGGGAAAGCATGCTCATTAAGAGTCAGCATGAGTTCAAAGAACTCAGTTTCCTCCTTGGCAAAACGAGGGGATTGGACTTGACCAGTCAGATCCTTTCCAGTTCTAAATCTACGATAAGAACAAACTCGGTGGTGTCATTAAGTGTTAGCCAAACGCAGTGTCTCAGTTTACCCACGCACTGCCCTTCACCAGCATCGCTGGCTACTTTGTAATTAAGTTATAGATCAGAAATGCTTAACCTGGGCTAACTTAATTTGAACTCGTTTTTTTAAAAAAATTCTAATAATTGTATTTTGATATAGCTTGTTTCCTTTGTAATCCTACATTTTTATTTTATGTATTTGAAAACATTCTCTTTTGAGAAGGAGTCTGTAAGGCTTTGCCAAACTGCCAGTGGGGTCCATGACTCCAAAAGGTTAAGAAATATGTGATTGATGAATGCTTCCCAAAGTGGGCTTCTTGTCTGCCTTTTTGTTATTTCAAAATCTATTTTAAAATCTAAACCAGAAATAGATTGTCATGTTTTCATTACTTCACTGCTCAAGAAGAGGGGGTACTTAGTTACCTTCCCTGAATATCCAATTCTTTCCAAAACTTTGACAAATAAACTGAGGGAGATTATGGGTTTGGTGTGCTCTCTGGTCAACCAGCTGCATCCTCAAAAGTTCCTTTTAAATATTCTGTTTTTCTCCAGAGGCTTTATTTTTGTCTCGCAACTTTGAAAGTGTGGACATTGGCTAGCTTTCCTTAGATTCGGGGTAGGTAGCTGAGAAATTCCCAAATAGGCACTCCCTGAGAAGTGGTCTGAGCTGTTCTGTTTGGTTCTTAGCTTGATTGCTCTAATGCTTCCACCAAATGCCACCCTTCCCTGCTCCCTACTTCTCCTCAGCTCTCTGCTTTACAGGGTATTATTGACAAGAGTAATTTCTCTCCCCTCCCCAAAATTTCCAGAATGTAACAAAACACCTATACTAAACTAGCCATTGGCAGGACCACTTTCCTCTACTCCCAAATCTTTTTCTTGTTGTTATTATTATTATTTTTATTACTACTATTTCTACTACTACTACTACTACTACTACTACTACTACTACTACTACTACTAGTATTATTAAGCTTCCCTCTTCTCTGATGCTATTTACAAAAGTATATCTCTTTCAGTCAGTGGACAAACACTTTCAAAGCTATGTGCCTGGCACTGTGGAGTGCTGGAGATATTAAATAAAGGCAAAGGCCTTACCCTCAAGGAGCTTACATTCTAATGCAAAATAGGCACTGATAAGATAAGCACAGAGTGGAGGGAAGGTAGTTTCTGAATAGAAGGCCCAGGAAGCTGTGGTGGGGGTTGGGAGTGGGGAGGACCAGGAAAGACTTCTTGTAGAAGCTGAAGTTGGATGGAAACCAGGGAAATTTTTACACCAGGTAGTTTGCATTCTGATGGTGGAGTTTTCAGTTGCAGGGTACAGCCCTATTTTGCTCATAGTCAGTTTCGAAGGAGCAGAATGGAAAACCCATCCAAAGCCTTTGGTATTTCATTCAAAGAGACAGTAAGGTACTGTGGGGAATCAAGAGACCTGGTTTCTGTTCCTGGTTTGGCCAATTTCTGCCTTTTAGGCCTTGGAAGTGGGAGGACGGGCCTAAACTGTCCGAGCCTCAGCGCCTTGATGAAGTCTTTGCGTTGGGACTGTCTCTAGAGTTTCTTATAGGCCTAAAGTTTTATTATTTAGAATCATTCAAAGAACTCCACTATCATTTTAACACCTCCTCCCAACCTCTCACCCCCAAGCTATCTTTCTGTTAACTGAAAGAAGCACACGTTTATGAGAGAAAAACATTTTAATTCTGTTTAATTAAAGGTGTTGTAATGGAGAAGGGCTATTTCCTTCTTCATATTTCATTTTGAAAACAGATTTCAACCGAGCTGTGGGGAAGAACACTGTGCCAATACTTTTATATGTTTGCGATCATCTGGAACAAATTCTCTCCCACCTTTGATTGCTCACGGTTCGTGGAGTGGCCCCAACTCTCTCAATTGCTCTGTATAGTAAATATGGATACTTCACTTGGCCAACGTATGCATCTTTCTTATCCTCAGAGCCATGGGACTCTGCTGCTGAAATACAGCTACAACCAAAGTAGATACAGTGAAAAATGCAGCTATTTAGAAAATGATTATTACAACATGACTGGGGAAGAGAATTTTTGTTATTTGGTCTTTTCAGTTGTGTTTGACTCTCTGTGACCCAATCTGGGGTTTTCTTGGCAAACATATTGGAGTGGTTTGCCGTTTCTTTCTCCATCTCATTTGACAGTTGAGGAAACAGAGGCAGAGTGGTTTGCCATTTCCTTCTCCATCTCATTTGACAGATGAGGAAACTAAGACCAACAGGGTGAAATGACTTGCCCAGGGTCACACAGCTAGGAAGTGTCTGAGGCTGGGTTTGAACTCAGGATGAGTCTTGCTGATTCTAAATCCCAGTTCTCTACCCGTTGTGCCACTAAGCATTTATATACCCTCTACTAAGTTCCAGGCAGAGTGCTGGATTATTATTTACAATTACTACCTCACTTATTCTTCACAATGATCCTAAGAGATAGGTGCTATTATTATCCCCATTTTACAGTTGAGGAAGCTGAGGCAAGCAGAGGTGAATTGGCTTACTTGGGATCACACAGCTAATAAGTATCTGAGGTGGGATTTGAATTCAGGTCTTCCTGACTCCAGGACCTGCACTCTATCTGCTGTGACACTGACTGACTCCATTTGTTTATCCTCTCTCTCAATAAAACACTTCAGAGTCAAAGAAAAAGATCTCAAGTGAAGTAATAAATACTATTGAAGAACCTTGGGGATACACACATGCTTGTGTAGACATTGGTAGTAATTACTTTTGCATTTGCCTTTCAATTACATCCAATTTAACACATTTATTCTGTTCCTACTCTGTTTTCCCCAGAGACATAAAGACAAAAACAAAACAGCCCCTGCCCTCAAAGAGCTTACATTCTGGCAGTTAAGAGAGGGGGCAGTGATAAAATACTGTCTACAGCAGGAAATATTCCTTTGTCAAAGCTCCAGTGTTATACTTTTAAATGAACTTGTATTTTATTAATTACAAAATTATATATAATGATATGATATAATTATGTTAATTATAGGATGTATATAATTATATATTAATTATAAAAATTAATTATTAATCATAATTTCCTGACAACTGGGAGTGGTGTGGTGGTGGTGAGCAGCATCAGGAAAAGCCTGGTGTATGAAGAAGGCATCCATGAGCTGGGCTTTGAAGGAAATTAGAGAATCTCTAAGGTGGAAGTAAGGAAGGACTGCATTCTAGACAAGGGGGCACCTTTTGCACAAAGGTATGGAGTTGGGAAATAATCAATCTTCATTCATTTAGACTAATTTCAGGGAATTCAAGGAAGATTTTATGAAAAGCCTATGATAGAGTGCTTTAAGTTTAATTTCAGTTTTATTATTTTCAAATAATGGCTAAAGGAAGATTTGTTCCATAGCACGACACATCAGGCCTTGGGATGGTTTTCACTTCAAAACATAGTTAAGTAAATCCTGACTTCAGTGTAAAAACCATCAGCTGTTTCATCTTTCACTGCTTCCCTCTCTCCCTACTCTCAGCTTCCATTCTGGTAACTTGGTTCTGTAGAAGAGAATGAAACAAAAATGCATTGGAATTCCTTGCCTAATAAGACATTCCTTGTTTTAATGGCTTGGCCACTTAATTAGGCTTTATCTAGATTCAGAGTTGCATTCTTCTATAACATCTTGGATTCTTCTCATTTTGTAGTTCTGGACCCTCTCCTAAGCAGTTTCCCATTTTTTGTTTACATGATGTCATGTGGCCATCTCAGGGTACCTTTCACTTCCTTTCATCTGATGCTGTTGTAAGAGATTGTCTCCTATTCAAAGCTCGGTCTTTTGAAGGGAAGGCTCAAGGGAGACATACCGGTTGCTTCAACTACTTCAAAGGCTATTCTGTGAAAAAGACTCTCTCCCATAGTCCTCCAGCACAGAAGAAGGAATAGGGTTGAAGGAGCAGAGGAGTAGATTTCAGTTCTGTGTGAGGAAAATCTTTGGAATCATTAGGGCTGTCCAAAAGAGAATGGGTTGCTTTAGTAAGGAGGGATTTTCTCATTAATGGAAGTTTTCCATCCAAAGCTGCACGGCCATCTGTTAAGAGTTGGATTACATGGCTTCTGAGGTTTCTTCCAGCTCCGAGACACTGGTTTTGTGGACTATGTATCATGGGAGTCTGGCCAATAAGCCCAGTCTTTGTGAAGATGTAAGAGTCTTTGCTGATGCAATCCCCTTGGGGACTTTAGAGCATAAGTAGGTGCTGTTACCTCCTGAGGAAGAGGAGCCTTTCAAATAGCTGCTGATCCTGAATTGAGAATGTATTCAAAAAGTACTAACCACTAAAGGTAGTCTCTCTTTCCTGTATGGCTGAGTTGCAGTCGAGAGACGAGGATTGCTGTAAGCCTCCTGGTAGAGAGACAGAAATCCTTCTGTGGTATAGTTGATGGATGATGCCTTCTCTCTTGTGAAAATAATAATAACAACAAAAGTAATAACTAGAATTTACATACAAATGACATTTACATAGAACTTTACAGTTTGCAAAGCATTTTACATGTCATCTCAATTTGATTTTCACTACAACTACAACAAATAGTGAGGTAGGTGCTATTTAAAATTATTTTAAAAATTATAAACTTAAATACTTAAATACACAATAAGGAAAAAAAGAAACATTATAAACTTAAATACCAAATTAGACAAGGAAAAAAGCAACTCCCTAAGACTATAATTTGCAGAACAAGTACTGATCTTCATTTGTAGAAGGAATTTCCTCATTGGGAGTTCCGTAGGCAAATAAACTAAGGTATGATCCAAAGAAAAACAAACAAAAAACCCAACATGCTTTGGAGGTGTTAGAAAATATGGCATAATGGATAGAAAGCTGTCCTTGGAGTCATAATGGCCTGGGTTCAAATCTTTCTTCTGACAGATTCTGGCTACATAACCATGAGTTCAAATCATTTTACCTTTTAGTGTCCCTGCCCAGGTCCCTAGGCTAGAAATTGTAGAGGAATACCCCATGTTTTATTGTGAATGGAGTTTCCACATTGAGAGTCATTCATATCGATGAAATTATAGGTCCAGACTCAAAATGTTCCAGGTACTATGTCAGATTATGGGGACACAACCAACCAACCCAAGTAATGAATAATCCCAGTGCCTGCCTTCAAGGAGCTTCCATTCTAGTACAGCATTGTGACTTCAAGTTTCTGAATTTTCCTTTCTCTCCCATTCTGAGGAGGGAGTATAATTTCAGATTGATAATTGTGAACCGAGAAATGCTCAATAAATACCACCACATTCTAATTTTTGCTAACTTTGGCTTGGTGTTCGTGACCTTTCAAACTTTCAAAATAAGGATGGAATTGCTGGTCCATGACATGAAAACTGATTGATTTAGTGTACAATATATTGGTATACACTTAAATACTCAGCATCTCAATCCCTGGAGCCAGTGGTATTTAGCAATGCCGAAGATTGGATTTTTAGTTACATAAAATGCCATGGAAGACAGACGAGAAGTGTATTTGAAGGAAACACAAAGGTATTCTCACTCCACCATAAATCTGTTTGATTAACGAAACAGTTTTCTAGGCAGAAATGCCCAACTGAGGGCACGCTGGACCCTGCCAGCCTGAGTGGCCCTGGGAGGGAAGGATGTTCAAGAGGGAAAAGACAAAGCTTCTTGTGTCAAAAATGTCTGTTCCACCTAAGACTTAGTTTCTTTTCCAGGACACATATTCCAGAAGGGCTTGAACCCCTGGGTGGCATATGCACCCAGCACTGTGTGTATTCTCAGATCCTTGTGGAAAGAAGTGGAAGGGGGGTAAAAAAGGGACATGGTGAAAACCAAGTTTCTAATAAAAGATAAAATATGAAAAACTAACTAACAACAAATAACAACAACCAAAGTCCCAGCAACAGCAGAAACAGCGTTTGGGGTAGTTCTGTTGACTGAGCCTCAGACACTTCTTAATTATATGTGATTTAATGGACACAAACTCATATTCAGCAGCACACCATAATTGTAGCCTAGCAGCTGGGGTAGTGCTTGTCAGGAAGGAGTGTGAGCTCTCCCAAGTTCTGGCCAATTGAGGAAGAGCAAGGTTGAAAACGTCATTTTCTCTTAAACTTGGCTGGTTTCCACCTGGACCAGAGCTGAACATAATCTCATGAAGCAAAGCCACTGATGAGCTTAGTCAGTGATGTGCTCCATACTGGTCTGACTCTCTGGCTGTGACTTCATGTGTGGGGGAAGGCCTGTACCCCCTCCACACATTTCCCTGGCCCAAAGGGCTTGGGGCAGGGACAGGCTTGGCCCCAGCCCACTCTTTCTTTTGGTGAAGCTCAGAGAAGGGACCCTTCTATTAGGTTCTTTTTCCTTCTCTTAGAAGGAAATGAATAAAAAAGACCACCCTGGTCGCAGGTAAAGCTTTGCCATTGTCAGAATCCCTGAAAACTCCCTGACAAATCTATGTTATTTCCCAGGAAACACCTGCATCTCCAGTTAGTCCTTTTGCTTGTTAATGATAGTGAGTCAAGGGGAAGTATTTCCTCTATGTTAGACATCCCTTTGTTAGAGCTGTATTACTTTCAAACATTTTTCTTTTCCTCTCTTTTTTGAAAATGGAAGAAAAAAAAAAGCAGAGTGCTGAGAAAACCCTGACTGACATTGCCAGATTACTTTTGAATTACAAGGCTATTCTAGTCAGGGGACTAGGATTTAATATTTCTCACAATCTATAATTGAGAGTTCTCTCTTCGAGCTTCTTTCTAAAGGATAATAGAATTAGAGTTAATAGCCATAGAAAGGATTCTCTAGAACCCGGCCCCTAACTCAGCAGGATTGTCCATTTCATGGAATTCACAAAAGTTCTGTGATCCTTTAATATGCATTTCTTGTATCAATGCTTCAAGGTAATATTGGATGA
The DNA here is from genome assembly GCF_011100635.1 of Trichosurus vulpecula. NCBI lineage: Eukaryota > Metazoa > Chordata > Mammalia > Diprotodontia > Phalangeridae > Trichosurus > Trichosurus vulpecula. The sequence goes on along the minus strand of NC_050578.1, from coordinate 105,409,711 downwards.
AATATTACATTCACGGGAGCATACATTTAGTATTGGGAAGACCTTAAAGACCTTCTAGTCCCCTGCTCTCATTTTACAGATGTAGAGACAGAGGCTCAGGGTTAAGTGACTTGCAGTATCTGAGGAAAGATCTGAACCCAGAGTCTCCAGAAACTCAAACTGACACTCTATCCACTATGCCATGTGGCCTCCCTAAGGCAGATGTCAGGAGTGAGATATGAACTCACACCTCCGGGGGAAACTGCGAACTGAACACAACACCTCAGATTGCTTAGCCATCCTGACCAAATGCATTTCCTCCCGCCTCTTTCATGTCCAACTATAATATCTTTTTCTGAGCTTCAGGGGATTGACTTCATTTCAATCGTTTTTAAATTACAAAAATATACAGGCTTAGGCATTTTTGTGATGCTGTTACCAAGGCTTCTTCCATGTGGTTAAATTTCGACGGTGCCTCACAAAGAACTTGGTAAAGAAAAGGTCATTAGAAGAGAAAAAAATATCAGATGCAGCTTTTCTAGATTTATTTATGCCTTTGTTCTGGAATTTTTCAGCCTCCTCTCTTCTCTCTGTCTCCTCCCATCATCTGCTTCTCAAATTCCCAAGATCTGAAGTGGGTGACTAATGACTTGCCATTTTCCCAGTTCTGTCCCTCCCCCAAGCACTTCCATTTGGTTTTTACATTTAGTTAATGGGTAGCAACCAGCAGATGGGAAGGTGGGAAGATAGGCATTATAGTCTAGAGCAGGGGTGGGGAACCTGCGGCCTTGATATCACAGGTCCTCTGGTGCAGCCTTTTGACTGAGTCCAAGTTTTACAGAAAAAATCCCTTTATTAAGGGGATTTGTTCTATGAAGTTTGGATTCAGTCAAAGGGCTGCACTTGAGGACCTAGAGGGACATATAAGGCTTTGGGACCACAGGTTCCCTACCCCTGGCTAGAGAAATACTCCAGAGGTAAAAAACATTTTCAAAAGAAATCACACAGGCCAAAACACCTTGCCAAGGAGTACAACCCCCAGATTGCCCAAAATGATCAGCTTCGTGACCCCATGACTGGAATCAGCATGTGTTGGTAAATGTCTAACAACCACAAAGGTTATATGCAAACAAAGGTTTGCAAAACATGTGCTATCTTACTTGATAACAATCCTGTCAGGCAGATGTATTAGTATCTCCATTTCACAGATGAAAGAACTGCCACGCACAGAGAGGTTAAGAGACTTGCCCAAAGTCACATGACTACTAAGTGTCTAAGGCAAGATTCAAATTAGGTCTTCCTGACTCAAAATCCAACCCAAATTCTATCTACCATGCCACTTTGCTGCCTATGACAATGAATTAAGGCCAAAATGGATACGAGGTAAAAACTAAGATAGCGCAGTGGAGAGAACACTGAACCTGGAGCCAGGAAGACCTGAATTCAAATCTAGCCTCAGACATTAGCTCTGTGAGCCTGGTCAAGTCACTTAACCTTCATTTCTTTTTTTTAAATTTAATTTATTTAATATATTTAGTTTTCAGCATTGATTTTCACAAGAGTTTGAATTACAAATTTTCTCCCCATTTCTACCCTCCCGCCCACTCCAAGACAGCATATACTCTGGTTGCACTGTTCCCCAGTCAGCCCTCCCATCTGTCACCCCACTCCACTCCCATCCCCCTTTCCCTTCTTCTCTTGTAGGGCAAGATAAATTTCTATGCCCCATTGCCTGTGTATCTTATTTCCTAGTTGCATGCAAAAACTTTTTTTTTGTTGTTGTTGTTTTTGAATGTCTGTTTTTAAAACTTTGAGTTCCAAATTCTCTCCCTTCTTCCCTCCCCGCCCACCCTCCCTAAGAAGGCAAGCCATTCAACATAGGCCACATGCATATCATTATGTAAAACCCTTCCACAATACTCATGTTGTGAAAGATTAACTATGTTTTGCTCCTTCCTAACTTATCCCCCTTTATTGAATTTTCTCCCTTGACTCTGTCCCTTTTCAAAAGTGCTTGTTTTTGATTACCTCCTCTCCCTGTCTGCCCTCCGTTCTATCATCTCCCCTTTTTTATCTTCTTCCTCCTTCTTTCCTGTGGGGTAAGATACCCAATTGGGTGTGTATGGTATACCCTCCTCAGGTCAAATCCGATGAAAGCAAGATTTACTCATTCCTCCTCACCTGCCCCCTCTTCCCTTCCTAGAGAACTGCTTTTTCTTGCCACTTTTATGAGAGATAATTTACCCCATTCTATCTCTCCCTTTCTCCCTCTCTCAATATATTCCTCTCTTATCCCTCAATTTCATTTTATTTTTTTAGATATCATCCCTTCATATTCAACTCACCCTGTGCCCTCTGTCTGTATATATATATATATATATACACATATATACATATATATGTATATATATGTACATATATACATATATATGTATATATATACATATACCTACATATATACCTACATAGACACACATATGCATATATATGCATACACATATATATGCATATTCCTTTCAGCTACTATGATATTGATATCTCATGAATTGTACACATTATCTTTCCATGTAGAAATGTAAACAAAACAGTTCAACTTTAGTAAGTCCCTTATGATTTCTCTTTCTTGTTTACTTTTTCATATTTCTCTTGATTGTTGTGTTTGAAAGTCAGATTTTCTATTCAGCTCTGGTCTTTTCACTGAGAAAGCTTGAAAGTCCTCCATTTTATTGAAAATCCATATTTTTCCTTGGAGCATGATACTCAGTTTTGCTGGGTAGTTGATTCTTGGTTTTAATCCTACCTCCACTGACCTCTGGAATGTTGTATTCCAAGCCCTTCGGTCCCTTAATGTGGAAGCTGCTAGATCCTGTGTTATCCTGATTGTTTTTCCACAATACTCAAATTGTTTCTTTCTGGCTGCTTGCAGTATTTTCTCCTTGACCTGGGAGCTCTGGAATTTGGCCACAATGTTCCTAGGAGTTTTCTTTTTGGGATATTTTTGAGGGGGCAATCTGAGGATTCTTTCCATTTCTATTTTACCCTCTGGCTCTAGAATATCAGGGCAGTTCTCCTTGATAATTTCTTGAAAGATGATATCTAGGCTCTTTTTTTGATCATGGCTTTCAGGTAGTCCAATAATTTTAAAATGATCTCATCATTTTCGAGGTCAGTGGTTTTTCCAATGAGATATTTCACATTGTTTTCCATTTTTTCATTATTTTGGTTCTGTTTTATAATATCTTGATTTCTCATCAAGTCACTAGCTTCCACTTGCTCCAATCTCATCTTAAGGTAGTATTTTCTTCAGTGGTCTTTTGGACCTCCTTTTCCATTTGGGTAATTCTGCCTTTCAAGACATCCTTCTCCTTATTGGCTTTTTGGAGCTCTTTTGCCATTTGAGTTAGCCTATTTTTTAAGGTGTTGTTTTCTTCAATATTTTTTCAGTATTTTTTTGGGTCTCCTTTAGCAAGTCGTTGACTTGTTTTTCATGGTTTTCTTACATCATTCTCATTTCTCATCCCAATTTTTCCTCTACTTCTCTAACTTGCTTTTCCAAATTCTTTTTGAGCTCTTCCATGGCTTGAGACCAGTTCATGTTTTTCTTGAAGGCTTTTGGTATAGGCTCTTTGACTTTGTTGACTTCTTCAGGCTATATGTTTTAGTCTTATTTGTCACCAAAGAAAGATTCCAAAGTCTGAGACTGAATCTGAGTGCGTTTTCCCTGCCTGGCCATGTTCCCAGCCAACTTACTTGACTCTTGAGTTTTTCAGTGGGGTATGACTGCCTGTAGAGCAAAGAGTACTTTGTTCCAAGCTTGAGGGGATGCACTGTTGATTTCAGAGCTATTTCTGTACAGCCAGCTCTGCCACACCAGCACTCCTCCTTCCTCAAGAACCCCCAACCCGGACTGGACTCAGATCTTCAGCAGGCTCTGCACTCCTGCTCTGATCCACCACTTAATTCCTCCCACCACGTGGGCATGGGGCCAGAAGTAACTGCAGCTGTAGTTTGTAGCTGCACCACCCCTGCTGCCTCTGGGGTGGTGGTCGAACTGCAAACTCTGTGTCCCGCAGCTTTTCCCACTAACCTTTTCTGTTGTCTTTGGTGTTTGTGGTTTGAGAAGTCTGGTAACTGCCACAGCTCACTGATTCAGGGTGCTAGAGCCTGTTCCGCCCGGCTCCCGGTCTGGTTGGTCCTGCTACCACCCAGGCTGAGCTCTGCTCCCCTCCACTCCATGCGTGATAGACCTCATCCAGCGACCATCCAGGCTGTCCTGGGCTGGATCCCTGCTTCCCTCTGCTATTTTGTGGGTTCTCCAGTTCTAGAATTTGTTCAGAGTCATTTTTTTATAGGTTTTTGGAGGGACGTGGTGGGGACCTCACACAAGTCCCTGCTTTCCAGCTGCCATCTTGGCTCCGCCCCCTTTAACCTTCATTTCTAAAAAGGGGGAGAGTGATAGCACCTGTGCCCCAGGGTTCTTGTAAAGATAAAACCATGTTATTTGTAAAATGATTTACAAACCTTTTGCTAACTTTATTATTCTTGCTAGAGCTGTTATTATCTCTTGTTTTAAGAATACCCATAGATTGCTCAGTCACATTTATCACACTGATTTCTCCTCTAGGTAATTCAGGTAGTATCTTGAGTAAAGCAAAGACTCAGGTGCACATTTCTATGGGGGCTGGCAGGACATATAGGATTGTTCACTGGAGATAACAGATGCAAATGAGGGAGCTTTTCCAAGGGACATGGACCTCACCATGACTTCTGGGAATTTGCCCAATTGCTGTAGCAAGTGCCACAAGACAGACTGGATTTAAGGAACGAGGGAATTTAAGGAACTGGGGCTCTGGACCAAACTTGGTTTCAGTTCAGTTCAATACACCAGCCAACAGATAGGCAGGCTTACTGACAGATAGATGGATAGCTAGCTGGCTAGGTGGATGGATAGATTGATGATGCTGCTGATGGTGATGATGATGGTGATGAAGGATAGAGAGAGATATAGACAGATGGATGCATGGTTAGACAAGCAGACAGAGAGATTGATAAATAGTAATGATGATGACAATGATGGCGATGATGATGATGAATGGAAAGAGATATAATTAGATGGATATAGATGGTAAGTAGGTAGACAGATAAACCAATAAAACATTTGTTAAGGCTTAATATGAGGAAGGTTCTGTGTTAAGAGGTGGCTATACAAGTATAATCAAGGAAGCTAGTTCTTGTCCAGTAGGAGCTTATGTTTTATTGGGGGAAGATAATGCATAAAAGGGGAGCTGAGGAGGTATGGGATATAGTCTAGAAAAGGGATTTAGGTTCCAGGAAAGATAAAATGAAGGCATGGTATTCAAAGGGCAGAGTTCAAGGTTCCAGTGTGTGTGTAGAGGATTAGGACGAAGAGGGTATCAGGATGATGGGCAGAGTACATACAGGTAGTATGTTTTGGAAATGTATCTATGGCATTTATGCATTTGTCCGTGGATAGAACGCTGAGTGTGGAGTCAGGAAGACCTTAGTTCAAACACAGCCTCAGACACTTCTAGCTGTGTGACCTTAGGCCCGGTGTGATCTCTGACTACCTAACAAATTGGATCCCCTGGATCCACAGGAGAAGAAGATGGCAAACCAGTCTAGTATTTTTGCTAAGACAACCCAAAATAGAGTCACAAAGAGTCGGTCATGACTGAAATGACTGAACAACAACTGGGATAAAGCCAAGCGTCTGCCTGATCATCCTCTGTCTTCAGCCCGTTTTTGTCTAGTTTTATGTGTGGGCTGATCATTTTTGTTTCATTGTACTTCATTATGATCGAAATTTCTTCACTTGTCATAATTGGCTCAATGGGAAGAATGCCATTTTTGCCTCATTTGGTATCAATAGGTGGATACAGGCCATTTTTACATCAATCACGGTCTCCTTTGAACAACATTTAGAATACATGTTTAGTTTGCAGGGGGATGGGAAGAGAGGGAGGAAAATGAAGAAAGACAAGGCTGAGGGGGTAAGGAAGTCAAGGACAGGAAAGCAGTTTCCACATATGTCAAAATACTTATGGAAGCCCCTTTTGTGTTTCCATGTTTTGTCTACCATTTTAATGTGAGATCCTTGAGGTTAGAGTCTTTCTTTGCCTTTCATCGTATCCCCAAATGCCTAGTGCTTAATGAATGTTTGTTGGTAGATTATGGTAGCAAAGAACTGGAAAAGCAGTAGGGGCCCTCCAGTTGGAGGAATGATTAAACAGAGTATAGAGCATGATTACATTGTATCATCTGATTGTATCATAGGAAATGAAGAATCTGAGGAATTCAGAGGAAGATAGGAAGGTGATGCAGAATGTAAGGAGGCAAGCAAAGCCAGGAAAACAATATATGCAGTGACCACAACAATGCAAATGGACTGAATCATAATGTGAAATTGAACATTATGTAATTGTAGTGACCCAGCTTGGCCCCAGAAAAGAGATGAGAAATAACCAGTAGCCTAGTTAAATTGTGATAGAGAGTATGTGGAGGTATAGGGAATGACTAGGATGGCAGAGGGCTTTAAATGACAAGATGAAGATTTTAAAAAATTATTTTAAATGCAATGGAGAACCACTGTACATTTTTGAATAGGGGCGTGACAATGTGATTTAGAAGCGTCCTAGGTGGCGTAGTGGATAGACCACAAGTCTTCACATCTGTAAGAGCTGAATTCAAATCCTGCCTCATACATTTCCTAGCTGTGTAACCCTGAGCAAGTCATTTAATCACGATTTGCCTCTGTTTCTTCAACTGTAAAATGGGGATATTAATGGTACCTGCTTCCCAGGCTTGTTGTGAGCGTATAATCTGATGTTTATAAAGAGCGCAGACCTTAACGTGCTATATAAATGCTAATTAAACCCTTAAGAATGCCAACTTAGAAGCACCCCTTTCTCTCTCCACTCCCAATCCATAAACCCTTCGTTGTAACAAAGAAAAACAACTAAGCAAAACCAGCAAATGTAAAAACCATGACGGCATATGCAGCAGCAGAGTAATGTTTAATCATCTCTTCTGCTTTGCCACTTAATTTCACATTGCTACCATTCCTGCTTGCCATGCACCGACTAAGCTGGACCATTTGCTGGTCTCTGTTCTTGATCTTCCTCTACTCTGGTGTGCTGGAGCCACCTCCAATCAGCTAATGAGAGCTGATGGTTAAATTTTTAGTGCGAGCATTGACATTTTGGAAATCAGAAAATTTTACGAATCAGAGCTTGCCTCATCATTTTGATGACTGTCTAGATTTAAGAATGTGGGGGAGAAAATGTTAATGATGCAACTTAAGCTTAAAAGTGTATATTACACGTAGATATTTTTCCGGTAGCCTGTTGTTAAACGTTTACCAGCATACTCCTTGACCTCTCCCCACTCTGTCCATCTTCACATGCCATCTCTCATGGGTGGAATGGATTCCCTCTCCATCTCCTCCTATTGAACTCATTCTCATCCTTCACCCATTCATTTCAATCACGAAATCATTCGTTTCATGATCCTCTACTCGCCACCCCACAAAATGCCGGAAATCATCTTTTTGTCTTCAAACGTTTTATGCACTTGCTGGACCTCATCCAAGCATTTAATACATTCTAACTTGTGTTAACCTTCACTTGTTGACATGCCCCTTCCCCTCTAATGTATTATAAGCTTCTTGATACTCGTGTCTTTTTTTATCTTTACATCCTTAGAACTTACGTTAATATAATTAATGGCCAACCTGCTTTTCCACATGTCTGTGGTAATACTGGAACTGCTCGATCAGTCTGACCCACTCAGATAATTCTTATAATTTTAAATCCAAATTATTTGCATTTCAGTGGACAATGGCAAGATGGGGTTAGTTTGACCAAAGGAAAAATGTTCTGAGAGTAATGAAGTGGAGGGGTGAAAACCTGCCAGTGCTACACAGATTTTTTTTTTTTGGAATTTTTGTCGTTGTGGTTGTAGTCCAGACCTATGACTTCATCAGTCTGGGGAACTCCAGGCATGGAAACTCCTTCCACTGACACAGATCAACAGTCCCTCAGTGGCTTCTAGTCCTATAGTCAAGGAAAGTGACTTGTCCATGGTCACCCAGCTTGTCTTATGTCAGAAGCAGGAGCTTTCTGTCTCCTAGACCTGTTTCCCTGATGAGTATACAAGTGTGTCCCCCCATGGGGCAAGCCCTGCAGATCAGGCATTGATGCTTTCTGTTTCACTTCGGCAACGATGAGATTACTTTATCATTGCCAATATAAGGAGACAACTTTTTAGCAGACGACCCTCCTTTCCTTTCCTCTTAGTGACATTTAGTTAACATTAGCCTATAAATATATTTTCTAGTCCAGTAGTGTTAAAATAAAAAACAAACAACTGAACTACCATCTTATGAATAAGTAATATGTTCTAGAGAGTAATGATTAGTTTCCCTTTTTTATTAATTTATTTTAAATTTAAATGCTAAAACTTACATATTCAATAAAAAGAAAAAGAAACATTATAAACTTAAATACTAAAACTTAAGTACAAAATAAGTAAAGAAAAAAAAGCCTTGTCTTGTACATAGCAGAATATGAGAGGATTCAAAATATACAGCAATAAATGTCCATTTCAAGAAAGCCTATCTAATAAAGACTACCCATTGTGTTCAGAGCTATCCACCTTTTTTTGATTCCTTGTAAGTTTTCTTTTGTTCTCTGCTGTGCACTTTTTATTTTGTTCTTTTTTCCCCCTTCTCCCCTCTCTCTCCCTCAAGGAGGCTACAATTAAGTATGGATACACACACACACACTTATACATATAGGCATATATATTTACATACCTATACACTTACATACACATATATCTACTTAGATATTCATAATCACACTCATATATAGACATACACATTCATATGCATATATGTAAGACTTGTTTGTCCTCTTTTCTTAGCATATTCCTTCATAAGTCTTAGTCTTTCCATATTTTTCGAAGTTGACCAACTCATCATTTCCTATACCACAGAAATATTCCAACCTTATACTGTCTATTTATTTTAAATAGTCTACAACATTGATTAATATGGCTGACATATACTGTAGTTTCTCCATTTCTCTCTTTTGATTAAATCTATTTTAGCTTTGACTTTGTCTGGAGAGTCATGAAAATTTTAGGATAAATATTTTTGAGCTAATTTTTAGAGCAATATACTATTTTTTTTCTTTTCTGGAGAGCATAGCATTTTAATGCTTAGTAACAAATGCATTTATTTATAAATACCAGTACTGGAGGAAAAAGCCCACAGATTTCTTCAGTGATGCCAAAAAGAAATATTGAAAAGAGCTTAAATAAAAATCAGCTCAGTGTTAAACACCCAGGGTAGGTTTCCATAATTTTAGAGTAAATGGGCTGAGTTCTATGTGCTATGTTTAGGATCATTGCTCAAATATTAGAACTCTCCTTTGGTGTTTGTGACACATGTGTATGAATGAGATTCACATTTGAATCACTCTATTGGGCCACCCAGGGCATATTTCTTATTGAGATTCTTCCATGTAAAATAGGGTGAGGTTTAAAATGATTCAATAGTAGGCTAGCCACTCAGAAGTATAAAAGCTCCTTAAAGGAAGAGACTTTTCTTTTCTGTAGAAAAGGTCCTGGCTGTGGAGTTTGAGGGACAGTGGAGTGGGGGAAGGATGGGAGTTTGCAGGACAGTGGAAAGATACTGAACTTGGAGAGATGAGTCTGGTGCCACTGGATATAAAAAACTCAGCTTTGCTGATTGCTACTTGTGTGACTTTGGGTATGTCACCTCCCTAACTTCTCTGGGCCTGTTTCCTCATATGTAAATTGCAGATGTTGGACTCGATGACCTATTCTTTCAGCTCTAGGTATATGACACTATGAATCCTGACTAAATAATAAATAAATACTTGAAGACTTGACTTGTCCCAGACACATTAGCTGTGTAACCCATGGGACAGGTCCCTTCCCCTTTCTCAGGTTCAGTTTTCCCATCTATAAAGAGGAGGATAATACTTTGCAACCCATGTCAATGGTTTGTGGGGTAAAAGAATTGTGCCATTGCCCAAACAGGAAGGCTAGAGTTTCAGTCTTTCCCGAGAGCGGGGAAGGGTATGTACTGAGCCATCAACACCCTCACCAGGAGCACCTATTTGGTTGTTTATAAATGGAGACTTTTTGATTTGACTCAATAGACCCATCCCAGCAGAAAGCCGGACAGAATCTTCTCCTGAACCTAAATGCTTTGATGGATCTGTGATCTTGTCGATCTGGCTCTATACCCTCCCCAAACACATCCACACCTTTCCATCCAGTGTGACTCTTGTCCATGTCATCCTATAAATCTTCCATAGGGTGTCCACCTCACAGGCTTTCTTCAAGAGCTCTTAAAATCATGTTAAGATGGTAAGCATTTTGGTTGCCTGTCAGTTTTTATACCAGTGTCGGTATATGTTGGCCTATTTGCTTTTCTATTCCAATAGCCCCTAGTCCTCCTTAATCTTAACACCTTCCTTCTGAGATGACCTCCAATGTATACATCTTGTTTTTACATTGCTTGCATGTTATCTCCCCCATAAGACTGTGAGCTCCTTGAGAGCAGGGGCTGGGTTTTGTTTGTTTGGGACTTTTTTATGTTCCTAATGCCTGGTACATAGTAGGCACTTAAATCTTAGTCAACCGACTATCATCTCTTTGATGATATCCTGTTTTTGATGATACCTGATACTACTTTTCTAGTGTGATTCTTCACTGGCCAAATGCCATGACCTGTTTATGTCCATCATGTGCCTCTGCCGGGGGTGACCCCGACCGCCACCTCTACTTACCCTGCCCTCGGGTCTTCGGACGTCTCCGGCTCCTCTCGGGGGAAACTAGAGGAGAAACACCAGGCAGAACACCGGAGGAGTAGGCAAACAGTTTTATTGCATGGCTTGATAGAAGTTCCCCCCTACCTCCTCTGGGGTGCGCCTTATATACCCTATCGGGGTGTTCCGGGTTGGCTCCTTCCCAGTTCCTCCCCGAGGGTGGAGCTCCTCCAGTAAGAGCCGCCCCGGTGCTGAGGTGGCAAAAGCCACACAGGCATTGCCATGTCAGCAGGTCCAGACTCCCTGGCGTCTCACTACCCTCTCGGGGGGCCTGGGTCCAGAGCGCCCCTAACATGCCTCCTCTGTGCCCTTTGGGTGAGCTGTAACTCTAATTCTTTTTTTTTCCAGTTCCTTTGCTTCTTTTTTTTGTTTTTAAATTTAGATTTATTTATTTTTAATTTTCAACATTTACTTTTACAAGATTTTGAATTCTAATTTTTTTCTCCCTCCTTCCCCTTCCCCAAGATGGCATGCAATCTGATTTAGGCTATACATGTGCAATTATATCAAACACATTTCAACATTAGTCATGTTGAAAGAAGAACCAGAATAAATGGGAAAAACCACAAGAAAGAAAAAAAAGAGAAAATAGTATGCCCCAATCTACATTCAGACTCCATGGTTCTTTCTCTGAATGTGGATAGCATTTTCCATAAAGAGTCTTTTGGAATTGTCTTAGATTGTTGCATGGCTGAGAAGAGTTAAGTCCATCAACGCTGGTCATCGCACAATGCTGTTGTTACTGTGTACAATGTTCTCCTGGTTCTGCTCACTTCACTCAGCACCAGTTCATACAAATTTTTCCAGGTTTTTCTGAAGTCTGCCTGCTCACCATTTCTTATGGAACAATAGTGTTCCAGTACACATACCACAACTCGTTCAGCCATTCCCCAATTGATGGGCAACCACTTGATTTCTAGTTCTTGGCCACTACCAAGAGCTGCTATAAATATTTTTGTACATGTGGGTTCTTTTCCCATTTTTGTGATCTCTTTTGGATACAGACCTAGTAGTGGTATTGCCAGATCAAAGGGCATGCACAGTTCTATAGCCCCTTGGGTATAGTTTCAAATTGCTCTGCAGAATAGTTGGGTCAGTTCACAACTCCACCAACAATGCATTAGTGTTCTGATTTTCCCACATCTTCTCCAACATTTATCATTTTCTCATTTCGTCATATTAGCCAATCTGATAGGTGTGATGTGGTACCTCAGAATTCTTTTAATTTGCATTTCTCTAATCAGTAGTGTTTTAGAGCATTTTTTTCATATGACTATAGATAGCTTTAATTTCTTCATCTGAAAACTGCATATCTGCATCCTTTGACCATTTATCAGTTGGAGAATGATTTGTCTTCTTATAAATTTGACTCTGCTATCTATATAATTTAGACATGAGGCCTTTATCAGAGACACTGGCTATAAAAATTCTTTCCCATTTTTCTGCTTCCCTTCCAGTCTTGGGTGCGCTGGCTTTGTGAAAAACTTTTTTAACTTAATGTAATCAAAAATATCCATTTTGCATTTAATAATATTATCTATCTCTTGTTTCGTGGCAAATTCTTCCCTTCTCTATAGATCTGTGAGGCAAACTATTCCTTGCTCTCCTAATTTGCTTATAGTATCACCCTTTATGTCTAAATCATGTACTCATTTTGACTTTATCTTGGCATATGGTGTAAGATGTTCGTTTATACCAGGGCTAGGGAACCTGGGGCCTTGAGGCCACATGTGGCCTTTATCAGGGGTGGGGAGCCTGTGGCCTCAAGGTCACATGTGGCTCTCTAGGTCCTCAAGTGCAGCCCTTTGACTGAATCCAAATTTCACAGAAGAAATCCTTTTAATAAAAGGATATATTCTGTAAAACTTGGACTCAGTCAAAAAGCCACACCCAAGCACCTGGAAGGCCACATGTGGCCTCAAAGCCACAGGTTCCCCACCCCTGATCTAGGTCTTTGGGTACAGCCTTTTGACTGAGCCCAAGTTTTACAGAATAAGTCCTTTTATTAAGGGGATTTGTTCTGTGAAGTTTGGATTCAGTTAAAGGACTTCACATGAGGACCTAGAGGGCCACATGTGCCTCAAGGCTGCAGGTTCTCCACCCCTGTTATGCCCAGTTTCTGCCATGCTATTTTCCAGTTGTCCCAGCATTTTTTGTCAAATAGTGAGTTCTTATCCCAGAAGCTTGAGTCTTTGGATTTATGAAACAGTAGATTACTATAGTCAATAACTGCAGTGTTTTGTGTACCTAACCTATTCCACTGATCCACCACTGTACTTCTTAGGCAGTACCAAGTAGTTTTGATGATTGCTGCTTTATAATACAATATCAGATCTGGTATGGCTGGGCCACCTTCCCCAGCATTTTTTTTCATTAATTCCCTTAATATTCTGGACCTTTTGTTCTTCTAGATGAATTTTGCTGTAACTCTAATTCTTAAGAGGCTTCAGTAGTATTCCATGACACAAAGCCAACAGCCTCATAGGAAAAATATTGTTGTTAAAAAAAGGACCTTTTTCAGGTAGAAGCTTGGGGTCATTAAAAGCACTGTACAGTTTCCCAAAGGCAATCTACCTTACTCTCCCCTCCCTGTTCAATTCTTCATCTGGTTCATTTTTCATTGGCAATATTTATCTGAGATATATATGTATGTACAAGACATGTACACACAATTGCATCAGATAAACACAAGATACACAAAACACACAATCACACACAAATTCCTTGGGGAAGTGGGACACAATGCCAATGTCTGTTCTAATATCCATTTCAGTTCAATGACTTGTTTAAATCAGGCATGTTCTTGTTTCTTCATTTGCACACCGTATCTTCTTATTTAAATTCTTTTCTTTTAATTTGCTGTTGGTTTGATCTTTGCTTTAAGAAGTTGGTGATTTGACTTTATAGAAAGCTTATTTGGAAATGAACTCCACATTAGTCGCAAGTCCTTTCCAGTTAATTTAATTTTTTTTGGAAGTAATTTTGGTAACGAATGTAAATTTGGTGGTAGCACCTCTTAAAACGTCAGTCATGCATGAATGATTTCTTGAGGAAGATATTTGTAATATATAAACATAAGCATTCTGTATAATATCTTTATAATTTCATATAAGCATATAGTATATATAATTATGTGTATAATACAGAATTATATATTTGCATATAAACATTCTATTTAAGCATGTTTTCCTGTATATATGCATATATATCCCGATTCATGTATATTTTGCCATCATCCCCTACACACTGAAATCACCAAATATCAGAGTATTCATTGATTTAATTTGGAGGATCCTGTTGAATTTTTTTAATAGAATTTCTCTACCTCCTCATCCTCTACAATAGATGTTGGTACAATTATATTCACAGTAGTGCTTTCATAAATGTTTATCACAAGCGCCATAATAGTACTTGACCAAATATTCTATGAAGTGATGTTTCTTGTTGCTTTGGCATGCAGGCATGATAAAAATTAATTCTGCCATACTCTTTATTTGCCTTGTCAGGGAGAACCTGAGAGCCAGCCTTCCACTGAGCTGTAACTTTTTATTTCCTTCTGGTTTCACTTACAGTGAAAACATCAAGATTGATATGATCCAATAGAGTGCTCCCTTTCTTCCCTTCTCCCCTCCCTCTCTGTTCTCCTCTCTCTCTCTCTCTCTCTCACCACTTGTATAAACAGATAAATTAATGTTTATAGAGTGTTTAGAATGTTTATAGATGGTCTCTAAACTGTGTGATTCTTAGTACCCAAACAAACCTACCACAAAGTACTTTCTCTGAAATCAATTAAAACTACCTAAAAGATCAGTTGTGACTGATATCATGTTACTTTCCACTTTTATCACTTAAGATTAAGTAACAGAAAAGACGTAAACTTTAACTATAATTTGGCGCCCTTGTTGTCCATTTGATTTATTCTAAGCCCTGTTGCTACTTGGTATTGTCTTCGTTTACGTTGTTGTGACCATTATGCTTAACGTTATTTTGGTTAAGCTTTCTTCATGCCTCATCATTCCATGTAAATCTTCCCAGATTTCTGTAAATTCTAATTTGGCATTCTTTATAGCATAATTCCATCACACTCACATAACACCATTTTTTTCATTCATTCCCAAATCATCAGGCACCTAGCTTTTCCAGATTTTTTTCCTATGGCAAATAATGCATTATCAATATTTTTGTACCTATGCATCATCACCCACACAGGGCAAAAACAGTGTGGTGGGATCATTGGACCAGAAGGCACGAACAATTTAGTGACCTTTTCTTTTTTCAGAGTTTAAAATTGTTTTCCAGAATGGTTGAGCAGTTCCTAATCCGCCAATAGTAAATTAGTGCCTGTCTTCCCATAGGTGCACCAATGCTGAATTTTTCCATCTTTTATCATCTTTGGCAACTTGATGGGTAGGAGGTGATAAACTTCAGACTTGTTTTAAATTCACTGGCACCTTATCTGTGGAACAGCTGGCTGGAGTGGCAATTGGAGAGATTGAAATGAACTGGTATGTGCAGGAATTCACCTTGCAGTCTTGACCTTGTAGGCAGTACACTCTCACCAACCTAAGTAACCCGAATAGACTGTTTTCTCCCCTAGTTATACCTATCTTGATCACCTGAATGAATCTCAACAAAGACCTTAGTCTTTTTTTTCAATCATTTTTTCCCATCTGCGGTGTCAGATGAAAAATAAGCTGCATTTCAGAAGCTCATTAGATTGAGCCAAAATGGACCTTAGAGGTCATCTAATCCAGCCCCTTTATTTGACAGATGAGGAAACTGAGACTAAAATAGAGGAAATCTAACCCTAAATTCACATCCAAGGATCACTCTACTTTCTAAATGGGGTGAGAATCAAATATTGAGTCCATTCCCAGCTCCCCCAGCCTCTAGGGCCTTCTCCTCTGAGATCACCTTCTGTATACATTCTGTATATTTCTTGTCTATGTAATCTAGCTTCCACTCACAGGGAAGGTGAGGGGCAGTCCAGTGCTATTTGCTATGTAAGAAGGATGTGATTTCTGATGGGCAGAGAAAACATTGTGCTCCATGCTGTATACCTGTACAAGGGACTTGCAGAGTTGGTTCTCAAGCTTTTTTGGAGAATACAACTTGACAGGACAATCCATGGAGGTGGAGGAGAAAGACTGGGAAATGGTAGACATGCATGGGAAACTGACTTGCTCGAACTTCTAGAGACTGCCAGAATAGACCTCCTCTGGATGAGAGACCATTCTTTCTTTACTGTTTTGAGCTGAGCTCCCTCCCTCTCCCTCTCCCTCTCCCTCTCTCTCTCTCTTGCCTTCTTTCCTCCTCTCTCTTTCCCTCCCCATCCTTCTCTACTCCCTCTTCTCCACTATCTCTCTCTCCCTGTCTCTCTTTCCCTCTCTCCCCCTCTCTCTTTCCTTTCCTCTCTTCTCTTTCTTTCTGTCTGTTTCTCTGTCTCAGTCTCTCCATCTCTCTCCCTCTCTCCTCTGCTCTGTGTCTCTGTCTGCCTGTCTGTGTCTCTTAATCATCCACCTCTACAGAAATGGTTTTCTTTCTGTGCCCATAAATCAGACATATTTGAAGGGGGCAGATAGATATTATTCTTACTCGATACCACTCTCAGAGACTGGAGAAAAAGACTGCTCAATGTCACCATGCTCCTGGGGTCTGCTCTCTGCCCTCCCACTACTGCTACTAACCAGAAGAAAGGGTATCACCCATCTTTGGCTCTCCTCCTCTCCACAGAGGGGCTGCAGGGCAAGACTCAGATCATGTCTGTCCATGCTACTCTTGGGCTGCTTCTGTCTGTTTAGACAACCCATACATATTTTATGGGGATACACTTGCCTGTCTTACTTACGTGCCTAGTTATGGTTTCCTCAATTAGATGGTGAGGACCTTGAGGATTGTTTTTGACTTTCTTTTTATATTTCTAGTGCTTAGTACAATGCCAGGCATAGAGTATGTAGATGTAAGTGTTTGCTGACTGAATGATTGACTGAAAATGAATCCATGCTTAAACCTTCTCTGGAATCATTGAGCAAAGGTGCTAGGAGACATTTTTGTTTGTGTGTTTTTTAGTTAGAAACCTGTCTGTTCAAGTTGGAGCCAATGGAAACTATATTTGGATAAGAGCCAACCTGAGATGTACCTCAACTTCCTGGCATGGAGTAGCAGAGAACAGAAGGAAATAGAAGACCACCCAGCGATTTTTTAGTATCATGCAGAAAATTTGGGTTGATCCTGTTTGGAGTCCCCCTACGCACACATATGTATGTATGTATGTGTATATGTGTGTGTGTGTATGTGTATGTGTGTGTGTGTATATATATATATATATATATATATATATAAAGAAACCATTAATGAAGCTCAATCTGGGCTTCCTTTGAAAATGAAAGAGAAATTAGAGTCTTTAAACTGGTGTCTTCCTGACCCTTGGCCCAGTACTCTATCCACTGTGCCATCTAGCTGCCTCTATTCATTATTTGATGAAATTCCATGTTATTGGAATCACCAATAATATCTTCCTATTTTGCAGTATTGTGGGTGGAAAATCTGGGTTCAAATCTCGTATGATCCAGGCTAAGTTCCTTAGGCTCTCAGAGACTCAGTTTACTCATTTGTAAAATGGGGATAATAGCCTCCAATCCATAGGGTTGTTTGAAGATCAAGTTTTTAGATAATGTTTGTAAAGCACTTTGTGTGTTTTAAGTGCTTTATTAGTATCATTTATTATTTCTAGTGGTCCTAGTACATCTAAGTGGCTTATCAAGTGGCATAGTGTATAGCATGAAGAATGTGGAGTCAGGAAGACCTGAGTTCAAATCCTGCCTCAGAAATTTATTGGCTGTGTGACCACCAGCAAGTTACTTAACCTCTCTGTTCTTCAGTTTCCTCCTCTGAAAAAGGAGAGGCTTGTACTTAATGGCCTCTAAGGCCCCTTCCAGCTCTGATTCTATGATCAGATGACCCTCATAGTATTCTCCTGGAATATTTCATCTTCCCTTAATTCTTCCTCCTCTTTCTGAACCTGCCCCCTCACTAGCCTGTTTGTTTCCTTCTCTTCCTCATTGGGAAACCTGTTATGGACACCTGGAGTACTTACTGGTTTATTATTCACTGTATAAACAACTTGAGCAGGTGCAGGCCTTGGCTCCAGGAGTCCCACGGTGCTTTCTAATAGTGAATACACCTTTCTGGTCACCTTCCTTGGTAGGGAGGGACTGGGCTGAGCTTGAGAGAGGGCTTTGAGGATGCCCATGGGGCTGGGAGGAGCTCAGGATCCTCCCTTTGGGAAGGGCTTCTCCTCTTTCCAAATGCCAGGACAAAGTATGAAGAGTTTCTGAGCTTTTCCCCTAATTTCCCATGGCCCCCACAGGGCAAACTGCTTATGGCAAAGGTTGAATAAAAAAGAAAACAAGACAAACGATACCATCACCGTCATCCACCTCCTCTCTGGGCTTTGTCTAGCCTCTTTTTGTCATGGGACTGATAGGCCTTTTTCTGTTTGACTCCCAGGAAGAGAACTAGGGATAACAGGTGGGATTTGGAAAAGAGACAAATTTAGGCTCCTAAAAACTATCCAGAAGTAGAAGGGCCTCCTCAGGAGGCAGTGAATGTTCCCTCAGTGGAGGTTTATAAGCAAACACATCTCATACATAACACTTGCTATGAGCAAATATTTACAAAAATTTTATTTTTATAAATACATTTACAACAAATTTATTTTTCATATTTATAATGAATATATCTGACATATAGCACTAATCATAAGCAGATATATCCCATATATAACAACTAATCCCTATCTAACATTCATTGGGTCTGTTGCATTGTGACTTTTTTTTTTCAGATACAGGCTAGACTCCACAGGAGCTGATATCTCTTCTAACTCTGAAATTCTGTGATTTGTGGATAACATTGCATTTGAATAAACATTTATTAAGCACATATGATGTAAAAGGTAACTAGGTTCAGGTTAATTCAACAAGCATTTATTAAGCTTCTGCTATTTGTAGAGCACTGTCCTAGGTCCTGGGGATCTAAAGGCAAATTAAAAATAACCCATGCCTTTCGGGATCATATATTCTGCTGGGATGGCAGGAAGCAGAAGAGAGATGAGTAAACAGTTAAATAAATGCAAGCTAATTTGAGGAGGGAGAGAGTTCTAGAAGGAAGGTGAATCAGGAAAAGCTTCCTGTAGAAGATGACATACAAATTGATCATTTAAGAAAACTAGGTTTTCTAATAGGTGGAAGTGAGGAGAGAGTAAAGTCCAGGCATGGGGCACAGCCTGGACAAAGGTGGGGTGGTAGGAAATGGAGGTGGGAAATGGGATGCCAACTTTAGTGAATAATAAATAGGCCAGCTTGTTTGGAGCATGTGAAGATGGAAAATGTAAAACGTGTCTGGAAAGAGACTGTTCACAGCTTTTAATGGGCAACTGAGGACATTGTTTTTCATCCTAGGATTAATAGGGTTCTTTTCTTGAGAAGAAGAGTGGCATAATTAAATCTTTATTTTAGGAAGGTTGCTTTAGGACAACTGTGTGGAGGATGGATTGGAAAGGGGAGAGACTGGAAGGTGGGAACTCCATTTGCAGGCTGTTGTTAAGAGCCCATTGAGAAACGGCAGGATGAGGAAGAGGTAAGATGTGGAGGCACAATCTGCACTGGGCATGAGCAGTGAGGGAGAGGGAAGAGCTGAGAACTGCCCTGACTATGCAAACGTAGCTGAGGAAATAGAAATAGAAATAGGCAAACTGAAGGGAGAACAGGTTTGTGGGGAGCATGGCAAAGACATACAAAGACAAAATTGAGAAAGTCCTTGATTTTAAGGAACATACATCCTGCTAGGGCTTTCTCATATGTATACGGTACCTAGAATACATTTAGTATTGAACCTTTGTGGAGTAACATTGAGTCCAGTCTGTGCTGGAACAGAAGTGAAATCACCATGTCAGGAGAGTATAGAGAAAACAACCTATTGGACTCCTAGTTCTAAACTTATAGGGAGTGTTTGGCATTGCAGTGCATGGTAGGCAACACAACTACTATGGAGGCAATGGCACACTGTTCCATGACCCTGATTCTTTAACTAGTTGGTTGAATAGTGGCGATCTGTAAACTCTCCAGTCCAAGAGCTATCAGAGAGGGGAAGAGATAAAGCTGTCTCAGTGATTGGCTAAAAGTCCTGGGTAGGGTGAAATTGTGGGGATACTTAAGTTCTTATTAGGTTAACAACTATCTTTTAAAATCTTTTTTTATAATTAAAGGTGCCATCCCTTGACTCACTTTTTAAAGAATGGGCTGAGTTACTTGACTTCACTGAATGGGCTAAGTTACCTCACTCTAAGTAAGAACATGAAAAGGCCTTACCCTAAAAGGGCCAGGGTCTCCCATTGCATCCTGTGTCATATCCAGTCACCCTGATGAATATCTGGCCACTGGATCCAGATGGCTCTGGAGGAGAAAGTGAGGCTGGTGACCTTGCACTGCCCTCCCTCACTCAAATCAAAGTCAAGTGCAAGTCATGTCATCATCTCCCTGATGTCATGGTCCTCTTTGAAAGTGAAGGACAAACACAACCAGGCCTAAGTACAGTTCCCCCCCAAAAGTTGAGAGAGTTATAGAAGAATTGTTCCTTCTTTGTGATTTTAAAGGTTGCTTTATTTGTTTTCAATTTCTGGAAGGACAAGAGGAATTGAGCAAAAGGTTACTACATTTTTTTCCCACTATTATTCCTTACTGAAAAATTTTCAGCCTGTAATAAGCTTTATGTCTTTAGAAAGTTTGTCTTTACAGGGCTCTAAACAGAAATTCTTGGGCCTGGGACAAATTCATTTGAGAGGGGCAGGGGACGAATTTGGACAGGAAGGCATGCCTCAGGAGAGGGACGCCATGGTGACAAGCAAGCCTAGGGCTGGGCAAGGGAGTCCAGAACAGCATTATAGAGAGGAAGAGACCCCTGGGATATTAGTGCTCTGGGGAAAGCCTCTATTATTTTATCCTAGTTCTGGATATGACTCCTCCATCTTCCCTGTTTCAATGGAATCTTATCTAAATGGGAAAACTTTGACCTCAACATTTTCTAGTTGAAGAATTCATCTAAGTAAGCTAATCCATTGTAAATGATTATCTTTTAGATATTTAGAAAAAAATTAATTTCAATTCAACTCTGTTCTATAGTTGACAACTTAACATTTATTAAAGACTTGTTTGTGCCAGGCACTAGCGATAAAAGCATAAAATTGAAACTGTTAGCTCTTAAGGAGCTTAAGTCTTCCTCTTAAAATTGGAGTCTCAGTATCACTGAGGAGTATTTAGTCTTTCGTCATGGAGTGCCCTCCTGTCTCAAGACCTGCCTGGTATTTATGGGTAAACACACACACTACACATACACATATACACACATAAATCCCACATCTGAGGCTCTACATGCCAAACTGACGATCTGAGCTATAGCCTTCTAGCTGGTATTTTCCAAAGCAGAAGGTCAATGGGAAATTTGACCTGTTGACTGACTATTTTTTTTTCTGAAAACGAAGACAACCTCTTCAGAAGATTGAATCTGGGGGCATCTTAATTTCAAAGATCAAGTTATAAAAGCCTAACAAATGATCTGAGAGAAGCCCAGCTAATTTAGAACACAATTCCTGGATGAGCCGTTCTGCCCCAGGGTTTTGGCATGGAGCAGGCCTTTGATAGTACTTTTGACATTTCTCAAAGAGGCTCTTGAGGAGTACAATCTGGGTGGCTTCCCTTTCAGGATATTTTATTTCATTTTAAAATTCCTCACTCACAAGAGCATTTCCTAGCTTTTCTAATAGCTGGAGGGCGGGGTAAGAGTAAATAAAAGGGTTTCTGGGAAACCAAGGTAAATTCCCTCATTAACTGCTATAAGACTTTTGGATCCTGGAAAATGAGAGCCGGAAGGGATTTTACAGGCGATGAAAAATGAAGATGGAGAGAGATTTTCCCAAAAGTCACCCACCGTAACAAGTGGCAAACCTTCATTCATGTGGTGTAGTAGAAGGAGAGCCAGATTTTGGATCAAATGACTCGAGTTCAAATTTTACTTACGCTCTCTATGGCACGTTGTAATGGATAGGCAAATGCTGGGCTTAGAGGAAAAAAGGAAACAACCACTTATTGAGTGCCTACTGTGTACCAGGCACTGAGCTAAGTGCATTAACAATATGATCTTAATTCGTCCTCCCTGGGATAGGTGCATTTATGGGCTCCGTTTTATAATCAAAGAAACTAAGGCTGACAAAGGACAATTGACTTGCCCAGGGTCACATAACTAATAACTGTCTGAGGTCAGATTTGAACTCAGGTCTTCCTGACTTCAGGTCCAGTGATTTATTCACTGTATCTTATTGCTCTGGGTTCAAATTCCCCCTTAAATAATTATAAGTTATGGGAAATAAGGCAAACCACTTAATTTCTTTGGGCCTCAGTTTCTTCATCTGTAAAATGAGACTATTAAGCCAGACAGTCTTTAAGGCCACCTCTACCTCTAAATTTATGTTCCAGATATAATGTGAAATGAGGAGTTGGATCAGATGATGTCTGAGGTTGCTTCTCACTCTGAGTTTATAAGCTATTTTTTCCAATGTATTCAGAATCACTTATCAGTGCATGCTTCCCTTCCATATAAGGTAGAAGGTAAGGAGCAGAAGGTGAGGTCCTTGAAGGCAGGGACAATTTCTTTTTTTCCTCTTGCATAGGAAGTAGTCCACAAATGTTGATTTCCAGTTAATTGAATATTTAGACTGTGGCCTTTGGAAGATGAAATTTTGGAATGAGAAAATCTGTTGTCATAGACTTGATGACTTTTTCATCTTAACTTTTTTCCCCCTCCTTCCTAACTTTGCAACATGGAGTAGCAGATATAGTATAAGACTGGTGGTCAGGAAGACCCAAGTTCAAGTCTCATCACTGACACCTATTGACTGTGTGACTCTGGGCAAGTCACTTAACCTCTCACTGCTCTAGGTAAATTTACAACCTGCCCCAACACAGTAAAATACAATAGACTACAATACAGGTTTGTTATGTGCCTCGTATGTGCCAAGAACTGGAGGTACAAATAAGAAAAAGAAGGATGGCCCCTACCCTCAAGGAGCTTATAATCTATCAGGGGAAGACAAAACCCCAAAAAAGAAGCTGAAAAGGTGAGGTGGGGTGGAATGACAAGAAGGGCAAGGAGAGAGATGGTAGGGTAACCTGTGCTAGGGCATGATGGTGGTAGAGTTGAAACAAAGTAGGAGAGCTTGTGAGAAATGAAGAGTTAGCTGAGTTTCTGGACCCTCTTGAAAGGGTGCAAGAAGTTTTTTTTTTGTTCTGCCCTCCAGTTCTTCAATCAGAGGCACAGAGTTGACTGAGGGTCTTCAGCATGAGTACCAAAGCTGAGGCAGTTTACATGTTGATGAGTTTCCTGGTGATGAGCTTATCCTGAGGAGGGCATGGGGATGGTGAAGTCAAAACAAAGCAATACACCTAGTGGGAAATGAATTTTCTAAGATTATAAAATGCCAAAATGGATACATGACCTAGATACGAAGAGAGATTTTACAAGAAAATCGCAACACAGAACATATTACTTACCAAATTTATGAATAGGTGAACAATTAATGAAAAAAACAAGAGATAGAAAGTAAAGTTAGTTGTAAAGCAGATAATTTTAATTACATTAAATTAAAAAGTTTTTGTACAAATGAAACAAATATAACCAAGATTAAAAGAAAAGCAGAAAATTGGGAAAAAATTTATAGCAGTTTATTGGATTTAGGTTATCTAAAATATATAAAGAACTTTGTCAAATTTATAAGAATATGAGTCATTCCCCAATTGATAAATGGTTAAAGGATATGAACAGGCAATAAAGAAATGAAAACAATTTATAGTCATATAAAAATACTCTAAATTATTATTGATTAGAGAAATACAGATTAAGATTGTAAGTGCAGAGAATCTGCTGATCTGCCCTGGTGGAGAGAATTTGCTCTCCTGGGAGTTTCCTATACCAAGGAAGTTACTGGTTGAGTTCCTATTCCTATCCTTATCATAACCTTGCTATACTTAAGCCAGAGCCCATTCTTCTGTGTAGAGAACTGCCCTTGGTGCGTGATGGCAGTGTCAAGGAGGAGCTTATGTATTTGAAGGCCTAGAGGTGGTGAGACTCGAGTATTATAGTGGGAATGAAGAAGTTGTTCAGAGAAGGATCCATAGAATAAAACTTGGTCTTCCCTAGAAGATAGGTGCTTCCCTTGGGAAACCAAAGCAATGAATCTTGCCCAGTATGGATTGTATTGTCTGTGCAGTGTTGTTTGTCCAGAAATTTATAGTACTTTCTCTCTATTTCCCCCATTTTCTCTTTGTCTCTCTGTCTCTCTCTCTGTGTCTCTCTGTCTCTATATCTCTGTCCATCTGTCTGTCTCTTTCTCTCTCTCTGTCTCTTTCTCTCTGTATCTCTCTCTGTCTATCTTTTTCTCTGTCTCTGTCTCTCTGTCTCTATGTCTGTGTCTCTCTGTCTCACTCAGTACGAGAGGAAGTGGAGGGAGAGAAAAATGAAGGCTTGTTCATTGAAAAAGATAATTGAAAAAAGAGATAAAGCCCTCCATATTATGACCTCAGAAATGCAAACCTCCACAATGAAAAGACCTAAGCTTCCTAGAAATAGTTTGAGTTAGAAAAATAA
Source organism: Trichosurus vulpecula (assembly GCF_011100635.1). Classification (NCBI taxonomy): domain Eukaryota; kingdom Metazoa; phylum Chordata; class Mammalia; order Diprotodontia; family Phalangeridae; genus Trichosurus; species Trichosurus vulpecula. The sequence goes on along the minus strand of NC_050578.1, from coordinate 105,385,157 downwards.
AGTTTCTGTTGTCTCACAATCTGCACATTTGGCCTCTTAACCTCTGGCATATCCCCTTAGCTCTGAATTTTCTTATTAGAAATTAGATTACCAGTACATCCCAGTTCCTTAGATCTGGGTGGCTAAGGGCACTCCCACTGACCCAGCTTGACTTTTAGATGACACTTGCTTTCTTCCCAGCTTGGGCCTTGCCTCTCCTGCCCCAGGTAATGATTACCTTTCCTTGGCCCTGGGTTTTTCCTTGTTATGGACATGTGCCAGCCGTACTTTGGGTGGTGCCCAATAATATCTCTCCGATTTTATCTCATCAGTCCTCTAAACAAACCCTCCTTTCCAACCAAACTGATCTCTTGATTGGGCTTTTCTGCCTCTGCCATATCTTTGTTCATCATATTCTCCCTCCCCAGATTGTTGTTCATATCTTCTCCAGACCTAGTTGAAGCTTCCTTGAATCCTTAATTGCTTCTAGCCCGTGGCAAGGGCTCTTTTCTCTAAATTCTTAAAACACTTTGTCACAGTGATCATACTGCTACAAGAGATCTTATGGACCCTTTGGTCCAGTTTCTAAATAATACTGACTTTTTGTTGTTGAGTTGTTTCAGCTGTGTCTGACTATTCATGACCCCATTTGGGGTTTTCTTGCCCAAGATACTGGAGTGGTTTGCCATTTCCTTCACCGGCTCATTTTACAGATAAGGAAACTGAGGCAAACAGTGTTAAGTGACTTGCCTAGGGAAACATAGCTTTGAGCATCTGCTTTTAAAACTTTGAGTTCCAAATTATCACCCCTCTTCCCTTCCCACCCACCTTCCCTAGGTCACACATGAATTATTATGTAAAACATTTCCACAATACTTATGTTGTGAAAGGCTAACTATATTTCCTTCCATCCTATCCTGACCCCTTTATTCAATTTTCTCCCTTGACCCTGTCCCTTTTCAAAAGTGTTTGCTTTTGATTACCTCCTCCTCCATCTGCCCTCCCTGCAATCATCCCCACTTTTTATCCCCATTCCCCTTACTTTCCTGTGGAGTAAGATACCCATTTGAGTGTGTATGTTTTTCCCTCCTCAAATCAAATCCGATGAGAGTAAGATTCACTCATTCCCCCTCACCTGCCCCCTGTTCCCTTCCAATAGAACTGCTTTTTTTTGCCACTTTCATGTGATATAATTTACTCCATTCTATCTCTCCCTCTCTCAATATATTCCTCTCTCACCCCTTAAATTTATTTCATTTTTTAGGTATCATCCCTTCATATTCAACTCACCCTGTGCCCTCTCTCTCTCTCTCTCTCTCTCTCTCTCTCTCTCTATATATATATATATATATATATATATATATACACACACACACACACACACATACACACACATATATATATATATATATATATATATGTATATATATGTATGTATATTCCCTTAAACTCCCCTAATACTGAGAAAGGTCTCATGAATCACACACATCATCTTTCCATGTAGGAATGTAAACAATTGTTTCCTTGTTTTGGAGGAGATTCTTAATGGGAAGGTCATATAGTTCATGGAGGCTTCCTCCCTGCCCCCTTCCCCAGCCCTCGCCCCCCATCTTGGGCTGGTAAAAGAGAGAATTACTGAGGTGTACTGTAACACAAAGGGCACTGGACATGGAGTCTGCAAGAAACTTGTGTTTGATTCACTTCCCTAAGTCTTATTACTAGCCATGTTGTTGTTCAGTCATTTAGCTGTGGCCAACTCTTCATGACCCCATAGACATTTCTCAGCAAAGATACTGTAATGGGTTGCCATTTTCTTCTGCAGTGTGTGCCCATTTTGTAGGTGAGGGACTGAAGCAAATCGGAGTTAAGTGACTTGCCCAGAGTCACCCAGACAGTAAATGTCTGAGGCCGGATTTGAATGCAGGTCTTTCTGACTCTATTCTATTCTAGTAGAATGTAAACCTCTTGAGGGCAGGGACTTTTCATGTTTTGACTTTGGTATTCCCAATCCTCGTGCTGTGCTTAGAACAGAATATGCACTGAATAAATCTTTGTTGAGTTGGAGTAGAGTCTCATCTTTGGTGCCAGATGTTCTTGTGACCGTTCTTTAGGTGTTTGCTTCTTCATGGCTCCATCAAATGTCATGGTACCCTCATTGGAGGCAGACTGAGGATGTGTCAATTCTGTATTTCACTGTGATCTTCAGACCAACTTAATTGTTTCTGTGCTGCCAAAAATCTCCTAGTGCTTTCAACATCCTTTGAATTTTGGTGGACCGGGATGAAGCTCTGGTCAACTGACCTGAGTTATGGCTTTGAATGTTTTTATCGCTTGACATTGCTGGTTGCAGGTGCCATGACCACGTTTCTGGTTACATGTGATGAGGCATTTACTAGCTTTGCATATACCTGTGGTGCATGGATGTCATTCCAGCATTTTCATGCCTGTAGCCAAGAGTCCATGCAGAGGTTCAGAGGGTGTGTGCTGTGTGGAGTCAGCAAGTCTATTTAAAATGTATCTTGACTTTGACCTTTGCTTTTTGAGAGTGCTGATGAAGAATCAGGGTCTGACTCAGAGGCCCACCTCAGGTACCCTTGGGTGTGGGCTTGTTTTTTCATCCCCTGCCCTTTGGGATAATTGTTTATCTCCCTTCTCTCCCCCTCCCCTCCATTTATAAACACAGATTGTGGATGTTGTTTAAATGTCCTCTCCATCCTGTTGAGAGGAGGAATGGACTGAGTAGGTGAAGCTATTTTAAAATAGGAGGCTGTGGTACTATTGAAAGAGTGCTGACTTTGTGCCAAGTACTGGACAAATATTATTTCATTCGATCCTTTGAAATAACCCTGCAAGGTCAGTGGTATTGTTCTCCCCATTTCACAGTTGAGGAAACTGATGAAGTGACTTGCCCAGGTGACATAACTAGTAAGTGTCTCAGATCGGTCCTCCTGACTCTAGGTCCAGTGCTCTGTCCCCTGGACCACCTTGCAGCCTAAGGAAAGGATGCTGGCTTTGGAGTAGGAAGATCTGGGTTTGATTTCCGGTTTGCCACTTCCTGCCAATGTGACTTTGGGAAAGTCACTCAACCTCTCCTGGGCTTCAGGAAAAGCTATCATCACAGTATCTACTGAACTTGTCAAGGCCTTCTCCTTCAGAATTGTGGTCAACGGCAGTTTCTACAGCTCTAGAGCGTTGAGCAGGGGTGTGCTGGTCAAAATTTAACAACTGGCTCTGGGGTGTGTGTGTGTGTGTGTGTGTGTGTTGTGTAGGACACACTTTTAAGTCTATTCTGCTTAATTAATATTTTCCCTATCACTTTCTTGAGTCTAGACAATGAAAAAAAAATAATAAACCAAGCCCTGACTTGTAGTATTGACTCATTTCTCACACTGAAATTTTTAACAATTCAGCTAGCTTCAGCACACCTTAAATGAGAGGAACTTGGAAAGTACCGCTTCTCCCTAGCAAATAATTGTGAGGAAATAGTATCTTTCAAGAAGGAGAACAAAGATTTGAGAAGTGTTTAAAGAAGAGATGACTGAATGATGATATAAAATTTATGGCATAATATAATTATACACTTGGGAATAACCTTCTACATCAGCTAGCCAAACCCCTCCCTCTTTTAGTTTCTCTGTCAAGAGTCTGGCCCAAGGGTGGGGAACCTGTGGTCGTGAGGGCACGTGTGGCCTTCTAGACCCTTAAGTGGGGCCTCAGTCAAAAGGCTGCACTTAAGCATCTAGAAGGCCACATGTGGCCTTGAGGTTGCAGGTTCCCCACCCCTGCCCAGCCATTCAGCTTTGGCTTGAGGCAGTTTGGTGCAGAAGAAAACTATTGGATTCAGTGTCAGAGGACCCGAGTTCAAATCCCAGCACTGCTACTTGCTATCTATGTAGTTTTTAAGCAAGTTGCTTGAACTCTGTGGGCCTCAGTTTGCTTACTTATAAAATGACTAGAAGATGTCTGAGCTCTATATCCTAACCTATTATGAGAAATGTAAGTTGGCAATAACTAATCTGATCACTTCAGGAGATGGGGAAACTCAGGCCTCCATGAAATATTTCATTCCATCATTAATTATTCCTTCTACCAACTGCCAACCAACTGTCATCCTCAGGGAAGGTGAGCCAGCTTAGCTGAAGCAGCCAGCGGGCCACTCACAAGAGGCACCAGGCATCAGGTGAATCAAACCTCCCACCGCCATCTTGACCACAGTCACCCCTCAGACCCAAGGGGGACAACCCAGGACCCTGAACCTGGGAATAATGACATGAAATGACATTAAGGAAGAAATATTACCTACCATTTACTTTGCTGTTGCACGCTAAGGGCCATGAGACCTTTCCAACTGACTTGCGGTGGAAATCTTCCATATGTGTTGCCTCCTCCGTTAGAATGTGAACTCCTTGAAAGTAGGGACTATCTTACTTTTCGATGTGTATCATTGGTCTTTGCAAATCATAAACACTTAATAAATGCTTCATTCATCCCAAAATACTAGCCAGTGTATCAATAGATAGGGAAGCTAGGTGGCTCAGTAGATAGAACGCCAGGCCTGGAGTCAGGAAGATTTACCTTTCTAAGTTGAAATCCTCCCTCAGACACGTACTAGGTGTGTGTCCCTGGGCATATCATTTCACCCTGTTTGCCTCAGTTTTCTCATCTGTAAAATGAGCTGGAGAAGGAAATGGCAAACCACTCTGGTATCTTTGCCAAGAAAACCCCAAATGGGGTCACGGAGAGTCTGAGATGACTGAACAACAACAAGAAATTTCAGTAGATCTGGTATTTATTTTCAGGTCTTCCCAAAATGAAGCCATTTCTCCTGTTGGGGCTTCAGTTTTCTCTTCTGAAAAATGAGGAAGAATTAAATAATTACATGTTAAAAAGAGCTTGAAAGAGAGGCAGCTTGGCAATAATGGATAGAGAGAGGCTGGGCCTCAGAGTCAAAAAGACTGGTGGTCCAAGACAAGAGGTAGGTTTCAGTCCTATTCCCGACACCTGGTGTCTGAAGGATCCAGGGCAAGGCACTTGTCCTCTCAGTGCCTCAGGCTGGAAGCTCTTTAGAGACGTAAAGTTTTTGAAGTTTTGGGAGTTCCATTCCACTAGGAAATAACCATCAACTCTAAAAACAGGAAAAAAACAAACCCACAAAAATAAAACAAACACCCCCCCCCCCAATTCAAAATGAGTTATAGATGGATGTTATGGATTTTCCTTCTTGGAAATTTTTAGAAATAGGATAACTAGTCTAAAATGGTTTAGATGAAAGGTACCTTAATGTAGAGAATACTAATTATATATCTTCTGGACTTTTCTTCAGATTCTACAACTTGCCATTATTTCAGTTCAAAAGTAAAAAGTCCTCTTATTATAATACTAAAATCTTGCCTCACTGATACACCCTATGCCTTATGAACAGAGGAAGAGGTTGGAGCCTGATGGGGAAGAGCATTGAGTCTGCATTAAAAGGACGTCGCTCAAATTGTATCTCTGATTCTTACTACATGTGTGACCTTGGGTAAGTCACTCACATCCCTTGGCTTCAATTTCCTCGTCTGTAAAGTGGAGGGGTTGGAGTAGTTGGTCTCTGGGGTCCCTTCCAGCTGTAGAGCCATGATCTTATAAATAGTGAATGAAATTTATGTTTTCAAAATCTTTTTCTTTGAAAAGCCTTTTTGTGGAGTGACTAAATCTACAAGACATCCTCTGAGACAGGAAGATACTATTGTCAATGGGAAACCGAGGCAAAAAATGGTTTTTAAAAAATTAACTTGCCTAGGGCCACATGGTGAGTCAATAGCAATGTGAGGCTTTGTTACTGTTTGTTGCTGGAGCCCTAAAATCATTCTTGAGAAGTGAGAAAAAATTGTAAATGCATATTTCAGAGGAAAGAAAAATTATAAATTAAACTTTAGTAAAGGTGCCTTTCTTTAAAAATATAGGTACACATATTTTTAGGCTAGGCAAAAAGGCCAGAGAATAAAGAAAAATGACTTAAAATGTACAATGCAAGTTAAACCATAGTGAAATGGGAGTTAAATTAGTAAGAGAGTCAAGAGCTGATACAGAGAACACATGAAAGGGGAAAGGAATGCAGAGAAACAACTGTGTGATGAGTAGGTACTTAAGAGGGGGCTCAGCTTGCTTTCTGGGAAGTTGAGGGAGTAAAATGTCAGAGCCAGATTCATATCCTATGTAACTCAATGGGAATTTTCCTAGAGAGTTATGAGAGCTATACAGAGTGTGGAATTCACCCAGAGATTCCATCCCTCTGAGATAGGCTTTTGTACCCAGGTCACACTTATGCATTGCTTGTCCAAATTCTTCCATAGGCCCATGATGGATGAGAACACAGGCTTCAGTGCGTTAGGCCCAGTATAAATAGCCTTCTAATCTTGTTCATTACATTAAAAATACATTTTGGCTCAACAATTGAAAACCCAAGGAAACCATGTTGGCAAATAAAAAAAGAATGAACATCTGTAAATTAAAGAAATTTGGCTGCTATGAGAAAACATGGTTAAAAATGTAGTCTCTGTGACTTTCTGTGGGGCGCAGCTGAGGACCACGTCCTTTGGACATTTATGACAAAATTCTTAGCTCGAATTGTGTGCCAAAATCAGACCTGGGTTTTGGGTTGCTCTGTAGTAGCTTATTTTAAAATCCTAGTTAAGAAGGGGATCAATTCCCCATCAGTGACCAAAGGGAAAAAATGTGGAAAGTAGGGAGTTAGGGAGAAATCACCAGTTTTTCATATTAGGAGATTCTGAGATTATCCAGATGTTTTCACATCTCCCCTAAGAAAATTCAAGGTCATTTCCGGCCAAGATGGAATGAATTATGTAGTGTATATGTAACATTGATTCTGTCACTTATGAAAAATTCCTCAAGTTTTGTTGATAACAAAGGAACATTGTTCATTCTTGGAAGATAGCAACAAGCAGAAAAAAAACCATCATCACCTGGGGCTTCGTTCCTGCGTGGCTAACTAACTTATTATGTACAAGACTTGATTTCTGTTTGTCTGGAATGTCCCTTCCCACCCCGCCGAGTAGCTTCCTTAAGAGAATATCTTTGGTCTTTTAACCAAGGTAGGAGAACGAATCAGAGAAATGGAGTTAGATGTACTCAGCCACTGTAGCCACAATGGATAGGACATTTTGTTTTCTCTGTAAAGGTAGTGTGGTACCTGAAAAAGTGAGCTAAGTTGGAAATCAGGGAATAAGCATTTGCTATTTGTAAGATCACAGCTCCTACTATGTGCCAGGCACTGTTTTAAGTGTTTTTAAACATTATGGTTGTTCCTATCCTCGCAACAACCATAGGAGGTAAGGATTATTATTATCTCCAGTTTACAATTGAAGAGACTGAGGCAAAGTGACTTGCCCAGGGTCATGCATCTAGGAAGTATCTGAGGCTGCATTGGAACTCAGGTTTTCCTCTCTCCGGGCCCAGTGCTCTATTGCCCCACCTGCTGTTTCTATAGGAAGAGAAAACGGGGGGAAGATATTAGCTCATTTCAGATACTTGAAAGGCTCTCATGTGGGAAAGGGAATAGACTTTCTCTAGGTAGCTTACCCAAGGTCACCCAGCTAGTAAGTTACTGGACTTAGGTCTTCTTGACTCTAGGCGCAGCTCTCTATACACTGTGGCCCCAGCTACCTTTGCTAAGAAGAGGGCCTGGGTTTGATTCCGAGCTCTTCAGCTTAGAAGCTGTTTGACTTTGGGGAGGTCTTTTAATCTCCTTGGCCCTCAGTTTCATCATCTGTAACATGAAGATGTTGGACTTCATGGCCAATAAGGCCCCCTCTAGCTCTAGAGTTGAGACCCTATAATACAAAGGGAAAAAAATTCCTGTGCTTGGGTTTAGAAATGGTGTCACAAGTACAAGATGGTTAGGCAGCACTTTTTTTGAAAAGAGATTGGGAGCGAAGGCTTAGTGGACTACGAGCTCTGCACAGGTCAATGGTGAGTTATTATAATCTAAAAATCTAATGTGAGCTTAGGTTGGATTAATAAGAAGTCCTGTTATACTCTGCCCTGGTCAGACTGTGTCTGGAGTAGTGTATTCAAAAGGTGCCACATTTTGGGAAGTACATTAATAAGCTGGTGAGTATCTAGAGAAGGTCAATTAGGACAGTGAAGGGTCTTGAGTCCATGCCACATGAAGAATCACTGAGGGAACTGAAATGTTTAACCTGGAAAAGGAAAGACTTAGGGTTATAGTAGGTCTAAGGCTAGAAGTGACCTTAGAGGTTATCTAGTACAGTGCTTCTTAAACTGTGGGTTGAGATTCCATACAGGGTTTTGAAAAATTTGGCAACAGTAAAAGGTTTCTGAACATGCAATGAAAAAAAGTTAATTAAAAATCAAATGTGTAATCAAACAAAGGTGTTTCTGGCAGCCCTTGACCTTGGTGCATGGCACAACTTCACTGTAACCTTGGTTCTGAACACAAAGCGTGCGCACTTTGCACTGTGCATGCCGCCAGGAACCTGCTGAAACAGGAAAATGGTAATGAGTAGAAAAAGTTTAAGAAGCTCTGATATAGGCCAAGCCCCGCATTTTACATGATAGGATTTGAAGAGTGGTGGATGAGGCATTAGATGGGCCTTATTTGGATCCAGGGAGCAGAAGGGTAGAATGGATACAAGTGACAAAGAAGCAAATTAAAATTTGATATCAGAGGAAAAAAACTCAAAACAAATGACCACTTTCCTAACAATTAAACCTATCGCAATAGAACAGGCTGCCTTGGGAGGTGGTGGATATCTTCTTATTAGAGGTTTTCAGCTGATGGCTCCACAACCACTTGTCTGATATGTTATAGAAAGGGGTTCTATATTATGTATTATACTGTTCTTTATATTTTCTATTATATTTCAGGTTCTGGTGGGACTAAGTGCTGGCCAAAATCTCTATCAATGCTGAAACTGAATTTGTGAAACAAAAGAATAAAACTCAAATTCTACTCCCCACTAAATCCTTCTCGTCCTTTAAATTGTGTGAACTATTGCAAGTCAACTCGTTTGCAGACACTTTTCCCCATCTTTTCTTTTTTTTTAATTTTAATTAATTAATTTATTTTTAGTTTAGAACATTCAGTTCCATAGGTTTTTGAGTTTTAAATTTTTTCCCTTTCCCTTCCCCCTCCCCAAGACAGCATGCAATCTGATATAGGCTCTACAGATATATATTCATATTAAACATATTATCATATTAGTCATGTTATAAAGAAGAATTATAACCAATGGAATGAACCAAGAGAAATAAGAAACAAAACAAAACAAAAAGGAGAGAGGGCAAATGGTATGCTTCGTTCTGCATTCAAACTCCGTAATTCTTCCTCTGGATGTGGATGGCATTTTCCATCATGAGTCTTTTGGAATTGTCTTAGAATCTTGTATTGCTGAGAATAGCTATGTCTGTCAAAGTTAGTCATCCCACAATGTGGCTGTATCTGGGTACAATGTTCTCCTGGTTCTTGCAGTTACTTCAAGGAGACACACACACATGCATACACACACACACACTCACAACCTTCTCTTTTCTTTCCATAATTTATAATGGAATGTGGTTAAAGCAGGCCATATAACCCCTTTCTCCCTCATCAGCTTTTTAGACAACCAAAGCCTTTAATAAGATGATAATAAAGGAGAAAAAATTGGAATCTATTTTGAAGTATATTGACTATTAAGACAGATATGGGTGAACCAATGCTTGAATAGGAGATTACTTAAAATGAAGGAATGAGGGCATTTGGGACTTCAAGGGGACAGGAGGAAGGGTCAGGAAGCAAGGGGAGAAGGGAGGATCTCTGAGCAAAGGAAAAAGTAACTATTTTTAACCAAGGAAGTTTTTTGTGTGGGAATGCAAGTTATACAGAGCTATTCAATACATGGAACTTACTCCAAGATTACATGCCTCTGAGATATGTTTGTGGATCCTTGGGACATTTACATACTGTCACATTGATAGAGTGTCTGGACATCTTTATACGCCCCACAGTACCTACCACAGTGAGACAGGCAGAGAAGATACTCAGTAAATATTTATTGAAAGAAATGAATGAATGAGATTGGAAAAGCTCAGAAGAGCTGGGGATAGGACATTCTTCCAGGTGCAGAGAACAGCTTCAGCCTCCAGTGTAGAAATGGTAGATAAGTAGACTAGAGAGATTCACTTTACTGCAACAAAATAGAAAATATATAGGGATTATGGTGTGTGTGTGTGTGTGTATGTGTGTGTGTGTGTGTGTGTGTGTGTGTGTGTGTGTGTAGGTGGAGGGAAGAATAATGGGTTACATTTATGGGAGCACAGATTTTGAGCTGGAAGAGACCTTGGAGGTAACATAATTCAAATTACTCATTTTACAAATGAGGAAACTCATCGAGAGAAGGCAAGTGAATCCCAAGAGTCATCCAGATAGCAGGGGCTGCATTCTGCCACCCTCATGGTATGGCTGAGCAAACGGAAAACCATCCTTGGAGTCAAGACAATAGCTTCCTAAGGGAATAGGTTGGAAGTACCTTAGAGGCTATCCAGTCCAAATCCTTCATTTTAAAGGTAGGGAGACTGAGGCCTGGAAAGATGAAATGATTCGTGCAAGGTAGTATAGGTAGTAAATGACAGTTTTGTTGTTGGTATAAATATTATCTATGTAAACATATCACAGGAAAATTTTCGACCCCGATGATATCACATGTCTATTTTGACATTTCTTTCTACTTCCTGATCCCAAAGCCCTCACACATAGACAATCTCATGTTATCCTTTTTTTTAAAAAAATAATTTATTTTTAGTTTTCAACATTCATTACAACAAGATTTTGAGTTCTAAATTTTCATCCCATTCCTCCCCTCCCCCCACCTCAAGATGGCATGCATTCTGGTTACCCCTTACCCCATCATGTTATCCTTATAATAGCCTTGGTTATTTTCTTGGTTAGACCCCCTGAGGGGAGAGGCAAGGAAGACACTAGGCTTTTTGGTTTGTTTTTTGTTTTGTTTTCTTTGCAATCTCAGCCGTACTCATAGTAGATTCTTAATAAATGCATAGTGAATTGAATTAGACTACAAAACTGGGGTTCACAGAGATTGATTGATCTCTGAAGAGTCACCCACCTATTACCTAGTATATTTTTTTCTTTTTTTCCCACTAAAACTTAAATGCTTTTTTCCCCCTCAGCTGGCCTTATCTAACAACCAATGAATTTACAAGAATTTATTAAGCACTTACTGTGTACCAAGGCCTGTGCTAAGTGCTAGGGATACTTACATAGGCAAAAACCTCAAAACAGTCTCTGGTATGTGACAGAGTTGAGATTAGAACTTTCCAAATGTAGGACTCATTAAATTGTACTATAATGCAAATTCTCACATTTTTTGGTCTCAGAACACTTTTACATTGTTAAGAATTGTTGAGAACCCCGAAAGAGCTTTTGGTAATATTTTTTGTACATTAATATCTATTATATTGGAAATTAAAACAATTTAAAAATATTTATTATTCATTCAAATAAAAAAACTCATGTTAAGTGATATTTCTTGTAACAAAGAATATTTTCTAAAAATATTAGTAGAAGAATGTCATTGTTTTACTTTTTTTTGCAAAATATCTGGCTTAATAGAAGATAGCTAGATTCTCGTATCTATTTTTGTATTCAGTATGTTGAAACGTGTTGTTTTGATTGAAGCATATGAAGAAAATTCAGCCTCACATGGATGGATATGTAGTTGGAAAAGGGATGAGTGTTTTAATAGATAGATTGTGTCTTAGTATTATTTTTCAAAATATTTAAACCTTGCAGACCATCTTCCCTTCCCTTGAAAGGACTTAGGAACCCCCAGAGGTCCACAGACCATACTTTGAGAAGGGCTGACATAATGGATGGACCCTATTGACCAACCTTGACCATCCATCCCTTCCAGGTCCTGAACAAGGTTATCATTCCCCCAAGCCTACTGACCACTCAGAAAGTTGGGAATTTGAGGGAGAGGAAGGAGGAAAGACAAAAATGAGGGTGATGTCAAGAACAGAAGGCTAGAAAAGGTTCTCTAAAGTGAACTGCATCCAATTAGAAAACGGGAGTGGGGAGAATCTGCTAAAATAGTGCAGCATCTCTTCCACTCTACCTCTAAAATCATCAGTACAGCTGTGACCATTCATCTTTGCTTCAGTCCCAGAGGAGGAGGTGGGTCTTTTCCTTGAAGAGGCAAATTTCTCTATTTGTGCTTTGGTTCCTTCCCTTCTAGGCCAGGATTTGTTTGCCTCATCAATCATATTTCTATCACTCAATTTCTGCCTCTGTGTCTCTGTCTGTCTCCTCCCTGCTCCGCCCCCCCCACCCCAGTACTAGCTTCTGAGGATCATAGAACTGGATCTAGCCAAACTCATTTGTTTTACAGTTGGGGAAACTAATCCTTCATGCAAGGCTATTCCTTAAGCCTGGAAAATAAGCTATCCTCTCTGCCTCTCAGAACCCTTATGTTCCTTCAAGGCTCCACTGAGGCACCGCCTTCTCTCTATAGAATTCCTTAACCCAGGCCCCCATATGCACACGTCACAGCAAAGTGATCCCCCCCCCACAAATTTTCCTAGAGCACTCCTTACCTGTTCTCCCAGACCCCTCCCTTTACATCTTTTAATTATGTTTTTTATCATTATATCAGTTATTTTATACTGACACCCACAGTCTATTGTATCTCTTTCAGTTGTCATAATAACTGTACTATTCTCAAGATTGACTCACATACACACACACACATATATAACATATATAAAATGATATAATCCTATATAATGATGTAAACAATTTGTCCTTATTGATTAATGAGGTTTGTAGTGGTTTTTCCCCCTTGTTTACCTTTTTATGTCTCTCTTGAGTTTTGTATTTGAAGATCAAATTTTCCATTGAGTTCTGGTCTTTTCATCAGGAAGTTCTGGAATTCCTTTATTTCGTTGAATGTCCATCTTGTTGCCTAAAAAACTATGCTCAATTTTGCTGGGTAATTGATCCTTGGTTGTAGTCCAAGCTCCTTTGCTCTTCAGAATATCATATTCCAATTTCTCCTGTCATTTAATATAGAGGTTGAAAGATCTTGCGTGATCCTGACTAGTTCCATGATATTTGAATTGTTTCTTTTTGGCTGCTTGCAGTATTTTCTCTTGACTTTGTAATTCTGAAATTTGGCTATGATACTTCTTGGAGTTTTCTATTTGGGATATCTTTCAGTGGGTGATCAGTGGATTCTTTCAATGACTATTTTACCCTCTGGTTCTAGGACCTCTGGGCAGTTATCTTTGACAACTTCTTCAAAGATACCATTTAGGCTCTTTTTTTCGTTGTGGATTTCCAGTAGACCAATAATTCTTAAGTTGTCTCTCCTGGATCTATTTCCAGGTCAATTGTTTTTCCAATCAGATATTTCACATTTTCTTTTATTTTTTCATTCTTTACATTTTGTTTTACTACTTCTTGATGCCTCATAGAGTCATTAGCTTCCACTTGCTCAATTCTAATTGTTAATGAGTTGCTGTCTTCCTTTTGCTTTTGAGTCTCCTTTTCCAATAAGTTCATTTTACCTTTCAGGGTGTCATTTTCTCTATGTAGATTCTTAATCTCCATAGCCATTTCACTGATCTTATTTTTTAAAGACTTGATTTCATCAGTGTTTTTTTTCCATTTTTTCTTTTTACCTCCTAATTTGGTTTTTAAAATCCTCCTTTAGCTCTTCCAGGAATGCTCTTTGGGCTTGAGACCAGTGCACACTCCCTTTTGAGGTATCAGATCTGGGTATAGTGTCAATGCTGTCCTCTTCCCAATTGGTATTTTGATCTTCCCTGTCTCCATAATAATAATCAATGGTCCTCAGTTTTTTTGTGTTCTTCTTCATGTTGGTTAGCTTTTTCCTGACTTTACAGTGGATTTCTCCTTTTGGGGCTCAGGGATTTCTGTCCCAGCTTTCTTGTTCTGGGAATTGTGAGCCTAGTTACTGGCTTTGTTTATTATAGCCTTTGGTTTCCTGAGGTGTGGGGAGAGGGGTCATCTGGCTGCAGGAAGTCTCTTCAGCCCCTGGGGGTGCTCTCCAGCAATGGTCTCAGCTGTTGTCTGTGCTGGTGTCTGCCACTTCCCTGGCTGTGCAAAGGCAGGTCTGGGCTCCTGGTGTTGACCCCTCTTGGCTCAGCCCCTCTGGGACTCAGGAACTCCCACTGCTCTGCCACTGAAACCCCACTTCTGTCTCCTCTATTCCAGTGTATTTCCTGAGGAATTCTTTGGGTCAGGGAGGGAGGGATGAGAGCCGTTTACCTGGCCATTATGTCTCCTGGAAGTTCAAGAATGTGCGTTTCAGACCTTTGGGCCGCACGCCCCAGAAGTAGATGTCTCATGGCCACATGTCTCTAGTCACTTCGACAGACTCCCATCCTGTGTTGGGAGGCCTAGGGATCTCCATCGGTTTTGTGCTCCCAGCTTTCTCCCAGCCTATATCACTGGCTGGTTTCCAAAGCTGCTTCTCCTTTGGTGTGGTCTGGTGCAGTTCCATGTGCTGGGCGCTCTCCCAGCCTACGGATCTGTCCTCACAACCTTGTGGAATCTCCTGGCTTGAAAATTTGCCCCACTCAGTCTCTAGTGGCTTCTAAATCTCTCAAATCTTCTCAGATTCACTTTTTTAGAGGTATCGGACAGAACTTGTGAGAGAGCTCTGATAAGACACTGTTTTTCCGTGGCCGTCTTGGCTCCAGTATGGCTATGTTTTAATCCTTGCCCAGCTGTGTTTCTGACTCTAGTAACTTTGCCATCATATCCCTATATGGGTGACATGGACATATACTTCTTCCCTTCCACTCTATTATAATGTAAACTCCTTGAGTTCTGACTTTCTTTTTGTCTTAATTTGTATCCCCAGCACTTAGCACAGTGCCTGGCATATAGTAAACTCTTAATAGAGTCTTGTTACCCAGCAATACTGTAAGGATGATCAACTATTAAAGACTTAACTATTCTGATCAAGACAATGATCCAAGACAATTATAAAGGACCTCTGAGGAAATTGTGCTCTCTACTTCCAAAGAGAGAACTGGTGAATTCTGAATGCAGATTGAAGCATACATTTTTACTTTCTTTTTTCCTTTTTTTTTGGTCTGTTTTCTTTTGCAACATGGCTAATATGAAAATATGCTTTGCATCACTTCATATGTACAATTGATATAAAATTGCTTGCATTCTGAAGAAGGGTGGAGGGGTGAGAGGGAGGGAGAGAATTTGCAACTCAAAATTTTAAAAAAAGAAAGCTAAAATTAGAGAAATGCAGATCAAAACAACTCTTAGGTACCACATCACACCTGTCAGATTGGCTAACATGACAAAACAGGAAAATTACAAATGCTGGAGAAGATGTGGGAAAATTGGAACACTAATGCATTGTTGGTGGAGTTGTGAATTGATCCAACCATTTTGGAGAGCTATTTGGAACTATGCCCAAAGGGCTATAAAATATGCATAACTATTGACCCTGCAATATCACTTCTAGGGCTGTATCCCAAAGAAATCATACAAATGGGAAAAGAATCCACGTTTATAAAAATATTTATAGCAGCTTTTTTGTGGTGGCAATAAACTGGAAATTGAGGTAATGCCCAATTGGAGAATGGCTGAACAAGTTATGGTATATGAATGTAATGGAATACTATTGTTCTATAAGAAATGATGAGCAGGTGGACTTCAGAAAATCTTTGAAAGGTTTATATGAACTGATGCTGAGTTAAGTGAGCAGGAAAACATTGTACACAATTATAGATACATTGTGCGATGACTAACTTTGATAGACTTGTCTCTTCTCAGCAATTCAAGGTTCTAAGACAACAGAAAGAATTACAGAGTCTGAATACAGATTGAAGCATACTATTTACTCTCTTTCTCTTTTTTGTTTTGTTTTGTTTTTTCTTTCTCATGGTTCATTCCATTGGTTATAATTCTTCTTTGCAACATGACTAATGTGAAAATATGTTTAATGTGAATGTATATGTAGAGCCTATATCAGATTGCATGCCGTCTTGGGGAGGGAGGAGGTACAGGAGGGGAGAAAATTTGAAACTCAAAAGCTTGTGGAACTGAATGCTGTAAACTAAAAATAAATAAATAAATGTTTAAAAATGAATGTTAAATGTATATGCTATTGGGTAATATATAACAAAATAAATAAAACTATTAAAAAATACTACCAACCAACCCAATGCAGTATATACACTTTTAAGTTCCTGTGAAAGTTGACTTTGCTCATATATTTTTCCTTGTAATAAGAAAGGATTCAATGACGGTAGGATAGAAGAAGGGGAAATGACTGTAAACACAACAGGCAACAAAAAGACTTAAATGAATGAATAAAAAATTATAAAACATCACAAATCACCGTATAGCCACGTCTCTCCCACTCTCTAATTGCGCAATTAATTTTTTGAAACTGTGTTGGAACTCACATGCAGAATTTCATTCTATTTGATTCTCCAACCCTTTGTAGCTTTATATTGCATCCCCCAGATTTCTTCATCAACATTTTGTTGCTTATTTATCTGACTCAGGAAAAGCCAGGCCACGGAGCATCATGGGAGGAAAGCCAAGAGTTAGTTTTGGTAATCAAGCATGACTGAATAAGGCAGTTATTAAAAAACTAATGCAGGAACAATGTTGTTAAAATGTAAAACAAAATAAAACAGAACCCTTTAAAATTATTTCATCATAAAGCAAGATACACATATATATTATAGCTTGGCTCTGGTTTTAGGTTTTTTTTTGTTTCACTTAGGCATCTTGTTTGCATTATTATCTGGAGGTCAGAGTATAACTTTAAAGGAAATCCATAGACTATATCTGCTGATTCTCTTTTTCCCTTCATATTTCTTTATTGAACAAAATTAACTTGAGAACAGACAGAAAAGAATGAGATATTTTATTTGTCATTTAGATAGTTTTATTCTTTGTGGTCATATATATTTCTCCTTGATCTGACAATATATTTCTTTAAGGCAATCAGGAAGGAAACAAGCATTTACTAAGGGCCTACTCTGTGCCAGGTATTTTATAAATATGACCTCATTTCATCCCCACAATAACCCTGGTATATATGGGCCATTATTATCCCTATTTTTACAGATACTAAGGCAGACAGAGGTTAAGTGAGTCATTTACCCAGGGTCACAGAGCTAGAAAGTGTTTGAGACCATATTTGAATTCAGGTCTTCCTTATGTCAGGTCTAGCACTCTATCCACTGCATCAGATGATTCTAGATAAACCTATATATAGTACATAAGACTAAAATATTTAAAAATAATTTAAAAAATATCTGCACATAAAATCAGAAACATATGGTATGAATGAGTGTTGATAGTTCTTTACATTCTGAAGTTACTTTCAGGAGGAAAGGAAGAACTTTAAACGAACAGGAAATCATTAATGATGCCAAATTCACTGTTGCTCCAAGGTCACCACTGAAGCAAGATCAAACACTGTGGGAAGGGAGAGGGAGAGGAGCCTCTGCAGCCATGGGACTTCTGTGTAATTGAATAGAATTTTAATGAGCTTATGAAACACTGTCTTCCTATTGTCCCCCTGAGAATCTGGACAGCCTCTTCCTGGCTCTTATCTCTCCTGCACTTGCTGGCTGTTAGGGAAGAAGATGTTTAGCCTTACAAGAGGGAGGATGATCCAAGCGGTGACCTCTCTTTCTCTCTTAGGTTGAAGATCATGCCAGCCCCCAAAGCTTCCTCCCAAGTCCATACTCCTCATTCTTCTCATAATGTGGATCTCATTCCAGAGCATCCTGAAGCCTGAGCAACAGGATGAGCATCCCTGGTTGAGGTCCCATAATTACAGATTTTTGTATTCTGATTTTTGTGTCTCACTGGCTGCTTGTAAATTCCTTTGTTGGTGGAACTTAAACTTGGGGAGGATTAAAAAAAAGGTGATAGTGGTGGTAAGGGATTTGTGACCAAGGCAATGGTGCACTTGGGTTGCCTTCAACATTGGATTATTTTTATTTACTTTCTGTAATTCAATTATTCATTCACTGACACATTCAACAAACAGTTATTATTACCCACTACTGTATTACGAGTCTTTGTGCCAGGTGTCAGGATACAAAAAACAAAAGTGAAACAATTCTTGCCTTCAAGTAGCTTATATTCTATTGAGTGGATACAACATGCCCATAAGGTTCTGCCTCTGACACATATTGATTACATAACCCTGCATAAATCACATAATCTGCTACTGTCCTAGACCACTCTCTAATACTCTAAGTTGAAGACATGTTATTGATCTGCATCACTAGGTGTTCCATGTACCAGTGAAATCATAGAACCAGATCAACCAAATTAAACTAAACCCAATAACCAACGATACGCATAAAATAACACAAAATAATTTTAAGAAGGAAACAATGGTAACAACTAGGGGAGTTGGGATTAAGAAAGACCTTATGTAAGAAGTGGCACCTGAGGTACATTTTAAATAAAGCTAAGTACTACAAATGGTAAAGGTGAAGTGGGAGATTCTTTGAATCTTAGTGGCCTCCTTTGCAAAGCTGTGGGGTTAGGAAATGGGATGCCATGTGCAGGGTATAGTTAGCAAGACCAATCTGACAAGATTGGAGGCATGTGAAAGGGAATTATATGGAATATGACTGGAAGTATAGGATATGGCCTTAATTGTGGAGGTCCTCTCAAATGCCAGGCTGAGGATTTTGTATTTTGTCCTAAAGGCCACAGGGAGCCATTAATTTTTTTTTCCTTTTTTTCTTTTTGAGGGGGGAAGGCAGGGCAATTGGGGTTAAGTGACTTGCCCAAGGTCACACAGCTAGTAAGTGTGTCAAGTGTCTGAGGCCTGATTTGAACTCAGGTCCTCCTGACTCCAATGCTGGTGCTCTACTTACTGCACCACCTAGCTACCCCTAAAATTTTTTGAGTAGATGGGGTACCATAACAGAGGTGAGTAGTGATGAGGCCTTGAACTACAAAAGAGGTGTGAGTGGAGAGAAGGAAGAGGAAAATGGTCTGAGGGCATGGATTACACACACATAACTAATGTTACTCTTTGGATGTGTGATAAAATCTTGCATGAAATGGCAAACTACACATTTTTTCCTTGGTATCCCCTGTAATAGAATTAATCATGACGCATCATTCTGTCACTGTTGAGAACATAATAAATAATTCTAGTGGGGATTTTAAAGTAATTTAGTAATAATTAAAGTCCACTAAGTGGAGAAAAATTATGACAACTTCAGAATGATAAGATATAGAGGTTATCATTAAAGTATGGGAAAAAGACAAACTGATTAGCTGAGGCACCTCATGCAGTGGAAAGACTTGGAGTCAGAGTGCACAGGGTCAAAACCTAACTCCACTTACTACGTGACCTTGGCAAATCATTTAATCAATCTAGGTCCTGGGTTCCTCATCTCCAAAACAGAAAGCTTGAATAGATGACCACCTAGTTCCTTCTTATTTTTAATATGTGGTCTTGTTCTAACATTGAGAAATCATTTCTGAGCACCTCAATAAAAGGATTTGTTATATGAAGTTTGGATTCAGTCAAAGGGCCTCATCTGAGGACTTAGAGGGCCATATTTGGCCTTGAGGCCATAGGTCCCCCACCCCTGATTTATACCTTACATTATGGCTTATTTCTCTTGAAGGGGAGAGGAGGAGAACAGAAGATATTTAATATATAGTATAAATTAGGTATGGTATAGGTGACTATTCCTACAAACAAATGTTAAACATAAATGACTCATAACAGATGAACAGAATGACTTGAAAGATTCAGTAATTTAACTTATAACTACTGTTGTAATCTTCCAGGAGGCTAACACTTAATCTTCATAAGAACATAAAGGCACTTTTCAAGCCTGCTTATTAGCCATTTTATACTTCACCTCGGGTTTGCGCTGTCTAAACATGTCTGCTGGGCTAGTCCTCTTGATGGTGGCCATCCTAAGAGCTTTGGAATAGTTACTTGAAGATTGTTCTCCTGCTACCATTGAGCTACCATCCAAGGGCACCCAGGACCTCTGGACCTCTTGAACTCATAAGGTAATTTCTAAACTTAGATCCTAAAAGTGATGGGCAGCTGCTAGATTTTGTTGGGAAGTGGTAGGGGGAGTCATGATTCCCCTAGAACTTCAGTAAAATCACTTCAGCAGCTGTGGAGATCAACTTGAATTATAGAGGCCAATTAGGAAGCTATTACAATAGTTTAGGTGAGAGGTGAGGGCCTGAGTTAGGGTGGCAGCGAAGCGAGAGAATGGAACATGGGTGAAGAATGTGTAGAGAAAGATTACAAGATTTGGTAACTGATTGGATATAAGGAATAAGTGAGAGTGAAGAATTGAGGATAATATTAAAATTGTGAACTTGGGCGACTGGGAGCATGATGGTTCCTTTGAATATGGAAGTTCAGAAGATGTATGGGTTTTGGGGAAAAGATGAGTTGTCTTTTGAATATGTTGAGTTTGAACTGTCTATGGTATATGCAATTTGAAATGTCCAAAAGACAGCACCACGGGACTAGAGATCAGAAAGACACTAGGACTGGACATATATATCTGGGAGTCATCTTCATAGAGATGATAAATTAATCCACAGGAGATGATGAGTTCAGGACATGAGAGAGCACAAAGAGTAAAGATAAGTGAACCCAGGCAGAGCTTTGGGCATCATATGGATAGAGATCTAGCAGAGGAGTCTGAAAAGTAAGGATCATGTGGGGAAGGGCAGAATAAGGAAAACAGTGTCATGAAAATGCAGAAGAAAAGGATATCTAGAAGGAGAATGTAATCAATGGTGTCAAATGCTACGAAGAAGTCAAGGATAAAGATTGAGAAAGGGCTATTAGATATGACAATGAAGAGTTTACTGATAACTTTGGAGAGAATAGTTTCACTAGAATGATGAGGTAGGAAACCAGATTGCAGAGGGTTTGGAAGAGCATAAAAGAAGAGGAAGTGTAAACACTGAGTATGGATGGCTTTCTGGAGGAACTTAGCTAAGAAAAGGAGGAGAGGTAGCAGATTATAGTGAGAATGGATCTGGTAAGGTTTTTGTTTTTAAGGATAGGGAAGACATGAGTGTATTTGAAGGTAGCAGGAAGGAAATGCTAAATTGGGAGAGACTAAAGATTATAGAGGGAGGCGAGGACAGTGGAAACAATCCATCAGAGGAGAAGATGGGATGTGATTAAGAACAAATCTAGAGGGGCAGGCCTTGGCAAGATGGAGGGCCACTTTTTCATCAGACATTAGAATGAAGGAGGAGAGAATGAGGAGTGCTGTAAACGGGTTGATTGCCTTCTAGTAGTAAGATTGGAATGTAGGCATTTCCTCTTCTAGGCTTCATTTCTATCTTTTCCCGTGACATTTAAACACTGAAGTAAGTTGTTCCGTAGTAACCTGGAAGAGTGAATATGCCTCCTAAGTGCATGACTGTAAGGCAGAAACCCTAATATTGGAAACAGTTGGACTTATTTTAAATTCATTGTATTTCTTGCATGACCAGCCAAGATATGAGTTGCTTCTTTGCTCTATTTAAGATATTTGTTTGTTTCTTTTTTCTTCATGGTAAATTTTTATCTCATCTTTTATTGAGAAGCAGCAGAGTTTTTCCACTGGGATATATTTTTTGAAAGTTCCTCTAAACATTAAATATATCATGAAATGTATCTCTTTTTGAAAATTAAAATAGTTCAGGCCCAATCACTGAGAAAGTGTAGGAGAACTTAGCATTTTTTTTTGTCTGTAAAATGGGGTGTTTCATGAGGGCCAGAAGGAATAATACATGCAAAGTGGTTTCCAAACTTTAAATCACTTTATAAATGTTATCATACATCCTGAGGAATCTGTGAGAGGCAATCTGCCATCTCCTCATTGCCTTCTTCACCATCATTACCATCCTCTTCCCTATGTTTAGCCTTCTTCTTATCTTTTTTGAGAGAGTTTAGTGAGAAATGATCCAAGGAAAGTTTTTATCTTATTTATTTTATTTTATCTTTATTTTATGTAATGTCTTGTAGGCAATTACACAGATGGACAAAATAACTCTTATTGAATAAAAATATTTATAATGGAATAAAAGTATTAGAATAAATATTTGTAATGAATGCATTAATTAAATTATTAATAATTAATTAAAATTAATAATTACTAAATATTGTAAATAAATTAGAAATTGAATAAAAGTATTAGTCTTCTGTAGCCTCACTGAAAGCAAATTTCCTCATGTCCTTCAACTTTTCCCTCTTTAGATTTTAGTTACCCCTTTGTTTTAGCTCTTATTTTGTCTAATCTGGGTAAAGGGATGAAATTATTTCTTATGGTTACTCTGCCATGATATGCAACACATTTGCTGTCAGCCAATTTGGAGCTTCGGTGGTATTGATCAAAAGCTGTATGAATTCCTTGCCTGTGACTAGTAATGCCCATAACCAGTTTAGTCACAAGATAGCACTTGTAAGTAATGATATCATTTATTTATTCAGTGTAATTCATGGTGCTCCACATCACCTGCCCTTATGAATGAAAGTGAGGTTATGGGCATTTTTAATTTTTTTTGGAGGTTTGTTACTTTCTTGTCATTCTAGAACATGAAGTTGCACTTATTTGCTCTACCATTTTCTTCATCAAGTTACTCATAACATGTTTTAAGTGGAGCTAGCCTGCAACCCAATGCCAATATGTCTGTTTCTCTGACTCAGGTTGGATCACTTTGGGGCACTAGCCTAAACAGTTGTATTGCCAGAGCCCAACTCAGCAAGGCTTTAGGGTTCCTGCTAGGCTTTCACAGCTACCATAATTAGTCAACTAATCGACCAATGAACATGTGCTTATGAAGTGTGTACACCTGCCAGGCACAATGGTAGGTTTTAGGGATATAAGTAGAAAGAATCAAACAATCCTTATTCTAAATGAGCTTCCATTCTAATAGGAAAGGCTACAAATGCAAGGTATTAGCTTCAGGGCACATGAAGTCTCAATTATTTATCATCTTTGCTTGAGTTCTCCTACTTTTCTGTTGCTATCTCGCCTCCTAAGAGAGGTTAAGTGCCAACCTAACTCCAAGGGTTTATTACTATTATAACTTTTATGAATGCAGAGTGAATTATTCTTAATTAGTAGAGAAGGGGTCAGAATTTTATCCCTGATGAAACTGTGAGTAAGGAAATATTTCATTTGTTATCTCTTTTCCTACATGGTTTTCTCAAATTGAACATATTTCAGGTGTTCATTTTCTAAGCTTCCACCTTTGGTTTAAGCTAAAATAAATGACTTCCTGTCTTAAGCTGCTGTAGAGTGATGTTATCTGTACACGTTGTAGAGGAAATGACCCTGCATCATTTGTATATTGGTTCACATTCATTATCTACTTTGAGATAAATGACCTATATCAATTTAAGGACATCAGACTTAGACTTGACCTCCAGGTAAAAACTGCATTTGGTCACTGTTGGGTCCTGCCTTCCCATCTAAGATATACTTTGCATACTCTACCCTGGCTCCATGGGGTGAATTCATTGAACAATCTGTTTTTGATATCTGGCACTCACCTGGCTCTTTAATTAACCAATCATCAAATACTTATTAAGCAACTACTATGTGGGAGGCACTGTGCTAGACACTGAAGTACAAATACAAAGAATGAAGCAATCTGTCACCATTTATGCTATATTTTTTCCACTCTTTAGTTATATTTCATATTAAGTGATCATATGTAATAACAAGTTAATATTGTATCAACTTTTCCTGACTTTCCATATATTAATATAATTTGAAATTATTCTTCCTCCTCATCTAAAAATTCACTGTGGATTTAGTCCCTTCAACTTGACCAACTCTGTATGTCTATAATGTCCCAAGCTTCCTATTTTCTGACATCCTTTCCATTGTACTGGTCAGTTGGAGTTCCCCATTTCCTTTAGGCCTCTCTAGTGAACTGGCATAATCTAGCCTTCCTTCCTCAATTTGGGACAAATACAGAGCAACTGCCTCTCCATAAAAGTTAGAAGATATTATCCAATAATGGTAGGTATCAGCAATGAGTGGGACTCTTGGTCCCCTTCTACAAGAGATATTTTTCCTTCCTTCCTTCCTCCTTCCTTTCTTCATCACAAGGGTACAGCCAAGTCCTCTGTTGACCTGTCATCCCTTGTTTTTGTCACATGACTGGCTCATCTTCTCTTTCTGTCACATAATGCCTTAATGGCATCATTTACTTTTGTTCTTTGGATATATATATATATATATATATATATATATATATATATGTATATATATACATATATATTTATATACATATATATGTATGTGTGTGTGTATATAATATATATATATATATATATATATGATATGTATGTGTGTGTATTTACATTTATATATATTCTCTAACCTTAAAATAGACCACCTAGGTGTCTCTGTTGTTGATTTGGCCGTAACCAATGTATTTCCATGGGCCTGACTAATTTTAAAATTTATATTTTTAGCCACAAATGCTGAGACCTCACATTGATAACCCAAATGAAGATTGTAAATAAGTACAGTAATTTATCATTCTAGGAAATCATACCCTTTCTTCAAGAGGCAGCTAAGTAGAGAGAGAAGGTCATTCAGGTTGGAACCTAGATTCCAATCCTTCAGCTATGGCCAGCTCTGTGACCATGCACTTAAACTTTGCATGTTAGTTAGCCCCTTTGAGCCCCAGATTTATCATCTTATAAAAACAGAATGACAAATCCTGTTGTCCCTACCTCACTGGGTTGTTTTGAGGAGCAGATGAGATAATGTAGACCCAGTGCTTTGTGAACCCTAAACTACCACATAAATGTCGGTTATTGCTACCTATTTTATACCTTTCCTGTCCCCGCTCCCCCATGAAGGACTACTTAAACAGGGGAATCTGCTGCCTCAGAGCCACATATGGCCTTCTAGGTCCTTGGGTATGGTCTTTTGACTGAGTCCAAGTTTTACAGAACAAATCCTTTTATTATGTGGATTTGTTCTGTGAAGTTTGGATTCAGTCACAGGGCTGCACTTGAGGACCTAGAGGGCCACATGTGGTCTCAAGACTGCAGGTTCCCCACCCCTGCTTAAACTCATAGTACCAGGATTTTTCCATACTTCCTGGGATTTATTAATTACTTATCTGTGCGGCTGGCTGATCTCTTCTCCCTAATGTCCAGTGAAGACTTTTCTGGTTACATGCTATAGAAATAATACCTGTAGCTTAATAGCTAGAAAACCAGCCTCAGAAACCAGAGGACATGGATTCAACTCTGACCGTTGACATATGCTGGCTCTGTGACCCTAGGCAAATCACTTGACCTCTCAATGCTCTAGGCAACTCTTTAAGACTGCAAGTGTCAGGGATGGTATCAGCATACTTTGGAAAAGGGAGCTCTCTCACCTGGGAATTCCTTATACCAGGGGTAGGGAACCTGTGGCCTTCAAGTCTCATGTGGTCTTCTAGGTCCTTAAGTGTGACCTTTTGACTGAATCCAAATTTGGATTTGTTCTGTAAAATTTGAATTCCGTCCAAAGGCCACACAGTCCAGTACCTATCCCCTCCCATCCCCCTTAGACTCTCATCCTTCACATTTGGATGCTTCTGCTACACTCTGGTAAAGAATGTTTCCTAATGCCAAGGCCACAGGCTTTGAATGCACAAATCATGGATTTCCCTCTTTTGTTATTGAGGGGACAGTGACTCTTGCATGAATCCTTACATGATTAGGCAGAATGTGATGCTCACCGAGTCACCAGAAGAGTTTGACTGCCAGAGGCAGCTTAGGGGATTTACTGAGCTTCCTACAATGGCAGAAGAAGCAGCAGGGCCATTGAATAAGCTAATAAATATTTTGAAAGGACCCGGTTTGAATCTTCCTGTGATAGCTGGTTTAAAAAAAAAAAAAGCATGGCTAAGGATGAGGAAAGCAAGCCCAAAGCAAAGAACCTTGTGATTTTCTGCACGTTTGGATAGGATCCCATCTACACAGGGCTCTCTGTCTCATGTCCCAGGATTCCTAGTGACTTGATCTCTATAACATCTCCCTATAAAGCCTTTTATGAGCTCTGCTAAATGTAGTATATAAAAATTAAATTGTATTGAAGGTCAAGGAAGGAAGGACATTCTGGTTAATCTTGTTACACTTGTCATTTTTCATACCACACGGTTAATGGTCATCTCTTTGCACAGGCACAGGGTTATTTGTGTTTACGGGCTGGAGGGCTTCTAGCATAGAAAGGTTTTGATGACGAGTATTGCTTTGTTGGGATTTTTGCCACTCAATTCAACAAATATTTTTTAAGTCCTACTGTGAGCAAGGCTGTTTGCTTGGTGGTAGGGATACACAGACAAAAGATGAACTGGTTCTGCCTGTAAGGAGTTTATATTCTACTTGGCATGGGCTGGGGAAAAATATAGCACTGATTCGGATACTCAACTGAGCTCTGGTGAATATTCACTCTGGTGATTCAGAGGACAATGCATCTCTGCCCACCCATCTTGTGTGACTCTTATACGTGCTCTCCACTAAATTTGCCTCAGGAGGTCCATCCAACATGGGAGTTTTCCTCACTGCCTGTTGACATTAAGGAAACGACAAGGAGACACTTTTCGAGGATGTCCTGTAAGGGATTCTTGGTCAAGTGCAAGTTAGTCCAAATGGTCTCTGTCTGAAGTCCTGTGGGCCACACTGAAGGCACATATATACACATACATATACACACACATATATACATATATATGTATATATATACACATATGCACACATATATATTTATATATATACATATATATATATATATACTCATGCATATATGTGTGTATGTTTGTGTGTGTATGTATAAGTATATATATATTTGCCTTGGAGACAGAGTTACTTGTAAAGGGTTTACATTTTATTTTCATTTTTAAATAAGTTTCTTCTGTAGCATTATAAATAACATTGAATGACATTTATATAATGTTTTAAGGTAGGATAACACTAATGTAATCTAAATGCCAAATCCCCTTGGTATGGGACTTTCTCCTTAGTGGTGGAAATCGATGCCACATGCCTGTGTGAGGAGTGCTGTGGAGTTAGAAGAGGGATTCAATTTATTGACTTTCTTCAAGTCTCTTGAGTTTCTTCAGGATCTTTCCTCATCCAGCTTTGAGAGAGGAGATGGATGATGTTAACGAACCCTAGTTTAGGTTGCTGAGGGGAGAATGAGACTCTGGGAAGAAGCCAGAATGAGAAGAGCTGGCAGTCTTCATCATGTCCCCATCCCTAGCTTGAGCTTCCAAGAGGTTCAGTGTGACTCACCCATGGTCACAGCACTAGTAAGTGTCAAAACTGGAAATAGGCCTTTTGATTGGAGGTTCCACATTATTTGCATGACAGCATTATCTTCTCTTAGCACTGATCAGATAAATAATTACTCAAAGTGGCTCTTTATTCGGAATATTGCTTTTCTGGCCCATGGTCTTGCTCTAAATCTCTATTCCCCTGCCCTCTTTTCTTCCAGAGCTTC
Organism: Trichosurus vulpecula; assembly: GCF_011100635.1. Lineage (NCBI taxonomy): Eukaryota > Metazoa > Chordata > Mammalia > Diprotodontia > Phalangeridae > Trichosurus > Trichosurus vulpecula. Next base: position 105,357,620 of record NC_050578.1, on the reverse strand, counting down.
CTCAAATGTAGAGCCAACCAAATCTTCCTTAGCTTGTTACTGTAGAGACTTTGGGGAGTTTCTCCTTGAGTGAGACATAGAGTCCTCTATCTTGGTAGAGCTTCCTCCCAATGGGAGAGCTCTTTCACTCTGTATTGTCTGGTATGTATTTTCTAATACACACACACATGCACGCATGCACACACACATATACATGTATATATATATACATATATACATACACACAAATATGTATATATACATATATATAATGTGTATATATATATATACACACAAGCACACCCTCTCTGATGTTTGTTTTGGATAAATGAGTTTCTTTGCTACTTGCAATATGTGCTCATTCTGGAACTTGTATTTGATAGGAAGGAATTCAGGCCTTGGATATAAAGCTCGGGGTCCCACTTCCTCCATTAATGACTAGCAATCAAATATTTAGCTTGAATCCATAAACTACAGTCTTTAGGCCAAGGAGTAGGGACCTAGAGGGCCACATGTGGCCTTGAGACCATAAAAAATCACTTATGAGGGGCATAGAGTTGGTTTTCTTATATCATATTCAATATTTTATCCAATTTACATGTTGTTTCTTTTATATTTTACTAATTTAACTTAAAAATAAACTTTGCCTTTTACTCATCAAAAAATAAATTGTTTTATTATTGATGGGCAAATGCCAGTAATGCAAATTTAACTTAAAAGTAAATGAAGTCACTTTTTTTGGAAGAGCCACCTGTGAAACATTTACCAGCACACCCCTGCTAACTGCTCACAAAATGTACGTATTGAGATTCCTTTGGCTCAGCCTCTGAGAGCCCTGTTTTCTATGATAGGATTCTAGCTGAGGTGCTTGGTATTTGTTCTCTATAGCCAAGGCTTGAGCCTTCTGCCTGTGTTTCCCTACTTTTAGGTATGAGTGAGTAGTACCCCAATTCACTTTAACCCCTTAATATCGATCTGCATTCAGACTCCATCAATCCTTTCTCTGGATATAGATACCATTTTCCATCATGACTCTTTTGGAACTGTCTTTAGTACTTGCATTGATAAGAAGAGCTAAGTCAATCACAGTTGATTATCTCAGAAGGAAGGAACTGGAGGTGGAGGGCAAGGAGGAGACACTTTAAAGGGTCTCTAGCAGCAGGTAGGATTTGTGCTGAGTCTTGAAGACAGAATAGAGGAGGCAGAAGTGAAGAGGGAGAACGTTCTAGGAATGAATGCAAATGGCAAAACATCAGATAATTTGATAATTAAAACAAGCAAAACAATTACCATTTACTAAGTGCCTACTACGTACCAGACACTATACTAAGTGCTGGGGATACAAATTTTAACAAAAGATAATCAGAAGAAGGCCAATGTGATCTTGTAGAACGAACATCAGAAGGTACTCAAGCTCTGGAATGGCAGCCTTTTACACTGTGATCCTTAGCAGGCCACTGGACTATTAAAAACATAGCCACAGGTCTTCTTAGATTTCTCTGAGACCATACCTTTCATCATTTCTTATGGAGCAAAAATGGTCCATTCCATTCACATACCGTAATTTGTTCAGTCAGTCCCCAACTGACGGGTGCCCCTTTAGGATGCGGGGCTTTTTTGCCATTACACAATGGACACTGTAAATGTTTTTGGACATATGGATCATCTTCAATAACACTGGTGCAAAGGGGAGTGAGCACAGCAATGGGAGCAATTTATATGTAATTAGGAACTGGGCAATGACTCCAGTGCTTGTGAGCATGTGCAAATTATGGCTGATGCAATTCCCATTTGGAAGAGGCTGTGGAGCATGGTTGTGGGAAAGCCATGATGATGTATAATGGAAGTGACTAGGAGAGATATGTGGAATGCACAAACATTTGGTACCTGGTTCTGGTGGTCTGTTAACCACAATGTGAGGAGGAATCACTTTGACTGGCTGGAGTTATATAGCCAGAAATGTGATTCATTCATAAGGCACTAGGAGAAGGGAATAGACATTTATTTGTTTATTTTTAATAGTATTTTATTTTTTCCCAATTGTATGTCACAATAATTTTTAGCATTCATATTTACAAGACTTTGAGTTCCAAATTTTTCTCCCTCCTTGCCCTCTACTCTTCCTAAAATGGTAGGCAATTTGACATAGGTTATATAATGCAATTATGTAAAACATATTTCTATATTAGTCACAGTTGTGAAAGAAGAAACAGATCAAAAGGAAAAAAAAAGCAAAAACAAAGTGGAGGAAAAAAGTATGTTTTGATCTGCACTCATAGTCCATCAGTTCTTTATCTGGACGTAGATAGCATCATGATTCCGGTGTAATCATCTTCAATCCTTGCGTTGCTGAGAAGAGCTAAGTCATTCATAGTGGATCATCATACAGTATTGCTGCTACTGTGTACAATGTTTTCCAGGTTCTGCTCATTTCACTTTGCATTAGTTTGTACAAATCTTTCCAGGTTTTTCTGCAATCTGCCTGTTCATCATTTCTCATTTCACAGTAGTATCCTATTACATTCACATACCACAGCTTATTCAGCCATTCCTCAATTGAAAGGCATAACCTCAGTTTCCAAAATTTTGCCACCATGAAAAGGTCTGCTATAAATATTTTTGAGCATGTAGGCCCTTTTCTCTTTTTATGATCTTTGGGGTTCAGACCTACCACTGGATCAAAGGGTATGCACAGTTTTATAATGCTTTGGGCATAGTTTCAAACTGTTCTCTAAAATGATTGGATCAGTTCACAACTCCACCAATGGTGCATTAGTGTCCCAATTTTCCCTCATCCTCTTCAATATTTGTCATTTTCCTTTTTTGATCATGTTAGCCAATTCTGATAGATGTGAGGAGGTACTTTGGAGTTGTTTTAATTTGCATTTCTTTAATCAAAATCACTTCTTTGTATGCCTTTAGATAGCTTTGATTTCTTCATCTGAAAACTGCCTGTTCATATCCTTTGTCCATTTATCAATTGAGGAATGGCTTGTTTTCTTATAAATTTGACTCAGTTCTCTATATATTTGAGAAACGAGGCCTTTATCAGGGACACTTGCTGTAAAGATTGTTTCCTAGCTTTCTGCTTTCCTTCTAATCTTGGTTGTTTTGGTTTTGTTTGTGCAAAAGCTTTTTAATGTAATATAACCAAAGTTATCTATTTAACATTTTGTGATGCTTTCTATCTCTTGTATGGTCATAAATCTGTAACTCACTTAACTTCTCTAAGAATTTGGTTGCTATGCTACTTAGTGCATATATGTTTAGTATTGATATTACTTCATTGTCTATGGTACCTTTTTAGCAAGTGTAGTTTCCTTCCTTATCTCTTTCAATTAGTTCTATTTTTGCTTCTGCTTTGTCTGAGATCATGATTGCTACTCCTGCTTTTTTTTTAAATAAAGCTGAAACATAATAGATTCTGCTTTGGCAGAATCCTTACTTTTACTCTGTGTGCCTCAAGTGTTTTTCATAAACAACTTTCTGTAAGATTCCAGTTTTTGATCCACTCTGCTATCTCCTTCCATTTCATGGGAGAATTCATCCCATTTATATTCACAGTTATGATTACTACCTGTGTATTTCTCTCCACCCTATTTTTTGCCTGTTTGTCCTCTCTCTTCTTTCACCCTTTCCCTCTTCAATAGTTTTTTGCTTCTGTCTACCACCTCTGCCCTCTCTTCTGTCAGTTGCTTCTCCCTTTACTTAATCTCCTTCCTTAATACTTTACTGTTAGGTAACATAGATTTTTATATTCAACTCATTGTGTATATTATTCCCTCTTTGAACCAATACTGATGAGACTAATGTTCAAGTGATGACCTTTGCCAACTCTCTCATCTTTCCCTAAACAATAAGAGTTTTTTGCACCTCTTCCTGTGAAATAATTTATCCCATTCTACCTCTCCCTTCCTTCTGCACCCAGTGTACTCCTCTTTCTCATCCCTTAAATATATTTTTTTAATTCCCTCAAATTCACAAATATACCTGTACCTTCTGTCTATGTGTATTCCTTCTAGTTATACTATTAGTGATATAATTTTTAAGAATTACAAGTATCATCTTCCCATATAGGGATGTGAACAATTCAGCTCCACTGAATCCCTTTAAGTTTTCTTTTCCCCTTTTCCATTTTTAGGCTTCTTTTGAGTCTGACTCCATCAGATGAAACTTTTTCCTGAAGTATTATGCTTAATTTTGCCGGGTAAGTGATTCTTGATTGGAGCACTAGCTCCTTTGCCTTCCAGAATATCATGTTTCATGATCTCCAATCCTGTAATGTTACAGCTGCTAAGTTCTGTGTAATCCTGATTGTGGCTCCCTGATATTTCGAATGTTTCTTTCTGATCACTTGCAGTACTTTTTCCTTGACCTGATGGTTCTGCAATTTGGTTATCATGTTCCTTGGAGTTTTTATTTTGGTATCTCTTTCCTGAGGTGATCAGTGGATTCTTTCAATGCCTATTTTGCCCTCTGGTTCCAGGATATCAAGGCAACTTTGCTTGATAATTTCTTGAAAGATGCTGTCCAGGTCCTCCTTTTGATTATTACTCTCAGATAGTCCAATAATTCTGACATTGTCTCTTTTGGATCTATTTTCCAGGTCAGTTGTTTTTCCAGTGAGGTATTATATATTTTATTCTATTTTTTCATTCTTTTGAATTTGTTGGATTGATTTTTGGTGTTTGATAGAGTTCTTAGTCTCCACTTGCCCAATTCTGACTCTTAAGGAATTGTTTTTTTTCGGTTAGCTTTTGTATCTCCTTTTCTATTTGGCCAATTCTACTTTTGAAGCAGTTGTTTTCTTTTTCCAAGTTGTTGACTATGTTCATCATTCTCATTCATCACTCTCTTTTCCTTTCCCAATTTTTCTTCTTCCTCTCTTATGTGATTTTAAGCTCTTTTTTGAGCTCTTCCATGAATTCTTTCTGGGCTTGAGACCACTTCCCGTTTTTCTTTAGGGTTTTGCCCGTAAATGTTTTGACATTGTTGTCCTCTTCTGAGTTTGTGTCTTGATCTTCCCTGTCACCATAATAACTTTCTATGGTCAGATTTTTTGATTGTTTTTTGCTCATCTTTTTTGGCCATTTTTCTTTATTTTAAATTAGAGCTGTGCTTCTGGAGTGGAAGGAGCACTGTCTCAGGCTTCTTGTGCCAGTGACTGCAGACCCTGGCTATTTACCTGGTGCTGCACTGATGTTGCCTGAGGCCCACAGGGGATTCTCTTGGTGCTGCATTAAGGAGGTGAGAGGTGGGGGGTGGCTAGTGCTGCTGCAGGCCAAAGGGGTATGGCCCCTTACTGGGTGCTGAGCTGGGGTCCCAGCCCTGGTTTCTTGTGTATATGCTGAGGCTGGTATTTCTGCATTTCCTCAGGGCTACACTGAAGCACTGGGCAGTCTGCCTGCTAGAAGTTGCCTGTTCACCTGGGGCTATGCTGAAGCACATTATGATTCTCAGGGCTGGAATCTGCCCATTCTCCTGGCTATGCTGAGGCATGTGGGGTGTCCTGGTGCTGGCATTTGACTACTCCACTGCACTTGGGCTCAGGATCTCCTCTGCTTTGCTGAGGTGGGGCTTGCTGCTGGCTTACTGGGATGCTTCATGTCCTCAACTGTGTTCCTCTTTTACTCAAGTGAGACAGACGTTTCATGCTAATCTTCCAAGTTTCTTGGACTAAAACATTGTTCGACCCTTTTTTTTGCTGATTCTGCTCTTTCAGGATTTGTTTTGGGGTGCTATTTTAGGGTTGTTTGGAAATGAATATGGGAAAATTACAGTGATTTATTGCTCACTCTGCCATCTTGATTTAGAATAGGCATTTATTAAGCACCTACTTAGGTGGCAAGAACTTTCTTTTTGGGGTCTTCAAGAACAGTGGCTGTTGCACCTTCAGGAGAAGTGGCAGGCTGCAATCCACAGAGGTTACTTCCCAGGATAAGGAGAAAAGAACAAGCATTTCCTAAATGCCTACTCTGTTCCAGGTATTGCACTTAAACATTTTACAAGTATTATATAAAAACAACCCTGAAAGATAGGTGCCATCATTATCTTGATTTTATAGTTGAAACAACTGAGGCAAACACACTTGCCCAGGGTCACACTGCTAGAAAGTATCTGAGGCTGAATTTGAAGTCAAATCTGCCTGATTTCAGGCCCAGCATTCTACCTACTGTGCCACTAACTGCCTCAGGTGCTTTATTAGTGACCAGGACTTTATGCTTTCTTGTCATCACCTCTTCCAATCATCTGGCATTTCTGTGAGAGACAATGCAGCAAAGGGAAAGGCTTTGGTCTCTCTGCAACTGGTGTTAACACTTAGCACCAGAAAATGGGCTCCAGTTCTTTGCCTAAGTGCTTATTCATTCATTTTTGGTTAAAGTTACTACAACTTTATGAGTTTTGAAAAGTCAGGAGAGTGAATCACTGGGATCACAAGGGTTCATCTAGTGATGATGCCACATTTGCCAGGAAGTTGATACACCAATGCTGTGTGGAAACTACCATAAGTCTGGGCCCACTCTCCCTCTGGACTGGGGTGGTACTAGAGGGGAGAGTATGCCCCCAAGGTGTTATGGGCAAATGTTTGTACTTCTGTTCTTGCTATAGCTTTAAAGTTAATACCCCCTTTGTAAAAAGCTAATTGATGGTAATTTGTTAAATGGAACTGGGGTACTAGTCACTGTGGTTAACAATGAGGGGAATACACTCAGAATGGGGGCTTGAGCCAATGGCATTAGAGAAAGATACCCTAAAACCTCTCAGGTAACCCTGGAACTCTGACAGAGAGATAGAACTTGCCTCATTCTGGAACAATTAGGTTAAAGTAATTGTGACATAGATAATAACAATATTGAAAATACAAACATCTATTTGTCTGACTGATACTTCCCAGACTCCTTTGCTGGATTGTCATCTTCTCTCCCCTTGCCTAAATTCTGACTCATTTTCTCTCTCTCAATGCTCTCTCAGTCATTTTAATCATTTCTCCAGGTTCAATGATCATTTATATGCAGATGAGTCTCTATATCTTGCTCTAATCTCTCTTCTATATTCCTGGATATCTCGTAGATTTCTCAAATTCAACAGAATTCGTTGCATTTACATGTAAAGACAATTTTTAGCATTCATCTAAAAGTGAGTTTCAAATTTTCTCCCTCCCTTCTTCCCTCCCTCCCTTTTCCCCTTAGGAATTTTAAGTGAGTTGCATATGCACAATCATGGAAAACATATTTTTATATTAGTAATGTTGGGAAAGATGAAACAGACCGAAAGGGAAAAAGCCAGATATAGATAAAGAAAGTAAAAATAGTATCCTTGGATCTACATTCTCACTCCATCAGTTTTTTCTCTGTATGTGGATAACATTTGCCATCATGAGTCCTTTAGAATTGTCTTGGGTCATTGTATTTCTGAGAATAGCTAAGTCATCCATAGTTGATTATCACACAACATTGCTGTCACTGTGTACAATGTTCCCCTGGTTCTGCTCACTTCACTTTACATCAGTTTATGTAAGTCTTTCCAGGTTTTTCTGAAATCCACCTGCTCATCATTTCTCATGGCACAATAGTATTCCATTACATTCATATACCACAACTTGTTCAGCCATTCCCCAATTGATGGGCATCCCCTCAATTTCCAGTTCTTGGTCACCACAAAAAGAGCTGCTATAAATATTTTGTACATGTAGATCTCTTCCCCCTTTTAATGATCTCTTTGAGATACAGACATGGTAGTGGTATTGTTGGATCAGAGGGTCTGCACAATTTTTAGCCCTTTGGGCATAGTTCCAATTTGTTCTCCAGAATGGTTAGATCAGTTCACAACTCTACCAGCAATGCATGAGAGTCCCAATTTTCCTACATCCCTCCAACATTTATCATTTTCCTTTTCTGTCATATTAAACAATCTGATAGGTGTGAGGTAGTACCTCAGAGTTGTTTTAATTTTCATTTCCCTAATCAATAGTAATCTAGAGAATTCATTGCATTGCTACCAAAACCCATCCAGCCACCAAACTTCCTTATTCTTGTTGATGCAATCGAAATCTTTTCAGTCACCCAGATTTGAAACTCTAAAGTCACTCTCTACTCTTCCTTCTCTCAACCTCCTTATCAGTTGTCTCTAGTCAATCCTACTTCTATGACATCTCTTGCATTCATCTCTATTCCCACAACCTTTACCCCAGATGAGGCTCTCATTTCCACTTCTCTAAAAAGTTACAATAACCTCCTAATTGGGCTCCCTGCCTTCATTCTCTATCCTTTCCAGTCTATCCTCAAAATGGGTGTCAGATGTATGTCTCTAATGCAAAAGTATGACAACGCCATTGCCTGGTTCAAAAAGCCTCAGTGATTGACTATTACTTTTAGGATAAAATACAAAATCCTTAGCCTGGCACTCAAAAGTTACCACCATCTGGTCCTCACCTGGCTTTGCAGCCTGGGTTGTAATCACATTGGCCTATCAGTGGTTCTGTGTATGTGACATTTCATCTTCTACCTTTTCTCAGGCTGGGTCTTGTGTCTGGAATGAACTCACTCTTCACCTCTGTCTCTTGGAATCCCGGTTTCCTCCCAAGCACCGCTCAGGTTCTACTTGAGGCTGTTTGTGATCCTGCTTGCTGCTGACACACTCTCTTTCTTGAAATTGCTTTGTATTAGAATCATAGCACCAGAGATTTAGAACTGGAAAGGGTTTTACATCTAGTTAATATTTGTTCACCTGCATACGTGTGGTTGTCTCCTGCTAAAACGTGAGCTCCTTGAGAGCAGGAAATCCCTCATTTTTCTTTATATTTCCAGCACATGACACAGTTCCTGGCAAAGTCAGTGTTTAATGAGTGTTTGTTAAATGTTGAATGACTCATTGTTTAATCTTTCTGTGCCTTCATTTCCTCAAATAAAATAAATGTAAAATATGTATTATACCTGCCTAAAGTACACTACTACTACTACTACTACTACTACTACTACTACTACTACTACTACACACACACAAACACACACAAAGAAGACTTCAATAGAAATAGAAGAAAAATTGGGCTGGAGTCTTGAAGAGAAATGTGCTCTGTAAAATTGGGTTCTATTTATTATTTCTAGGATGGCCTTTGGGATAATAACAATGATAATTTTATGTTTATGTGGTACTTTAGTGTCATAAAATCTTTAGACCTTTGATCTCACATACATCTCAAAACAGCTTTGTAAAGTAGGGAGTGCAAGTATTATTATTATCTCTGTTTCACAGATGGGGAGACTGGGACTCAGTGAAATTACTGGTCCAAGACCAATCAGCCAATGAGTGATGGTCCTGGGAACTGAACCCAGCTTCAAGCTCAGGTTCATTGTACCATGCAGCAGAATTCTAAAAGAAAGAACAAAGGAGATATATCTTCCTATCCTGTTGGTTAAGTGGAAAGGACATTAATCCTGCAGTCAAAAGACCTGGGTTTGAATTCTACATCTGACTTTGGGTACACTCTCTGAGCCTCAATTTCCTCATGTATTAAAAAAAAGTCAGTGACCTCTGAAGTCCTTCCCAGCTCTAGATCTATGATCTTATGATGAGAGATACAGAAAACTGATTTCTCTCTCTGCATACCCAGAATCTTAGAGAGTTACTGGCCCTAATCTCCCTGGTAGAAGGGGGAAAGGAAACAAGCATTTGTCACTTGGCTACTACGTTCCAGTCTCTGTGCTAAGTGTTTTTCAAATGTTACCTTATTGGATCCTCACAGGAACCCTGCAAGGTAGGTGCTATCATTGTCCTGACAACTGTAAGATGATTTACCCAAAGTTGTGGACCTACTGTGTGTCTAGATATGAATAAAGTTGCCCTAACCCCAGGCCCAATGTGCTACCTACCTACCCCATTAGTGGGGGAAAGGGCTGATTTCAAACATGGCAAGCAGATCTCAAAATTCTTTTCTAGCTCTAAAATTCTAGGATTCTCTATTGCCTGGCAGTGACTTAGGCCCACGATAGTGTCATGTTTCGAATTCTATCAATTAGGGAACAGCAAAGGGTGCAACCATTATTCTATCTGCTTGCCTACTTCTGAGTAAATTAGTTCCTGAAGTTGATTGGTTGACCTCCTTTGCTTCAGAGATTGGTATGGGTTTCTCCAGTAATGATGCCAGAGTTTATTACTCTTCCTGCGTTCTGGGACTTTTTCAAACAAAATTGTGCTACTTACTGGTAACTAGGGGGTCATCTATGCTTTCCAAACAGTTTCTGGCTGCCGATTTTCTTCTGTGCTGCTTAAGTACTTAACTTCTTACCTGATAGTATTTAAGCACTACAAAGAATCTGACTCTTTATTCGTCTAAAGGAATTTACAAGGTCAAGAGTGAGAAATTTTTAGTCTCTTATTACCTTTCGTACAATGGAAACGTCAGTGGGTCTGTAGTCAAAAGACTGGGGTTAAAATACTCTCTCTGCCACTTAAGATCTGTGAAATCTTGGGCAAACCATTTCCCTTTTCTGGGCCTCAGTTTTCCCATCTGTAAAATGAGGGAACAGAAGTAGATGACCTTTAAGATGCCTTCCAACTCTAATCTAATACCATTTAAGAAAGAGCCCAATAGAACAGAGTTTTACTTTATTCTCGTCATTAAGGTACATGAGTAGGGAGATGAAACGTAAGTAGAGAGATGAAACTGTTGAACACTGCTTGATGTTGCTGATGGTCAGAAAGATCAAGAACCGAATTTTGGAACACAAGTTAAGAACATAAACTCACATGCTTAAAAAAATCCCTCTTGTACCTTCTACTTTCCTGAGGCTTGTAGGACAGAATTCCTAGGACTGTAAGATTGTGGATTTAGGACTTTAAAGGACCCTAAGGACATCTAGTTCCACTTTCTGTTTTTAGAGATGAGGAAACAGACCCACAGGAAGTTAGGTGACTTGCCAAGGTCACGGTAGAAACTCATCAAAATTTTTCCCTTCCCCAGCTCCATCTATTGGTCTAGGAATCTCTTTGGCCATAGCCTTAACAGAAGGGCCATTCTTGGAGACAAATCTGGCTGCTCATTTCTCTCTGCCTGAAACCAGGTGGAGGACTAGGATGAAAACGGTTTGACCTCCCCGGCAGTACAGCAGTGCTGGTTTTCATTGCAAATGAAGAAGCTCTCTAACAAAACCCAGGCAAAAACAAAAGGCCTTGGGAAAAACTGTTTTGGGTTCCTTATTGCTATTTCGGCTGCTGCTTTCTAGGTCAAAGCTTTGTTTTGTTTTAATTTTCAGAGATAGAAACTTACTTCCTCAGTCTTGAGGTATTTCCCTGGACACGGTCTCTGCTGTGATTGCCAAGTAGCTGGGGGGAAATGGCTTCTTAAAGAAGAGGGAATGTTATTAATTCCTAGGATAGAAGTGTGGTAAATTCAACGGAATTAGTTTGTGAATTTGCCTTTGTCGTGCACCAGCAAGAAAAAAATGTGGCAGAAATTCCCTCTAAATCTATTGCTAATGCCAAAGCCCTGCGAGTCCAAAGTCTGCTATCTCCCTGCAGAAGGATGTTTTATGGGGCTGCAGAAACAATCATCAGTCAGTTAAATCATTGATTTCACCTGTTGCAGAGATGTATAACTATGTTACCCTCCAGATTAAGCTGCTGAGAGAAAGAAAAAAAATCTGTGAATTATGTAGGGATTGAGGACATGGAAATCATTTTGTCAGATAAAATGAGAAGTTAAGAAATAAAAGAACATAAATGAATGACCTTTTTCAACAACTAAGTGACTCTAAACCGAAGTGATACAATGATCATGGGAGTTATTTGATACATGTCTATAATTAGAAAATAAACTCCCATATAAATTTGATATTGGAATTTTGCTAGCCAGATATTATAATAACTGACATTTATAAAAGAGCTTTGAGGTTTTGTAAAATATTTTGCAGCTCTTTTTTCCCATTTGGCTCTCACAATAACCTCGTAAGTTCAATATTATTTTCCCCATTTTACATATCAGGAAACTAGGGCTGAGGGGTTAGGTATTTTGTCCAGTGTCACACAGCTGTTAGGTATCAGAGGCTAGACTCAAACTTAGGTTTTTCTAATTCTGAATGAGGTGGCTTATGGTAACGTCAATAGGCTATAGAAGGATATTAATTATATGAGTAACTTGCTCTTTTAAAAAGGCCCCAATTAGTTTGCAACAATTATGACTACCTTATAAAGGGATTAGTTTGTGATTTATCAATGAATCAATAAATATTTGTTAAGGACATACTATGTGCCACACATTGCGCTAAATGCTAAGGATACAAAAAGAGGAAAAAGTCTGTGACCTCAAGTGGAGACAATGTCCAAATAAATATATACAAAGCAAGCTATATATAGAATGAATAGGATATAACTAAAAGAGGGAAGGCACTGGAATTAAGAGGGGTTGGGGAAGCCTTCCTGTAGAAGACAGGATTTTAATTGGGACTTAAAGGAAACCAGGGAGGTCAGTGGTCTGAGTGGTGGAGTGAGAGTTTCAGGTATGGGAGAGTCAGAGAAAATGCCTACAGGCAAGAGATAGAGTGTCTTCTTCATGGAAAATCCAGGAGGCCAGTGTCACCACAGATCAAAGTGTATGTTTGGGGGATTAAAGTGTAAGAAGCCTGGAAATGTAAGAGGTGGCTAGATTATAAAGCCCTTGAATGCCAAATCGAACATTTTGTATTAACTCCTAGAGGCAATAGGAAGATGGTAGAATTTATTGAGTGGGGGCATAATTGGATCTGCATTTTAGGAAAAATTATTTTAGTTGCTGAATGGAAGATGGATTGGAGTGGGGAGAGACTTGTGGCAGGCAAGGAGGTGATGAAAGTCTGAACCAGAGTGATAGCATCGGAGAAGAGAAGGAGGCATATTGGAGATATGGCTGCAAAGGTGAAAATGACAGGCAAAGGTGAAATTGACAGGCCTTCATGACAGATTGGATATGAGAGGAGAGGAGATACTAAGGAGTTGAACATAGTTCCTAGGTTTGAGCCTGAGGGACTGGGAGGATGGTATTGGCCTCTGCAGTAATAGGGAAAGTGAGAACCTGGAAAGCCCTTAGGCCAAAAGGGCCAGGGTCTCCCACAGGATCCTGGGACATCTCCAGTTATCCTGGTGAATATCAGGCCACTGGACCCAGATGGCTCTGGAGAGAAAGTGAGGCTGGTGACTTTGCACAGTCCTCCCTCATTGAAATCAAAGTCAACTGCAAGTCATGTCATTATTTCTATGATGTCATGGTCCTCTTTGAGAATGAATGGAGGCCTATTCACTGAATGGGCACTACCTCACTCACAGTGAGCACCTAAAAAGATCTTAGCCTAAAAAGACCAGGGTCTCCCATTGCATTCTGAGTAACCTCTAGTCATCCTGATGAATATCAGGTCACTGGACCCAGGTGGCTCTGGAGGAGAAAGTGAGGCTGGTGACCTTGCACAGCCCTCCCTCACTCAAATCAAAGTCAACTGCAAGCCATGTCATCATTTCCCTGATGTCATGGTCCTCTTTGAGAATGAAGGACAAACACAACAGGGAAAGTAGGAAGCAGGAGTCATTTGGTGTGTGGGGAAATACTAAGTTATGTTTTGGACATACTGAGTTTAAGATGTCTACTGAACATCCAGTTTGAGATGTCTGAAAGTCAGCTGGAGATGTGAGATTGGAAGTCAACAGAGAGTTCGGACAGAAAGTCAGATTTGAGAGTCATTATCGTAGAGATGGTAATCAAATGCAGGAGAGTTGATAAGACTTCCAAGTGAAGTAGTATAAAAAGAGAAAAGAAGAGGTGGACAGGGCACAACCTTGAGGGACAACTAAAGTTAGAGAACTTGACTTGGAAGAGGATCCAGAGAAGGCGAAAGAGAAGGAATGGTCAAAAAGGTGGGAGGAGAACCAGGAGAGAGTGGCGTCCTGAAATCCTACAGAGAAGAGAGTTATCAAGGACTAGAGAGTGATCAACAGAGTCAAAGGCTATAGAGAGGTCAAGGAGAATGAGGACTGAGAAAAAGCCATTGGATTTGGTAACTAGGAATCATCATCAACGTTGGGGAGAGCAGTTTTGGAATGATAAGGTCAGGATTGTAAGGATTAAGAAGAGAGTGCACTAGAGGAGAGAAAATAAAAGCACCTGCTGTAGATGATCATTTAGAGGAGTTCAGCTACAAAGGACAGAAGAGATATAGAATGATAGCTAGAGGGGACAGAAGGATCAAGTGAAGGATTTTTCAGGATAGGGAGATATGGGCATGTTTGTAGGAAATGAGGCAGTGGACAGGGAGAGATCAAAAATAAATGAAAGAGTGGAGATGACAGAGAGGCCAGTCTATTGGATGAAGCAGGATGGAATGGGATCACTTGAACAAGTTAGAGAGGTTAGCCTTGGTAAGAAGTAAGGTCACCTCTTCCGGTGAGCTTGGGATAAAGGAGGAAAAGGGAGCAAAAAGTGTCTGAATGAAAAGAGACAGAGAAAAAGGGAGAAAAGGGAGCTCACAGTGAGTGGCTTCATTTTTTTTTTCTGTACAATATGTGGCAATGTTCTCAGCTAAGTGAGTGGGGGAAGGGAGAGCCATGGGAGGGACGAGGAAGGATGAGAAGGTTGGAAGAGCTGCTGTGGAGAGTGGAATAGTGAGTTGATGGGAGGGGTATAGTAAGACTGCTTTTAAGCAGTGAGGGCACAATTGAGGTTACGCAACATCAGCTTGTAGTGAACCCAGTCAGAATGGTTGCATGATTTTTTTCTACCTATACATATGTATAAAAGCAAAGATGACTAATGGTGAGAGTGATCTAAGGCTGAGGCTTAAGGCATAAATGGCAATATGATAAGTGGGCTAAAGATTCAAGAGAGGAAGACAGTGAAGAGTTGAATTGATTTGTCAAGAGGTCAAGATGAACAAAAGAAAAGAGAGTGGCTACCACAAGGTTGAGAGCCTGGGAAAGAATTGAGTAGTCAAAGGGTTGGAGGTCATGATTTAGATGAAGAGCAGAGCTTTGTAAGGGAAGGAAAGAAAGGTGAAAAGCCAGTAGGTTGTGGTCAGATAAAGGGATTTAAGATTTTTTTTTGAACGTAGAGGTGATACATTTGTGAGTGATGGTGAGATTAAGAGTATGAAAATCTTTGTGTGTGGCTGAGGTGAGGTGCACATTGGGAGATGAGTAGGTTGGGGAGCTGAATGGTTAGGATATTTGAGGGAGTGTCAGTATGGATACTGGAGTCCTCCAGTGTGAGGGCAGGAGTTGGGGAGGAGAAGCCAGGTATCAAAATCATTGAGGAAGGAAGGGGAACACCTGGAAGGTCTGTGGACAACAGCTACCAGAATTTTGATTGGGTGGTAAACATGAATAACATGGGCCTCAAAGGAAGAGAGCTTACTTAAGTGATGGAGGAAGGGAGAAAACCTAGAAGTGGCAATGAGGAGCAAGGAATATTCCAGCTTTCCTGCCTTGACCTGAGCTGAGGAGGAGTCAATGTGTGGCCACTACTAGAAAGGGTGGCCTGGGAGGCTGTGACATCTGGGTTTCAGGAAGACTTATTAGATGGAAGGAGCTGGAGAGGAAAAATTTTCAGACGAAGGGAAGTTTGTTGCCTATGGATCAGGCATTCCAGAAGACAATGTGGAAGGGTTGGGTAGAATAGGACGAAATTTGGGGGTAGGAAGGATGAAGGGGACGGGAATGAGGAATTGGGTGGTAGAGGGTTGGAGAGGAGTGGCCAATACCAAATGGAGGGATTGGCCAAAGAAGTTCAGATTCAGGAAGGGAAGAGATCATCAAAGGTAGATCTATTAAATTGAAAGAGGACAGGAGAAAGAGCAGGTAGAGTATACACACACATGTGCACAATACATACACGCACACACATGCATACACTCACATGCATGCACACACATGTGTGTGCACACACACACAAACTTCCCCCTTATATTCCACCTGCCCCTACAAGTCAATTTAAGCCTTTCCTGAATAATTCTGAGTAATATCACAATTTTCATTCTATGGCTCAAAGGTGAGTTTTCTTTGGGCAGTTTTCCCATCTCATAATCCTATCATAGTTCCTATTTATATCCCAGGTAAGTTGTGATGTTGCAGCTTGCTTTTATATTGGACTTTTTCTTCTATTGGGTGGCTAAGGTAAATACTTCATATTGAATAATTCATTTCAGGAAGTGATTGCTTTCGTGATTCATGTTTAGCTGTGAGTCGCTTCTGTCAAGAGAACAAAGCACATGCACTAGTTTTACTACATCATTAAAGGTTTTATGGTGGTTTTCTTTGGAATAACTGATTAAAATAATAAGCACTGTTGCCTTAGGTATACCTTTTTACAAGGTTAAAGTCAGTTCCACCCATTCAAAGTATGTCTTCATTATGACTTTTTATCATCATTTTTTTCCCCAAATGCTAACAATTCTTCCCCATCCTCACCCACCCAACATACATTCTATGGGTTGTATTATGACATTGAGGTATAGTTGTTAGAATGCTGGACCTGGAGTCAAGAAGGCCCAGTTTCAAATCCTACCTAAGTCATTTAAATCAACAATTATTTGTTAAGTGTCGATCACGTTTGTTAATTTTTTAAAATACTATTTTATTTTTTCCCAATTACATGTAAAAATATTTTAACATTCTTTTTTCAAATTTTGAATTCAAATTCTCTCTCTCCTCATTGAGAAGGCAAGCAATTGACATAGGTTACACATGTGTAGCCTGCAAAACATATTTTTATGTAAGTCATGCTGTGAACGAAAAAAACAGATTTAAAAAAGAATATGTTTGTCCATTATGGGGGGAACCCAACTATTTAATTTGGTAGAGCAAAAAACCTCCTTAGAGGTTCTCTCCCTTTGAGCTGTCTCTCATCTATTTGTCAAAATTATTCAAGATTCCTTAAATGATAGGACAATAGCTTTGTTTGACCTTTGATATTAGGTGAGGAGAAAAATCAACAGAGTAGTATATTTTTCCAAGATATTTGATATATATTTCCAAGATATTATCATGGTGGATATCCAGTGCAGAGACCAATCCAAAAAAAATTATCTAGATGTTCCTCTTTGTAGGTGATAATGTCTTTTGCATCAAGTTCTAGACCATGGACAAGCTTCCTGGATAAAGTCTGTAACTACTTCAAAGTATCTGATAGCCTGGTCATCCACACAGAGAAATCCAAGTATGTGAAGAAAGAAAGTGTTTTGACATGTAGTTGGACATCTTTACAATTTACCCACCAGTATAAGTCAGGCTTGGAATTAAACAGGAAGAGGAGAGTAGGTTGGATTGTCTTTGGGAAAATGCAAAGCTCCTTTAATGATCTCAAACTTCTCTCAGAATCAAAGATCCATATTTTTTGTAATAATATTTTACTGTGGTTGTTATATAGATTTGAGTCATGAAATACCATGATCTTTGAAGAATTAAAAGTTAGCAACTCATTGGGCAGATGGCTGGTCCAGTGGAAAGAGTGCTAGGCCTGGAGTCAGGAAGACCTGAGTTCAAATACAGCCTCAGACAGTGAATAGTTGTGTGACCCTGGGCAAGTCACTTAACCTCAATTTCCCTGCCTTCTCCCCTTCAAAGAAAAACAAGGTTACCCTGTTTACCTCAGTTTACTCATCAGAAAATAAACTGGAGAAGGAAATGGCTAACCAGTCCAGTATCTTTGCCAAGAAAACCCTAGATGGGGTCACAAAGAGTCAGACACGATTGAAAAACAGCTAAACAGCAATAACTACACCAATAAACTCATGAAGGGCAATGGAGAAGGGTATGGTAGGTGTATGCAGGCTTCCATGTGAAACAAACAAAGAACTTAGGAGAACAGCCAGCATGAAGATTATCATAAAGGAAATGCAGCTAGGTGGCACAGTGAGTAGAGCATGGGCCCTGGAGTCAGGAGGACCTGAGTACAAATCCTGTCTCAGACACTTGACACACCTTGGGCAAGTCACTTAACCTCAATTTCCCTGCCTTCTCCCCTTCAAAAAAACAACAAACCAAAAAAAAAAGCAGAAAGAGAACATGGGCTGGTTTTATGGACATGTTTAGCTGACGTGTTCATGTCAGGAGAAATTGAAGCCCTCAGCCTACTGGGTTGATCCCCTATGGTGAAAGAATGGGAAGAAATGGACAAGAGCAGGGGTACACTGGAGCCAGCTGAAAAGGGGAGCCAGTAGTTAAATTCTCAATAGGAGCACTTACACCTCAAAAATGTACAAATGCTACAAACGAAAGCTTGATTTATCATTGTGTTGATTGTTTGGAATTTAAAAAGTGATGGAAAAAACGTTAATAATGCAGATTAAACTCAAAAGTGTGCTATTTATATAATTTTTTGTTTATTTGTTTGGAGAGCCAGTTGTTAATTATTAACCACTGGATAAGACTCACAGAAGAGCGGCTGCGCTCTGTCACACTGGAGGGAATGCCCAACATCGTGGGATCGCAGGGCATTTTGTGTGTTTAAATTTGCTCCAACCACTGTTCTGGGTGATGGAGATAGAAAGACAAAAATTAAAATTTTGAGCTCCTCAAAAAAGAAAAAAAAGTTTCTCATTAGATTCTAAGCTCCTTGAGGGCAGGAGAAAATAATCTTTTGCCTTTCTTTGTACATAACCTCAGCATGTAGTATAGTGTCTGGCAGATGGTAGATATGGGTGATTAAAGTCAAACAGATTCCTGCTCACCAGGATTTTGCTTTCTACGGGGAGAAATAACATACATGCAGATACATAAATACAAAATAGATATAGACCAGTCTGTGCACCTCTGAAAATGTCATTTAATTTCTCCAAGACTCAATGTCTTTATGTGTAAAATGGGAATATTAGCAAAACCTACCTCACAAAGTTATTGAGAAGATAAAGCAAGCTAATGTATATAAAGTACTTTATAAGCCTTAAAGGGCACTAAACTAATTATTTTTATTATTACTACTGTTACAATTATCATTATTACTATACTGAATGAGAACAAGGAATTCCCCCCCCCCACTCGATTGAAATAACAAAATAGACAAGTGAACTTTCTGGATTTTCAATTCCCATGCCCAACCCCTTTTTCCTAATAACAAAAGACATTATTTTTTCTTGATTATGTTTACATGTCTTTCTGCAGGCTTTTTGTCCTGTATTCCCCATAATTAACCACATTGTCTGGAGGTTATAAGCTGCGGTTAGTTACTGGGGTGACTTGGATTTTCCTATCCAATTCTTCTCCTCCTGGTGTACATATATATACTACTGATTCAAACAGGCTCTGGGCAATTCTCACTGTCTTCTAGCCACACCAAGTCATCGGCCTGTTTGTTCTCCCTTTCACTTCAGAACTGGGAAATGATAAATGAGCCACTCTCCAAGCGTGGAGTAGGATGTCTCTGACCTTGATTTTCACTTAGCTCTCTCTCTGCATTGTATGTCAGAAACACGGCTCCATCTCTTTTTCTGGGCCTGGTGTTTTATTCTCTCTGTTTTCATGTTCTTAGTCATTAAGGCCAGTTTCTTCTATGAAGCACTCCATTGTCTGGCACTAATGTGGGCCTCTTAGAATAAGGATCAAGCAATCACTAGACTTGATTCTTGTGCAGTGTTGTTTATTAGCATAGGAATATCTGTGTAAGTGTGTGTATGTGTGTGTTTGGGGTTTTTGTAGGGGAATGAATGTGTGTGTGTATCCCACTTCAGAAAAAAAATACTGAAAGCTCTCTTTGGCCATCATCCAGCCCTGAGGAAAAGCCACATTTTTCTTTTTTCTTTCCAGAATTGTGAATAGGGTGGGGCAACTGAGTCCAGATGCTGGTCACTTCTAGTGCCCTGGGCCTAGGGAGTTGGAATTTGAAGGGTGCAAACATTTAACACAGGAACTGGCTTAGAAGGGAAGCAAACAAACAGACAGACAAACAAACTAAGCTTGTCACCTAGCCAGTAAAAATAATTGATTAAAATAGGAAGCTAGATTTACAAGTCTTCCTTCTGCTTATCTGAATTTAGTTCATATCCTTTTCACAAATTCTGATTCGCAAAGTTTATTTGAGGACCTGTTTCCTGCTATTTGATCCAGGTTATCAAAATTGCTAGTTATGGAAGATAAATTTTTCTTTAACTTGGTCTTGAGCAGGGGTTATCACTTTTTTTTAGAGTACTATGTCGAAATTTGTATTCTTCCTCTTCAGGTATAGTGGGAAATAGGAGTGGTAAAATAATCTTTACTCTTGAATGGGGTCACTGGGAAGCTGTCGCCATATTACCTCTCATTGTGGAGCAGGATGTCCTAATGCAGGGGTGGGGAATCTCATGTGGCCTGCTAGATCCATGGGTACAGCCTTTTGACTGAGTCCAAGTTTCACAGAACAAATCCTTTTATTAAGGGGATTTGTGCCGTGAAGTTTGGATTCAGTCAAAGGGCTGCACTTGAGGACCCAGAGGGCTACATATGGCCTTGAGGCCACAGTTTCCCCACTCTGGGGTTAGGGTCATTGGCAAATCGTGATGGCTAATTTCCATATGCAGTAGGGTAAGGGATGTAGCAGTCCTAACTATTAAAAACTGGGCCATATATTCTCTTTGGAATGGATGCTCTAAATTGCTGATTCCTAATCCGAATGATGGCCAACGAAAAGTGAAATGGATGTACATTCCCTGCATCCCACCTAATGATTCACATCATCTTATCCATTCCAGAATGGAATGTTCACTAACAAATGTATTTTATACTATCTGTACACTTGATGGAGTATGCTTGTCCTCGGGGCCCTATCTTTTCTTTTGTTTTTCACTATTAATTCCTCCTCATGTGATCTTTTATCCCATATATACCCATTTATACACATCTACTTTTATCTCTTTTTTTTCTTCGTTTCACTCATCCAAATCTTGGCCAGTTACCATAAATCTCTGTCTCTTTCTTTGTCTCTCTCTCTCTCTTTCTCTCTTCTTGCCTCTTTCCTCCCTAGTGTTCTCTCTCTTTTTTGTTTTGTTTATTTGTAAGTGGGAAAAAACCCCAAACCCAGCACCACGTATGGCTAGTCACTGTAATGCTAATAATGTAACTCTGTCAAGGAGAGAACCATGTTTTTGAAGAGAAATGAAGTTTAATAAATGGTGGTATCCACCAACATTCTAGGCAAATTAAAAAAGTTTTATTAGATTTATTGTTTTTCTGTTTTGTTTAATTATTAGTGTCATTTTAGATTTCATTTCAACTGCGCACTATTTAAACAATGTGGTGGGTTAAATATGTCCTTGCAGACTCCCTGGGAATTTCATTTAAGATGAAAGTTTCCAATCTTTGCATCACATGTGGATTATTAGCATAGGAATCTGGAGAATTAATTTTATTTTCTTAAAGTCTTATGATCAACCCTGGGTAAGTGGATGGGGTTGGTGACGGATGTTCAGAGTATATATCACATGGAATTGTTGGTAGAAACAAGGAAATTTGATAGAACCCAGAACAGCGAGGGAAGCGAGAGTTTGTGGTGGATACTGACCATGTGGCCTCTCCATCCCCTCCCCCACTTCAATCCATGAATTCCTGAGAAGTTAATGGAAACAGAATTGGAAATCAACTAGGTATACCTTCAAGCTAGTTTGTCTTAGAAAAATGAACCTATTGAGGATTCTTGATTTCTAATATTGTTTCTAAGGGGAAAAAATGATTTCCATATTTTTAGAATTCAGTTTGTTTGTAAATCAGGGACTTCCTGGGTGCATAAGAAGAATGATACATGTGTCAATTGAGTGGTGATGAAGATAAGTACTGAAGGAATTCAGAGCAAGGAGAGAGAGAGAGATCATAGTAGGGTGGGGTGGTCAAAGAAGACTGGGACCCAGAAGGTGGAAGTCAAAATAAATCCTGAAAGTTTGAAAAGTTGGGGAGAACAATCAAGGAATATTCTGAATGAAGAAGAAAGATTGTAAGATGCTTTAGAGTAGGGATTATTTCATTTAATATATTTGTATCCCCAGGTCCTAGGCTACTTAACCAATGTTAACAATAATGTTAATAAGTGCTTAATACATGCTTGCTGATCAATCGATTGGGATAATAAGTAGAAAAATTGTGAAATAGTAATGGCCAGTGATGCTGGTTTGATGCCAGATTGGAGAGAATTTTGAGTTTTGGACCCTTGTAAAGGAATTTGGGTTTGGTTTTATGAACAATGGGTTGCCCTTGAAGGTTGTTGAACAAGAGTGGACCATTTTAGTGTTTAAGATAGTTCATCTTGTTGTTGAGAATAAGATATATTGTGTGGCGTAGAGAATAGACATAGGAGACAAGTTGGGAGGATGTTACAATTACCACATTCTTGGAGACAGGATGGCCAATACAGGGGAGCAGAAAGACTACAGTTATAGATAGTAGCCCTCATGAACATAATTTCTCTTCTGGTTATACCACTGACTCATCTCTACAACAGGCTTTTGATTCCTGGAATGGACAATTGAGGAGAATTCAGGTATTAAATTGTGCAAATCAAGCTTCCTGAGGTCTCAGCTAGCCAACACAATGAAGGGCTAGACTACAATCATTCTGTGCTGTAAACAGAGTGACATTCAAATAAATGAATGAGTCTGTCAATAAATATGTATTATGTGTCTACTATGGCTGGGCATTGTGCTAGATTCTGGAGGCACAAGGGCAACAGTTTAATAGTCTTTGCTCTAAAGGAGTTGATATTTTATTAGGGGTGGTGATAGAAGCTGGGGATCTGCATACTGAGCCCTAAGTTCACTGGGGACCAGGGTCCCCAGAAGGCTCACAGCTACATTTTCTTTTAGTTTTCTAGGGATATCTCTTAGGGATAAATGCTATTGACTTGAGCCTGCATTCTAGTGTCTTCTCTCCAATATCAGTTTCCAGTTACAGTTAGCATCTCCCTTAAATCACCAATACCCTCCAGTAATTAGTACACCAGTGTCATTTAACCAATTAAAATGAACCAACTTTTACAAAGGGCTATTTACTGGAAACATATAGCAAGAATAGAAGTATAAACTATTCCCTTGTGGGGGGAATAATCTCAAGTTAGCTTGGCTGCTACAAAGCCTTTGCCTTATCAAGGTCACTTCCAAATTCAACATAGCCAATGAACAGGGTCACCCCCTTGTTTGTAGAACCCAATGCCTGTGGGATCAATCTGCTGCTGGGCTTGGGTCCTCTTTGCTCTTCAGTTTTATCTACCTAACCTGGGTTAGCTGGTCACAAACTTTGGCATGGACTAGACCTCTGCCCTCATGACATTTCCAAACTCACAAGATCATAACTCTCTCCAACATTTC
Organism: Trichosurus vulpecula; assembly: GCF_011100635.1. Taxonomy (NCBI): domain Eukaryota; kingdom Metazoa; phylum Chordata; class Mammalia; order Diprotodontia; family Phalangeridae; genus Trichosurus; species Trichosurus vulpecula. The sequence continues at coordinate 105,334,365 of NC_050578.1, read as the reverse complement.
TTCACCTAAAACACAGTAAACAACAAGCCCCAAGAGGTACCACGAATTCACAGGCCTCATTCTGGCCCAGGTATGGCGGGCTTAATGCCTCTCTCTCTCTTCACCCCCAGACTTACAGCAGGTCTTCCTCATTCAAATTAGGCAGGTAGGAAAGGGGTTGAGTTGACCTCCTGGGAGTCTTTTATCTGTTTCCCATTTTCAGTTAGGCAGCCAACCAGAAAGGCCCATGCAAAAAAGTGTAAGGAAGAAAGCGTGGTCAGAGAAGACCCCAGGGTTTTGAGTCTGCTTCCTCCCCAAATAACAATAGCAATGATAAGGGTGGGGCTGCTATTGCAATATTTACTGTGATATTTGCCGCTACTAATATTGTCCCACCATCAGGAAAGTACTTAGCATAGTGCCTGGCACAAAGTAGGTGCTTAAGAAATTCCTGTTGACTAATTGATTGGAAGCATTTACATTTTTTCTGGTAGCAGTGGTCAGAAGAAATTTCCTAATTTATCTCTCATCTGCCAATCTCTTGTCTCTCCAATCTAGTCTCCATACAGCTGTCCAACTGTTATTCCTAAAACACAGGTTCAAGTCTGTCACTCCCATGTCAGCAAGCTTCAGAAGCTACCTCTGGATTCTAGGATAAAGCATGAACTCCCCATCTGGAATTTTTTTTTAAATCAAGATTTTTTTTTTATTTTTAGTTTACAATGTTCAGTTCTGCATGTTTTTGAGTTCCAGATTTTCTTTCCCTCCCTTCCTTCCCCCCTCCCCCACAAGACGGCATGGAATCTGATATATCTTCTACATATACCTTCGCATTAAACTTATTTACACAATAGTCAAGTTGCAAAGAAGAATTTAAAGACATAATAATTTCAATCCAACCTTATCTTTGTATAAAGATTGCCCATTACTCTCCCTCCTGCTTTCTATATTCCAGTTAAACTGGCCTGTTTGATGATCACTGTATACGATATATCCTGATTGTGTATATCCTGGCTATCCGGGCTCATCACCATGCCTGAAAGGCTTCCTCTTCTCGCTTTATAAAAATCAGTTTCAAAGCACCTCTCCTATAGGAGGCGTTTTCTGATCTTCCAAGTGGTTAGTGCCCCTCTCCCATCCAAAATCCTTCGCATTTATTCAGTATATAGTTTGTAGATTTATTCATGCTGTTTCCTTTTCCAGTAGAAAACAACAAGCTCCTTGAAGGCAGGTACCAGTTCATTTTTGTTCTGACATCTCGATTTCCTAGAATAGTGCTGTTTAATGCTTGTAGCATTAAACAGACTTGAATTTCTTTTGGTCTTTCCATCCTGTAGCTTCTGTTTTACCTCTGACCAATGGCAGGCGTCTGTGAGATGACTGGCAGCTATAAGGGTTCATTTGCTGAAATGGAACAGTACAAAATTAATGAGTTCATTGGGGGATTCAACATACGACTTTGGCTTCATAAACTTGGCATTCTGAACAGCACACAAGCCCACAAAATAGATGCAGGCTTTGCAAAATTCCACGCAGCTGGGAAGGGCAATTTCTCCCCACATCCCCCTTCCTTGTTTAGTTCAAGTGCGTTTACCAGGGAATGACTGGACTTAGGGGGAAATGAGGTCACATTATGAGAAGGTGATAAGGATATATTGGGCGCCCAATAAATCTCAACAGCCAGTCAATAAAAACTGGGAGGGGCAGCAAGGAGATAAGTCTTCACCAGGAAGGAAGAGCAAGCAAAGAGAAGGAATGCTTTAAAAGAGCCTTGCTGCCACCAGGAGCCAGACAGCTTTTTGGGCTCCTCTGACCTCCACATCTCATTCAAGAGAGACTGTCACTCTCAAAGCAAGGAATGCTGAGATTAAATGTATATCGAATCCTCTCTGTCTCTGTCTCTCTGTCTCTCTCTGTCTCTCTATCTCTGTGTGTGTGTGTTCCTCTGTCTCTCTGTCAATGTCTCTGTCTCTGTTTCTCTGTCAATGTCTCTCTCAGTCTCTCTGTCTCTGTCTCTATCTCTCTGTCAATGTGTCTCTCTGTCTCTGTCTGGCTGTCTCTGTCTCTGGCCATCTCTGTCTCTCTCCCCCTCCTTCCTGCCCGTGAGCCTTGAAAGGAGCAATCTAGGGGTGTCAACTGTTTCTTTAGTGAACAAACAACTGTAGCTTCTCAGTAACTCATAGAGGCAGTAAGCAGGAGGAAAAAAAAGGTGGGGCAATAGACTGTATCCTCCTTGAGGACAGGGACTGTTTTGTTTCTGTCTGATATACTTGGCACCTAGAATATTACACTGGCTCATCAGGATAAGGAGTGGGAAAGGGATTGGCCCTATGATTTCATTGGGGAACTCCCAGTGAAGAAAATCCATCTACCAATGCAGGTCAGCACTTTCTCTGTGATTTATAGTCTTAGAGAAGATCCTAGAGCAACTCACTGTTACTGTTGTTACTCAGTCATTTCCAGTTGTGTCTGACTCTTCCTGGCCCCTTTTAGGTTTTCTTGATCAAGATACTGGAATGGTTTGCCATTTCCTTCTCCAGCTCACTTTAAAAAATGAGGAAATGGAGACAAACAGGATTAAGTGACTTGCTTGGGGTCACACAGCTAGTAGGTGTCCGAAGTTAAATTTGAACTTAGGTATTTCTGACTCCAGGCCCAGGGCCACTTAGTGGACCCTCAGAGCAACATTCTAAGGTTGAGTAATTTGCCAGCATATGTCAGAATTTGTCAGTATATGTCAGAGTGTTGAACTTGAATCCAGGTCTTCCCATCTTGGAGTCTGGCCCTCTGTCACTACTCTTATTCAATATAGCCTCTCCTAACACATATTAACCAATAATAAATAATAGCTGAATGAATGAATGATGTCAGGGTATGATTTAATGCCAAAAAAGTAGCAACTTGAAAAGGCCTCTCTAAAATTGTCTTTTAACTTGGAAAAAGGCATAGATGGCATGCTTATCATTTTTGCAAATACTCTGAAGTTGGGACAAGCGCTAATAGACCGGGTGGCAGAATGAAGATCCCTCCCCCTGCCAAATATTGACAGACTAGAATGATGGCTTGAATTACCCTTACTTTTCCTGGGCCACAATTTCCTTTTCTCTCAAATAAGGAATTTGGTCTACGTGCCATCTAAGTTCCCTCTGATCTCTAACTGAGATCTTGTTATCTAATAAGATAAGATTTAATAGCGATAAAGATGACTTAAAAAAAATCAACATCCCAAGTACAGTATAGGTGAGATAAGGGTGGATAACAGCTCAAGAAAAATGACTTTTTTTTCATGGAATGGAAAGTCAATGTGAATCAGCTGTATGATGTGACCACCACAAAATTCTCCTGCAGTCTTAGACTCCTCTATAGAAGTAAGAGAGTCCATGACAAGGGTCAGTATTCGCCTCATTGATCAGACTAGAGCTGGACTTTTGCTTCCAGTCAATGCCTGGCAGAGTTACAGATGAGCCCTTTGGGGTGAAAGTCTGGAGTCTGAGAGAGCAGCCTGCCTTAGAGTTTGCCTCCCAGTTCAGCCTGGGTCAAGCTAGTGCTTTCCGTTGTTTTGATCAACTTTTCTGTTTACCTAGAAATGGGCAGGAATAATGATAAAAAGCGCCTGAAACCTGGCCAGGGTTAAGAAATGTTCTGAAAATAGCCCCAGTCACAACAGTGGACATAGCCTCTATTTTTCTCCCCTACCCCGACTTTTTTTTTTAAAAAGGACATCGTTATTTGAGTTTTTCTCCCCACAACATTTCCTCTTATTACCTCATCCCTTTCTTTGCATGCAGCATATGCTGGGAGTTCTCTTATCAGATTCAGACGCCTTTCTCCCTGGCAACCCCTTCTCTTTCCACCCCGATCTCTACTTCATTTCCAGTTTTATTGGTGTCATACGGTATTATCATCACTTATTGCCTGGTTCTCCTTTCCTAAGTGCAGGAGGTACAGAACCCTGGGTAATTACAATGGCAGCCTAGTGGGGAAAAGGGGGAATGCTTTGTGATTAAAATGTTTTCATCATCCATAGTTCTCCTGGATGTTTTTGTTTATTTTTTCCCTCTTTTTAAAAAAAATTGGCCACTATGATGAACTATTATACTGTAAAGAGTGCTCTTAGACACCGTTGAAACAGAGCAGTAAAAAAACGCATGATTTGATGACTCAGTTCATTTCAGGTCACAAGCTTTGGGTTAGGGTGCACGCTACAGGATAAGAATGAAAGGGAAACTTGTACTGGGTGGGGATCAAGGCACATAGGCTATGGGAATTTCTTGCAGGTGTCTGAGCACCAAAAAGCACAGAGAAACAACATATAAGCAAAAACACAACACTTAGACACCATCGAATTCAAATTAATTGCAATAACCACTCTTAGTCCCAGGGAAAAGGGAAAGAAGAAGAAATGTACCCCTTTTCTTTTGATAGTGAGTTGGAGCATGGGGAGCATGGCATGGTGAGGGCTAAGAGTTTGCAATGTGACATATACTCTAGTCACATAGTGGATTGGCTTTTGCCCCCAATTTTCTTTATTCCAATGATGGTTCTATCACTGTGAAATTATTCTGGTGTAAAAAGGAAAAACTAAATAAAAAAGATGTTGAATGGGGTGGAGTAGGTAGAGAAAGATCACAGGAAATGTAGAGGGCCAAAGTTTGAATCCTATCTCTGCTATCATTGTGACCTTGTCACTCCCCCAGTAGTCACTTCCTCTTGCTGCTTCTCAGTTTCTTCATTTGTCAAATGGGGACATGGGATAGGATGTTCTCTAAGATCAACAAACGTTCTAGTGGCTTCTGCCCTCTTTGGATTCCATCCAAATACTGTTCTGGAAGTTTTCTCAATCTCATTGGCCAAACAACAAGGCCCCACCAAGGCTGCTCTTCAAACTCAATGGAGAGTTATATGTAGTTAGCACTTGCCTCCAGAGGGTTATTTTGACTTTCCTGCTTTATGAGGTAATAGGGTTCACATTTAGTATTGGACATGGAATCATCTAGGTGGCTCAGTGGATAGAGTACCTGGCCTGGAGTTGGGAAGATTCATTTTCCTCAGTTCAAATCTGGCCTCAGACAGTTACTAGCTGTATGACCCTGGGCAAGTCACTTAATCCCTGTTTGCCTGTCTCTTCATCTGTAAAATGAGCTAGAAAAGAAATGGCAAACCACTCCAGTATCTCTGCCAAGAAAACCCCAAAGGGGGGGCACCAAGAATCAGACAAGAACAAATGAGCAACAAACCAATTGGAATCATAGGACTGGCACAGACTAGTTTTTCACTCAACAAACATTAATAGAGCACCAACTGTATGTGAGGCACTGTGCTAGGTACTTTGGAGAAAGGTTGGGTATGGAAATGTACTAGTAGATTTTCAAAGTCATCTTCAGAAAGCCAATTAGCCAACCTTGATCATATGATTAGATTGCCAAGGAAGATGAGAGAGAGAGAGAGAGAGAGAGAGAGAGAGAGAGAGAGAGAGAGAGAGAATGAGGAGGGCCAAAACAGAACTTTGGAAGATATTTAAAGATAGTATTAAGTGCTCTGGTTTGGAAACATTATTGTGGAAAAAATAATACTATCCCTCTAGTTAAATCATCAGTTCAATTAATTCAACATAATTCAATATACATTTGTTAAGCACCATTATGAGCATGCTTCTGTGCTTGGTGTTAGGAATATAATAACACAAGATGGCAAAACTCAGAAGAAGCTTAAAGGGTAAAGTAAAGACTCATACAAGTAACTATGCCATCTAGGAGAATTCAATAAGGGTAAGGGGGAGAGGTCCACAGAAAGCACTATGGAAACACTGAGGAAGGGAAGATCACTTTCCATTGCAGGAATCTAGGTAGGCTTGATGGAGAAGGTAACATTTAAATCAGGTCTTCAATTCAATTAATCATTTACCGCATTCTTCTGCCAGATCAATGCAGACTTGATGATTCCTTCCTGCACTGGTTTAACTACCATAATACCTCTCCATTTCTCACCTGACTTACTCTCCTTTTGGGCTTCTTTGTCTTTTCTACTATGCTCCATGGGCAGAGTTTTGTCCCTACTCTCCTGTTTCTCAGCTTTCTCTTATGTCTTCTTCTATTATCTTTTAAGCTCTTTGGGTTCAGGGGCTGTCTTTTTCATATTTGCATATCTAGCACTTAACACAGGACACAGCTAACATTTCCCAATATTCCCCTCCAAACAACTAGAAAATAATACCACAAATCAAATCACATTTTGGCATGGCAGAGAAGGTCAGAAGGGGACTTTTTCCAGCCTATGGCAATATCGGAGATCTGCAAGAGAGGTCTGTAAATGGGGGTTTGTGCAGGTCCAGAGCATGCCAGGAGTACCAGTGATGATCCCTGAAGGCTTATACAGCAGCAGCAGAAGCAGGAGCTTTGGGAGATGATCAAGGCATCTAATAATTAATCAAAAGACATTTGAGAGGACCTTTTGCTGGCATTAGGTACAACTGGTGCTGATTGGCGAGTCTATTGCCTGTAAGCATTTCTGGCTGTCAGTTTCAAGACAGAGGAACGCTAGTAATTGGTTACAAGGAGGAAGGAGCCCTGGTTACAGTTCCAGAGTCCAGAGGAGCACTAGTACTTGTGGCTGCAGGGGAGCAAGGACCCTTCCTGGGTAAACAGCAGAATACAGACCAGGAGACCAGTGACCACATCTCTCCCAGGATAACACCACCTTTGGAAGCCCCTCCCCCCCCCCCAAAAAACCTCTCAGACTCCCAGAACTATCTCTGAAAACAGCAACATGAAAGAGCCTGAAGCTTAGCATAGTGCCCCCCCACCCTGCAGGTGAGCAGAGCCCAGCTTTACTTAATGCTCAAAGTCAATAAATAGGCTGGGGAAATGAGCAAATCAAAAAAGGAAAGTGACATAAAAAGCTACTACAGTCACAGGGAAGATCAAGACAAGAAGATAACAATGTACAGCTACAAGCAAAGCCTCAAAGAAAAATGCTAATTGGACCCAAGGCCAGTAAGAATTTCTTGAAGAGTTAAAGAAAGAGATAAGAGTGATAGAGGAAAAACTGGGAAAGTAAATAAGCATATTACAAGAAAACTATGAAAAGATAATGAATAGCTTGGCAAAAAGAAGCACAAAAAATACTAAAGAAAATAATACCTTAAAAAGTAGAATTGATGCAAAGTGAAATGAGAAGAACCAGGAGATCATTGTGCACAGGATCAGCAGTGTTATAGTGATAATCAACTATGAAAGACTTACTTACTCTGATCAATACATTAGTCCCAGACAATTCCAAAGGATGATGACTTCCAGAGAGAGAAATGATAAACTTTGTTTACAAATCAATATATGTTTTTCTCACTTCATTTTTTTTTGTTTTGAAATATGGCTCATATGGAAATATGTTTTGCAAAATTTCACATGTATAATTGATATATTATTTGCCTTCTCAGTGGGTAGAGGAGGGATAGAAGGAAAGAGTCTGGAACTTAAAATTTAAAAAGAAAAGAATGTTAAAAATAGATAAAAATAAATGTAAAAGAACGGGTGCTATGATTATGATTATGATAGATTATGATAGAAGAAAGGTAGGGATTTCAACAGGTAGTGCAGTTCATTCTAGTTGTAAAAAATACTGTGATGAAAGGCATAGTGATATATTAGGAGAAGACAGAGACAAAATAAAAATGGCGGTGCTCTACCTCTGGTTAGAAGAAATATAAGATACTTATGGAAAAGCAGATTGGAGCCAAATTGCCTACGGCCTTGAATGCCAAAATCTGGAGTTTATACTTTATTCTGTAGGCAACAGAGACTCAGTGATGATATATGGATAAAGAGGTCATATGACTATTGACTAGTGCTCTTTGTGATTATGGGAAACTCACTTAAAAATTCTTCCTCCTATGAGAATTCAGCTAAATGAATCGTTTTCAGGCAGATTTCATCAGTTATGGTTTTAGCTTTGGAATAGACCTTTGGGGATCATTGAATTCAATCTCCTCATTTCCAGATATGGAAAGTGACCTCTGAAAAGTTGTGGTGATTTACCCAAGTTCCTACAGGCATCAAGGGATAAAGCTGAGAGTTGAACCTGGGTCTCAAGTGCTATTTTTTTTTTTTACCATGCCATGATACTTATAGGGACTAACAGAAAACACTTGGTGAGAATGTTAGAGGAAGAAAGAGGTAAGAGAACCAGGAATCTCTCAAGGAAAACTATCCCATATGCGAAAGAAACAAAAACAAAAACAAACCTAAAGTGTAATGGAAGGAAATCTAGTTGGCGAATCAAGGAACTTCACTAGCTACTGAAAGATAAGAGACAATAGGAGCATGCTTGCATTGCCATGGGCCTATTGACTCAACCCATTTGATGGAATTGACTGGCTTGGTTAATTTTTCTCCCCGTAGAATCAAGCAATTTTTTGATTGAATTGACTCGTTCCTTTGAAATCATCAAAAGGTAGAATCAAAGGCAGATTATCAAGAAGGAATCAATAGAAATAATGACAGCTTGTAAAAGTCAATTAAAAGAAAGCAAGCAAGGTATGGGTAGTAATTTAGAAAGGACCTAGAGATGTATTCTCTGAATGCAGAGGCAATTAGAAAAGAAGAAAGGAAAATATTGCCCTCAGTGGAAATTGAGGGTGGGATAAAGAGAGGAAACATGTCATTTCACTTAAAAAATAGTATTAATATCTTTTGCTTTTACTTCACCTTTATTTCCCAATACATCTTCCCATGGATATTTATGTTAACAAAGGATAAAAAAGAGAAAGAAAAAAATCTGTCAAAGCTAACCAACATAACAGTGAAGTCCAACATCACATGTAGATTCCATACCCATAGTCCTACTCCGCAAAGAAGAGAGGGACATACAGTTTCATCTGTCTTCTCGGGAGTCACCTTTGCCACTATAATTTCACAGCATTCAGTTCCTATTTTTTGGGGGGGTGGGGATAGCTTTTGTTCCTTCTATTTCTATTGGCACAGTCATTGAGTCTGTGTTTCTTTCTGGTGCTACTCTCTTCATTTTTGCCTTATTTCATGTCTTACGACTTCCTATGACTTCCTGTGCTCCTCTGCATTCCTTATATTCACTGTTTCTGACAGGGCAATAATATTCTATTACAAGATAATGGAGGTACAGAGAAAGGCAAAGCAGTCCCTGCTCTCAAGGGGCTCACTGTCCCAGGATGGGAGACAACATACTAATAACTGTGTGGAAACAAGATATGCACAGGATAAATTAAAGATAATCTCAGGAGGAAGGCACTAGCTTTTAAGCTCTGTGTGTGTGTGTGAGGAAACAGCGTGGCGGGTGTGGTCAGGCTACTACATACAACCATTGAGGAACTCTGAAGAAGAGGAGTAAAGGACGTTGTCAAAGAAATGAATGAAGGGATTAAAAAAAGGTGAGGGGGCTGGTCACCAGGCAAGGGTGAGATGCATTATTATTGTAACAGGGTGTTATACAGGGATAATAGATGGACAGCCAAAGAGCTCCACTGATGGCTTCACAAACTCAGAGAAAGGAAGGAAGGCTTCCAACACATATGGGGTGTATCTCCTGTGGTGGACTTTTGGGATTACATGTACAAGAATTGCACAAGATGGGCAGGTGTGGATGAGTTTCTAGCCACATAATTGGAAGGAACTCCCAAATAGATGAGATCATGAATCCAATTAAGTATGGAGTATATTTCACTGGAATTGCTTTGAAGAGCCTAGGGCCATCTCTGTATTGAGGTAAGGTATTGGACTAGCGTTTTAGCAGAGGTAATGCTTTAGATTTGGAAAATTATTGGAAAGTCAACAAACCTTTTAAAGCATGTTGAAGAGAATAAGCTCATGAAGAACCTGTCTTGCTAGGCTCCTCGTCACCGATAACAATAACAGTCTTGGCAGATTGGAGGAAAATACCATCTATTTCGGCCTTGGGAGGTTGCCTTCCAGGATGCTGTCTTTCCTTGCATACTCATCTATATACTGAGAAGCTAGGGCCTTTAGAACAGTGGTTACATGGGTGTAAAACTGGCCAGAGTCAGATTCATAGAGTATTATTGACTCAATATCAACTGAGGCAAAGAAGAGAGGAAAGGACAAAATGTATGATGTTTCCCAATGGTCAGTCCTGGGTCTAGCATGACCATTTCTAGTCATGATGTGGAATGTTATCCCATCCTCCTACAAGCCTGTGTGCAGGCAGGGACCATATCTTATCTAAATTGGGCACCTGGCACAGTGTCTTGCACACAGGCACTGAGCCATTCCCCTTACGTGTCTATCTCCATTGCTTTGCCCAAGGGGTCCTTCATATTTGGAATGCACTTGTGCCTCCCTGTGTCATATAGAATCCCTAGCTGACTTCAGAACATGGCTTAGGATCCACTTCTACATAAGCCCTTTTCTGATACCTCCAGTGGATAGCACTCTTTCCATTTTGAAATTATTTTGCAATACTTTGTTTATATACTATATCTAATTCTGTACCACCCCCCATAGAATGCAAAATCCTTAAAGGGAGTAACTTATATATAATCAGTGACTTGCATACAGCCTTGCATAAAGTAAATACTTAATACCTATTTGTTGAATTTAATTGAATTAATTTCATGATTGCTGTATAAATAAATGGACAAATGAAGTTTATAGAGGACTCCAAAATGAACAAAGGAATTTGAAATGGCATTATTAACTTAAAGAAATTTTCAGAAACCCAGAGGGAAGTTCAGTTAGAAATATGAAGTTGCACATTTTGAAGAGGAAAAATAATTAAGACACAGAAAATAACTGTCATAAATAAATCTTGTTAAAGAAGATAATCTAGTGATTATATAATAGGACAAACGGTCCAACTATGAATCAGTGACATAGCACTGAAGTAAAATGTATATATATATATATATATATATATATATATATATATATATATATATATATATATATATATATATATATATTAAGCCAGGCACTATTATACAGAGCCATTGGTAGGAGTAGAGGACTTAGAAACCACAAAGTAATCCTTCAATTACATTGAACACTGCTCAGTCATTCCGAAGGTTTCATGTTAACTACTGTTTTTGGTTTCCCATAGAGGAATGCAATGGTTGGAAGAAAGAAAAAAAGCTCAGTGGAGTTGGTGATAAAAAAAAAGGAAATAAGATCTTTGAGGAAAGGTTAAAATAACCATGATTATTTAGTTTAGAGAAGGGAGAACCAAGGGGTTTATTTAATAGCTGTTTAAGAAAATGTGAAAGATTTATATACAGATGATGATAACCAACTGTTCTCAATTTACACCAGGGGGGTCAGAACAAGAGGAAATAGGGCTGAAGTGTGGCATGTGGGATTTAGATTAACTATGAGGAAGAATTCATGGAGAGTGGAATGGATTACCAGTAGAAGAGATGGAGTTTCCTACTTGGGAGGTCTTTAAAAATGGATATTCAAGCATGAAGGATAATTTAATAATGGAATTCTGCCTAAATGGTAGGGGTGGCAGAGAGGGGGCCAGGGATGAGTAAGATGACACCTGAAAGGCTTATCTGGTCCTAAAATATAAAATTACTGCAGTAATAATGCTGGCTACAAAGTGAAATGGACAGAATCTCACCAAAAATTCCGATATATGTTAATATTTTTAAATTATATTTTTCCTTCCCAGATTTTTTGGGAAAAAACAACTTAGATTAATCTATGTAGCAATTTAAGCTTTTTCTGAGTACATTGTAATCATCTCTAGTGGGGACTAAAATTTCCTGCTTCTATGAAAGGCATCCAGAAGGACTGCAAACATGTGTCTTAGGAATATTTTTACTTTGAGGAAAAGAGGCAACATAGCTGCTAAAATTTACCAAGCAAATAGGCATTAAGAAACCTTTGTGCTAAGTTTTTCTTAAGATTAATTTATTTATTTTTAGTTTGCAAAATTCATTTCCACAGGATTTTGAGTTACAAATTTTCTCCACATCTCTTCCCTCTCCCTCACCCCAAGATGACTTGCATTCTGATTACCCCTTTCCCCAGTCTGCCCTCCCTTCTATCACCCCACTCACCGCTTCCCCCCATCCCATTCCCCCTTACTTCTTTGTAGGGCCAGATAGATTTCTACATCCCACTGCCTGTATATCTTATTTCCCAGTTGCATGTAAAAAGAATTTTTAACATTTGTTTTTAAAACTTTGAGTTCCAAATTCTCTCCCTTCTTACCTCTTCACCCATCCTCTTTGAGAAGGCAAGCAATTCAATATAGGTTATACATGTGTTGTTATGCAAAACACTTGCATAATAGCTATGTTGTGAAAGACTAGCTATATTTCCCTCCATCCTATCCCACCCCCATTTATTCAATTTTCTCCTTTGACCCTGTCCCTTTTCAAAAGTGCTTGCTTCTGACTACACTACCCCCAATCTGCCCTCCCTTCTATCATCTCCCCCATCCTTTTTTCCCCTACTTTCCTGTAGGGTAAGATACACAATTGAGTGTGTATGTTATTCCCTCCTTAAGCCAAATCCAATGAGGGTAAGGTTCTCTCATTGCCTTTTACCTCCCCCTTCTTCCCTTCCATTATCGCAGCTTTTTCTTGCCTCTAGATAATTTACCCCATTCTATCTCTCCCTTTTTCATTCTCCCAATATTTTCCTCTCTCTCACCTCTTAATTTTATTGTTTAGATATCATCCCTTTATACATTCAACTCACCCTGTGCCCTCTGTCTACATATGTATATGTATATATATATATATATATATATATATATATATATATACATATTCCCTTTAACTTCCCTAATGCTGAGAAAGGTCTCATGAGTTACAAATATCATCTTTCCATGTAGGAATATAAAGAGTTCAAATTTAGTAAAGCCATTATGATTTCTCTTTCCTGTTTACCCTTTCATGCTTCTCTTAATTCTTGTATTTGAAAATTCAAATTTTCTATTCAACTCTTGTCTTTTCCTCAGGAATTTTTGGAAATCCTCCATTTCGTTGAATATCCATTTTCCCTCCTGAAGTATTGTACTCAGTTTTGCTGGGTAGGTGATTCTTGGTTTTAATCCTAGCTTCTTTGACCTCCAGAATATCATATTCCAAGCCCTTCAATCCCTTAATGTAGAAGCTGCTAAATCTTATGTTATACTGACTGTGGCTCCACAATACTTGAATTGTTTCTTTCTGGCTGCTTGCAATATTTTCTCTTTGACATGGGAACTGTGGAATTTGGCTACAATAGTCCTAGGAGTTTTCTTTTTAGTATCTTTTTCAAGAGGCAATTGGTGCATTCTTTCGATTTCTATTTTACCCTCTGGTTCTAGAACATCAGAGTGATTTTCCATGATAATTTCTTGAAAGATGATGTCTAGGCTCTTTTTTTGATCACAGCTTTCAGATAGACTAATAATTTTTAAATTATCTCTTCTGGATCTCTTTTCCAGGTCAGTGGTTTTTCCAGTGAGATATTTCACATTGTCTTCTATTTTTTCATTCTTTTGTTTCTATTTTATGATTTCTTGTTTTCTCATAAAGTCATTAGCTTTCATTTGTTCCATTCTGATTTTTAAGGAATTATTTTCTTCAGTGAACTTTTGGATCTCCTCCTCCATTTGGCCAATTCTGTTTTTTTAAGGTATTCTTCTCCTCATTGGCTTTTTAAAATTTTATTTTAATTTTTATTTTTTTAATCAATTTTTTATATTTTTATTTTTAAAATTTTTTGAATTTTATCATTTCTATTTAATATTTTAGTTTTCAGCATTGATTTCCACAAGATTTTGAGTTACAAATTTTCTCCCCATTTCTACCCTCACCCCTATTCCAAGATGGCATATATTCTGATTGCCTTGTTCCCCAGTCAGCCCTCCCTTCTGTCACCTCACTACCCTATCGTCTTTCCCCTTACTTTCTTGTAGGGCAGGATAGATTTCTATGCCCCATTCCATATATATCCTGTTTCACAGTTGCATGGAAAAAAAACTTTTTTTTGAGCATCTGCTTTTAAAACTTTGTGTTCCAAATTCTCTCCCCTCTTCCCTTCCCACCCACCCTCCCTAGGACAGCAAGCAATTCAACATAGGTCACACATGTATCATTATGTGAAAAGCTAACTATATTTCCTTCCATCCTATCATGTCCCCATTTATTCAATTTTCTCCCTTGATCCTGTCCCTTTTCAAATGTGTTTGCTTTTTTAAAAAATCATTATTTATTTATTTAATACTTTCATTTTCAGTGTTGATATTCACAAGGGTTTGAATTACAAATTTTCTCCCCATTTCTACTTCTCCCCCACTCCAAGATGGCATATATTCTGATTGCCCCATTCCCTAGTCAGCACTCCCTTCTGTCATCCCACTTCCCCCCCTCCCCTTTTCCCTTACTTTCTTGTAGGGCAAGATAGATTTCTATGCCCCATTGCCTGTATATTTTATTTCCTAGTTATGTGAAAAAACTTTTTTTTGAACATTTGCTTTTAAAACTTTGAGTTCCAAATTCTCTCCCCTCTTTCCTCCCCACCCACCTTCCCTAAGAAAGCAAGCAATTCAACATAGGCCACATGTGCATCATTATGCAAAACCCTTCCACAATATTCATGTTGTGAAAGACTAACTATATTTTGCTCCTTCCTATCCTATCCCCGTTCATACAATTTTCTCCCTTGACCCTGTCCCTTTTTCAAAAGTGTTTGCTTTTGATTACCTCTTCCCCCTATCTGTCCTCCCTTCTATCATTCCCCCCCTTTTTATTTCCTTCCTCCTTGTTTCCTGTGGGGTAAGGTACCCAATTGAGTGTGTATAGTATTCCCTCCTCAGGCCAAATCCAATGAGAGCAAGATTCACTCATTCCCCCTCACATGCCCCCTCTTCCCATCCAACAGAACTGCTTTTTCTTTCCACTTTTATGTGAGATAATTTACCCCATTCTATCTCTCCCTTTCTCCCTATCTCAATATATTCCTCTCTCATCCCTTAATTTGATTTTAATTTTTATAGATATCATCCCTTCATATTCAACTCACCCTGTGCCCTCTGTGTCTATATATATATATATGTATATATATATATATATGTATATATA
Organism: Trichosurus vulpecula; assembly: GCF_011100635.1. NCBI lineage: Eukaryota > Metazoa > Chordata > Mammalia > Diprotodontia > Phalangeridae > Trichosurus > Trichosurus vulpecula. The sequence goes on along the minus strand of NC_050578.1, from coordinate 105,319,322 downwards.
TATATTATATATATATATATGTATGTATATATTCCCTTCAGCTACCCTAATACTGAAATCTCATGAACTATACACATCATCTTTCCATGTAGGAATGTAAACAAAACAGTTCAACTTTAGTAAGTCCCTTATGATTTCTGTTTCTTGTTTACCTTTCCATGCTTCTCTTCATTCTTGTGTTTTAAAGTCAAATTTTCTATTCAGCTCTGGTCTTTACACTGAGAAAGCTTGAAAATTCTCTATTTTATTGAAAATCCATATTTTGCCTTGGAGCATGATACTCAGTTTTGCTGGGTAAGTGATTCTTGGTTTTAATCCTAGCTCCATTGACCTCTGGAATATCGTATTCCAAGCCCTTCAGTCCCTTAATGTGGAATTATTATTATCCTGATTGTTTTTCCACAATACTCAAATTGTTTCTTTCTGTTTGCTGTCAGTATTTTCTCCTTGATCTGGGAGCTTTGGAATTTGGCAACAATGTTAACAGGAGTTTTCTTTTTGGGATTTTTTTCAAGAGGTGATTGGTGGATTTCTTCAATCTCTATTTTACCCTCTGGCTCTAGAATATTAGTGCAGTTCTCCTTGATAATTTCTTGAAAGATTATATCTAGGCTCTCTTTTTGATCATGGCTTTCAGGTAGTCCAATAATTTTTAAATTATCTCTCCTGGATCTATTTTCCAGGTCAGTGGTTTTTCCAATGAGATATTTCAGATTGTCTTCCATTTTTTTCATTCCTTTGGTTCTGTTTTATAATATCTTGATTTCTCATAAAGTCACTAGCTTCCACTTTCTCCAATATAAATTTTAATTCTTCAGTGGTCTTTTGGACCTCCTTTTCTGAGTGGCTAATTCTGCCTTTCAAGGCATTCTTCTCCTCATTGGCTCTTTGGAGCTCTTTTGCCATTTGAGTTAGTCTATTTTTAAGGTGTTATTTTCTTCAGTATTTTTTTGTGTGTTTCCTTTAGCAAGTCATTGACTTGTTTTTCATGGTTTTCTTGCATCACTCTCATTTCTTTTCCCAATTTTTCCTCTACTTCTCTATCTTGCTTTTATATATCCTTTTTGAGCTCTTCCATGTCCTGAGACCAGTTCATGTATCTCTTGGAGCCTGACTTTGTTGACTTTTTCTGGTTGTATGTTTTGTTCTTCTTTGTCATCAAAGAAATATTCCAAAGTCTGAGTCTGAATCTGAGTCTGTTTTTGCTGCTTGGCCATGTTCCCAGCCAACTACGTGACCCTTGAGTTTTTAGTCATGGTGTGACTGCTTGTAGAGTAGAGAGTACTTTGTCCCAAGCTTGAGGGGCTGTGCTGTTGTTTTCAGAGCTTTTTCTACACAGCAAGCTCTGCCACACCAGCACTTCTCCTCCCCCAAGATCTGCCAACCTGAACTGTGACTCAGTTCTGACAAGGCTCTGCACTCCTGCTCACATCTGCCCCTCAATTCCTCCCACCACGTGGGCCTTGGGCCAGAAGCAACTACAGCTGTAGTTCTGTAGCTGTACCACTGTAGCTGCCCCTGGGGTGGTGGCCAAACTGCAAACTCCTTTCACTTTGTCCCTGCAGCTTTTCCCACTAACCTTCTCTGTTGTCTTTGGAGTTTGTGGGTTGATAAGTCTGGTAACTGCCACAGCTCACTGATTCAGGGTGCTAGGGCCTGTTCCTCCTGGCTTGCAGCCTGGCTGGTCTGGGCACAGCTCACACTGGGCTGTGCTCTGCTCCATTCTCAGCTCCTTGCAATAGACCTTACCCAGTGACCATGCAGGCTGTCCGGGGTTGAGCCCTGCTTCCCTCTGCTATTTTGTTGGTTCTGCATTTCTAGGATTTGTTCAGAGCCATTTTTATAGGTGTTTTGATGATCCTGGGGGAGGGCTTTAGGCATGTCTCTGCTTTCCAGCCACCATCTTGGCTCTGCCCCCAAATGTTTCTGCTTTTGATTACCTTCTCCCCTATCTGCTCCCCCTTCTATCATTCACCCCCCCCCTTTTTTATCCCCTTCCCCTTACTTTCCTGTGGAGTAAAATACCCAATTGAGTGTGTTTGATATTCCCTCCTCAAGTTGAATCCAATGAGAGTAAGATTCACTCATTCTCCCTCACCTGCCCCCTTTTCCCTTCCAACAGAACTGCTTTTTCTTGCCACTTTTATGTGAGATAATTTACCCCATTCTATCTCTCCCTTTCTCCCTCTCTCAGTATATTCCCCTCTCACCCCTTAAATTTATTTTAGCATCCCTTCATATTCAAATCACCCTGTGTCCTCTGTCTATATGTATGTATATTCCCTTCAACTCCCCTAATACTAAGAAAGGTCTCACGAATTACACAGATCATCTTTTCATGTAGGAATGTAAACAAAACAGTTCAACTTTAGTAAGTCCCTTATGATTTCTCTTTCTTGTTTACCTTTCCATGCTTTTCTTGATTTTTGTATTTGAAAGTCAAATTTTCTATTCAGCTCTGGTCTTTCCACAGTCCTCTATTTTATAGAAATCTGTATTTTGCCTTGGAGCATGATACTCAGTTTTGCTGGGTAGGTGATTCTTGGTTTTAATCCTAGCTCCTTTGACCTCCAGAATATCATATTCCAAGCCCTTCAATCCCTTAATGTAAAAGCTGCTAGATCTTGTGTTATCCTGATTGTGTTTCCACAATATTCAAATTGTTTCTTTCTGACTGCTTGCATTATTTTGTCCTTGATCTGGGAGCTCTAGAATTTGGCAACAATGTTAATAGGAGTTTTCTTTTTGGGATCTTTTTCAAGAGGCAATTGGTGGATTCTTTCCACTTCTATTTTACCCTCTGGTTCTAGAATATCAGGGCAGTTCTCCTTGATAATTTCTTGAAAGACGATATCTAGGCTCTCTTTTTGATTATGGCTTTCAGGTAGTCCAGTAATTTTTAAATTATTTCTCTTGGATCTATTTTCCAGGTCAGTGGTTTTTCCAATGAGATATTTCACATTGTCTTCCACTTTTTCATTCATTTGGTTCTGTTTTATAATATCTTGATTTCTCATAAAGTCACCAGCTTCCATTTGCTCCAATTTGATTTTTAAGTTGGTATTTTCTTCAGTGATCCTTTGGACCTCCTTTTCCATTTGGCTAATTCTGCCTTTCAAGGCATTCTTCTTTTCATTGGCTTTTTGCAGCTCTTTTGCCATTTGGGTTAGTTTATTCTTTAAGGTGTTATTTTCTTCAGTATTTTTTGGGTCTCCTTTTGCAAGTCATTGTCTTGTTTTTCACGGTTTTCTTGCATCTCCTTTCTCTTCCCAATTTTTCCTCTACTTCTCTTACTTGCTTTTCCAAATCCATTTTGAGCTCTTCCATGGCCTGTGACCAATTAGTACTTTTCTTGGAGGCTTTTGATGTTGGATCTTCAACTTTGTTGACTTCTTATGGCTGTATGTTTTGCTCATCTTTGTCACCAAAAAAGGAATCTAGAGTTTGAGTTTGAGTCTGAGTCTGAGTCTGGGTTTGTTTTTGCTGCCTGTTCATGTTCCCAGCCAACTACTTGACCCTTGAGATTTTTGTCAGTGTATGACTGCTTGTAGAGTAGAGAGTACTTTGTCCCAAACTTTAGGGTCCATGCACTGCTGTTTTCAGATCTACTTCTACTGCACCATCACCTCAGGCTCTGTCACATCAGCGGTCCTCCTCCCCCAAGAACCACCAACCAGGACTGCAGTCCAGATCCAAGCAATGTACTGCAAGAGAACCTTCCTTTGTGCCCACAAAGTGCTCCTTGCACTCCAGCTCTGATCTGCTGCTAGATTCCTCCCACCTTGTGAGCCAGGGACTTGGGAAGAAGCTGAAACTTGAGATAGAACCAGCCTCAGGAGCTTCCTGCTGGTGCCACTGCCACCACTGCACCACCTCTGCCACCCCCAGGGCTGGTGGCTGGACTGGTCTCATCTCAATTTGAGTTTCCCACTAACCTGCTCTTTGGCGTTTTGGGTTGAGAAGTCTGGTAAGTGCCACAGCTCAATGATTCATGGTCCTAGGGCCTGTTCTGTTGGCTAACTACTGGTCTGGTCTGTCCTGGCATGGCCAAAGCTGGAAAGCACTCTGCTCCCAGCATAGTGAGTTAGACCCTTCCCAGTGACCATCCAGGCTCTCCTTGGTTGGAGACCTGTTCCCCTCTGTTATTTTGTGGGTTCTGCAGCTCTAGAATTTGTTCAGAGCCATTTTTATAGGTGTTTGGAAGGATTTGGGAGAGAGCTTGAGCAAGTCCTTGCTTTCCAGCTGCCATCTTGGCTCCACCCCCCTCTTCATTGGTTTTTTAGACTTCTTTTGCCATTTGGCCTAGTCCATTAAAAAAGTGTTATTTTCTTCAGCATTTTTTGGGTCTCCATTAGCAAGCTATTGACTTGTTTTTCTTGTTCTTGCATCACTCTCATTTCTTTTTCCAATTTTTCCTCCACTTCTCTTAATTAGTTTCCAAATCTTTTTTAAGCTCTTTCAAGACCTGGGATGAATTCATGTTTTTTTTGGAAGCTTTAGATGTAGGATTTTTGACTTTGTTATCTTCTTCTGGTTGTATGTTTTGATCTTCTTTGTCACCAAAGTAAGATTCTATTTTTGTTTTGTGTAGCTGATTTCCAAGCTACTTGTAGGCACCTATAAATTTGCAGTTCTTCTGAGTTGGTATGATCCAAGGACAGGTCTTTACTCCTCTACTGGCCTGTGCTTTGGTCTGTGAGTGACCTCAAGTGCTTCTTTCTGCCTTGGAACTATGACGAAGATTCCCCCTCCACAGGCACCAAAAACTCTGCCACACCATTGCTTCTCCTCACCCCAGGAATGCCACCCAGTACCGTGACCCAGATCTAAGCAGAGCAAAGAAAGAGAATCCTGCCTCAGCACCAGCAAAGAGATCTCTGTACTCCTGCTCTCATCAGCCAATCCCCCCATTGTCTGTGGGCCTGGAGCTGCTGCTGCCACCACAGCCACCTCCACCATGCCGGGGCTGGGGCCTGACTGTGTTCTTCTCTCACCCAGGTCCAACAGACTTTTCCCATTGACCTTTTACAATATCTTTGGCATTTGTGGTTTGAGAAATACGGAAACCCTTGCAGCTACCAGTGATTTAGTGCCCCGAGTGACTCCTCCTTGTCTGCTCTGGCTGGTCTGTGCTGGTGCTGGGCTGAGCTCCACTCTCAGCATGGTCTGATAGACCCTTCCCAATGATCTTCCAGGCTGTCTCAGGCTGGGAACGTTTCACTCTGTCATTTTGTGAGTGGTATAGCTCTAGAATTTGTTTATAGAGTCATTTTTTTACAGGTACTTAGAGAGATTTGGGGGACAGCTCAATCAAGTCCCTGCTTTTAGTCCCCCATCATGGCTCTGCTCCCCTGTACTAAGTTTTTTAGGTTGCATAGAAGCTTGACTTATCCCAGTCTGAAGTGTCTTTACAGTCTAGTTGGAGAGACAAAATTAACATTCATTAAATAATTAACATGCAGTGTAAAATGGTATTGAGAAGGCAGCATGGTACTATCTACGGAATTCATGTCAGAAAGAACTGAGTTCAAATCCTTCCTTACAATAGCTGAAAGACCATGGAAAAGGCAACTCTCTCAGCTTATAAGTTTTAGTTAGGTTGTAATCTGTGTCGGAGTGGGAGTTCTCATACTAAGGACACAACAGGAGTTTGCAATTGTTTATCCTTTGTTTTTGAAGAGAACCAAATTTGACAGGTTGTGTGTTGTGGTTGTGGTTTGTCCTTCTTTCTTAAAGAGGACCACGACATCAGAAAGATGATGCCATGACTTGCAAGTCAATTGGATTTAACTGAGGGAAAGCTGTGCTAAGTCACCAGCCTCACTTTCTCATTCAGAGCCATCTGGGTCTAGTGGCCAGATATCGATCAGGACAACTACAGATGGCTCAGGATGCAGTGGGAGACCTTGGCCTTTTTAAGCTAAGGTCTTTCCTAGTTCTCACTTTGACTGAGGCAAAGCCCATTCGGTGATGAGGGCTGTTTAAAAAGTGAGCAAAGGCATGGTCGCTTTAATAAAAAAAAATAAAACTGGGAGGGGGAAAGACCCTCAGGGTTGTTTCTGGCTAAAAGAGAAACAATTACTATTTACATTCACTCTGAATCATCAGGGCCCCAAAAATAACCATGAAGGGATCCTTGGGCAGGGACCTATTTTTGCCCAATGAGGGTGAGAATGAAGGTAATATTAATTTAGGTGCTAAATTCTGAGATATAAAACCATGTTATAGGCACACAGAGAAAAGGGAAAGTAAAGAGGCCACGAGGAATCAGAAAAAAATAATTTCATGAGGGAGGTTGGGCTTGATCTAGGTATTGAAGGATGAGTAGGATTTAGATAAATGTAGCAAAGGATAGCTTTTCAGAATAGAGCAAGACTAACAAGGATACTGATACTGTCTCCAAGGGGCAGTGAAGAGTCTGGTTTGACTGGAATCAAATGTTTGTCTACCTTGGGAAGTTGAAATAAATAAGATTGGATAACAACAACAGTAATAGTAACAGTGACATTTATATGACACTCTAAGACTTGGAAAACACTTTACATGTATTATCTCATTCAATCTTGGCAATACCCCTGTGAGGAAGATGCTATTATCATCCCCTTTATTTTACATAAGAAGAAACTGAGGCTGAGAAAGGTTAGGTGACTCGCCCAGGGTTACACAACTGTTAAATGTTTAGAAAGGATTCACACTGACTCCGAGCCTAGCACACTACCCATAATAGGGTGTTGTTGTTGTGGTTGTTTGTCCATTGTTTTTGAAGAGGTCCAATGACATCACAGGTAATGTCTTGACTTGTCAGTGAATTGGGTTTAAGTGAAGAAGAGTTGCATAAAGTCATCAGTCTCACTCTCTCTTCCTCAGTCATCAAAGTCCAAAGTCAAGATGATAGGCCATGGCCCAGGATGAACTTGGCATCCTTGATGCCTGACCAAGCTCTAAGTGTTCCATAGTGCTAATAGGTAGGGAACTCTTTTGGACAGAATTTGTGGATGTTCCACTATCATTGCTCTGTCTTGCCACATCCTTACAAAACAGCCTTGGGTTCATATTTTGGACCATGAATAGCATGTTAATTCATTTTTTAAAAACTATTTGAAGACTATTCAGAGACATATAACCTTAACTACTTCGTTATGCTGAATAATATAGTATAATAATATAGTTGTTGTTCAGTCATGTCTGACTCTTTGTGACCCTATTTAGGGTTTTTTTTTTGCAAAGATACTGAAGTGGTTTGCCATTTCTTTCTCCAGCTTTTTTTTTTACAGATGAGGAGGGTTAAGTGACTTGCCCAGAGTCACACAACTAGTAAGTGTCTGAGGCCAGATTTGAACTCAGGAAGATGAGTCTTCCTGATTCCAAGCCCAGTGCTTTAAGCAGTGTGTCACTTGGATGCCTGGAAAGTATATAATGTAAGTATAGTACTGTATAGAATGTGAGTTCCTCAAGGGCAGGGGGTGTTTCTTTTTGTCTTTGTATTCCCAGTACTTAGTGGTGACTGGCACATGATCAATGATGAACAAAGGTTTTTAATGATTGAATCATTCCCAGCAATCAGAGTGTGTGGCATATGCTATTGTCCCATTAGCTGCAATATATCCTTTGTACATATCTTTGAAAAAGGGGGGAGAGAGTTTACTTTAAAAAATCATAGAAATAGAAAGATCATGGGTCTGGGAATTAGTAAACAAATTAATGAAAAATTAGTAAACAAAAGAAGCCTGGATCTAGATTTCTAGTTCTAACTCTATTATTACTTCCTAACCATATAACTGTTATGGTAAATAGGGTGGGACTTTTTTACTGTTTTCTCTTTTGGAATGCTAAGGCCATCAGGAGCCTTTAATGAATCTTGCCTTTGTTTGAACGGTCAGGTAAAGTGGGACCCTTTTGTCTTTTGTTCTGAAGTCCTTCTCAGCACTGAGGTAATCAAGTACCTTTGATGAAGTCTTGCCTTTCGATTGTAATGGCAAGCAAAATAGGACTTTTTGCTGTTTTTCATTTGAGTGCTTCTCAGCATGGAGGCAGTCAAGTTCCCTAGGTTCCTGAGACTTGTATATAAGATCTGAGGTTGGCATTTTTTTTCTGGGGGCACACTCATTGAAAGAGTGCTGGTGATGAGACTCTGGGTAGCTCTTGAAGTAGCACCCCGCCAAGCTTTAAAAACCCAGATGTTGGTGTTTCCCTCTGGTTACTATGTATGTATTGTGATTGGTCAGACAGATAAAAGCCTGTCTGTTGATCTGTTTATAATTTCTGTTTGTATTTGCTCTGAAGTTCAGGGTGCTGGCTTTCCCCCTAAACTAAGTGAATCACACACACAGACACAGACACAGACACAGACACAGACACACACACACACACACATGTTTAATTAAAGTAAGATTGTTAACCCCTTAAAGTTGCTTTCCTTAAAAAGGCAGATCAAAGGATCTCTGCTAGCAGCCTTCCTGTGTGCTTTTGTTGTTGGTCTTTCACCTCCACAGCAGCTGCTAGAAACATTGCTGTTACAGTAACCTTGAAAGTAATTTACCTTCTCTATGCTTTTGCTTCTAATGATCACTATTTAGGTTTCTAGGTTTTCCTATTCTCAGTCCTGCAGTCCTATGTTCTTCCCATTGTACCATTTTATTTCTTCTATGATTAATGGAACCAGAGGAACACCTCCAGTGCATTGAGTCATCCTTGTAGAATTTGTGGGAACACATGTATAAGAATGAGAAACCATGGGGGGTGGGGAACATAATCTTCACTGGTGGATTGATTACCCATACCTGGAAGACCACAGAGTCATCAAACTATTGAAGCCTAACTACCTTGGTTGCAATTCTGGTCATAGGTCTGGTCTGGCACCATCATCATTATCATCAGTATTTTATTTTTAAAATAACTGCTGACACAGTATGTAAAGTGGTGTGCAAACTTTAAAGCCCTATATAAATGCCAATGAGAATTATTATTGCGTAGGAGCTACCTGCCCTGATGCCTAAAATTGAGCTCAGCTCCAAAAGGAAATGTTTTTGTATTGCATGATGTTTCCATCTCTTGTCTGGCTCCTTTGCAATGAATCTAGAAAGCAGTATGCTAGGAAACACAAGGAAAGAAATGCAAGTTGTATCACCCATTGTGGACAAAAATATAAAATTCTCTTTTTTACTGGAATTTTGTGTCTAATTCTTAGCAACTTAATGGAGCTGAGAATAACTTGGGGAAGGTCTAGGACAGTATTAATTACAATGACTGTAAAAGGTTGGTGAATAAAATCTAAAAGAAAATGTTAAGGAAAATGAGATTTTAAAGCTTGAAAGAAAGACTGAATAATAACCATATTAAAGTTTGTAAAGGGCATGGAGATCTGTTCTTCTTTTCTCCTAAGGATAAAAATTCAAGTTTTTATAAAGTGTCTTCTATAGTAAGGCATTGTGATTAGGTGCTGGAGATACTTAGATAAAAATTGAAATAGTTCTTGTCTCAAGGAACTTAAATTCTACTGGAAAGAAAGAAAAAAGGCAATGAAACTGAAGTTCTGAGGAGTTATTTCTGGAGCCGGAGGATCAAGGCAAGATGTGTCTGAGTGTTGCCAGGAACAACCCCATTCTTATTGTGTGGCTTCAGCTCTGCCACTCCTTTTCTTCTGAAGTGCCCTCTTGACCTGTCTCCTCTTTGCCTCCCTTCCCTTTCCCCACCCTCCCACTTTGTTCTCACTCATCCTCCACTGTCATTTTGCCTCTTCTTTCTTTCTCTCCTATTTCTGTCTGAGGCTGGGTGAGAATTGACCTGGGAAAGACCTTAGCTTAAAAAGACTAAGCTTTCCCACTGCATCTAGAGGCATCTCCAATTGTCCTCACCTACGTCTTGCCACTGGACTCTGATGACTCTGGAGGAGAGAGTGAGGCTGATGACTTTGCACAGCTCTGCCTCACTTATATCCAATTCACTTGCACATGAAGACACCTTCCTGATGTCACTTGTCCTCTTTGTGAATGAAAGATGAGCAACAATAATTCCTACAAAATTCAAAGTGAGAGACAGTTGAGGAGATGTGGGCTGGAGGAGCCAGAGGAGGAGGAGGAGGAGGAATGGAGATGCAAAAGGGTAGTCTCGTTTTTTGACTTCTGCATCTTAAGCCCTAGGGAAAATACAGATCTTTGTAAGCCCAGAAAGGTTCTATTGAAGGAATTTTCACAAGTACCTTCTCAGGTGCCTTTGGAAAATGGGATTAATTTTTGTTGGTAAGTGATTGTTTAGGATTAACAATTATTTGGTTTCATAGGAATACAGGAACCTGTGAAAAAGATGGGGGGGGGTTCTTAGCAACCTGAAAACTTAATAAGAGACAAAGGTGTAACATAATAAGCAAAAAAAGCTATTGCTCTAGCTTGATACCCAGAACAGCTGAGAGGATAGCTCTGTTGCCCTCTGCCCAGGTCTGATTGCCTTTGAAATAGTCTGTTGTGTTTCTGGTAACATGTTTTAGGAAGCACATAAATAAGCTAGAATATGTCCAGAAGAGCACAACCAGGAATGGGAGCACATTGAAGACTATGTCAGAGAGGAAGGAGTAGAACAATTGGGGCTGTTCAGTTGGAAGACAGGAAGACTTAAGAGGAACATGGGATTAGAGAGTTATAGATTGAGAACTATGAAGGACCTCTGCGGTCATCTAGTTCAACTTTCTCATTTCATGAATGCAGAAATTGGATCACAAAGAGGTTAAATGAGTTGTCCAAGGCTACAGAGGTAGTAAGCATGAAACCATGCCATTGTATTCTGGAGCAAGGGAGCAGTACTCTGCCTGACAACATTTGTTCATGTATTTGAAAGACTGTCGTATGCAAGCAGGATTAGACTCATTCTGCTTAAACGCAAAGGGCAGTACTAAGACAGATGGATGGAAACCAGGGAAGCTGATTTTGGTTTGATATAAAGTATAACTTTCTAATAATTAGAGGAGTAGTAGTAGTAGTAGTAGTAGTAGTAGAAGTAGTGGTGGTGGTGGTGGTAGTGGTGCTGGTGGTGGTGGTGGTGGTAGTAGCAGTAATAGTAGCAGCACCAGCAGCAGGAACAGTAGTGATAGCAATAGTAGTTGTAGTACTAATAGTAGTGCTAATAGGAGCAGTAGCAGTAGTAACAGTGGTAGTAATAAAGCAGCAGCAATTATAATATCATAGAACTTTAAGGTTTGTGAAACACTGCATAGATAATCGCATTTGATACTCACAAGGACGATTCTGTGAGGCAGAGGTAGATACTATTGTCCTCATTTTACAGACAAGGAAATGGAGGTTGGAATAGGTTAAATAGCTTTGCCAAGATCACTCAATTATAAGTGGCTGTAGCAAGATTTGAACATAGGTCCTCAATGTCTCCAGGTCCAATGTTCTGTTAACAACTCTACCTAGCAGCATTAGAATGGGTTGCCTCAGGAAGTGATGCATACCGCCTTATTGGAGGTCTTCAGGCCTAACCTGGAAGACCTCTTGTCTAGTATGTTGTAGAGGGGATCCTTATTCAGATATGAATGGGACTTAGTGGATTCTGAGGTCCTTTCTAATTCAGTTTCTGTAACTTGAAACTTAAGGAACAGACCGTGTTCCTTCACTGGTGCCATTTTAACCTGGTGATTTTTTTTTCAGTGAGAAATGGTACAAATTTGATAAGCCGCATTCAACCTCTGTTGAACGATGGCTCTTTTTCACCCTAATGCAATTACCACCTTTGCCTTCTAAAATGTACAACATCTGTGACTCTGATAATTTTCTAGGAAGCTGGACATAAAAATAGCTGTTTTCAGTATGGGGACACCATTTATACAAGTTGTACAGCAGCTTTGATACAGGTTTCCCACCTCCCAAAACTTATATGGTGCAAAGTGTATATATTCCTACCCTGTTTGTGCTTTGCAAAAAGAGACCAGGGAGGGCCCAATTTCCTCCCTGTGGACTGGCAGTGACTACTGTTTCCATGGTGATTCCACTAAGAGCACAGACCCCTGCTTCCATTCAGCATTAACTTGGCTACATGAAAGAAAGGAGGATCAAGAAGACAGAAACATTCTGATTATTTTATAATCACAATAAACATTTATTAAGTACTGACTGTGTGACAGCCTCCCCACAGACTCCACCAGCTACCATGGACAGAGCCCCAGCTCAGGGCTATGATCTGAATGATAACAGGGCCCTGAGGGGTTGTTAGAGCTTTGTACAATTGTCCAACAGTCAAATTCATGGTTGTCTAGGATAAAAGACAGAAATGTTTGTTTTGAGATGGTCTCATTAAGGAAATGACTTGAATAACACCATAGATAATACAGGCTTATACAATTTGATACAAAATCAGGAGGGGAAACTATATGACAATCAGGTTTCAAAAAGATATTGACTAAGTCCAAGAATATGATGTTTAATGGGGATAAATGTAAATTCCTAAACTTGGGTTCAAAAAATCAACTTAATAAGGAAAAGATAAGAAAAGAGTGACAAGGTAGGTGGTTTTTTTTGGGGGGGGGAAGATCTGAGTGGGGAGCAGATTCTTCTGCTTTGTTCAGACCAGTCAGATCATGCCTGTATTACTATGTTTACTTATTGATGTTGTATTTGATAAAGGAAATTGATAAACTAAAGAGTTTCCAGAGTAGGGCAATTAAGATTCTGAAGGGTCTTTAGTTCATTACATGAAGATGAATCAAAGGAAATAGAGATGCTTAACCTGGAGAAGGGAAGACATAGCAGTGGAGGGAGAGGGAGAGGAGAAGTGATCTATGGTCTTTACTTTCAAGTATTTGAAGAGGTATTAACCAACCCTCTCTTTCGTTTTTTATTTAATGTTTGACTCCACAAGTCAGAATTGAAAACAATGGGTTGAAGTTTCAAAGACACTGTTTAGATTTGATATAAGAGGAAACAAATCCATTCCTAACTATTAAAGCTATCTAAAAATGGAATGAATAGCCTCAGGAGGTAGTGGGTTCTCTCTAACTGGAGTTCTTCAAGCAAGGACCACTTGTTGGGCATACAATAATAGGAGCTAGCCTGTACAGATTGCACTTTAAGGTTTGCAAAGTGCTAGGTCATTTTAACCCTGCCACAATTCTGGGAGGCAGTGCTTTTATTATCTCTATTTTACCAATGAGAAAATTGAGTCAAGCAGAGGTTAAGTGACTTGCCTAGGGTCATATAGCCAGTAAGAATATGAGGGTAGATTTGAATCAAGTTTTCTGGACATCAGGTCTCTCTTGACATTAATTACAGCAGTTTTTCAACTATAATACATTTAAGATAAGATTGATCTAGCTGGGGTGTATAGGAAAGATTTTTTGAGGGGTGTGTGAATGTGTTTGTGTGAAGATTAGTGGCCAATTATGAAGCTATTGTAATTTCTGAAAAGAAAGATAATGAAGGGTTGAACTGGGTGCCAGTGGGAATGGAAAGCAAAGGAGAAAATACAAGAGACTGTGGAAATAGAATCAGTCCAAATTGCTGACATTGTGTGTAGGGTGATTACACCATTTGGAAAATGGTTGTCAGAGGGAGAGAGAGAGAGAGAGAGAGAGAGAGAGAGAGAGAGAGAGAGAGAGAGACAGAGAGAGAGAGAGAGAGAGAGAGAGAGAGAGAGAGAGACAGAGAGAGAGAGAGAGAGACAGAGACAGAGACAGAGACAGAGACAGAGAGACAGAGACAGAGACAGAGAGACAGAGAGAGACAGAGAGACAGAGAGAGACAGAGACAGAGAGAGACAGAGACAGAGACAGAGAGAGAGGGAGAGAGAGAGAGAGAGAGAGAGAGAGAGAGAGAGAGAGAGAGAAACAGAGAGACAGAGACAGAGATAGAGAGACAGAGACAGAGAGACAGAGAAAGATACAGAGAGACAGAGACAGAGACAGAGATAGAGAGACAGAGACAGAGACAGAGAGACAGAGAAAGATACAGAGAGACAGAGAGAGACAGAGACAGAGAGGAGAAGAGGAGGAGAGGAGAGCAGAGGAGGGGAGAGGAGAGGAGACAAAGATAAAAAGAGATTGAGAGAGTGGGGAGAGAGAGGGAGGGAGGAGAGAGAGTGGGGAGGCAGGAAGAGAGAGAGGGAAGAACAAAGACACACAGACACAATGACAGGGACAGAGTCAGGAGACAGAGACACAGAGAGAGAGTTATAGAGAGTCATAGAGAGAGAGAGAGAAAGGGAGAGAGAGCAAGCAACAAAGACAGTCAGAAAGGCAGGGGCAGAGACAAAAAAGCAGAGACAGGGCAAGATAGAAACCAAAACATAGACCAGGAGAAATAGACAAACATAGAGACAGACAGAAAGTGATGGGGAGACACAGAGAAACAGACACAAATACACAGACATATAGAGAGATACATGGATACAGACAGAGACAGACAAAGACAGTGACAGAGTCAGAAAAAGACAGAGACAGAAAAACACACAAAGAGACAGACAGAGTAACAGAGAGGCAGACAAAGACAGAAAGACGGCTAAAAGAGATGGAGGAGATAGAGACACTCAAAGAGACAGCTATAGAGTTACAGAGAAAGACAGGCAGAAAGATACAGAGATAGTTACAGAGAGAGACAGAGATGGAGAAAGACAGAGACAGATAGAGATGGAGAACAGAGATAGAGACGCCGAGTGAGAGACAATAAAAGTAGAGACAGAGAGACAGTCAGATATATGGGGAGGGGCAGAGAGAGAGAGAGACACACACACACACACACACACACACAGAGAGAGAGAGAGAGAGAGAGAGAGAGAGAGAGACAGAGACAGAGAGACAGAGACAGAGACAGAGACAGAGAGACAGACAGAGACAGTCAGAGACAAAGAGATTAAAGAGATATTATAACAGGGCAGAAAAAAGCCTGGTTTTGAAGTCAAATAGCCTTAGTTTGACTAACAATGTTGCCATAGCAGTGTGATCACTTAATGTCTTTGGGTCTCAGTTTCCTCATCTGAAAAATAGGAGGGATGAACTATTTTATTTCTAAGGTCCTGTGTATTTCTAATATCCCATAACCTAAAATAGAACAATGCTCAGAGAAAGTGTGAGAGAATGGAATCAAGAATGAAGGGGCAGGGAGAGGGAGGAGAGAGCATTCCAAAAGAAGGAACAGAGAATGAGCAATGACGGGGAGGCAAGCCTAGGATAATGTGTTTGGGGAGGTCAGTGAATGCAAAAACCTTCACTAGTGTGTAGGATTTGTTGTTGAAGAACAGTGGGAGATAAATTTGGAAAGGTAGGTTGCGTCCAGATGGTAGTGGATTAACACAGCAGCTTGTGTAAAAATCAGAGTAGTGGGAAAAATGTCAGTGGCCTGGTGGCTTGTTTACCCTGAAACTGCCGCCTTATGACTCAAGTGATCTCAGGTCTTCATCTTCCCCTGTCCTTCAGTTTGCCTTCTCTATCTCTTAGATTTTTATTTTCATTAATTTATTTTACTGGGGAAAGCAGCATTTAAATTTGGATAGAGTTGGAGGGATCTTCATAAAGTTATTTCCCTACCTCAGCATTCTGCTCTATCTTATAGCTAGGGGAAAAATTTTTTTCCTAGCTTCTTTGAAAATATGGACCAAGATAGTACTAATTAGGATGCTTAACAAATTAATTACCCTGAGAATTCTTAAGAAGAGAGGTACATATTTGTCTATGCAAGGACCAGGAAATTATACTCCACTGAATAAATACAGTAGCGACTCTCTCCATTATAAAGGAAATTATTGACTAAGACTATACTTCATAGAATCATAAATTTACAGCTAGAAGAGAAAATCCAATATAATTTCCTCATTTTCCAGATGAGAAAACAGAAACACATATAGGTTAAGTGACTTCCCCAACATCACACTGCTAGTAAGGAGTTTCAAGTCGGATTCCAGTACAGTTCTTCCTAAGTCCAAAGCCAATGTCTGACCTACTACACCATGCTGCCTTCAATAAGCCTATGAGCCTATGATTATTCAGTTCAAATTAGTGTTTATTAAGGAGAAGGCACTGAGGAAGATGAATAAGACCCACTCTCTGTCTCAAGGAGGCTGAAATTGAACAAATAGACCAAGGTATTTATAAAAATAACCATAATCATAATAATGTTGATAAAAACTAGACAACAAAAGCAAAGGAGAAATCTGGAGGGTAATGAGAAATTTGAGGAAAGAGTAACAGCACTTCTAGACACTGGGACCAGGAAAGGCTTCTTGAAGAAGAAAAGGATTTCAACAGCCAGAGATGAAAAGACCATTCTGACATGGGGATGATGGGAAAAAAGGCAGAAAAATAGGAGAGGACATCGCTATGTTAGGATATGGCAAATTTGGCTGGAGAGCAGAGTACTGAAAGAAAAACGATTTAATATAAAGATGATGGGTAAGTTGGAGCCAAATTGTGGTGAGTCTTGAGTTCTAGGCTAAGGAAAGTAAATATTACTGGATGATAACCAGGAAGCTGCTGAAGATTTATGAGTGGGGTAGTGTTGTCCTCAGAACAATGAATGAGCAATTATATAGGAAGTAATATGAAAGGGCTAGGAATAATGGAGAGGAGAGGCTAATGGAGAAGATAAGCTTATTAAAGGAGTTCAAGCAAGAGATGATCCAGTGAATGTAGGTTGAGACTTGTTGTTATTGTCTGTCCTTTGTTCTCCAAGAGGGCAATGACATCAGGGAGGTGATGCCATGACTTGCAAGTGAATTGTACTTAAGTGATGGAGAGCTGTTCAAAGTCACCAGCCTCACTTTTTTTCTCCAGAGCCATCTGGGTCCAGTCGCAAGATATAGATCAGGACAACTGGAGTTGGCTCTGGATAGAGTGGGAGACCTTGACCTTTTTCAGGCTAAGGTATTTCCCAGGTCTCAGTTTGACTGAAGCAAGGCCCATTCAGTGATTATCACTCTAGCTGAGAAATGAAAGAAATGTTGTTCAGAGAAAGGGTGAATAAAGCTACCATAATAGAGTGGTTAGAGAGCCAGCCTTAGAGTCAGGCAGACCCTAGTTCAGATTGACCTTTGACTATACTGACTACATGACCTTAGACAAGTCATTTAACTTTTCAGTGCCCCCAAGAGACTCCTAAGACTAAGACTCAGAGCAAGTGTTGAGCTCTATTATTGAAGGAGGTCTTCTCAATTTTGTTGTTCAGTTGTTTCAGTTGTGTCTGACTCTTTGTGACACCATTTGAGGTTTTCCTTGGCAAAAATACTGGATTACTTTGCCATTTCCTTCTCCAGCTCATTTTACACTTGAGGAAACTGAGGCAAACAGGGTTAAGTGACTTGCCTGGGGTCACACAGCTAGTAAAATGTCTGAGTTTCTTATGTATAATTCCCTAATTCCCTTTACTAAGGACATCACAAAGGTTCACCAATAACAACAACAAAAAAAAGACTTGGCAAATTGACTGAATGCAGGGCAAGGGAGGAGGAAGGAGAGGAAGAGGATGGTCAAAGTTCCTGAAATGTCAAATGTGGATGATTGAGAAGTCCGTAGGACTGGCACCAGAAATAAAGAAGTCAGAGGGGTTGTGAGTTTTGGGCTGAGGCTAGTGGATTCAACCTTGATTATGTTGAGGTTGAGGTACTGGTGAGACAGGGGATAAATATGTCCTTCTGCTCATATTTTCTGATCTTCATGTGTTGGAGAATTTTACTGAAGCTCTTAAGTGGAAGCTACAGAGACAGGGTGATGTTGAGAGGCTGGGGAGTGAAAATGTGGGTGAAACAAGAAGAGATGAAATTAAGAGGAAGGATGAATAAAATCCATTTAGGGATCACAGGATCCTTGATGTAGAAACTAGTGTTCCCTCCTTTGGAAGTTTTAAAGAGAATTCCCAAATATATTAGGGGTGTTAGCTAGAATATAAACTGACACAGGGCATCACAGAATCATAGAATGTCAAGCCTCTAAGTGGCTTAAAAATCATCAGGTTTGCCCCCACCCCATTTTATAAGTGACGAAACTGAGATGCAGAGAACTTCAGAGCCTTCACCTCTAAGCCTACTCCTTTGGCTACTCTGTTTAGACTGCAGAGACCCATTTATGTAGATGCTTCTTCATTAGAATGTAAACTCTCTGAAGGCAGAGGTAGTTTTTGTTTTGTCATTTTTTTTTTAATATACCTAAGACTTAATACAATACTTGGCATATTGTAATTGCTTAATAAATGCTTGCACAGCTAGTTGTCCATTAGTGTGGAATAAGGAATCCTCCTAAATAGTCAAATTATTTGAATTCTCATTACATATCTCAATTGGGCTGGAGTTGACTACCGTAGGTTAATAACTATGCCATAACATAATTATAACTTTGAATAGTGTGAATTCAAATACATAGAGCCACTTCCTTATTCCTCAGAAAGGGGACCTAGCTGCAGATTGATTGATTGACTGAAGAAAGTCATACAGAGAGTCAATACAGAGCCAGAATTGTAACCCAAGTTGCTTGGGTCTGGCAATCTTTCCACTACATCTACTACTGATTCGAAAGGGTTTAGAGGCAGCTAGGTGGTACAGTACATAAAGCATGGGCCTGGAGACAGGAAGACCTGAGTTCAAATCCAGCCTCAGCCAGTTATTAGCTGTGTGATGTTGGGCAAGTGACTCGTCATCTGACTGCCTCAGCTTCCACAAATGTAAAATGTGAATTAACAATAGTATCTACCTTCCAGGGTTGTTGCTTGGCACATATTAGGTGCTGTATGAATGTTAGTTATCTTCTTCTTATCATCATCATCATTATCATTATTATTATTACTATGCTTTAAAGGCCATCTTATCTAACCTGCTAATTTTGGCAGTGAATAAATTGAGGTCTCTCAAATGGATCTGCCTTCCCATCCATTTGGATATTCCCTTAAGTCATGCAAATTGAAGCCCATTCATTCCTACCCATCTTATGCAGCTCTTGGTCCTGTCTTCTTCTAGGGGTGTACTCCATATTTCTGGAGATCTTCCTCAGTTTCTCAGTACATCTTTAGGATACCAGTGAAGCCCTCAGGCTATCCACTTACCATCTACTGTTCTCATCATAGGACCAACCCATCCATCTTCTCTTCCTGCCATATATTTCCCAGATGACTTTGTTTACTCCAGTTCTTTGAGTTTCTTCATTGGTTATGTGTTATTGCCAGCTCACACCCACCATTTACTGTTCTATCACCCTCTCTGTGATGTTCTATGTGATATAGTGGAGCCTAGAAAAGGAGAGTGTGACCCTTTCCACTACAGCTAATAAGTTATAGTCAGAAGGAGAACTCAGATATCCTTATCTTTGTCTGTTACTCTTTCCATGACATGGAGGAGACAGGAAGAAGGATCAAGCTAGGAAGGGAGATATGGGGGGAAGGGTGACCAAAGATTCTTCAGCTCCTTTTTAGTTATCCTCTCATTCATATCTTGAGCTCACAAAAATTACCTTGTCTACCCTGACTGGAAGGATCTAATGTCCAAAGGACTCTCTCTTTGTTTTTGTCCTTTTGTTCAACAAATACAAAATTCTGTCGGATTGAGAGAACTCAACGTTGAGCACCCACCGTTGAGGGTTTTCAACCTTGAATTTTCCCAAAGTTCAAATGAAGTATCTCTTAACATTTAGAGGCAGGTCTGACTTTTTGTTGAAGTGTGTTCCTGGGAAGCAAATTGTAAAGCAGGTCATACTTCCCTACAGGAACAGCATTATGTTTGAAGGTTGAATTCCTGACCAAGTAAGTATTCAGTGTCAAGTAGATCATAGATATGACCCAAAGCAAAGATGTTTCAACTTGAAGTTTCTAGAATAATTTAACATAAATTTATGCTAAAAGCCCTACCCTGTATTCAGAACACTGATGCAGGCCCTGATCACTAGTTTGCCTGGGCTATTTTAACAGCCTCCTAGACATTCTTCCTAGCTCCAGTCTTAACCTCTTCTCTTTCCAATACATCCTCCACACAGCTACCAAACTGATCTTCCTAAACCACTGGTCTTACCATATTTACTTCTCTTAAGAAGTTTGAGGACTTCCTATTACTTCTAGGCTACTGTTCCTTTTTTTTTTTTTTTTTTTTTTTTGCAGAGGGGAAGGCAGGGCAATTGGGGTTAAGTGACTTGCCCAAGGTCACACAGCTAGTAAATTAGTCAAGTGTCTGAGGCCGGATTTGAACTCAGGTCCTCCTGACTCCAGGGCCGGTGCTCTACTTGCTGCACCACCTAGCTGCAGTCTTTCTAAAGTAAATGTTTATTACTTACCCTCAAATAGTCTGCGTTTCAGCCAGTTCCACCTTTTTGCTTCCTTCTACTACATGACATTTCTGAGCCTGTAAAAGTTGTCCTTCCAGACTAGAATGTTCTCCCTCCTTGGACTCACCTCTCAGAATCCCTAATTTCTCTTAAGATTCTGCTAGAGTGTCTGGACCTATTGGGACCTTCCCTAAGCCATAGGGTTATTGGTGTTCTTGCCAAAATGATTTTGTATATATCCCTTTTGTATCGACTTCTCTGTGTATGTGTCGCTACACCATAATGGTGACAATGATGCTCGTCCCACTGAGAAGCATTTTTTAAATGTTCGACCCAATATTCTTCCTCTGTTTATTCAAAGCTACAAATGTCATCAGGCTAAATAAAGACCACTAGGAAAGGTTAAGTTCAATTTGGTCTTTCTCACTCTTCGTTGCCCTGGGGCTGACTTGATACTTTGTTGACTATCAAGCAAGAGCACTTCACACCTTTGAAAATCATGAAACAATTAGCATCAGCCCAGATTTAAAACCACAGTGATAATAAAAATAACAATTTATGGATAGATGTTTTTAAAAAAATGGTATTTCCCAACAAGCACCCAAATGCCCCCTCCCACATTTCCAGAGAACAGATAAGCAACAACTGCTTAATAGCATAGTTTTAGAGAGGAAAATTAGTACAGGAATTCTCGATTTGGGGTCGGAAGTCATGGGTTGATTTCCTCATTGGAAGCTCATTGAAGAAGGATGGGGTGATAAAGTTACCAAGAATTGAGATATGGGACTGAAGTTAGTAGCTTTGACTGAGCAGTGCTGCTAAAGGGCAAACTGATGGAAGGCAAGGACTTTACAGAGGCATAGTAAGCCAGGCATAGAGGAAAAGTACTCAATTTTGAATCAGGAGAAATGAGTTTTAATCAGCTTTTATGCTTATTAAATTTATAGCTATGATTTGTTATTCAGTCAATTTTTCATCATGTCTGAATCTTCGTGACCCCATTTGGGGTTCTCTTGGCAAAGATACTAGGGTGGCTCGTCGTTTTCTTTTCCAGCCCATTTTACAGATGAGAAAACTAAGCCAATTGGAGTTACGTGACTTGCTCAGGATCACATAGCTAGCAAATGTCCGAGGCCAGGTTTAAACTCATGAAGATGACTCTTCCTGACTCCAGGCCTGGTGTTCTAGCCACTGTGCTACCTGGCTGACCCTTGTAGCTATGAACAAGTCATTTAATCTTTCAGGGCTTCTCTTTCTGCATCTATATAATGGGACAATAATATTTGTGCTAATTTATAGGGTTATTGCCAGGAAAATGCTTTGATTCAATTAGGTAAATTACCTGGAACATTTTGCAAACCTTAAAGAGCTATATAAACATGTGATCATAGTAATGACAATGATGATAAACCTCAAAATATTATATATGATTGAATCATTGCTATTAACCTATATCACTTGAATATTTCATGAGCATCTACTATGGGCAAGATACCATGGTGGACGTTGCAGGAGAGAAAAAAGATATACCAGACTTATTCCTTGTCCTCAAGGAACTTATAGGAGAAATAAGAAAGGTACGTGAACTGAGGAAAAATAAAACTCTGAATAAAAAAGAGGGGGAAAAGAAAGTACATGAACTGGGGAAAAATAAAACTCTAGAGAAAAAGGGGGGAAAGAAAGTACACAAACAACTATATTCTAAAATACAACATGAAAAATACATAAGAGAGATGCAGATAAGATGTTGTGTAAGCTCACAGACAGAGAGATCTCTTCTGGTGGGGGGAGAACTGGGAGACTCATGAAGAAGTTCCCCTCTGAACTGCGTCTCAGAGGGAGGGAGGAATTTCACTGGGCAGAGAGGGGAGCAAGAGAGGAAAGCCTAGTGAAGAATCTGTTTGGGGTGAACGCAGGAGAAGAAACCTGCCTGGAAAGGACACTTTTATTTTCAAACTCTGCATGGGACATATTTTTGCCCATTTCTTTCTCAGCCTCTCAGTAAAAAAGAAAAAAGCATGACATAGTGGCATCTGGGACTCTTTTCTATTCTTTCTTCTGGCCCCTTCTCATATCTCCATGAAGTAGGGATACAATAGTTATTCTTGCCACATGGGACTGACCTTACTTTTCTGCTTTTACATTCAGCCAGCGGAACTTTGGGTATGTATCTTTATTACTTTAATCATTAGCAAGCATCTTATCTGACTGGTTTCTGTGACACATGTCCATGGTTCATTGGATGTGGTAATTATAAAAGAGACAACAGCAGTCTGGGCTGTTAAAATCAGTCTGGTTGTATAATCTACAGGAATGCTATCTAGACCCCCCCCCATGTAGGGAGAGATAATAAGAGCTCACAAATATTTATCATTTTAAGGTTTATAAAACAATAGCTTACCCTCATTTTACAGAAGAGGAAATTGAGTCTCAGTGAGGTTAATTGACTCACCCTGGATCACCTAGCATGTGTCAGAGTCAGGATTTGAACGCCTGTCTTCTTTCTACAAATCCAGTGCTCTTCCTATTGTGCCAAAGATGAATGGCTTCGAGTAATAACCTGTGCCATTTCTGGAAGTCCATGAAGCAGGGATAAATAATTTCTAACTACCTGTTAGTATTTTTAGCTTCCCTGCTTAAAACATTCACCCTGTAAGAACAAGAGACACACTTAATCATACAATTAGATGAAGTGGCCCAGTGGTTTATGGCAATTAACTAGTCATTCAGTGTGTTCCTCACTTGTGGGTCTGAGTTTCTTTTTATCAATTATTTCCATCTTCCTTTTGAGACAATGTGGGGTAGAAAAAAGGACCCTGGATTGCTATTCCAGCTAGGGCTAGGAAAAAAAATTCTTTGCCCATCCCCCATCCTAATTCATCATCCATTTTAAAGGTTCTTTTCTTTTTAAGTTTTCAGTTCTGGATTCTCTCCCTCCTTCCCACCGCTACCCCACCCAGTGAAAAGGCAAGCACTGTGATATCAATTATGCATGTGAAATCATGCAAGACATATTTCCACATTAACCATGTCACAAAAACCCCAAAATAAAGAAAGTAAGGAAATTATACTCTAATTTGCATTCACAGTTCATCAGTTTTCTCTCTAGAGGTGGGTCCTTTGGAATTGTTTTGGATCAGTGTGTTGATCAGAGTAGCTAAGTCTTTCACAGTTGATCATTTAAAACATGTTGCTGTTATCATGCATGAGCATCTCCCAGTTCTTCTCACTTCACTATGCATCAGTTCATATAGGGCTTGCCATGTTTTTCTGAAACCACCCCCTTGTCATTTCTTGTAGCACAATAGTTCTATATCACAATCATATGCCAAACTTGTTCAGCCATTCCACAATTGATGGGCATCCCCTTGATTCCAATTCTTTGCCACCACGAAAAGATCTGCTCTAAATATTTTGTACACGTAGGTCATCTTCGTTTTTCTTTGATGTCTTTGGGGTACAGGCCCAGCAACAGCTGGATCAAAGGGTAGGCATGATTTTATAGCCCTTTGGGCATGGTTCCATATTGTTCTCCAGAATGGTTGGACCAGTTCACTACTACACAAACAGTTCATTAATGTCCCTATTTTTCCTCATTCCCTTCCAGCATTTGTTATTTCTGAAAGGTGTGAGGTGGAACCTCAGAGTTGTTTTAATTTGCCTTTCTCTAATCAATAGTGATTTAGAGCATTTTTTTCATATGATTATAGATAGCTTTGATTTCTTCTTTTGAAAACTGCTTTTTCATATCCTTTGACCATTTATCAATTGGAAAATGGCTCTTATTTTTATAAATTTGACCCAGTTCCCTATATATTTGAGAAGTGAGGCCTTTATCAGAGAAACTTGCTGTAAAATTTTTTGATATTATTTCATTGCTTAGAGGACATTTTAGCAAAATGTAGTTTCCTTGTTTATCTCTTTTAATTATGTCGATTTTTGCATTTGCTTTGTCTGAGATCATGATTGCTTATTTCTGCCTTTTTACTTTACTTCAGTTGAAGCATAATAGATTCTGCTCCAGCCCTTCATTTTAACTCTGTTTGTGTCCTTATGTTTCAAGTGTCTCTTTTGTATATAACATATTGCTGGATTTTGGTTTTTTGATTCATTCTCCTATCTACTTCAGTTTTCTGGGTTAGCTTATCCTATTCACATTCACAGTTATTATCACTAACTGAATTTCCCTCCATCCTATTTTTTCTGCTTATCCTTCTCTCTTTTACTCTATCCCACCTCAAAAGCCTATTTTGCTTATAACCACTGCCTCTTTTAATCTGCCCTCCCTTTTATCACTCCCCTTCCAATATCTTTTCTCCTCTTCTCCTGCTATTTTCCTCTTGGGTAGGATAGATTTCTATACTAACTGAACATGTGTATATGTATGTATGTATGTTTATATACACATATTCTTCCCTCTTTGAACCAATTCCGATTAAAGTGAGGTTCAAGCATTGCCCAACCCCACCTCCATTTCCCCTCCACTGTAAAGCCTTTAGGAAGAAAATTCTTAATCATATGTCAGAGAGACAGAGAGAGATCATAAAAGAGAAAATAAATTATTTGAATTACAGGAAATTGATAAGCTTACGCACAAACAAAATCACTGTACCTAGGAGGAAAAGGAATTCTATCAAGTAAGAAAAAAAATATCTTTGCTTCAAATATCTCTTGTAAAGGTTTGTTATTCTTTCTCTCACTCCTTCTTTCTATTATATACATATATTTGCGTATATATACACATATGTGTATATATGTATGTGTGTGTGTGTGTGTGTGTGTAAACATATACACAGAGTTTTTTTCCACATCACAACTTTTACCATCATAGTTTTGATATATCATGGGTTGGCATAAGAAATTAAATGGGAATTTTTTTGGGGGGGAGTTTTGCAGAAGCCAAAGATGACACATGAAGGCCACAGAAAAAGTTCAGATATGCATAAATGCATAATATGTATATATCTATATATGTATATATAATATTATGTAGTATCAACATATTTTATCTTTTAATACCATAATAATTTAGACTTCCCGCTGGTACAAAGGGAGGGTCAAAAATTTTACATGGATTTTCCAGATTGCAGGGATGCCACAACCCTATCCTCTGCAATGTGGAAGGGGTAACTCTGTGTGTGTGTGTGTGTGTGTGTGTGTGTGTGTGTGTGTGTG
Organism: Trichosurus vulpecula; assembly: GCF_011100635.1. NCBI lineage: Eukaryota > Metazoa > Chordata > Mammalia > Diprotodontia > Phalangeridae > Trichosurus > Trichosurus vulpecula. Next base: position 105,293,932 of record NC_050578.1, on the reverse strand, counting down.
TATGTGTGTAACACAAATAGATTAAATTGATTCATTCCCTAGTGGATATGTTCAGAGAACATGAACAAAAAATTCTAAAAAAAAATATAAATTATTAACAACCTTATAAAAGAGTCCTTCAAGTCACAAACGAGAAAAATGCTAATCAAAGCAACTCTCAGGTTTTATCTCACAGATATCAAACTATCATAAAACATAAAATACGGAAATAGTCCATATTTGGGGGTCTACTGGGGAAAAAGATACAGTAATATACTATTGGTGAAATTGTGAATTAGTCCAACCATTCTGGAAAGCACTTTGAAACAATGCTATAAAAATGAACTAAATGTCCATTTTTTGACCCACTAGCTGGATTTATACACTAAGAAGAATAAAGACAGAAAGATCTCATATACAAAGTATTATTTGTAGTAGAAAAGAAATGGAAGCAAAGTAGATACCCATTAATTGGGGACAGCTTAACAAATTGTGGTACATGGATGTAATGGAATATGTATATATAAATATGTATATGTGTGTATGTGTGTGTATGTATATGTATATATGTGTCTATATATGTATATATGTGTCTATATCTACATCTATATCTATGTCTATGTCTATGTCTATATCTATATCTATATCTATATCTATATCTATATCTATATCTATATCTATATCTATATCTATATCTATATCTATATCTATATCTATATCTTCTGTTTCTCTATCTTGCCCAGGCTGGAAGTTCAGAGGCATGATCTCACTCCTGATTGACACAGAAACTTTGACCTTCTCTATTTCCAGCCTGGGTCACTTTGCTTTCCATAGATAATCTTTCTTTTTTATTTGCATCCCTAGCATTTAGTACAGTAGGGTTTGGCACATACTAGGTGCTTAATAAATGTGTATCAACTGACTGGTGTATTTTCTATACATGTTTGGAGTAGTTTGGGGGAAGAGCTGGCTGTACTTAATTCTGTTACTCTGCCATCTTGGCTCTGCCTTTCAAGGTCTGTCCTTGTAACAAGAATAGTCTTCCAGTGACGCTATTTGGCCATGAATCATAAAATACCAAGTCTCTAAGGAATTAAAGTTTAGGATCATTGAGAGGGCAATGGAGAGGGACCTGGTGGGTGGGAGGTTGCTGCAACACACTGAAAATGAAGAATAGTATTTTGGAAGTTGCTTAAAGGACTTTATCAAAGAGCAGTGTGATTAAAAAGAAAATGGCCCAATCTTATAATGAGAGCATGGATTTATTAGCACCCAAGATATACCAAGAATCTAGATGAAGGCCCCAGCATTTTGGGCAGACATTCCTCCATCCACCCTATCTCTCTCATGAAAGATTTGAGGAAGGACACAGACTCTTGCCAAAAGATGAGAAGGCATAGATGTATTGCAATTTGCCCCAGTGGATGTAGAACCCACATCAATGAGATTATAGAGCCATCAAAATTTAGAAGTTCTTGCTCAATAATATTGTAGGCATTAAATTAGTTACTATATGGGAAGGTGTCTTGAAACCATAAAGTGTCATATAAATACAAATTATTACTATTTTTATCACCATTATCACTTTATGGTAAGTTATCTCAATTATCGGGGTACTTCCACATACTCCATTTGGACATCTTAAAGTTTCGAGTTGTATGCACTGGCAATTTTTCAAAAGATAGTGTGTCTAGATTTCTTGTCCTATCACTAGTAAATTTCATGTGCAAAGCAAATTAATCTGGGTAATTAAAATAATTGTTGGCAATAAGTATTAAGTTTATCTAGAATGAAACTAAGAACTATTGAGTGATAAACTTATAAATTTAGGAGGCCACATGTTGTCATGGAAAGAGTACCAAAGACATGTCTGGTATCAGGGGACCTGTCTGAGCCTTAGTTCTGCCCCCAGCTACATATGTGACCTTGGGCACACTTCATCTCTGTGTATCTCAGTTTAGTCATGCATAAAATAGTGGAGATGGGCTAGATGACCTCTGAGATCCCTTCCTGTATGATATTTATGATCATCTAGGAAACTTAAATCTGTAAAGGAACAAATGCAATAAGAAAGCAAATTCTGGTCAAAGGATTCCTGGCATCCCCATTGTCAGCCCCTCATCTTGCTCTATAAAACAGTTTTTGCTTAGTTAAATCTACCTTTCATATACATTCCTACAGTTTACAAGCTTATCCTCATTTCTCCCCCTCTACCAGTTTATTCTCCTTCCTCAGCAATTCCGTAAGTATGAAGGTTAATGATATGAGAATGGAGAGTGGAGGGGATGTGTCAGCCTTGGAGTGAGGTAGAACTGGATTCAAATCCTATCTCTGAAACATACTGGCTGTATGGCCCAGTTCAAATGACCGAACTTCTCCATAGATTGATAATTAGGTCAAGATGACTGGGATTTTATTCCAGAGTACTGAAATTTAGAGAACATTCACTGTACTTGTAGAGTGCTTACCTAGGCCCTGATTAAATCAAGAAGCTACAAAATGTTTACTTCATCTCCCTGGAGACTACCCAAGGTGATCTACTTTCTGGCCCATTCTATTCCTTCCCCAGGTGGCACAGCCATGCATCTGGGTCTCTTGCAGTCTCTGAAAACAAGAGCCAGTATTCTGGGATCTCTATGTTGCCCTTCCTCTAGTTAGATATCTATCCAAGGAGCCTTGTATCCTAAGGTCAAAGGTGTCGGCCACTATCACCACCCTTTCCCCATCCAACATCTCTCCTTTCACTCTGAGGTGTGCTTTCTCTGATCTCCTGAACTAGTTACTATGTCTTTGTCTCTTTGCACCTAAGACAGTCTTCTAAGTTTTTAAGTTACTGAGTTGTCCATGAGCTTTTGTGGAGGGAGCTTTTATCCTGAGAGTTCTACATAGTAATGAAGTCACAGCGAATGGCATTAGGTCTGATGACCAGCATCACTGACCTCTAAATAAGTGACCCTAAATAAGGGCTGCCTTAAAACTGAACAGTCTCAGACCACAAAGGCAGATTATATTTGATTCCATTAGTTGGGTCTATGTGGTGCTATTTCCCAAGGAACTTGCATTGCTCTGTTACCTTCATTAAGGTACCACAAAGAACTATTGAGGAAAGCCTGGGTTTCTTGAACTCTTTTTGATTTGCTAATTCCCAGATCAAAGCATCAAAGCATCATAGATTCAGAACTAAAGGGACCCTACAGGTGACCCAAGGTCATCTAGGCCATTCGCTCCACAGCCTGGATTTTAAAATGGGTATTCTGAATTCAAACCCAGTGCATCCTGCTGCTACAATAGGAGTGAAACTGAGATGAAACCGAGGTTTTTGAATCTAAACTTTCACCCCTTCTAGGGACTTTAAGTAGGAGACTTAGTGCTAATGTGTGTGGTTTGGGAAATCGAAATCCATCTTGGTATCAGTTGGCTCCCATCCTAGGGAGTATCAAATGGGACGGGGGGTAGGGGTTCTGTTATACTCGCCTACTCATGAGGTTAGTTTTCTCTCTCCTCTGCAGTACTGTGCTCTCCATGTAATGCTAATGCGTCTCCTTCAGGCTGACAAAGGCCTCTTAATGCCAGCATTGGAGGGGCAGGAATGTCATTTACACCTATTTGTCATCTTCAAGGTCAGCCAGGATGCACCTGCAAACCTCAGAGCTGTAACTTAAATCCTGCCTACACACAAATGCTTGTCTGCGATTAGACTATTTTGAATAAAAGATTATTCTGAGGCTCATATTTTTTAAGAGCCAATTAAAATCTGGGTATTGTTGAATACCCCATATCTTTTAAAATTCACTGTGGTTTACCCAGTAGCGCACACACACACACACACACACACACACACACGCACGCACACACACACACGCACACACACACACACCCATGTGAGAGGAATACAGCTTAAACAAGGGGGAAATAAAGCAGCTCCCTTGTCTTCAGTGTGTGTATACACAAACATACTGTGGGTGGGGGTGTGGGTGTGTTTGACTATGTATGTATCACCATGGTAACATCTGGAGACTGAATCGAGCAATTAACAAAATTTGACAAATTACTTTAGCTTAAACCAATACGTGGACATTTTGAAATGGGTAGGTAAATGAACTCACTTGGACGCTTTCTCCTTGCTTCCTCCTACTTCAAATCTTCCAACTTGGTGTTTTCAGTGAAGGCTAGCTGATTAAATAATAAAAGCCCTCCAAAGCAACTTTGTCATCATTGAAGCAATTATTATTAATCTCTGAGTGGTATAAAATCATTCATTGGCCTCATTGAAGGGCCTAGAGCAAATCCTTTATTTTATGAAAAGGACTAAGTGTGAATAAGAGGAAAGCCCCTGTTTCCAGGACTTTATTAAAAACTTTGAACTGCATAGTTCAAAGAATGAAATTTTATATTGCCATTACAATTTAATAATGTCACACAAAGGAGGGTAAATGAGAAGGTAACATTGGAGAAATGGAACATACCAAAACTTACATTAAGATAAAATTAAAAATATTGTTTTATACATTTACTAGCATCAATAATTTACAGCATATCTTTAACAAACTGTCAGAGTGACAGGGAGCTAATGTGGGAATCTGTGGCTGCTCTCAGTGTGGATTCTCAGGATTTGTCAGGTAAAGTTATGGACTCTGTGTTAGAATACGTGGATTCTGGTTTGATTTTTGAATACAACTTCATTGCCTTGAACTTGAGTATCACTAACACTAGCCTATCTAATGGTTAGTGTCCTATTCTATGAAGCTGTAATCCTATAACCACTCATTTCTGTTTCAGGGCTGTTTCCTAACAAGGATGAATGATGATAGATGAAAACATGCTTTGAGACTGTTAGGAAGAAAGGAAATGAAAAAGAATAAGGCTTACAAGAGCAGTTAGCTTTACTGGTAGGAGCAGTATGCCATGGAGTCCAATTGGTGGGTTTAATCTGCATATGGGTCATAGGATTGCAGATTTAGAGCTGAAATAGACCTTTGACATCATCTCATCCAAACCTCTCATTTTACACATGAATAAAGTGCTTCCCCCTAGTGGAGCACCAGACATTGAATCAAGAGGACCTGGATTCAAATTCTGCCTTGGCAATGTGTTCCGCCGTACAAGTCACTAATGTCACCGTGCCTTCATTACCTAAATTGTAAAAGTTGACAATTGGATTCAGTAATCTCCAAGGTTCCTTCTAATGCAAAATCTATGAACCTAAGAACCAGAGAAATGGAATAATTTGCCCAAGGTCACTCAAGCTAAGTGGAAACTTGAATCTAGGCTCTCTGACCCCTCAAGGTCAGGGCTCTTACTCCTCTTCCTTCCCCTTATTCTTTTACTACTACAACCATCACCACCACCACCACCTCCAGCAGCATTAGCACCAGCACCAGCACCACCACTGCTACTACTGCTACCACCACTACTACTACTACCACCACCATCACCACCACCGCTACCAGCATTAGCACCAGCACCACCACCACTACTACTACTACCACCACCACTACCAGCATTAGCACCAGCACCAGCACCAGCACCAGCACCACCACCACCACTACTACTACTACTACTATTAGCTGGCATTTATAGTGCCTAGTATATGCTACACACTGTCCTACACAAATATGTCATTTTACCTTCATAACAACCCTGGTTGATATTATTGTTCAGCCATTTTTCAATTGGGTCTGACTCTTTGTGACCCCATTTGGGGTTTTCTTGACAAAGATACTAGGTGGTTTGTCATTTCCTACTCCAGATCATTTTAAAGATGAGGAAACTGAGGCAATCAGGGTTAAGTGATTTTCCCAGGGTCACACAGCTGGTATGAATCTGAGATCAGATTCGAACTCAGGAAGATGAATCTTCCTGATTATGGGCATGGCACTATATTCATTGTGCCATGTAGCTGCCCATAGCAACACTGGTAGGTAGGTGCTATTATCATCCCCATTTTACAGTTGAAGACACTGAGGCAGATGAGGTTAAATGAGTTGCCCAAGGTCACACAGCTTGTCAGTGCCTAACCCACTGAGGATTTTAAATTAGGAAAGTAGAAAGATGGTGGTGCCCTCGAAAGAAACAGGGAAGCTAGGAAATGGTTGGGTTTGAGAGGAAAGATAATTACTTCTACCTTGAACACTTTCATTTTGAGATGCATACTAGATGTCTGGAGCTGATTGGTGGTGGCAGAACTCAAATTAAGATGATAGAATAGGGCCAGATATATGTCTGGAAGTCATTTCAACAGAGATCATAATTGAACCCATGGAAGCTGATGAGATCACCAAGAATTAGGGTAAGAAAAAAAAAGAACTAGGCCCAAGAGATATGAGACACTTGGGATATACCTGATTAGGGGACATGACTTTTATCAAAGGAGACTGAAAATTAATGGCCAAACAAATAGGAGGAGAACCAGGAAAGATTATAGGAAGCCCCAGGAAGGAGAAATTTTGAGAAGTGAAGTTGCTGAGAAGCTTGAGGCCTAAGAAACAATAATTAGCAATTTAAGACATCACTGATAATCTTGAAGAGAATAGTTCTGGTTCAGTGATGAGGTTGGAAGACAGACTGGAATGGATTGTGAAGAAAGGAAAAGAAGATGATGAACATGCTTTTATTTTTAGGATTTAGACTATGAAAGGGAAGAGAGCTTGATGGTATGGAAAGCTTTGTTCTACATTCCTTATCTGTAAAATGAAGAGTGCAGAGAAAATGTTTCTAAGGTCTTTTCCAGATCAAATTCCTATGATTTTATACTCGTAAATCAAAATAAGATTTTGAGTCAATTTCTAGATAATAAATAAAAGCCAATTTCTAAAAATGCATTTGTCTGAATAGTTTTGTCAGTTCTCTTCTTCACAGAGAACAGACCTCTAAGTGATGCAGTCAATACAATTCAAAAGTCATTTATTAAGCATCTACTTTATACAAAGCACTGTACTAGGTACTGGAGTACCTAGACAAAGACAAAGAGAAAAGACAAAGACAAAACAAACAGTCCTTGCTTTTAAAGAGTTTAAGTTCAACTGGGATATACAACATATGTACGATTGTGGAATATTTTGAGGTTATTGACCTCTAACCTAGCCATTCATTCTACCTACTCACTGATAACCGAATTTCAAATGGCTCCCATACTTATTAACAAGTTATTTTCTTCTGAGGTGTGATCAGTTTCTCTTCATGCCTCCTTTCCTTCCTCCCTTCCTCCCTTCCTCTCTTTCTTCCTTCCTTCCTTCCTTCCTTCATTATTAGTTGCTCAATTTGCCTACAACCTTCTTATTCACTTTTCCTACAATATATATTCTCTGTAGTCTCTAAGCCTTAAGCTTATTTCAATTCTTGATCCTAAACCACATTTTCCAACATCTATTTTGTTGTCCCTTGCCCCAACTTTTGTATTGAAGTCATCAAGTACCAATTTACAGACTGATTTGACTTGGAGGAATCTTGTTAATTTTTTTTCTCCTATAATGAATTGTTAGTGCCTAAACCATTGTAAGGAAAGAAGGAGAGAAGGAAGGAAGGAAGGAAGGACAAAGAAAGAAAGAAAGAAAGAAAGAAAGGAAGGGAAGAACAAAGAAAGAAAGAAAGAAAGAAAGAAAGAAAGAAAGAAAGAAAGGAAGAAAGAAAGAAAGAAAGGAAGGAAGAAAAAGAAAGAAAGAAAGGAGAAAGGAAAAGAAAGAGAAAAGTGCTTGTTAAGTTTTTCTTAGGCATCAGGCTCTATCCTAAGTGCTGGGGATAGACGTACAAACAGAAGCAAATGAATAGTCACTTCCCTCAAGGAGCTTACATTCTAAAGGGGAAAGACAATATAAAGATAGCAGGCAAGACTGAGTAGGAGGGTATCAGCTCTAGGGCATTGGGAGAAGACAAGCGGGTGAATGCCATAAAGGCCAGCCAAGATGATAGTTCACCTATCAGAGCCAGGATGCCTTGGGACAAAATCCAAGTTTTTTTGTTATTGTTTTGTTTTGTTTTGGTGGGAGGAGGAGGGGGAGAGGATTCAAGAGTAAGGACATACTGAGCTAAAGATAACTAAGTATCATTATACTTACTGGACAAACAGATGTCCGAGTATCCCATGAAATGATGCTTCACGTCACCTGTGAGTATGTGATAATACCAATTCTACCAACTCCTTTATTTGCTCTTTTTTAGAGTACCACTCTGGTTATTGTCTGTAACTTCTTTAGAGCTCCTGTTTTCAGTTATGGTGAGAATGTCAAATTGTATGTGATTCATTTCCGCTAGGGGTGTGTGATACTTGGTTGTGTTGAACCAGGATTGCACATTGCAAGTGCCAGCAGTTAAATTAATGTTTGTAGGCATTCTAAGAACTGAGTGATTCTTAGCACCTTCTGCCCCTGTTTCTAACTACTCTGCACACTGCTCTTATTGAAACGGTCATAGAAGAGGCAGGGTGGCAACTTTTTCACATTTTGTCTGCTTCAAGGATGTCTTTCAGTGAGATCTATGGCCACAAAAAAAGTTTTTTTTTATTCCACCTTAATAAAACTTTGTAGGCAATGAATACAGAGAGCTTAGATGATGATATAAAGGTGAATGAAAAATTGGTTGAGTTACCTCAACATATATTTTGGACACGATTGTAGGTGGGCAGTGACCCAAGCTTGGAAGAAAGAGAGCAGGCTCTATTGCATTTTAGAAATTGCAACAAAGTAATCTCTACTGTGAAACCTTCTCTTTTTTAACTCTAATATTTTCCCAGTGATACTATCTGGCTGTGTATCATGGAATACCATCACCTCAGAAGAATCAGTATCGCAATTTACCGAAAGGGAAATGGAAAGATACATGGTGGGCATGTGTATATAGGCTTCAGGATATTACTAAGGATGGCACTTGCATTTGAGAATTGTCACGGACATATCATCAAGGAGGAGTATGTCTAGGACAGGAGGTGGGCCAGTAAAAAGAGCAAGTAAACAGATGGATAATCTGACTGCCACACTGGTAGACATAAAATATTAAAAGACCTAGAGGAAATACTCTGGCATTTATGGATGGATGACAGTGAAGAACGGGGGAAGAATCACACAGGATCACAAAGCATCAATCAATCAAGAAGCATTTATTAAATGCCCACTGTGTGATGGGTTCAAGACAACAAAACTAAACAATCCCTCCCCTTAAAGAGCTTACATTCTTTTGAGGGAGACAGCATGTATACACACATATACATACATACATACATACATACATACATACATACATACATATAGGCAGTAACTTTTTGGAAGATAGGTACTAGTTGAAGGATCAGGGGAGGTCTAATGCAGAAAGTGGCTCTTGAGCAGAGCTCTGAGGGAGTGAACGTTTACGAGATCACAGGTCATCATGTTGTCTGAGCATTCAGGAGCCACTATGGCCAAAACAGTACCAGGACCCTCCCTATATTAACACTAATCACAACAGCAATAATAAAGGCATTGCCTTTTATACTTTGAGAGATTAATGACTTCACAATCGTGTATGTTTTCTTCCCTGACCCAGATTGTAACCCGTTCATATTCCGTGAATCACTGTGACCAACTTTCTCCTTTTGGACCTCCAGAGATTTGTTTCAGCTCAGTCCCAAGATAGCAGCCTCATGTAGCCTAGGACTGGGCTGCCATCTGAAGCACTTCTAGCTTGTTAGCACTTACCAGGGCTTATCCTCTGCTAAATCTATGCCCTGGGCTTACCTCAGTCGTGCGTGAAGGCATCCAAATTGGGCTTTAGAAGGGTATTATTATTACTACTATTATTGACGATGATGATGGTGATAGTTATGATGATGAAGAAGATGGCATTGATGATGATGATGATAATGACCCATTTGTCATATTTTATGGGTTATAAAACATTTTTTTCACAATAGCCTAGTGAAGTAGATCAAGTATAACTATTCGTATTTTACAGATGAGGAAACAGAGTCACATAGTCACTTGATTGTCACAGTCAAAAAAGTCAAATGACTTGCCCAGGATCATATGGCTAGTAAGTGCCGGAGCTGAGACTGGGAGATGCAACATCTGGGATGCTCATTGAGGACCTCATTCAAGGTGTTTGGGTTTACAGCCATTGCCTGTGGTCAGAACTTTCAATTTCCTTGAAGACCAGCAGACAGAAAGTTCTGAAAGCTATTTCTTCCTATAGAGTCATTTGCTAAAATTGAGTCATTTTCTTCAGCTTGTAATAGTATTGTCTTACTACCTACTTTGGCTTAGATTTACAGTGATATAAAAGCCCTTGCCTTGCTAGTACCCTTACTGTTACAACTCCCCATTTCTTGATCTGATTCTGTCTCTGTCTCCTAGGTCTTTTGTGGCAGCTATTTCCTTACATAAGGTTACTATATCATATTTTCAAATCTGCCTTTGCTTTTCCTTTACTTCGAAGCCTAGCTTCCCTTCATGTCTTAGAAGAAGCTGATTTTTCTACGTATCATCTTTTTCTAACACTTCTTTCTTATGGATTTCAGGTTTTAACACCTAATATGGACCAGGCAAGAGAGGTATTATTGTGTAGTAAAGAGAGGAGAGAGAGCTGGCCTCAGAATCACTAAGACCAGGGTTACAGTTATGCCCTAACACCCACTGACTGTGTGACTCTGGACAAGTCACTTAACCAATCAATGCCCCCAGGTAATTTTGCAGAGTAGTTGTTCATTTATATTTGGAGTTTCTTTTCCTGGAGTTTCTTCCTCCAATGAAATCATTAATGAAAAATCTAGTTAAAAACATATTGGGCACTATGCCAGGCACTGGGGAATACAAAAACAAAAATAAAAAAACAAAAACGGACCTCAAGGAGTTCATCTCCTATGTTTGCACTGAATGTTGGTCTGCCCCACAGCAGGCTAGTCCTTTGTAGCTGTATATATCTAATAATCCCTGGAATGGTACCACCTTCCCTACCAAGCAAGGATTGGGGAGGGCACAGCAAGGCAGACCTTCTCATTTCCCTTAACACACCAGGCATGTTAACAATCTTTATATCTTTATACTTTAGCCAGTTTATGCCCAAGACTGCCCTGCTCATCCTCACTTTTGCTCTATTGAGACTTTTGGCCACAAAAACACTCCAGCATTTGATTGAATCCGTGGTTTTATGGATGTAGACATTCTGTGCACTGGCTCAGCTCATAGCCCATCGTCACCTTTGCATCTTATGTGCCTTTTGTATCTGATTTGCCTTAAAGCTTCCATGGATATCCTAGGAACTTTCCTCTAGGTCTTTAACTCTTAAGGGGTATTGATAGAGAACTGTGCTTGTCCAACTGTTCTGTTCTGGATACATGCCTAGCCCACTTCTTTTTCTAGTCATATATTTCTCAGATGATATAATTTATACCATTTATTGAGTTAAAGTCACTGTCGATAATATGTTATAGTCGATGTGTGCCTACCATATACTTTCCTTTGAATGATCTACAATTCTGATTCTTCTGAGATGGTTATGTGATTTGCAGCCATGTAGTCCTATAAGGAGAAATAATAGTGTTAAAATGGGGTTTCATCTCAAAGAACTGCTAAGGGTCATTTAAAATACTCTACAATTTCCTAAATGCAATCCAGGCTGCTTTCTCTTTCCTATTCAATCTTCAGTTCAGCTTATTTTACATCTGCAGGGCCTATACAAGATATATGGACTAATTTAATGTGCAGATCATTCAACTGCTTATTATACATAATTTAGACAATGAACAGCCTTCATCCACTTAGTTCTTCTTGTATGGGTTGTTAGGGTGAATTCTTTTGAGTTATTATGGATCCCATTAGCGAGTCTCTATAGCATTCACTTTTCTAATCATCATGACCAACTCATCAGTGACACAGGTCAGCCAGCCTAGCTGAAGCAACAATGTATCCTGTGGGAGAGATGGGGCCAGCATATGCCAGGAAGGTCAAACTATCACCATCATCTTTACTCAGATTCAGGTAGAGTCAGTCCAAGACACTTGGCCCAAGAACTCTAGAAATTGTAGTGCTTCTACCACATCCCTTCGTCCATCATATCACCAACTTGAGCCCAGCCACTGCATCCATAGTTCAGGAGGGCAATCCTTGTGGAGGCTGACCTGCAATCCCTGATACCACCAACACCAACCAGTGATCAGCTTCTATCAACTGGCAGGTAGGCCCAAGAACCCTGTCAAAAGCAGTGATCCCTTGAGACCACTAGCTCCAATTCTAGCCTAGCTCCCAAAGTCATTGTCCAGAGGAACAATCGTTGTAGAGATTTTACCTAGCAATTGCCTACACAGATGCTTCAGTCCTCTCCTCCACAGTAGCCACAGTTATTGAAGACCTAGAAAAGAAATTTCTTACCACCAAAGTCATTAGCACTGTCAAATAGTTCAGTGTCATAAATGGATGTGATTTTATCAATGGAAATTATATTAAAAGAAGATGCATGACCATCATCCTTGCCCATGTACGCTAAGGACACATTGGGCCTTTCCAATTGATTTGCAGCTGAAACTTGCTATGTTCTAGCTCTCACTGTTAGAATGTGATCTCCTTTACATCAAGGATTAATTTCTATTTCTATACTCAGTGCTTAGTACAGTGGTTTCTTTGCCCACAGGAAGAACTTAATAAATAATTTTCCTTCCTTCCTTCCTTCTTTCCTTCCTTCCTTCCTTCCTTCCTTCCTTCCTTCCTTCCTTCCTTCCTTCCTTCTTTCCCTCCCTTCCTCCCCTTTCCTTCCTCCCTCCCTCCTTCCCTCCTTCCTTCCTCCCTCCCTTCCTTCCTTCTTCTTTCCTTCCTTCCTTCCTTCCTTCCTTCCTTCCTTCCTTCCTTCCTTCCTTCCCTCTCTCCCTCCCTCCTTCCTTCCTTCCTTCTTCCTTCCTTCTTTCTCTCCCTTCTTTTATTCCTTAATTTGATATTGTCTGTAAATTATAGCATCTGGAGAAGTTCACTATCTACAGGGAGTTCCTCTTCTATTTCTGTCCTAGAAATCCTCCATGATAGTGGTGAATACTTTGGGTGAGTGTAGCATTTCCTGTGTTCTGCCTCATTTGATATTGATTATCAAGGCACCAGTAAACAAAGTTATCATCAAAATATCTTCTATGATTAAAACATATGGTTGAATTTTTATTTAATGAGTCAAAATTTAAAAAAAAACTTAACTAACAAATTCAGTGGAATCTTGTATTCTATATACTTCTGACTCAGTTGAGTAACTATGAATATGTGAAGGTCTGTTGTACTAAGTCATTTGTGAAAAACAGTCTGTTCCATTCTCATATTTTCATCAAGTATATTCTATATGTGTGCCTATATCATTTTAAAATACATTTTATAGAAATCAGAAAGTAGATATTTGAGCTGGTAGCTATGTTCTCATTCTCCTTTTATCAAGAATAATGTTGTACATTTTCCCCTAATTTATTTGGCATCTTTCCCTTTTTCAGATATCTTGAGAATTGATCCCTTAATGCTTTCAAAAGCTTTTCATCTCCATCAAGGATTTTTCCTATGCTCATTTAGTCTGGTCTAGTTTCTCTACCTGTCTTTATCTTCTTTAGTGTCATTTCTACTTCATCAAAAAGCACATTAGGGATGAAGATGTTAGTGTCCAAATGTGGTCATCAGTGATGAAAATAGTTTATTACAGCAGTGCTGACAGATATGCTCCCTTTTCCATTTGTTTGTGGTCCTCTTGCCAGTTTCATCTTTAATGCTCTTAGGATGGCTTGGCTAAATTGAATCATGCCAACTTCTCTGAAGATTGGTATTTCCATCGTGTTATTCATCCTTCATTTTTGAAGAGGACCAATGACATCATGGGGTGATGTCTTGACTTGTGCATGAATCGGATTTAAATGAAGGAGAATTGCTCAAAATCATCAGCTTCACTCTCTCTTCCAGAGTCTTTGAAATCTAGTGGCCAGCCAAAAATAAGAGAACTGGTGATGGCTCAAGATACAGTGTATGACCTTGGCATCTTTGATGTCTGACTAAGCTCTAAGCACTCCACTCCTGCTTCAGACACCTTCCCAACTGTTGGGACAAATTGTTCTCATCTGCTCATTCCAATAGAGAAAATCTTCACATGCTTGGGGTAGACATCCCTCTTACTTGCTGATGGGTTTGAAGTCTGTTGGTTACCCTCATCCTAGAGGAGGCCATCTGCTGAGACAGTTTTACTGGGGTGTGGCTTCTGTGTATGCTATAGTTTCTTGGAGACACAGTTGAGAGTTGGATGGCAGGTGGACACTAAAGGCAGAAGAGTGGCCCTGAAAAGATCCCAGCAAGCCTTCATGACAGAAGTGCTAGCCCTCCCTTACCACCCCATACATTCCATTTCCATCTACCACTCTTCAATATATTATAAGATGAAACTGATTATAATCTTCCATGATTCTCCTCAGTGAGATTTTGTAATTGAGCTTATATACTCAGCTGGTATTCCTTTTGGGTAGCATAGCTCTTTATTTGGCAAGGAGATAGTTTGCTGACTGGAAATTTCTGGGCTTTTTTTGGGTCCTTTTTGTAATTACTTTATATCTTCAAATGACTGTAGAAAATAAGAATAGATGGTATCAATATCTTTTCCTTTATCTTTTCCCTATTTTTAATCACCATTAGCTTTTGTGATTACATCACGTTAGAGCTGAAATTTTAGATGGTACTATTTTTTATCTTTATGCTTTCTTCTAGGTTGGTATTGATTTTGACCTTTGCCCTAATTAGTTCATTATCTGACTATACTTAGACAAATAATTCGGAAATTACTCCCTCATAAATCAATAATGTTTTGAATCTAGTTCTTTGTAATTCTGTGTGTCTTTTTATAAGTCAGAACATCAGGCACTGAAACTGTTGCAATTTTCCAGGAGTGCAAATTGGAGGAGAAAGTATTCTATGCCTCTCAGGGGGTGGGAATAAGGAACCACAGAGCTTTACTGAGATGATCAGTTTGTTAGGGAGTATGATTATTTATAGGTACTAGATCCAGATGAAGTTAACTAGACTCCTATTTGCTAAACTGATTCTGATGCTGTTCTCCCCCATTGCCAGTATCAAGAGGAGACACACTGGGAAAATAGTGCACTTGCATAGGCTAAAAGTTGGCATGTATTTTTAAAGGAACAGTTAGTTCAATTAATTTCAACAAACATCTATATGTATGCAAAAATACTAAATAAAATATTAATTAAAAGATTACAACAACATATTACAAAGATTATACATTATGGTCAAGTGGAATTTATACTAGGAATGCAGGAATAGTTTAACATAAGGAAAAACTATTAACATAATTGACTACATCAATAATGCAAGTAAAAAACCCATATGATTATGTCAATAGATGCAGAAAAAGCTTTTGATAAAGTTCAACAATTGTTTCTACTAAAAAAGCATCGAAAGTATTAGTATAAATGGATTTTTCCTTAAATTGATAAAAAAAATTTACCTAAAACTGCCAGCAAGCATTATTTGTAATGGGGATAAACTAGAGGCTTTCCAAGTAAGACCAGGTATGAAACAAGGATGCCCAATATTATTCAGTATTGTGTTGGAAATCCTAGCAATAGCAATAAGAGAAGAAAAAGACACTGAAGGAATCAGAATATGGAATGAGGTGATGAAACTATCTCTTTTTGCTGACTATACAATGATATTCTTGGAAAATTCCAAAGATTCAACTAAAAAAGTTATTTGAAACAAAAATTTTAGCAAAGTAACAGGACATAAAGTAAATCCACGTAAATCATCAGCATTCTCATATATCACAACAAATAAGAGATAGTAAAAAATACCTTATTAAAATAACTCTAGACTCTAGCAAATGCAAACTCTAGGAAGTATAAAATACCTGGGAGTATATCTGCCAAAACAAACCCAGAACTATGTAAACAAAATTATAAAAAAAAACCTTTTTATACAAATAAAATCAGATTCAAATAATTAGAGAGATATTAATTGTTCATGGATAAGAAGGGCCAATATAATAAAAATGGCAATTTTATTCAAAACAATTTATATATTCAATACCATCCCAATGAAATTACCAAGAATTTTTTATTGAATAAGAAAAAAATAATAATAAAATTCATTGGGACAAGCAAAAGTCAAGGGTATCAAAGGAAATAATGAAAAAAGTGCAATGGAAGGAGGTTTAGCAGCATCGGATCTTAAAAATTGTATTATAAGGCAGTAATTATCAAAACTATCTGGTACTGGCTAAGAAAGAGAAAGGTAAATCAATGGAATAGAATAGACATACAATTTACAGCAGCAAATAGCATAAAACCTTGTATTTGGTAAGTGTACAGACTTAAGGTTTGGGGATAAGAATTCATTATTTGGTAAAAAAAAAATTGTTGGGAAAACTAGGAAGCAGTATGGCAGATACTGAGCATGGACCAATATCTCACACCATTTGCCAAGATAAAGTCAAAATGGATACATGACCTAGATATACATAGAGATTTTACAAGAAAATTAGAACATGGAACATATTACCTATCACACCTATGGATAGGTGAATAATTTATGAATAAATGAGACAAAGAGCAAAATTAGGTAAAAATGGATAATTTTGATTACATTAAATTTAACAAGTTTCTGCACAGATAAAACAAATATAGACAAAATTTGAAGGAAAACAGAAAATTGTGGAAAAATTTTTATATGGTTTATCAGATAAAGGCCTCATATCTAAAATATATAAAGATCTTTTGTCAAATCTAAAAGAATATGAGTCGTTCCCCAATAGATAAATGGTTAAAGGATATGAACAGGCAGTTTTCCAATGAAGAAATGAAGACAATTTATACTCATATAAACATGCTATAAATCACTGATTAGAGAAATGCAAATTAAAACAATCTTGAGACATCATTTTACACCTGCCAGATTGGCTAAAATGATAAAACAGAAAAGTGACAAACATTGGAGGGGAGGTGGGAATTTGGGGACACTAATTCATTGTTGGTGGAATTGTAAAATGATCCAACCACTTTGGAGGGCAATCTGGAATTATGCCCAAAAAGTTATTTAACTACCTATACCCTTCAACCCAGCAATACCATTACTTGTTGTATTTGCAAAGATGATTGAGGAAAAAGGAAAAGTACCTATGTGTTCTAAAATATTTATAGCAGCTCTCTTTGTGGTGACAAAGAACTGGGAATTGCAGGGATGCCCATCAATTGGGGAATGGTTGAACAAATTGTGGCAAATGATTGTGATGGAATACAACTGTGCTATAAGAAATGATGAACTCAATTATTTTAGAAAAACATGGAAAGATTTGAATGAAAGATTTGAACGAAGAGCACTATGAGCAGAACCAAGGGAACATTGTATACAGTAACAGCAATATTGTTTTTATTTTTAGTTTCCAACACAATTCCATAAGTTTTTGAGATCCAAATTTTCTCCTCCCTCCTTCCCCCGCCCAAGATGGCATGTAGTCTGATACAGATTCTACATATAACTTCACGTTGAACTTATTTTCACAATAGTCAAGTTGTAAAGAAGAATTATAACCAATGGAATGAACCATGAGAAAGAAGAAACAAAACGAGAGAGAGAGAGAGAGAGAGAGAGAGAGAGAGAGAGAGAGAGAGAGAAAGCAAATAGTTTGCTTCAATCTACATTCAGAGTCTACAATTCTTTGTCTGGGTATAGATAGCTATTCCATCATGAATCTTTTGGAGTGTTTTAGAACCTTGCTTTGCTGAGAAGGGCCAAGTCTATCAAAGTTAGTCATCGCAGATACCGTGTGTCTGTAATCGTGTATAATGTTCTCCTGGTTCTGCTCCTCTCACTCAGAATCAGATCACATAAGTCTTTCCAGGTTATTATGAAGTCTGTCTGCTCCTAATTTCTTATAGCACAATAGTATTCCATTATATTCATACGTTGCAACTTGTTTAGCCATTCCCCACTTGATGGGCATCCCCTTGATTTCCAATTCTTTGCCACCACAAAAAGAGCTGCTATAAATATTTTTGTACATACCGGTCCTTTCCCTCCTTCTATGATCTCTTTGGAATACAGCCCTAGAGGTGATATTGTTGGGTCAAAGAGTATGCACATTTTTATAGTCCTTTGGGCATAGTTCCAAATTATTCTCCAGAATGGTCAGATCAGTTTACAACTCCACCAACAGTGCAATAGTTTTCCAATTTTCCCACATCTCCAGCATTTATCATTTTCCTGCTTTGTCATGTTAGCCAATCTGACAGGAGAGATATGATACCTAAGAGTTGTTTTGATTTGCATTTCTATAATCAATAGTGTTTTAGAGCTTTTTTCATACGACTACAGATATCTTTTATTTCTTCCTCTTAAAACTGCCTTTTCATATCCCTTACCATTTATCAATTGGAGAATGACTTGTATCACTATAAATTTGACTCAGTTCCATGCATATTTTAGAGATGAGGCTTTCATCAGAGACACCGGTTGTATAAATTCTTTCCAAATTTTCTGCTTCCCTCCTAATCTTGGTTGCATTGGCTTTGTTTGTACAAAACCTTTTCAATTTAACGTAATCAAAGTTATCCATTTCATAACGCTCTCTATCTCTTGTTTGGTCATAAATTCTTCTCCATAAATCTGACAGATAAACTATTCCTTGCTCTCCCAAATTGCTTTATAGTGTCAGCCTTTATACCTAAATCATGAACCCATGTTGACTTTATTTTGGTATACAGTGTAAGATACTTGTCTATGCCCAGTTTCTGCCATACTGTTTTCCAGTTTTCCCAGCAGTTTTTGTCACGTAGTGAGTTCTTATCCCAGAAGCTGGAGTCTTTGGGTTTATCACAGAGTAGATACTATAGTCATTGACTACTGCGTCTTGTACACCTAACCTATTCTACTGATCCACCACTGTACTTCTTAGGCAGTACCAAGTAGTTTTGATGATTGCTGCTTTATAATACAATATCAGATCTGGTATGGCTAGGCCACCTTCCCCAGCATTTCTTTTCATTAATTCCCTTGCTATTCTGGACCTTTTGTTCTTCCAGATGAATTTTGTTATTATTTTATCTAGCTCTATAAAATAAGTTTTTGGTAGTTTGATTGGTATGGCACTAAATAAGTAAATTAATTTAGGTAAAATTATCATTTTTATTATATTTGCTTGTCTTAACCATGGGCAACTGAAGCTTTTTCCATTAATTTACATCTGACTTTATTTGTGTGAAAAGTGTTTTGTAATTGTATTTATATAGGCCCTGGGTTGGTTTTGGCAGATAGACTCCCAAATATTTTATAGTGTCTACAGTAACTTTAAATGGGAATTTCTCTTTCTGTCTCTTGCTTTTGGGTTTTGTTAGTAATGGATAGGAATGCCGAGGATTTATGTGGGTTTATTTTATATCCTGCAACTTTGCTAAAGTTATTTATTATTTCAGGTAGTTATCAATATTGTTTAAAAACTACTTTGAGCAAGTAACTTATTTTGTCTATTATAAATACCCAAATTAACTATAGAGGACATATGAAGAAAGATGCTATCTGCATCCAGAGAAAGAACTGATAAATAGAAGTACGTATAGAATAATTTTACATATGTGTGTCTATATCTCTATATAGACACATACATATGCACATGCACACACAGAAACACATATACATATATACGTACATATTTGTGTCTAATAGTAGCCATCTCTAGGGTGCGGGGGAGGGAAGAAAAGATAAAAGAAAGAAATTTACATGATAATTTTGTTGTATATTTGAAAAGAATAGCAAATTATACATAACTGATTTGTAGTTTCACCTACGATCAGCTTTTTTATTGTACTACATTATGGAAATGCTTGTTTCATTCCATAAATTAAAAATAAAACAAAACAAACAAACATTTATTAAGGGTTTACTATGTTTAAGCAACTGTGCTAGGTATGAAAATACTAAAATAAGAGACCCAGTTTGTGCTCTCAAGTAGCTCTCATTCTATCGAAGGGATAAAACCTTTGTAACAACAAGTAAATGCAAGGTAATCTGAAGAGGGAGGCAGCATTAACTGGGGAGATCAAGGAAAGCTTCACAGTTGAGATTGACACCTGTGGTGAGACTTGAAAAAAGAGAAGAATTCTGGGAAACGAAAAGAAAGAGTGCCTTCCAGGCAATAGCGGCACTTTGTGCAAATCACGCACAGAGAAAGGGGATGCTTGTTTGGTGTAATGTGAATTAAAGGAGCTAGGTTGTGACAGAAGAAGAGGGGAGCCATTGAAGATTTTTGATGAGAGTAGTGACATAGTCAAACCCATGCCTTTAGAAGATGATTTTGAAGAAACTAGAATCAGGCAAACAACTAGGAGCTTCTTTCAATAGTTTAGGGCAATATGATAAGTGTCCGAACTTGGATAGTACCCATGTAATTATAGAGAAGGGGACAGATAGAAGAGAAGTTATAGACTAGTGAGAAAGTTACTGAATTATACCTAAGATATAACATTATTTTTTAAAAGGTGCTTAAAATATTTGCCTTTTACGCTTGTTAAGTGAAGTCATTTTAATAAAGCATTTTTGTGTTGTAAAAATGAAAGAAAAAGCATGTTAATTTCTATTTCCATCAAATGCACCTATAACATTAGGTTATTTAGACCACCCGGCTGTGGCACACTACTGTCACCTGCTGGCAGCACACCCATTTCATAAGGTCAGTTTTTTTTTTATTTTAAGAAATTAAAAATAATCCCTTGTTGGAAATCAGAACTATAGAATTAAAATCATGCAATGGTGAGAAATACCACACAATGTAGTCAAGTATTTAAAGATAAATCCGCCCTAGGACACTAAAATAATTACTGGGCTACAAACAAACGGGCATATATTAAGTAAAGGAGGGGTGAGTGGCGACAAAAATCAGGGAATAAAAGATGAAGGATTTGTAACATGGAAATGTACTCAACATCAGGGCAACATTTCTTCTTGACTCACTTGATGGAGGGCATTTAGTTCTGTGCATGAGAATCCCAAGGACATAAGATGACCATGGCAGGGACACTTGGAAGTGCTTTGAGTGGACTGATCAAGAAGGATGGGGATCCTGGAAGCATTGATCTCATAACATTCCAAGGAAGAATGTGGGTCTAGACTATGGCAAGAAGCTCAATATTGCGGGAGATTTTTTTTAAAAAAAGAGTAGATTCAAAGGTTCAGAGATACATGGAAATTAATCTACCTCATGGGAATATGGGAAAGGATTAGTTAGCTCTTAAACAATTGCAAACAGCCTTTTGTTCTCAGAGATAGACATTTTAGAAAAATATTATCTTGTAATTCTTTCCTTTTCATAGTGTCCTTGGTCCTAATGTCTTAAACAAAATATTGGTGTCTAAAAATCTGTTGTTGTTTCTTTTCCATGGTGATTTCAATTTGGGTACATTAAGAAGCAATCAACAAGCATTCTGACAAGCATTCTATCTCCTTAGCAATGAGGGGGAAGATTTTTCAAAGTGTGTCATCGAATAGTAGGTTGGGCATCCTTAGCGGTGTGAAATTGCTCTTCTGAGTCATAGTTCTTAATGGATATTTGCTTTATCCAGGGATGCCCCTGGACTACCCACATGCAAGAATTTCAGGCATGCAGGATGGGATAACCTCTAAAACCTTCTCCATTGAGCTGTTATATTTGATTCTCCTTTTGTACCCTGCAGCATCCTATGAAATATAAAATGTAATGAAACATTCAAGTGTTTGACATTCTCCTGGTGGGGTTGGCAGGAATAGAGCAGTGTGTACTCACTGAAGCTCCAACTTTATGAGTGTCCTCTGCCTTCTGAGAAGGGTTAGGGAGCAGCAGGGCAGACCTGCCTCCACTTGCTGGTTGACGGGTGAAACCTCTTCTCAGAATTCTACTCTTCACCATTATACAGAAGTGACATTAAAAGATGATTGCATATCATTGCAATAAAATTGGAGTCATTAGTGCAAAGCCTTGTCTGCTTTAGTTGCCTGAGATGGATCCAGGTCTGGGATGGCCCTAGGGAGATGGGCCTAGTGCAGAAGTTCTTAACTTGGGACCCAAGAACTTGTTTTCATTGGTTTGGGGATATTTTGATAATTATATTTCAATATAATTGATTTCCTTCATAATTTTATATATTTTATTTTGTTTTTTTTAAATTACTATTTTTCTGAAATTGGGTGTTTAGGCTTCACCAGACTACTAATGGGATATATGACACAAAAAGTTTAAGAATGCTTGGTCTAGATCATAGAGTCAGACATTTAAAGGTTGAAAAGACATTAGGGATCATTTGCAACCTCCTCATTGAATAGATAAGAAAGCTGAAGCATAGAGAGTTTGAAGTGATTCTAGAGGGTAATGCAGGTGAGAAATACCTAAATCAGGCTTTGAACCACTACACCACATAAGGACAGGTCTGAGAGGTGTTAGAAATGCTAACGGTAGCAATAAGATAAGAAAAAGACATTGTGGGAATATTCATAGACAAATAAGAAACAGAATTATTGCTTTTTGCCAACAACATATTGGTTTAGACAACACTAGAAAAGATTTAAAAGGTTTGCTTCTGCAAAGTTGCAGGGTATATAACAAACCAACGATAAATAATCAGCATTTTTGAATGTTACTAATAAAACCCAACAGGAAGAAATAGGAAGAGAAATTTCATTCAAAATGACAACAGAATGTATAAAATATTTGGGAATGCATCTATCTATATATATGTATAGGAATTATATAAATACAGCTACAAAATATTATACATAGAAATGAAAGAATATATAAATAATTGGAGAAATTTTAATTGCTCATTGGTAGTCTAAGCTAATGTAATAAAAATATCATCATAACCTAATTCAATTTATTTATTCAGTGTCCTGCCAAGCAAATTACCAAGAGATTATTTTATAGATCTAGAAAAGAATAATGAATTTCATATGGAGGGGGAACAAAAGGTCAAGAATCCAAAGCAAGAAAAAAGTGGGAAGGGTCTCTAGAAGTAACAGCTATCAAACTGCACTATGAAACAGTGACCGTCAAAACAATTTGGCAATGGTTAAGAAATTATGAGCATGATCAATCTAAAAATGAATACAGTAGCCTATTATAGCAGAATAATATTTTAAAGGCATAAAATGAAATATGTAAAATTGTAAAGTAAATCAACTATATTGAAACAGAGTTATCAAAATAACACCCCCCCAACAAAACAAAACAAAACAAAACAAAACAAAACAAAACCAATAACAACAAGTTCTTGGGATCCAGGTTAAGAACTCCAGTGCTAGGTCCATCTCCTTAGCACCAGCCCAGACCTGGATCCATCTCAGGCAACGGAGGCAGACAAGGCTTGGCAGTAATGTCTCCAATTTTATTGCATGATATGCAATCATTTTTTTCAATATCACTTCTGTATGATGGTGAAGAGTAGGATTCTGAGAAGAGGTCTGCCCTGCTGCTATCTAACCCTTCTCAGAAGGCAGAGGACACTAATGAAATAGAGCTGCAGTGAGTGCACACTGCTGCATTCTTGCCAACCCCACCAGGAGAATGTCAAACACTTGAATGTTTCATTACATTTTATATTTCATAGGATGCTGCAGGGTACAAAGGAAGAATCCAATACAACATCTCAATGGAGAAGGTTTTGGAAGTGATCCTATCCTGCATGCCTGAAATTTTTGCATGTGGGTAGTCCAGGGCCATCCCTGGATATAGCAAATATCTGTGAGGAGCTGTAGCCGTGACTATTGTTCCCTCCAACGAACAGTTACTTACCAGACAATCATGCCAGCTACATTGTTCTTATTTCTTCATCTTAACTCCTTGGTAAATCATTTGAGCTTTTCACTTTCCTCTACTGCTGAATACCTTGTCCCCTTAAACTATCACCAGTTATACCATGCCAAACCTGGGATTACTATCACACTCTGCTGCCTTCACTTCTGTTCATATGCTGCTGAATGACACCAAAGAACATCACTGAGTCATGCTGATTATGCTTACTACATTTTTGTTTTCTTTTTTTAATTTTGTTTTCTTTTCAAAATTTCATTCAAGTTAACCCAATTTAGGTATGAAGAAAATGAAAATCCATATTCTCTCTCCTATGTTACACTTTCCCTACTTAAAAAGGAAGAAAAGGAAGTTCTGTGAACCAAGATGGCAGAATAAGTAGTAAATTGCTATAACTCTCCCATATTCACCTCCAATGTCAATAAAATAGCACCCCAAGTCAAATCCTGCAACAACAGAACCAGCAAAAATACAGAGCGAAACAATCATTTAGCCCAAGAAACTTGGAAAATCAGCAAGGTCCATCTCACTCAGGTAAAAGGGGAGCACATTCCAGGGCAGGAAACATCCCAGTAAGCTGGCAGCAAGCCACAACCCAGCAAACCAGTGGGAGATGCTGAGCCCCAGCAGGCAAACACCAAAACTCTACATACCCCCCTCTCCAGGTGCTTCAGCATAGCCAGGAGAACTGGCAAATGCCAGCTCAAAGAACCGCCACATGCTTCAGTGTACTCCTGGGCAAAATGGCATCCTCTAGTGGTTGGACCTCCACATACTTCAGCATAGCCTCAGGGAAATGCAGAGACACCTGACTGGGCCTCAGCATGTGCCAGAAACCACCATTAGGCCTCCAGTGCAGCACCTCTTAAGTTGTCAGATCCCTATGGCCTCTAACAGTGCTAGTTACCCCCCATCCTACCCTTTCAGCACAGCACCAGATAAGGAGGACATCCATTGGCCTTAGGGCAACATCAGCAGCCAGGGCCTGCAGCCACTGGTACAAGAAGCCTGAGACAGTGCTCCTTCCACCATGGGAGTAGAACTTAAATTTAAAAAAAAAAAAGGAATGAAAAAAAATGAACAAAAAACAAGAAAAGAATTTGACCATAGAAAGTTATTATGGTGACAGGGAAGCTCAGGACACAAACTCAGAAGAAGATAACAATGTCAAAATACCTATGGGCAAAACCCTGAAGAAAAAATGGGAAGTGGGCTCAAGTCCAGAAAGAACTCACAGAAGAGCTCATAAATGGGCTTAAAAATCTTATGAGAGAGTTAGTAGGAAAAAATGGGAAAAGAAAAGAGAGTGATACGAAATGAGAAAGGAGATAAAAAATCCACTGAAGAAAACAACTTCGTAAAGAGTATAATTGGCCAAAAAGGCTACTGATGGAAAACGCTATCCATATCCAGAGAAAGAATTTCAGAGTCTGAATGCAGATCAAAGAATACTATTTGCTCTCTTTTGTGTTTTGTTTCTTCTTTCTCATAGTTCATTCCAATGGTTACAATTTTTCTTTGCAGCATGACTAACGTGAAAACATGTTTAGTGTGAATGTATATGTAGAGCCCATATCAGATTGTATGTCATTGTGGGGAGGGGGAGAAGGGAGAGCGGAAGGAGGGGGTGGAAATTTGGAACTCAAAAGCTTATGGAACTGATGTTGCAAACTAAAAATATATAAATAATGTTTCAAAAAAAGAAAAAAAGAGTATAATTGGCCCAATGAAAAAGAAAGTACAAAAGCTAATTGAGGAAAACAACACTTTCAAAGTTAGAATTGGGCAAGTGGAACATAACAACTCTATGAGACATCAATAATCAATCAAACAAACACAAAAAAATGGAAGAAAATGTAAAATACCTTATGGGAAAAACAACTGACCTTGAAATAGATCCAGGAGAGACAATATCATAATCATTGGACTACCTGAAAGCCATAATCAGAAGAAAGACCTGGACAGCATCTTTCAAGAAATTATCAGGGAAAACTGCTCTGATGTCCTGGAACCAGAGGACAAAATAGTCATTGAAAGAATTCACTGATCACCTCAGCAAAGAGATCTCAAAATAAAAACTCCAAGGAACATTATAGCCAAATTACAGAAGTACAGGTCAAAGAAAAAATATTGCAAGTGGCCAGAAAGAAACAGTTCAAATATCAGGAAACCTCAATCAGGATTGCACAGGATTTAGGAGCTGTAGCATTAGAGGATCAGAGGTCAGAGAACATGATATTTTGGAAGGCAAAGGAGCTAGGACCAAGAATCACTTACCTGGCAGAATTAAGCAAAATACATCAAGGGAAAAATGGTCAATCAATGAAGTAGAAGGATTTCAAGCTTTCATAAGGAGAAGACCAGAACTAAACCAAAAATTTGACCTCCAATATCAAGACCCAAGAGTAGCATAAACAAGAAAAAAGGGAAAATAAAACAAGGGAGTCAATAGAGCTGAATTATTGACATTCCTGCACAGGAAGATGATACGTGTAATTCATAAAAATTGTATCACTAATAGTATAGCTAGAAGGAATGTACATTGACAGAGGGTACAGGTATAAGGTGAATTTGAGGGAATGAAAAAAAATTAAGGGATGAGAAAGAGGAGTACACTGGGTGAAGAAGGAAGGGAGAGGTAGAATGGGGGTAAATTATTTCACAGGAAGAGGTGCAAAAAACCTATTATAGTGTAGGGAAAGGTGAGAGGGTGGGTAATGGGCATGTCTTGAATGGTCTCATCAGTATTGGTTCAAAGAGGGAATAATATACACAATCAGTTGAACATAGAAATCTATTTTATCAGTCAGGGAAGTAGGAGGGAAGGAGATTAAGTCAAGCAGGTTGGGTGGGGTGGGGAGTGACAAAAGGGAGGGTTGATCAGGGGAGGTCGTAGACAGAAGCAAAACACTGGTGAAGAGGGAAAGGGTGCAAGGAGAAGAGGATAAACAGGAAGAAGAATAGAATGGAGGAAGATACAAAGGTAGTAATCATAACTGTGAAAGTGAATTGGGTGAACTCTGCCATAAAACAGAAGTGGATAGCTGAGTGGATCAAAAACCAGAATCCTATAATATGTTATGAAATACACTTGAAGCAGAGAGACACATGCAGAGTAAAGGTAAGGGGCTGAAGTAGAATCTATTATGCTTCAGCTGAGGTTAAAAAAAAGCAGGGGTAGCAGTCCTGATCTCAGAAAAAACAAAACCAAAAATAGACCTAATTAAAAGATGTAAGGAAGACAACTATATCTTACTAAAAGGTACCATAGACAATGAAGCAATATCAATACTAAACATATAAGCATCAAGTAGTATAGCATCCAGATTCTTAAAGGAAAAGTTAAGTGAGTTACAGGAAGAAATAGACAGCAAAACTATACTAGTGGGGAACTCCACTGTTCCCTCTCAGAACTAAATAAATCCAACCAAAAATAAACAAGAAAGAAACCAAATGGGTAAATAGAATATTAGAAAAATTAGATATAGCAGACCTTTGGAGAAAACAAAATGGAAACAGAAAGAAATCTACCTTTTTGTCAGCAGCAGATGGCACTTACATAAAATTGACCATGTAATAGGGCATAAAACCTTAAAATCAAATGTGAAAAGGCAGAAATAGTAAATATATTCTTTATCTGTCATAATGCAATGAAATTACATTCAACAAAGGACACTGGATATATAGACTACAATTATTTGGAAACTAAATAATCTAATCTAAGGGTTGGGTCAAAGAACAAATCATCGAAAGAAATTAACAATTTCATTAAAGAGAAAGACAGCAATGAGACAATGTATGGGATGCAGCCAAAGCAGTACTTAGGGGAAAATTTATTTCTCTTAATTCTCACATCAACAAAATAGAGAAAGAATAGATTAATAGATTGGGCATGCAAATGAAATAACTAGAAAAAGAGTAAATTAAAAATCCCCAATTGAGCACCAAATTGGAAATCCTGAAAACCAAGGGGGAGATTAATAAGATTGAAAGTTGAAAAACAAACTATTGAACTAATAAATAAATCTAGAATATGACTTTATGAAAAAATGAATAAGCTATGCCATTGGTTAATTTGATTAAAAGAAAGAAAAAAACCAAATACCCAGTGTCAAAAATGAAAAGGGTGAAATCACCTCCAATGAAGAAGAAATTTAAGCAATCATTAGGAAATATTTTGCCCAGTTATATGCCATCAAATCTAACAATCTGAATGAAATTGATGAATATTTACAAAAATATAAATTACCTAGATTAATAGACCAGGAAGTGGAATGCCTAAATAACCCCATCTTAGAAAATTAAATAGAACAAGCAATTAATGAACTCTCTAGAAAAAATCCCCAGGGCCAGATAGGTTCACAAGTGAATTCTATCAAACATTTAAAGAACAATTAACTCCTGTATTATACAAACTATTTGGAAAAAGAGGCGAAGAAGTATTCCTACAAAACTCCTTTTATGACACCAATATGGTGCTGATACTTAAACCCAGAAGAGCTAAAACAGAGAAAGAAAATTATAGACCCATTTTCCTAATGAGTATTGATGCAAAAATTTTGAACAAAATACTAACAAGGTGATTACAGCAATATACGACAAGGATTATACACTATGACCAAGGGGAATTTATACTAGCCATATCAATAACGAAACCAACAGAATCATATGATTATCTCAATAGATGCTGAGAAAGCTGCTGACAAAATAAACACCCATTCCTATTAAATGCACTAGAAAGCATTGGAATAAAGGGACCATTCCTTAAAATGATAAGCAGTATCTAAAACAATCAGCAATCATTATCTGTAATGTGGATAAGCTAGAAGTCTTCCCGATAAGATCGGAGTACAGCAAGGATGAACATTATCCCTACTATTATTTAATATAGTACAAGAAATGTTAGCTATAGCAATCACAGAAGAAAAAGAAATCAAATGAATTAGAATAGGCATTGAAGAAACAAAACTATCACTCGTTGCAGATGATATGATGGTATACTTAGAGAACCCTAGAGCATCAACTAAAAAGTTACTTAACAACTTTAGCAAAGTTGCAGGATATAAGATAAATCTACATAAATTATCAGCATTTCTTTATATGACCAATAAAGTCTAGCAGCAAGAGATAGAAAGAGAAATTCCATTTAAAACACCTGTAAACAATAGAATATACTTAGGAGTCTACTTTCCAAGACAAACCCAGGAACTATATGAACACAATTACAAAACACTTTTTACACAAATAAAGTCATACCTAAACAATAAAAATGACAGTTATACCTAAACTAGTTTACTTATTCAGAGCCATACCAATAAGCTACCAAAAATTTATTTGATAAAGCTAGAAAAAATAACAACAAAATTCATTTGGAAGAACAAATGGTCAAGACTATCAAGGGAATTAATTAAAAAAAATACAGAGGAAGGTGGCCTACTAATACCAGATCTCAAACTATATGGTAAAGTACTAATCATCAAAAGTACTGGCTTCTGGCATTTGGTACTGGCTAAGAAACAGAGTGGTGGATCAGTGGAATAGATTAGGTATACAAAACTCAGTATCCAATGACTGCAGTACTTTAGTGTTTGATAAAACCAAAGACTCCAGCATTTGGGATAAGCACTTGCTAATTGACAAAAAGTGCTGGGAAAACTGGAAAACAATAGGGCACAAACTAGGCATACACCAATATCTTGATAGTATATGAAGATAAGGTCAAAATGGGTGCGTGATTTAGACATAAAGAATGATACCATAAGCAAATTAGAAGAGCAAGGAATAGCTTGCCTGTCAGATCTGGGGGAGGGGAAGAATTCATGACCAAACAAGAGATAGAGATCATTACAAGACACAAAATAAATAATTTTGATTATATTAAATTAAAAAGCTTTTGTACAAAAAAAAAATCATTGCAACCAAGATTAGAAGGAAAGCATGAAAACTGGGAAACAATCTTTACAGCAAGTGTCTCTGATAAAGGCCTCATTTCCCAAATATATGGAGAACTGAGTCAAATTTATAAGAATACAAGTCATTCCCCAACTGATAAATGGTCAAAAGGATATGATCAGGTAGTTTTTTGATGAAGAAATCAAAGCTATCTATAGGCACATAAAAAAGTTCTCTAAATCACTTTCGATTGAAGAAATACAAATTAAAACAACTCTGAGGTACCACCTCATATCTACCAGATTGGCTAATACCTGATAGACTCTGAATGCAGATCAAAGAATATTTTTTCACTTACTTTATTCTTTCTCATGTTTTTTTTTCTTTTGATCTGTTTCTTCTTTCACCACTGCGAGTAATATGGAAATGTTTTTACATGATAGCACATGTATAAACTGTATCAAACTGCCTACTTTTCAGAATAGGTGAGGGGATGGACAGAGGGACATAAATTTGGAATTCAAAATCTTGTAAAAATGAGTGCTAAAAATTTTCTTGACAAATAACTGGGGAAAAATAAAATACTATTAAAAATGAAAAGGAGAAAAACAAGAGCCTTGTAACAAATATCCATGGGCAAAAAACAAAATAGAACAAAACAACTACTTCATCAACCATGTCCAAAATATATAACACATATTTTACACATATATACATATATATCCATACACATATATATGTCTCTGCAACCTAATATCACCTCTTTATGAAGAGATTGGCAATCTGTTTCATCATGAGTGAGGTGTAGAATCACCTAGAATCATTCTTGGTCATTGTGCTGATCAGGGTTCTTAAGTTTTTCAAAGGTGTTTGTCTTTCCGATGTTGTTATTTTATAAATCATTCTGCTGGTTTTGTTCACTTCACTCTGCACAATTTCATAAAAATCTTTATAGATTTCTCTGAAACCATCTACATCATAATTTCTTAATTTTTATTCAAACCAATAATTTTTCAGTCATTTCCTAATTAATAAGTATTTCATCAGTTTCTAGGTCTTTGCTACCACAAAAAGAGCTTTCATGAATATTTTTAATGTGAGTCCTTTTCCTCTTTAATTAATTTCTTTGGAGTATAGGCCTACTAGTAGTATTGCCGGGACAAAGGATGTACACAGTTTAGTGCTAAGTTGCTTTTCCAGAATGACTGGATTAATTTATAGTTCCTCCATTAATGTACCTGCTTTTACACAACTCCTCCAGCATTTATAATTCTCCTCTTTTTTTGCCAAATGTATGTCTGCAAAATAGAACCTCCAAGTTGTTTTAATTTGCATTTCTCTAATTATTTTGAGCTTATTTTTGTATGAATATCGTAACTTGGATTTCTTTGTCTCAAACCTGTGTGCTCATTTCCTCTGACAATTGATCAGTTGGGGAATGATTGATTTTTATATATTTTGAATTAATTCCCTATAAATTTCAGAAATGAAAACTTTGTCAGAGAAACTTGCTGCCAAGATTTTTTGCACTAATTAGCTGCTTCTCTTCTAATTTTAGCTGCATTGGTTTTGTTTGTGAAAAATGTTTTAATTTTATGTAATTAAAAATTTCCATTTTACCTTCTGTGATCCTCTATATTGTTTGGTCATAAACTCTTTCCCTCTCCATAGCTCTGAAAAGAAGTCACAAAAGAGTTCCTGGACTCTTCTTTGCTCCTCCAATTTATGTATGTTATCACCCTTTATTTCTAAGTCATTCATGTATCCAGTTTTCTCTTGGTATACAGAATAAGATATTGGCTTATAGCTATTTTCTTCCAGATTTTTTTCAAGTTTTCCCAGTGATTTTTGTTGAATAGTCAGTTCTTACTTAATAGTTGAGATCTTTAGATGTCAAAGGAAGCAATATAACTAAGAGGGATCCATGTCTCAGGGCCAGAAGATGGGAGGGGTGAGAGGAAAAGATAACGCAACAGGTTTAAGATGAAAGAAGTTTGTTGATTATATAGCAGGAATTCCAGAGGTCAAGGAGGAAGGAGCAGTCAGATCTGGAGTAGAACAATTCAGGACTGGATTTGAGGTAGGCACAAGGAAGGGAGTGGGCAGTAGGAGGTGGAGAATGATGTTTATACATTGGCAAGCCAGGGGTTCATAATTATGGGGCAGGGAGGAAGAGTTTAAGGGGGTAAGAGTACACTAATTGAGAAAAGAGTCCTATTGGTGACTGGAGAGAGGTCCCTGAAAAAGGCATATGATGAGCCTATTCAAGATCCTCCATGAAGGTACCGTTTCATTGCAGGCATTAATGAATTTTATGTTCTACATGGTCCCAAGATACCCACCTTATCGCCCACAGGTCCAGGCTATGGATAGGTGGAGGTCCTTGTGACCAACAGAAGCTAGGAAGTGGGTGATGGGAGTTTCATGCCAGAACAGACTGCCTCGGCCTGGGGCTAGAGAAGGCCTTAGGGAGGTAGGGAAACAAGAAAAGGTAGTATTAAAAACAAGCAAACAAGACAGTCTTTTTCAAGGTGCTTACAATTCTAGTAGGGAGAGATGGTACATAAAGGGGAGTGTTGGCCAAGGAGTAGAGTTATGATCAGGGAAATCAGAAGAAATGGTGTCTGGAGTCAAAATACACCAGAGCAGCAAATCAGTTCAAGAAAGGATAAGGTGAATTTGATGACTGTTACCAGAGCTGGAGTCAGAAGGTGGTACAGGAAAGAGGAAGGGGAAGCAGATACGACCATACTGGAATGGAGTTGGGTAGAGAGCAGGCAGTGGGTCTGGATTTGGGTAAAATAAAATGAATTTTCACCAATGAGAAGTCCATGGTCCCAGGGCTGGGAGCTTGAGTTCTTATTAGAGGTGGAGGTGATAACTCTAAGAACATAGGACAGGTACAAACAAGATGCCATGATAACCTAAATGCTTGACTTTTATAATTAGACATTCATTTTGTTGGCTTTAGATTTGGTTCCTTATTAATATAAAAATGGTTCTTGAAGGGAGGAAAAGACCTAGACAAAATTGCAAAGAAGGTGAAATATGTTCCCAGCATCTTAACACCACTATAGTTGGTATCTCCTGTCAAGTCCAGTTCATCAATACTCTTATACAACCCAACCCTGCTTTCCCACATACTCTTTTAATCTGCCCTTCCTGTCCTCCCAGGTAACTCCTGGGTTTTTTGAACCTACTTCCTCTGGTCAAACATTGTTTCTTATTTCTCCCAACCCATGCTCTTTAGGTGAGAGGCAATTAGTGTTTTAAACCAATTTGTGCTATCCCTCTGAGATAATCAGAGGGCTGGGAAGCCCTCGGTATTTATTAGGTTCCTACTACGTGCCAAGAACTATACTGGGGTGTGGAGATACAAAGTCAAATGTGAAATAGTCCTTGCACTAAAAAATTTTAAAAATAATATTAGCTACCATTTATATAGTGCTTTAAAGTTTACAGAGCTCTGTAGATATGTTACCTTATTTGCTCCTCATAACAGCACTGGGAGTTAGGTGCTATTATTATTATCCCCAAGTAAGGAAACTGAAGTACAGAGAGGTTAAGTGACTTGCCCAGGGTCACACAGCTACTAAATGTCTGAGGCAGGATTCAAAATCAGTTCTTCTTGAGTATAAGCCTAGTATTTTTACCCACTATGCCACTTAGCTGAGATAAGGATCTTATAAAAATAAGTTAACCCAAGGGAAGACTCAATTGATGGGAATTCCAGGCACTTTGGAAGGCAGGTATAGGCTCTGTGACATCCTTCAAATTGCATGCAACTCTGAAAGCTGAGTTGAGGTTGAAGTAAAAGGAAAGAGTGCTTTAAGGACATGTGGGAACATTGCATTAAATGTTAGCACATAGCTGGGGGCTGTTGGAAAGCTATGCCAAACAACAGAACAGCCTGCAATGTAGCAGTCAAAATGGGACAGACTTTGAGACAAAGAGATAGACTAGCAAACAGGCAGTGAGCGGTGACAAGCTCTAGAAAGGGGTTTCAGTTAATAACCCAAAGCTGGCCCGAATGAGACAAGAGCATTGTGCCTTAATCAAAACCATCAGTCAAAATGAAGTTCAAATGTATGAAGCCATCTCCTGTTCTCCACCCCTCCCTGATTCCCGAGATCTCCCTCTTGGTAATTCTGAGCTTACACATCTCCTATATGCTTAGAGGCAGAGAGTGGACCTTGAAGGGAGGCATGTAGGTCCAATTTCACATTTTACAGTTGATGAAACAGTCTCAGAGTGGGAATGCTCCTTCTTCAAGGTCACCCAGTAGTTCAGGTCTGCTCACTCCTGTTCCAACAGTCTATTCACTATACTCTATGTCATTTTTTCTACTAGACTATAAACTCCCTGCAGACAGAGACTATTTCTTTTCATCTTTAAAGCACAAGGAAGAATGTATTGCACACAGGTACATAATATATGCTTATTGGATGTTGTATAAATAACTAGGGGATGAGGGTACAGAGGCAGAAACCCAGGCTGGTTCTTACTCCATATGAGCTCATGATATGGAGGATAGGACACTGGTCTTGGAATCAGGAAAATAAAAACAGGTTCCAATCCTGCCTCAGATGCCTTCTAGATGTGTGACACAGACCATGTTGCTTAAATTCTCTGACCCTCAGTTTCCTTTTTTCTAAAATGAGTGAATTGGACTTGATGACTTTTTTATCCCTGAATCTAGAATTTTCTGACCTAGATTTATCTTCCCATCATTGGCCCAGTACCGGATCAGTCTCAGGCAAGTAAGGCCAACAATGCTTGGGACCAGTGACTCATTGTACTCCATGCTGTACAAGCAGATTTTCAGTAACACTTCTGTATGCTGATGAAGAGTAGGATTCTGAGAAGAGGTTGCCCCTGCCAACCAGCAAGTGGAGACGGGTCTGTCCTGCTGCTCTCCAGCCCTTCTCAGAGGGCAGTGGAGACTAATGAGATGAGAGCTGCGGCTAGCTCACAGTGCTGCATCCCTGCAAACCCACTAGGAGAACGTCAAATGCTTGAATGTTTCATTACATTTTATATTTCATAAGATGCTGCAGGGTACAGAGGGAGAATCAAATGTAATGGCTCAAATATGGAAGTGCGGGAGTGATGAGACCTGAAATGGAAAATAATAAAGATCCTTGGTTACAGAGGATAAATGATATACCATAAAAACCTTGGGAGAGAAAAGGGCAGAGGCTTTGCAAAACAAAGCAAAACAAACAAACCAGCTTCCCTGAAAAACAGAAAATGTAATTAGGTGGACAAAGAAATGATTGATAATAAAGAGACTCAGCCCAGGCTCCTTTTTCCAATGAAGCTGCCATTGTGTGGAAGAAGGGGCGAGGTTGTCAGCAATTGGGGAGGGCACACTAATGCCCTGGCTCATGCCTCAAAGAAGACCTAAGGATAAAACTTGTGGTCAAGACAAAAGGAATAGAACGACAAGGCAGCAGTGTTGCTAAAGGTCTCACATTTTTAATGCCCCATAGAAATGAAATACCCCATTTATTGAAAGGATCTTTCTTGGGATGATCCCAAGGGAGCTCAACCTTCCATCTTCCCAGATGGAACTCTGGACAGAAAACTACATGGTTTAACTTCTTAACGACATCATTTGGGGGGAGTGTACATGGAGATGGGGCCAGGAAAGGAGGTACAGACCTATGATTTCATACTAGTGTGTATTGCTACATATTTCAGAACACAATAATAATAGTAACACATTGGCATAGCACTTTAAAGTTTTTAAAGTACTTTAAATCCAATCCAGTTAAATTCAATAAGCATTTATTAAGGACCTACAATATGCCAGGCATTGTGCTCAGTGCTGGAGATCCATGGATTACAAAAGCAGAGATACAAAATCAAAACACTCCCTGCTTTTGAAGAATTTATAGTCTATATTTACCTTATCACAGACTCTTGAGGCAGGTTACAATCTCTTATTTTTTTCTTTTGCAGATTAGGAAACTGAGGTTTGACAGGTTAAGTGACTTGCCCATGGTCACATTACTAATGAATATCTGAGGTGAGTTTCAAACCCAGGTTTCCTGACTCCAGATCTAGCACGATGCCACATGGCCTTAGTTTAAACTTTTTAGATATTAGGGATAGCAGCTGGTTTTTTACTCAGTAAGCTTGGTTCATGGTTTGCTCTGGTCAAAGAATTTGTAACCTACGGACCATAGCCATGCCCCTAGCGACGAGACTGTGCATTTAGCTAGGTTGTTCCCCGGAAAGCAGACAAATCTATTTCCAGGATGGAACTTGAGGGCCAGAGAGACGAAGCCCAGGTAACAAAGGTAGTAAAAAGCAGTCTGGAAATCTGAATCCAGATCTTCTGATTCCAAACGCCCATGTTCTTTCCAGTAGCAACGTCAGCAGCTTCCTAAGTCATTTCTAAAGGAAACATGGTTTTACTTTGGAATCCAATTAAATGGGTTGATTTGAAAAGATACATTGTTTGGGTCATGACTTTTATAAAGTTTTGAAAACAATGGAAATACTGTGCAAAATAGACTTTATTTTAGCTTTCATATTTAAGCTTGGTAGTGGTAGCCAAAAATAATTCATAACCTAGGGGCTACCTTCTGGCGATGAGCCTCTCTGAATTAAGAAATGGTTGATTCTAGGATGACAGACACTCAGCTCATCCCCAGGCCTTTCCAGCTTGGTAGGACTGGCAGAGCCTGGCTCCTGCCTAACTTTCCAGAAGCTATCATGAGATATGACATATACAGTAGAATTTTAATGGTAGGAGTGGGGTTGTGACCCAGGTTGGTAGAAGGAGAGACTTATTGATGAAATCATGGCTTTGTCTTTTAAGATATTGGAATATAATTGGATATTGGCCCTGGTAAACACAATATGAACATCTGTGCCAAGTAATCTGTACATTGGCATTTGAGCCAAGAGGCTTGGCAAGTATTTATAGCAGTATGGCACTGAAACACAGAGGCCAGGGATAAACACAGTTTATAAGCGACTCCATAACTCCTCATGTGACCTTGGGCAAGGCAAAGAACATCTAGACAATGTCATTTTTTTTTTTTGGTCATAAAATTGGGGAAAAAAATTTCCCATCTACTTGCTTCATAGCATTGTGTTGTGGAAAAGTGGTTATGTGCTGCAAAGTTCTATGACTAGTGGTAGACATATTGAGCTAAGTTGAAAACAGTCTTTCTAGCTTTTGAATACTGGGCTTTCCATTGCTGTTCATGCCAAATTTTAGATTGATAAGATGGCCTCAATCAACAAATCTTGCTCTGGGTACAGACTTCATTTCCCATTGTTTTTTCAAATGTACCTTGAAGGTTGACTATGAAGTTCTTTCACCTCCCTCTTATGACCTACAAAGTAGATATGTACTCCTTTAATGTGAATAGCCTATTGGCTTTTTAAAAGAGTATCATCCCAATTCTAGAGTATGAACGTCAGAGGCAGAGGCAGAAATATTTTTTTCTTCTTCTAAATGGTCAGCAGCTTCACTGGCTGACTGTATTTTTGGCATGATATCCTGCAGGAAAACAATAAACATTCCTTGACAAATAAAAATAAAAAGCCCAAAAATTGATGTCTTATTGCTGATGGCATTAGTGATATTACGGAGCCCAATTCCTGTGTTTGGGAAACCAAAAAAAAAAAAAAACCTCACAATGGAGCCTGTTGTGAAACCTAGATTCCCTTGAGAATGCCACATGACTGGGGGCGATTAATTATACAGTTTTACTGTTATCTTTGGTTCAGAACAATAGTGCTCCTGAGGTCCCATGGAACTGCTCTCCCATGGAAGGGTGTCAGGTTTTGATTAAGCATCATTCCATACAGTTCATTAACAATGCATCTTCAAATGAGTTTTTGATTGAACATTTTCATTGGTCATTGAGTGTAATTGATGAAGTCTGTTGGAATTTTCATATAAAAAATTCTCTGGGAATGTAACAATATTTTTCATTAAGTACTATTTCAGATTTTTCCCCTTGAAAGAATCCAACTTTTTTTTTCTTTTCTTTTTTTTTTTTAAAAAGAGCTTTTCAAAAATTAGATATTGATCCATGGCCAAGGCTGTTACTCTCTTTCTCTTTCTATACTTCAATTAGGAAAGTGGTAGAACTTGGTCATATTCATTATGAGTAAGGGAGATTTGGGAAATTAAATGTCTGTTCAGTGAGGTCAGTTCTACCCAGTGCCTGAGTTACTCTCCCGTACTTTGTCAGGAAATTGGGGAGAGACACTCATTCAGCTATTAGGTTGGAGTTCTTTTAGCCCATTGTCAAACTAGGCTTTGGTCTTTCTAAAACTAAACTGAGTATTGAGAAGCCATGAGGTATTGTGGTTAGAGCTGGACTTGGTGTCAGGAAGACCTGGGTTCAAATGCTGGCCCTGATCCATACTGTGTGATCCTGGACAAGTCATTTGACTTCTCAATGACCTAGTCAACCCTCTAAATTACAAATAAGTTGCCTACTTATGTAGATCACTGATCTTTTTTGTATCATGGACCCCTATAGCAGTCTGGCAAAGTCTGTGGACCCCTTTTCAGAGTAATATTTTTAAATGCATTAGATAAAAATACATAAGAACACAAATAAAATCAATTATATTGAAATAAAGATATTTTTCTTATCCAAGTTAACGGGCCTCCCGAAATCTGCCCACAGATCCCTTGGGAATCCGTGGCCCCCTGCATAACATAGAGAGGGTTTCCATACCAGGAATTCTCTACGCTGACGAAATCAGATGTGTCTAGACCAAGAAACAAACAAAAAACTCTTAATATTGCTAACTCAATGTTAAAAAG
Source organism: Trichosurus vulpecula (assembly GCF_011100635.1). NCBI lineage: Eukaryota > Metazoa > Chordata > Mammalia > Diprotodontia > Phalangeridae > Trichosurus > Trichosurus vulpecula. The sequence continues at coordinate 105,255,507 of NC_050578.1, read as the reverse complement.
TATAAAAAAGTAACTGTTGGCAGGGCAGATGTTAGAGAATTCCCTCATTGAAAGAGAGACAAAGAATAGTTGAAATATTTCAGATTTTTAAAAAAAAAAGTTTAATTTTTTTTTGAAAAAATGGCCAATTTTTCTGAAACTTCATCCAACCCCGTAAAATGGTTCCTTTCCATTACCCCAGTCAGCAATCCCCTGATGACCTGAAGGAGTTAATCTGCTTCTCTGAAAGCCCTAATTTACTACCAGGAAGTGAATGAGCACTGGGGACAATAGGTCCCATTGACCGATTCTGGCAAATTTATAAAATTCTTACCAATGTGTAACTCTGCTATCTACTGTATTTACTTGTGTATTCTGCCTCCTTCCATTGCCTCCCTTCACATTCCTCCTTCTTCTCCCCCTACTCCCTGATTATTTTAAGGAGAAAGTCAAAAGGAAAAGAAATGTTTTTGCTTAAGAATTTTTCCTTGCTTTTTGTTTTTCTGTATTGAAACCCCCATGACTGCTCTCACCACAGGCTTGCTTCTTTGATGGGGAACCTATTTCCCCCTCTCATTAGACTTATAAGAAGTAGTTACCATTGAGGGCTGAGGAAGTATGAGAGAGCCAGCTACCTCTGAGTCCTCTCTCTCTGACCAGTTAAATTACATTCCTTTTTTTACTTCACCTGGCCGGCTGTTACAGATATTTTAGCTCTCACCACACCCAAATTCATTTTCAATTCTAAGGATAACTTTCTGAGAAAGAACCATCCATCCTGTTAGTCAACTAGAATTTTTATAATTTTTTCATTGTTAAATCATTTATTTAAATAGAAGCATTTATTAAGTGCCTACTGTGTGTCAGGTGCTGTGCTAAGCACTGGGGTCACTAAGAAATGTTAAAAACCAGTTCCTGCTTTCGTGGAGCTCACACAAACGAGGGAGACAACTTTCAAATGACTATATACAAACATGATATATACATGGTCTAAATTTGGAAGGGTCTCGGAGGGTAGGCACTAAGATTAAGGAGCATACTTTCCTTGGAACACAGGAATTCAAATCCTTGAAATTTAAAGGAAAAGGAAATATTTGGTCCTTCTTTCAATCCCTTGGATTTTATTTTATCAGCATCATCAATAGAATGGAAGTTCCTTGAGAGCAGGGACTCTTTCTTTTCTGACTTTGTAGCCCTCTCACTTAGCATAGTGCCTGGCACATAGTAGGTGAGTAATAAATGCTTTTTGAATTGAATATCCTCCTCTCTCCCTCTAGGTCTTTTGAAATAAAAATACATATAACATAGAACACCCCTCCTTCCCCCTCCTCCTCCCATACAAACACTCTTGAGAATGTTTGTTCTAATACTGAAAGAGACTTGAAGAAATGTCAGCTTTAGATTTCAATTGACTTTTCCATTACTTGCTCCATATAACTTCAGGTGATTTACAGGGAGGTATCAAAAATACCATTGACCAACAACATTCCTGGGTACACATGAACCAGATCAAAATGTTATTGAGAAGTATTTAACAATATAAATTATGACACTTGCTAGCTGTGTGACCCTGGACAAGTGACTTAACCCTGTTTGTCTCAGTTTCCTCATCTGTAAAATGAGCCGGAGATGGAAACGGCCAATCATTCCAGTATCTTTCCCAAGAAAACCCAAAAGGGGTCATGAAAAGTCAGACACAACTGCAATGACTGAACAACAACAAAATAAGTTTTTCTAAGTCAATATGTAGCCCATAGAGATCGATCTATCTATCTATCATTTAGCGGTCCCTATCTTTCTTTGAGTATGATACCACTGATTTACAGGGTTCTTTAAAGAAAGGGGTTGATATGGTAAAAAAGAGTTGCCAAAGATGGTGGCAGATGATGACAAGCCATTCCATCCCTCCAGGTACCCCATGTGCTGGTCAATTAATCACAGTAAAGTCACATTAATGTCTTTTTTTCTTAATGTTACAATCATTTTCTGGTAAACAACCTCCTCATCCCCTGTGGAGTTCTTTCCTATAACAAATAAAAACAGATAAGCAAAAGTGACCAACGAAATGATTAGCCACAAGAATCCTCTGATACCTATAGTCTCCCACTTATTTGAGAAGTGGAAGGGACCTCAGCAACCCAGACAATCTAATCTAGTTGAATACACGAAGGAATCCCTGCTATAACATATCCAACAAGTGGTCACTTAGCCTTTGCTTAACGATCTCCAAGCATGGAGAACCCACCACCTTTCTAGGTATGTTCTAGGGAGGTATGTTCATTATCTTTCCTCTTGCATTTATTAGCTATTGCAATGGATCTGATTATTCTGATTGGGAGGCAGTGGACAGAAAGCTGGATTTAGATTCATAAGGCTTAGAGTGGAACATTGGCTCTGCCACTTACTATCTGTGGAAAGAGAGCTGTCTCTAGAGTCAGAGAATCTGGATCCAAATCTTGACTCTGACATATTTCTATCTGTGTCATCTTGAAGAAATCATTAGCTCACTTGTCTATAAAATGATAGAGTCAGGCTAGATGCCCTCTGAGGTTCCTTCCAGGTCAGTGAGTTTGGTTTCTCCAACCATTTTAGAGAGAAAATATCAGAATGGAAGGGGGAGATGGGAAAAGGATGTGAATGAGTACATGTGTTTGTTTTTTTCAATAACATAAATGTGAAGAAAATAATCCCATGCAGCCTCAAGTTCATAGGTCAAATTAAGACTTTACTTCAAGCACAGAAAAATGATCTTTTGCATCCTTTTTTGAAAGGTGAAATGAGCAAAGGGTCTTTTGGAACTGTTTGACTTTCTAACCAACAGGAGTAGCAATGTTCCTACTCCAACGTGAAATGAGAAGCTGGTCTTACTGCAATCACTTTGTCCTCTCTTAGTCTCTGGGGATAGGCCTGATGAAATAGCAGGAGTGTTTTCTTTTACAGGTTCAATCCATCAAGGGGTCAGTTAGCTGGGTCCAAAGAAAAGCTTGTCGTCTGGGTGTAGGCAAAATTCCACATCTTCCTCTCACAAAGGGGGACCAGAAAGAGAGTGAGAGTGAGGGGGCTGGTCACTGGTTGATATTACTGGAAACCAGCCAACCCACAAACTATTTAGTGCACATGTCCTAAATGTTTCAGCATAAACCAGGATAGTTTCCAGTAACTATTAGTCGGAGGGCTCAGGCGACCTCGCTTGTATTTTGGCAAGATTTAAGGAGAAGAGCACTGGACTGGTAATTAGGAGAATCAGGTACTTTCTTCTCCCATTTCTATCGTAAACTGGCTGTGTGACCTTGGACAAGTAACTTCTTTCTGAGATTCAGTAGAATGGGGAAAGGGAGTAAAAGCTAGATCTTCTTTAAGGTCTCTTCTAGTTTTAACGTTCTGCTATATTTTCTGGCACTTTCTTTACTTTTACCTTATCTTATTAAGTACTTATTAGGCTCCAGGTACTTGCTAGATGGTACATTGGATAAAGAACTGGGCCAGAATTCAGAAGGACCTGAGTTTACATCTGACCTCAAATACTTACTATCTCTGTGGCCCTGGGTCAGTCACTTACCTTTTGTCTGCCTTCATTTCTTCATCTGCAAAATGGTGACAGCATGGTACCTGCTTCATAGGGATGGATATCCTGAGGATCATTTGGGGTGATATATAAAGTGCTTAGCACAGTGCCTGAGACATAGGAGGTGCTTACTAAATGCAAGGGTCATAAATTAAAAGTTTCAAAGGAACACAGAAGTAATCTAGATGAATTAACTCATGCTACAGATGAGGAAACTCTGGTCTAGAGAGGATGTGTCTTGCCCAGGGTAGATAGGACCCTTTAAGTGACAGAGATGGAATCATATCCTCACTTAGGTCAACTCCAATTATATATATATATATATACATATATATATATACACATATATATATGTATATATGTATGTATGTATGTATGTATGTATATACATATATATGTATACACATATGCACACACATATATATGCATATATACACACATACATACACAGACACATGTATACACACATGTATGCACAGACATATCTATATATCGTTTTCACGTAGTCTTTTCACATAGTTTTTGCATGGTTTCTCCCCTATTACACTGTCAGCTCCTTGAGGACAGGGACTATTTTCCCCCTTTTTGTATCCCTAGCCCTCAGCACAGTGCCTGGAACATAGTAGGTGCTTAGCAAGTGCTTGTTAAATGACTGATTGAACTCAGGTGCTCTGACTCCCAATCCAGGACTCTTTCAGGGCAACAGCAACATGAAATATCTTCCTCTGTCTCCTACCTGCCTCTCATAGTCATCACATCCTTTATCCTAATACCAGTTATTATCAGGATATAGGTGCCTATGGAGTTAAAAGGCAGGCTGTTGTAATGAATGGAGTTCAGGAAAATGTGGATTCAAATCCATTCTGACAAATAATAGTTGTATGACCCAGGAGAAGTCATTTAACCACTCAGTGCCTAGGCTACTCTCTGGCACTTGTCTATATGTCACTGACTATTTGTGATTTGCCCTGATGGGGTGAGTTACCACACTGGGAGTTCCTCAGGATTATGACATCACCCATCTTTTCTATATTGGTATCTTTGGAGATGGTAGTAGCGATGGGAACTTTACCCCTTCTATAACATCTGCATAAAACAGAGAAAGACCCCTATCTCTCCCTATTCTCCACCTTGCAGTCTTCTTGGAGTGATTTTTTTTTACTGAGAAAAGATTCCACTGCCTGTTTAAAATGCCTGGTTAGTCAAACACAACTGCCTCCTCTTGCAATTTCTTTTTCTCGGCTCATCTTACTGGTTAGCTTTCCAAACACAAGGAAGGTAACCTCACTCATGGAAAAAACCATCCTTTCAACTTAACAAGCTTACAATAACACAAGCACGTGAATGAGGCCAGTCCCCCCGGGGGGGGGAGGTGAGGATGGGAGTGGGGGCTGATTGGTGACAATGACAGGCACCCTTCCTTCAGAACTTTGGATCAGCTTGTAAACAGAGGTCTTCTGTCTCTGAACCTTATCCCCTCAATGGGGATGATGTCAAAGCAGCAAGGCAGAAGTGAAATGGATCTCCCTGGATTGATTCATTCCCAAGTAGCCACACGAAAGGCACTTTGGCAACAGTTTGGGCATCTTCCCTCCCCCAATCCCAACCAACTACTGAGACTTGAGGGTGCTCCAGAAATGCGGTTGTGATGTGTGATATCCCTTAAGAAGACTTCAGGCTAAGCAGTCTGGAAAATACCATTGTTGTCAATGCATCTTGACCAGTGACATTTTATGGGCATCCACATAGTATCAAGCCAAGGGAAGAATGGTCCTTGTTTCTTTCTTTAAAAATGACAGGAATAGTGGGTGCTTGTTTCTTCTGAAAAACAGGAAATGTCTAAGCCAGCAGTATTCACACTGGTGTCATTACTTGTATGGCTCCAGTTATCAATTGAGTCCTGCCAAGTCCTCCGTGAGGCATCTGTCTGGCAAAGAAGAAAAAGCTGGTGCTGAGGATTAACTTCTAGAGGTTATCTCAGGACCAAGTCACATACTGTTCAGGTTCTCTGTCTCTGTCTCGCTGACTCTGTCTCTCCATCCTATTCTCTCCCCTTTCTGCTTTTTCATATTCTTCCTCTCCTCCTCCTTTGTCCTCCTCCTCCTTTTTCCTCCTCCTTCATCCTTTCCTTTTTTCTCCTCCCTTCTCTTGTTTTCCTTTCCTTCTCCTCTCTCTTCTCCCCTCCCTTCCTCTCCTCTCCTGTCCCCTTCTCTCCCTTCCCCTCTCCTCCTCTTACGTCTTCTCCTCTCTCCTCCCCTCCTCTCCTCATCTCATTTTCTCTTCTTCTGTAGACATGCTATGATCATATTGCAGATATGTGACTGCAAAAAACAATGTGACCTGGGGTTAGTCATAACTTTCTGAAGTCAGGAATGTGAAATCGTCTCATGCACCATCATTAGTATGTTCTCATGTGGAATCATTACTTTAGAAGCACACCATCCCCTCCATCATTTTAGGGGGATGAGAGTGAAAGGACTTCCAATGACTATTGGTTAGGAAGTCCATGGAGGTTCCAATTCCTGAAGCTCCTCCCCCAAAATAGTCATTCCTAAGGATCCTGAGGGCAAAAGCTGTTACTCTTTTTTTTTTTTTAAAAACTTTGTAACCTCAGTACCTGGAAGTATGCTGGGCATATATGAGAGACTTAATAAATGCTTGTTGAACTGAACTGAGTTGCCAAAAATATCCATGACCTGGTATTTGGGGGCCCAGACACCCCATAACTCAGAGAAATTTACCCTACTTACTGTGTGCTTTTACCAGGAGTCAGCTTTCATTTTCAGTGTCTTGTAGATCAGAGCCGACTCTCTGGGTTACCTCTCTCTGTGGTCACAAGGCCAGAGAAAGAATTCAATAGATCTCCAAAGGCAAATAGCAGAAACCCAGGGATGGGAAGTGGGCTGAGAATGTTAACTCTAAACTGTTCTCTACCCAAAGATATTTTATCTCAGGGTCTTTCTACTGATCAATATCAGAAGGAGAATTGATGGACTGGTTGGCCTCACAGGTGTTACTGTACTAGAAAATAGATTCAGTAATCCCCAGGTTCCCTTCTTCTCTCTTTCCCCTCCAGGGGTGTGCTGGTAAATGTTTAACAACCTGCTTTCAGAAAAAAAGGAATTTAAAATGTATGATTAACAGTTTCTCCATTGATATCTGAAGTCTAGAAACTCAAAACAAACAATTAAGCCTCAGTTTCCAGTGTTTGCTCATTTGAGGTGTGAATAGTCACATTGAAAATTTAACAATCTGCTCTAGGGAATATGGATGAGTTGGCTTCCAGCATACCCCTCCTGCCTTCGATCTAGTTGTTATTTATCTCAGCTGTCTTTTTTCCTGTCTCCTTTAGTGGAAGCTATGTTGAATAAGGTTTAGAAATTGTTCCTGGAGTCAGGAAGGTCTGAGTTCAAATCCAACCTCAGATACTTATTAGCTGTGTGACTCTGACAAATCACTTAACCTCTATCTTTCTCAGTTTCTTCAACTGTAAAATGAAGGTAATAATACCTACCTCCTAGGATCACTGTGAAAATCAGAATGAAATATCATCTATGAAATGCTTAGTACAGTGGCTGGCACATAGTAGGCATTGAATAAATGCTGATCTCCTTCTTTCCTCCTTTCCTCTCACTTCCACGGTCAATTGTATATGTTTCTTGTCTTCCTCATCTATCCCTGTGAAGAACATCTGAAGTCCCTGAATGAAAACAAAAGTCCCCACCTTGGCCAGTAATGGTGCCCAGGAAGAAAGTAAGAGGAAGATTGACCATGGTCAGTGTTAGGGCTGCTACCCCTTTGAGGTCTACACCTCTGTAATCACCTTCTGCAACCCTTCTCTGAGGTTTCTGACAAGTGTCTGAGAAAGTACATGGTAGGTACCACTACCTGCATGCCTACAGCATGGCTGTTTCTCCCTTATTGGACGGGAAAGACCCAAAGGGAAGGAAAGCTGTAAGGGCCAGAAACGAGAGCCCTTTCACCTCCAAAGCGACAGTGATGCATCTGTGGCATGAGAGAGCAATGATTTGCCAAGGTCCTGTCTGCCAACTGAGGTCAAGTTTTCCCTCAAGCTGAACAAACCTGGAAACAAGGGAACAATGGAGGAAGTTTGCCAGTGATCACTCCCAGAGCAACTGCAGGACACTGTAAGAACTATCCTTAACTAGCTCCTGGCCAGTGGTAAGGAATTGTATACCTCTCCATTAATAATAATGATATTATTATTAACAATAATAATAGTTAATACCATTTATAGAGCATATGCTAGGCACTGTGCTAAGTGTTTTCCAATTATCTCATTTGAGCCTGGCAACAACCCTGGGAGGGTGGTGCTGTTATTAGTCCATTTTGCAGATAAGGAAGCCCAGGCAAATAGGGATTAAGTACTCGCCCAAGGCCACAGCAAGCTGGTAAGTGTCTGAGGCTGGATTTAAAGTCAGCTCTTCTTGACTCCAGACTTGGCCCTCTATCCACTGTACAAAAGGCCTGGTGATGAACAAAACAATACTGCTTTTCAGATTATCTCACTTCTTAAGAATCTTTACTTTCAGCAAGAGCTGAGAACCCATATGTGTTATTCCCCTCAGAATCCTTGCCATTTGCCCTGATGCTGTAACCCCACTCTCCACCTGGAACAGCAGGTCCTCCAGGCAGAGCTCTAGAGACCATGTCTTGCCTAAGTGGGAGAGTTAGTTCATTTCTCTTTGGAACTCTGCCCTGGAGCTGGGTTATCCTCATTGAGTGTGTGGAAACTCACCTATCCTTCTATAGCTACCTGGTCCCAAACCATGCATGACAAACCAGACACAGCCTGAACTTTCTGCCTCTTGATCTAGTTCAGGGGAGCATAACCACGTGCATGTGAGGGGGGAGTGGGCAAAGCTGATAGACCCTTCTCAGAACATTTAAAAGACATTAAATAAAATACGTAGGATTGTGAAGGAAACCAATTATAGTAGAATGCAGTTATTGGAATATTCTTAAAATAATTTTAAAAATTTGTTGTTCATAGGCCACTAGAAACAATAATGAAAATCAATGCTTTCACTGCTCCCAGGAGAGTAGAAAATGACAAACTGCATCCCCTGTGGCTCCCTGGTACATGTTGATGCCCCATATTAAACTGCTCCCTCCTTGATGGCAGGACTGTCTGAATCTTGTGCTTGTATTCCCAGCACCTCATGTAATACCAGGCACATAGTAGGTACTTAATAAATTATTTTTACATTCATTCATTCAGTCGTGCTTTGGTCCTCAGACCATTCAGAGCCCCTAAGAGGTGTATGTTCTCCTTTCTCTTTATTCACAGGCCTGCAAAGGAAGAAAGGCAAAATCTACATATAATGGAAAAAAATTAAGCAAGACAAAAAAATCCTTTCAGCTAAATTACAGATATCTCTTCGGAGGTTTAGGATCCTTTGCAGAAATGGGAGAGACAGGGCCTTCTTGCCTTTATGACCTGGTTTACATTTTCTGTCCTGCCTTTTAGGGCTGTCCTTCAGCTGATGGATAAAACTATACCTGAGCAATGTATGGTCCAATCTGGACAGCTTACGCTTCTTCAGGTCATAAACATTAGCATCCTACTATCAAAATTCTGGTCCTGGCCTCCACAGACAAGAAGGTCTGGGTCTCTAAAACCACTTAAATTATGGGGAGTTCAGTTATTGGTAGTGACCAATGGTGGGCCTTCAGAATAATAGTGTGAGAATTAGAGGCATGGATCATTAGGGAATTAGAATTCACCATGGTGTAGCCCTGGATGGGACACTAAGCATGCAGTCAGGAAGACCTAGGTTCAAATGCCACTTCAAACAACTAGCTGTATGGCCCTGGGGAAGTCACCAAACATATCTATGCCTACGTTTCCTTGTCTGTAAGATGAAAGAGTTAGACTCCATAGCTTTTAAAGTCCCTCAAAGCTTTAATTCTATAATCCTATGAATCTATTGATATATTGCCCTCTGAAATTGGGTAATCAGGGTAAGGGGTAAAATGAAGAGTATAGACTCTTTTTTCCCTTCTAATTTTAGGCAAAATCAGTGATCTTGCAGATTGCTCCCATCCAGGTGGCCAAGGACTCTCCAAAAAAGATGACAGTAGAGAGGACTTCTTTTTACCTTCCTATACTGGACAGAATGCAAGAAGTGCTCTCCATTCTCCAGCTTCTTCTTCACCCCCTCCCCTACATGGCTGTCAGCCTCTACCCTGTACCCAGGAACCATCTGTCTCTGTAGCTCGCCCACACAGGGATGGATTTGTCGTGGATGCGACAGCCAGGATTGTAGCAACAGGCGTTGATGCCAGACAACACAGGTGGTTAAGGCTGTGGAAAGTCACCAAGGCCATTCGAGGAAGTGGCAACTCTCTGCCATGTAGGTAAATTATATTTGGGATATGTTCATTTCAGTCCTTACTCAAATGAGGGAATTCTGACCTTATCAGCCAATCCCCATGTCTAGTCCACAGAGCTATCCATAGAAGAAATACCCCGCTTGTGTTGAGATGCTTGACAATGTTTAGTCAACTCTTGGTGGGGCGAAGATTAAAGGTCTTGTCTGTGAGTGCACCCTGTTCATGTCTAACTCCTCATTTCCCTGGTAACGAGGGAAGACAATCTACCAAAACAGACGAGTGAGTGAATTGGAAAATCCTCCAAATACTACGAAAACTTTCCCAGAAACTAGTTACAGGAAAAAATATTGTAGGCATTTTCTTTTATTTTCAAAGAAATAAAAGGCATAGAGGCATGTCTTAGAATTGAAAGGAAGTTATTGATTTTCCAAAAGATCTATGACCTCCTCATTGTTGCTACTTCCTTCAACAATATAGACTGTAACATATCCATGCCTGTCCTCTAGTAACTTACATTTATTTCCTTATATAAGTGCTGGGTACTTTTTAAATTTTCTCTTGACATTACAAAAATTCCACTAGATCATGGGGGTGGTTTACTGAATATACCTCTCACTCTTGTTATCAACGTATAACCAAATTTATTCCCTGGGGTAAAAAGAAGTGACTAGGTCTATAGGACTGGGAAGATACTCAATTCTGAATAGTGAATCCATAGACCTCATATATACCTCAATGAGTGCCTTTAGAATTTGTATGAACTCAATAATTTCATGACCTTAAAAAATCTTCATATTGAGTGTGTTTTGGACAATCCATAGGACAGCAGCCAAACAGCAGAAGGCTCCTGGAGCTGCTCACTGAGGAATCTTGTTGTGAGTCATAAATACTTGCCTAAGGATAATGTGCCGCAGAGAAAAAATGTCTAGGGCCATTTTGGTCTGCAATTATGGGAACATGACTCTTTGATGTCACAAATAACTAAGTAAGGGCAACATCTCATTCATGGGACAGGGAAATTTTCAACCTTGTAGAAACAGAAACCACATTGAATAAGTAAAATGGTTTTTCCCAGATTCTTTTGAGCAAAGAAAAATGGATGTGACAGCAAGTTATTTATTCACATTTAAATTTATTTATTTATTCCTAAGTTAAATATTGTTCTGCCCTTAAAACCCTAAACAAGTTGAACTGGCTGCTTATTATGTTTTTCAATCTTCATTCCTTCCCTCTTCTGTCATTGAGTGTGTTTTTGAAAAACTGAAGAGTCCCAGGGAAGACAAAATCAGGATTATTTGAAGGGCAATGCAAATGGTCAGGTGGTTAAGCTGACTTTCCACAAGAAAGCTCACTCCTTGAATTCCCTGACAATTTTCTTTGTTGATCCAAGAAAAAATCTAATGTGAAAACAACAAAAAATACTCTAAACTTTCACATTTAACATGTTAAAAGAATCAAGGCTCAGTTTGATATATTTCTATGTGCCTATCTTAATCCACCAGGACTGAGAATTCTGCAGAAATTGCTGAACTCACAGCTTTTGCTTATTTATTACTCTTCTATCTGCACATACAATTTATTGGCCATTGTTTGCTTGGGAGTCCCTGATGTTGTTCAGTATCTCTTACACAATCAGGTATCTCTGTCCTTCAGGGTAGCTGGCCATGGCACTAGTGAACACAGATGGTAAAGGAATATAATGATGGGCATGTTTTGCTGTGGAAAATTTTATAGAAATGATCTTTTAGATCAAACAACATTCTGCAGGTGTCTGTCTGTGGGCATTTTAAGACCGGATGGACCAGTGACAATGAGATACAAAAAGTGCTACCTGATTTGTGTGTATGGAGGGGAGCATGGTAGAGAGAGTGTTACAAGTTCCTGTTGAAGAAGAAACTATTCTTCATGTGGGCCTGAATTCTCAAAGTTGTTAGTTGTATGCACAGGTGGCTTTCACCAGTGATTACTTATTTTACTAGTTCATGCAACTTAAGCAGACATGGCTGAATGTGTCTCATCGAGAACTATTTCATTGGCATCCAATTTTTATTTACCAGTTACTACTCTCATATCAGTTTTTTAGACAGTATTTTATTTTTTCCAATTACATGTAAAGCCAATTTTAACATTAATATAAAAAGATTTTGAGTTCCAAATTTTCTCCTTCCCCCCTCCCTAAGACAGTAAGAATTTTAAATAGGTTATATATGTGCAATCATGTAAGACATATTTCCATATTAATCATTTCATATCAATTTAAATTCATACTATGGCTCATTCAAAGTGAAAATAAGGTCTTAATTTTGAAAAAAAAAACACTTGTCAGGAAGTTTTTTCAGTGCCACTAAGTGAATGAAGTGACTGGAATTTGGTACTAACTTTTTGGCATCTGAGGGGGCTTGCTTTCCCCCAGGGTGGTTCTCAGTTGCCACCATGGAGTGCCACACCCTTCCCCTGTGGACTGATTGCATTCTACAAGGAGGATCTCACCCTTTCCCCACCTCACAATACACCTCCTTTTTTCTGTCACTTCCTCTCCCCTTTGCCTCTTCCTAGGAGTTGCTCAGAACACTCAGATACAGCTATGATGACCCACCATTGTGTGATCCTCCTTCCTTAGCTGAACTTTTCTTGGGTGTTAGACACCATATTTGTGGCCCCGACACACTGCCTGTAGGTACTGTATATATGTGCACAGAGAAGGTAGAGAGGATCTCTACACTTCTGTCTCTGGTGTATGGATGTATTGCCAAATGTCATTGCTAGCTGTAGTAAGTACAGTATCTTCTCTGTTCCTTCAAAAGCTTTGGAAAGTCTGGGGAGGCAGCAAAGATAGGTGGGCAACACTGTTATGCTGTCTCCCATCCTCTATTCCTCTCACTCACAAACTCCTGCCCCCTTACAATGTTACCCCTGCTCACTCCTTCAGTAACTTTGAAAGGCACACAAGGCAGCTTGGGATAGGAGGGGAGTCTCACCTAATAAAATAACTATAAAACACCTTGTAACTCTGAAAGGTCCTATACATCCTTAATAACCTCATCTGTTCCTAATACCACATGCTGTTATGCAGCCGTATACTTGGCACCAGATTCTTGTGACATAGGGCTTGAGATTAATATCATGCACCTGTGGACACTCAAGCAATTTTTGTGGGCATTTGACATGACGGGAGAGCAGGGCAAGGGAGGTATGACCATTATTCTAGCCCTGCAAACTAGGTGTGGCCAGCTGAAGTGATTCTGAGTCTGAGTCATTTTCAAAGAGATGAGAAGGAGCATTACACTATGGGAACAGATGTTTTGTAGAAAATAATTCTGAGTTCTTTGCAATGTGGATTCAAGTTGGGGCTTTTCCTCTATTAATTTTTTGTCATTCAGGAGTCCAAAATAACAATGATGATTTTAACAGTTCATATTTTTATTTTTCAAGCTTGACAGTAACTGAGGCTTTCTTAGAATCATAGATTATCTTCCTATGAGATTTCTAAACAGTGTTGTGTACATAATAGGTGCTGAATAAATATTTGTGGTGGTCGACAATGCTTTGCATACAAAAGGCAATAAATAAATGTTTGCTGGTGTCGTCTTCAATAAATACTTGGTGACTGACTGAATGAAAATATATTAAAAGAAAGAATATTAGAACTAGAATGACCTTGGAAACCACCTATTCTCATTCTTTCATTTTATAGATAAGGAGAGCGGAAGTATAAGGTAATAGAAGGAGTCCTGGATGTGGAAGCAGTGGACCTGTGTGACCTTGTGAGAGTCACTTAGCCTTTCTGGGCCTCAGTTTCCTCATCTGAAAAGTGAGTGGTTTAGACTAGATCATCTCATTTTTAGCTTTAAATCTATAATTCTAATCTGGGGCCTGGGAGGCCCATATAACTTGCTCAGTATCACATACTTAAACTAGTAAATTTCTAAGTCAAGATTCAAACTTAGGTCTCTCGACTGCATTAGCAATATTTCTTCTACTATACCACCTCTCTTCCTTCCTCTACAAGGCACTGAGGGAGATTCCAGGCTAAGTAAAGCATAGCCCCAGACTACAGCTAGCTTCTCATCCTACATACAACAGACATGACAAAACACACTGCATTGTGTACTGAGGGTTTCAGAAGCAAGGTGTTGCATAAGAACAATCTGTCATTATCTTCACTCTTATTATCTGGGAGTTTATCAAGCATTATTACTGGTTTTCCTCAGTGATGTGGAGTTCCGTAAGGCAGTAAGATCTTAGTATCCAATTATTTTTTTTTATGTCAGGTACACACTAGCCAAAGAGCTCAAAGTTGAATGATGACCTACACCCATCCTGGACATTGATCTGAAGTAGTTCTTGGACCCATCAAATCTATTCAAACTTGTATAATTTTTATTTGTCTTACAATTACTGTTTTGTAAACATACACATTCATACCCAGCAGCTCCCTAATCCAGTAAGTAAGACTCAGCCTGAAACAGTCATGCTTGGAGTTCCCCCACCAACACAGAATGCCATGGAAAATTTAATAAGGGGACTTAAGCATATTACATGACTCTTAGACTCATGGTAATCAATGCCATTTGATAGCTTGATCATCTTGAAGGGCATTGAGCAATTTTTTTAATGATTAGTTATCCTTTTAAAAATATTAGTTTCATCACATTTTTTAAATATGCCTCCCGACCCCTGGAACTTTCTCTCCTACTGAAGAAAAAGGCATCAACCAAAACCAACCAACACAGTGACTTTGGCTGCCACTGTACGCAATGTAACATATCCATAGCTCCTCACCTCCTCAGTGAAAGGAGAGAGGCACATCTCTCATCTCTTTTCCCCGTCTGAGGTGGGTTACTTTAATTGCATAGAATTCACTTTTGCTTTTCTATTTTTTTATTTTTGTAGTTACTTCATCTATAATTTTCCTATTTCTGTTTACTTCGTATCAATTCATTCAGGTTTTCCCTTGTTTTTCAGAATTGTTCTTATTCATCATTTCCTCTAGTGTAATAAACATTCCAGCCCTCCCTCACTCAGTCAACTGCAAGTCATGTCATCATCTCCCTGATGTCATGATGCTCTTTGAGAATGAAGTACAAACACGACAACAACAAACATTCTATTGCATTCACATATCAAACACAATTTGTTCATCCATTCCCCAAGTTACAGGCATCCATTCGTTTCCAATTCTCGTAACCACAAAAATGACTGTTATGAGTATTTTGTTATATATGGAACTTTCCTTTCTGCCTCTGACCTCTTTGGAATATATGACAAGCAGTACGATCTCTGGGTTGAAGGGGATGTACAATAGAGTAGTGCCTGATTTCTTTGAACCCTCGATACTACCAACATGTGTCATTCCCCTCCCCCTTTCTGAGTTTGACAGGGGTCAATCTGTAAGCCAACACATAGGGAAGAGTTAATTGGTATTTTCACAGAGCTTCCCATGTTCGAGCAACCACAAATATAGCTCTGTTACTCCTTTTAAAAGTCAGAGTTGTAATTAAAAATAAACTCACTGGACTATTTTTTTTCCTTTCAGGATTGCATCCCAAAAGTTTCTTTTTCTGGCCTATAGTTACAGAGGCTACTGGTCTATGTAGAGTGGCCCTTTGTTGTTCTCAGCAATTCCTCCTTCTTTTTACCCTCATACCTTTCCTCCCCAATGTAGTTTATAGAAGACACAAATATTTTAGGCAGCTTCTCTCAACAAGGGATTGAAGAGAATCTAAAATGAGGACAAGTGTATGCATGTCCTCTTGGTTTGCTTCTCTAAAACACACTGGTGAAGCACACAAAGCCCATACAACACCTTCAATGCCAAAGGACAAAGAAAACTTTAGAAAAAATTTCTAATGGTGCTTTTTTTTAATAGAATAAGGTTTGTTCCCCCCCTCCCCACCTCATTTGACCTTCAACTTCCAGGAAAATGAAGTTTAACTGCTTTGATTTACTCCCATAATAAGGTGATCGATTAATGTTAAAGGCAGGCTTTATGAGGCCTGTCCTCGAATGGTCTTGGAGACTGCCATAGTCAGGGTGTTATACAGCCACCACTCTGAGAAAGGTCATGGGAAGGGAATCGGTGACAAGATAAATGATGGTTTACATGTCAGAAAAATTCTATGTCATGCAGACAAGCAATGTAGAACATAATACCTCTTGGGACCTGGTGCAGATGGCATACAGTAAATAGAGTTAGAGTTGCTATATATTCTGTATGATGCTCTTAAACAAAACCGGAACTAGGGCAGTGTAACAGGGGTTTTTCCCCAAGGTACTAAAATTTAGAGTGCACAAGGATTTAACTATGCATTCCTTAAAGAACATTGAATTCACTATAGTAACTGAGTCTTCCTCCTAGTTGCAACTAATTTTGATTTATTTCTTGTTATTACCTTTACTACATGAGCAACAGAGCTGCTCTGAGGAACCCCATTCATACCATTCATCCTGGGCATGTTTCTTGTCTGACAAAATTGGATCCATAGTTGCTAGTTCTGGCCCCTGTCACATAGACAATGCCACTATTATGGATTGATAAGTGGGGTGGGATCTGAAATATGGTTTGGTGGAATGATTTGATCCATAACTTAGGATTGGAATCAGACGATTCATTAGTTGAACAGGTATTCATTTATATATTTATTTTTAAATTTATTTATTTTTAGTTTACAACATTCAGTTCCACAAGCCTTTGAGTGTTAAACTTTCAACAGGTATTTAATAGGCATCTATTATGTGTTAGGCAGTTAGGGAGCAGTAGGAGACACCACAGTACACAGAGCACTGGGCCTGGAGTCAGAAAGACTCATCTTCCTCAGTTCAGATCTGGTCTCAGACACTAACCGTGACCATAGGCAAGTCATATAACCCTGTTTGTTGTAGTTTCATCATCTGCAAAATGAACTGGGGAAGAAAATGGCCAACCAGTCTAATATCTCTGCCTAGAAAACCCCTAACGGGGTCATGAAGAGTCAGACATGACTGAAATGACTGAACAATGTGTTAGGTACAGCACTAGGTGCCAGGAATACTAAGACAATAATAAAATGGCCCTGGTGCTTAAAGAGGTTGCGTTCTATTTGAGGTATCTTCATATCCTTGAGAATTAGAGCTGGAAAGATTAAAGAGGTGACTCAGTCCACTCCCTCATTTTACAGATGAAGAAACTGATATAGCACAGACATGTGATGAGTAAATACAAAGCAATCTGGGGATGGCAAAGAACACCAACAACTGGGAGTAGGAGATCAGTATAGGCCTAGTGTAGGAGGAAATGTCTCTGCTGAGATCTAGTAGCCTCAAGTAGACCTACCTCTGGGGTCAGAGTTAAAAATCAAAATTCAATTTTCAGAGTCAAATTTTAGAAGGAAGATGAGGTGAAGGGGAAATAGGATTGAGGGAGTGAGATAATAGATTGAGAGACATGAGTGAAGAGGTAAGAGTTGTCTCACAGACAACTAAGAGGAGAACTCTGTAAAGGAATAGACAATGTAGGCTAACACTTTCCCACCAAATACAGTAGAATGGTCTGACTATGGGTGAGAGTGTAGGTGTAGTTGTGGGTGTGGGTATGGGTATTCACATGGTAGGAGCCAACATTGTTTGGTCTCCTCAAGCATAATATTATGTGGGTGTGGGTGTCTGGTTCTTAGGCCCTCTGAGAATAGGTGTTGCCTTTTTAATTCTGGTTGTTCTCCTCTTTAAGGTCCAAGGTCCACCCAGGGTTTGTAGGCCACACAGAGGCTGACGTTTGTCCCTTGGTTAGTTTCAGCTTGATGTCATTAAAGAATTCCTGTGGTAAAAAGAGGGACTGGTGTGTCAAAGAGCAGCTTGGGATAACTGAAAACATGTCACAGGTTTCCAGGCGTGTTCTGGCCCACTCTTGTTTCTCTTCTTCCCTTCTGGGCCTGGCTCGCCATCCATCTGTGGAGCACCTATTGAAGACACATATACTGATGAAACAATGGAATGGGTTATCTGTCCACCTGTGTCCCATAACTTGGGGTTAGACATTCTTAACAGAAATGCTTTGTTTCCTCTATGATTGGCCAGCTCAATCTCTTTACAGTGACTGTAGATATTATTAAGGAGGCCCTATATTGTTGTGTGGCTCAATGCAGTCAGCACAATGTTTTCCACAAATAGGACCACCTGGCTCACTTTATCTTTTATAGGGAGTCCCTCTTTTTTTTGTCTTTCATGAAGGATATCCTCTATGACACTGGGGAACACTGTTGGTGAGCAACTGATAGCATGAGGTCTTTAAAGTTATTAAATAATAATTAAAGTCATTAATAATAAAGATAGGTACTGGACCTGTAATTTCACTGGTATGAGGGTCTCCCAAGTGAGGAAATTCATCTACCAGTGCATATTGGAATCCTTTCTGCTACTTCTAGTCTTAGAGAGCTCCCTAGAGCATTGTGGGGGGGGGGGGGCAGAAGTAAACGCCCTCTGAGGGTCAGACAACCCATATATAGCAGAGGTAGATGATGAACTCAGGTTGTTCTGGCTTTAAGACCTGTTCTCTATCAACCATAGTCTCATAATGATAGCACATTACATTAGCACTTTATGTCTTGTTTTTTATTAATATTTTATTTTTTCCAATTATATATAAAAACAATTTTAATATGTTTTTTTAAAATTTTTGAGTTCCAAATTCTCTCCCTCCCTTCTCTACCCCTCCCTGAGAAGGCAAGCAATTTGATATAGATTATAAATATGTAATCATTCAAGATATACGTCCATTTTAGCCATGTTTGGAAAGGAAACATAAACAAACAAAAAAACCCAACCTCCAAACAAGAGAAACAAAGTTTTAAAAAGCATCCTTTGATTTGCATTCAGACTCTCTAAGTTCCTTCTCTGGAGGTAGATAGCATTTTTCATCATAAGTTCTTTGGAATTGTCTTAGATTATTGTATTGTTGAGGATAGCTGTCCTTTACAATTGATCATTGTGCAGTAATGCTGTTACCATGTACAATGTTGTCCTGGTTCTGCTCACTTCACTTTGCATCAGTTCATATAAGTCCTCTGAAACCGTCCTGCTCATCATTTCTTATAGCGCAATAGTATTCCATCACAATCATATACCACAACTTGTTCAACCATTCCCCAATTGATGGGCCGCTCCTCAATTTCCATTTTTTGGCCATTTTGTGAAGTGCTTCACAAACATCATGGGAGCCTCACAATAATCCTGTGAAGGAGGCTCAGTGAATATTATCATTTCCATTTCACAGATGGGAACCTCTGACAAAGGAGGTATACTAACTTGAGCATGGGCATCATCTATTAAGTAACAGAAGCAGCATCCGAGCCCAGCTCATGATGACTCCAAATCTAGCACATTCTCCAGTGTGTTACACTGTCTTGTTCGAAGTGTATCCCAGTGTCTTTAAGGCCAATGTGAACATGTCTTGATTTGTTTTACAGGCAGACTTTCTTGGATGAAGAAAAAAAAGATCTCCATTAAATATGGTGGCTGCTGAACAAGGCTATTGAAAATGCCCAACAGATCAGTTATGTTGCCGGGATAAACAGACTTAGAGGATGAATGGCCAGACTGCTGGCTTCCCATATTTTGTCGATGACATCAAGGTGAAGGGTAAGATAAAATATCTACATATGAAATATCTAGTCTATATTTGTATGTGGGTCTATTTATGGTAGATTGTCTCATCAGCTGCATCCCTCTTCTGGAAGACTGTAGCGGAGGTGAGGGGGGTATCCAAATGGACCACTACTAGTCAAAGACACAGAAACGTGGCCCCATTTTAAAAGGCTTTTAGCCAAACCTCAGGATAGCCGTATGCCTCCAGTTAAGCAGGGAGAGAATTCCGTTCCAAACAGTTAGAGAGGGATGGCAGTTCGTTTCAACAATCTGCCTGGTGGCTTTTGCTGTATTAGAAATCTAAGGAACTGAACAGGATAGAAGCGTATATATGCTGAGACAGTCAGCCATGTAGCCTATTATGAAGCAGCAGTCCAAGTATCTCTGTGCTTGGGGGAAGGGCATGGGTAAGGGGCTGCTTGGAATCTTGGGAGAGGAGACCTTTGTCAAGGGTGAATGTCTGTGCACAGGCTCTGAGGGAAAGGCAGCCAAGAAAAGCGCTGAATCATCTGACTTCACCTTAGGTGACTCTGCAAAAGCCCAAAAGTCCCAGCATAACTCTCTTGTCTTAAGATGCTGGCTGGCATCCCGAGGCCAAGTTGTTGAAAAGATACTCCTCCCTTCCCCCACCTCCAGCTCCTACCCGGAAAGTCACCACTGAAACAACAATACGAGTGCAGGGAGAGGGAGAAGAGAGAATTGCGGTCACATTGCAAGCTAGTGAGTGAAACCACAGTTCTTTGGCGTGGTAGGGCTGGCCAAAGTCAGAGGGCTGCATTTGGAGTCAGAGGACCGGAGTTCAAACCCCGCTTCTTCTGCTACCTAGTTATTTGACCTTGGACAAGTTTTTCTCCTCTGCATTGGTAGCAGGATTTTCCTCTTCTAGGAGTGCCCAATATCAATGAAATGAGTCCTCTTTCTATATTTTCAATCACCAATAACTTACTCATCTGAAGCTATATATCAGGTACTGTGCTAAGTGAGGGAAGCTAGGTGGCACAGGAGATAGAACACTGGGCCTGGAGTCAGGAAAGCCTGAGTTCAAATCTAACCTTAGATATTAGCTGTGTGACCCTGGGCAAGTCATTTAATCCTGTTTGCCTCAGTTTTCTCATCTGTAAAATGAACCAGAGAAGGAAATAGCAAACCACTTCAGTATCTTTGCCAAGAAAACCCCAAATAGGGCAGGAAGGGTATGAACAACAGTTATGCTAAGTGAGTAGCGGTCTTCCTGCTATCATATCAACTCTTTCACTATCATCTAGCCATTCTCCCCATTGTCTAGCACAATGCCTGGCACATAGTAGGCAGAGCAGGGCCCTACTTAATGTGCAATTCTGATGCTTGGCTTAACACATTCATTACATCTACAAAGGACAAGAGATGGCCATTGCAGGCAGAGGTCCTGCAAGGAGGACCTAGGTTCAGACCCTCCTGTGAAACAACTTCTCTTTGCTTCTGTTTTCTTATCTATAAAATGGTGAGGAAAGTAGCACTTACCTCACAGGGCTATTGTACCATAAAATGAGATAATGTATTTAAATCAATTTGTGAATTTCAAAGCACTATGTAAATTTTAGCTATTATTATTACTCTGTTGTTATTTACTATTACTATTATTTGTTGGTGCTATTCAAAGGTTAATTCATTCAACACAATAAACATTTATCAAAAGCTTATGATGTTTAAGGTACAAGAAATAAACATGATTTCTGCCTTTAAGGAATTTACCTTTTATTTCATGGCCTAATTGTTGCAGATTTTATGCCAAATCTTTTTGCAAAAAGTGGAAGTGTGACCATTATGTGAAGCTTTAAAAACCTGTACTGGTATTACTTACAAATCACTTATTACCAAATTGTCTTTGGTGCAAGATTAGGACGTGCAGAATGCTTGTGAATATAGGTTAAAATTGAATACTGACAATGCGTGTGTGCTGAGAATCCTAGGCTCGTGGCTCCAAATGCACGAGCCATAAATGTGTATCCCTATGCTACTGGTGAATACGCTGATGCCCTGTTTACCTCTTAAGAGGCGTGACAAACAGAATTATACCGTGTGACCATTACGTGATGAAAGGTTATAAACCAATTTTTGAACTGGAATAAAAAAACAAAACCAAACAAACCAGGGTGTGATGATTATGTGGTAGAATATGGCATACTGCAAAGAAGAAACCCAGACAAAGTGCTCTAAGGAAAGGAGAAGGAGGAGAGATACTTTTTTATGTAGATAGAATCAAGGAGGGCTTCACAGAGAAGAAACATATGAGACAGGCTTTCTTTACATGAAACAAGGCTGAGTAGATGTTCAGGGGTGATTAGGTGAGATCAGGTGGTCCAGAGCACCTGGTTTGACAGTCCCACCCATCAAACATCTAATCCTTAATCACTCAGATCACTCAAGGACTATAGACTAATCCTAGAATTTTAGGGCTGAAAGAGACCAGACTTCTTGATTTTATGGATGAGGCTCCTTGGGCCTAAAAAGGTCGCATGACTTGTTAAGGTCATACCTTCATTAGCAATACATATGAGGCTAGAACCCAGACCTCTTGACTCTCAGTTTAGTGTTCCTTCCATGGTACCTCTTCACCTCCTACACCCTTAATGATCCTGATAAAAT
Organism: Trichosurus vulpecula; assembly: GCF_011100635.1. Taxonomy (NCBI): domain Eukaryota; kingdom Metazoa; phylum Chordata; class Mammalia; order Diprotodontia; family Phalangeridae; genus Trichosurus; species Trichosurus vulpecula. Next base: position 105,233,363 of record NC_050578.1, on the reverse strand, counting down.
ATCAGTGAGCCCTAACTACTACCATGCATTTTTCTTTTTTCTCTTTCTCCTGTAGAAACATACTGTAGACTGCTAGATAAGCAAACTTGTGATTTTTGACTGAAGGAATCCAAAATAGAAATTGCTTCATCGATAGCAGGTGCTGGGCTTAAATCTCAGCTCTCAGTCAACCTGTTTGTCTTAGGTTCCAATAACTTCCTATCTGTGTGACTTTGGACCAGTCAGCTAACACTGTGTTTTAGTTTTGTTCTTGGTAAAATCAAGGAGTTGTATTAGATCACCTCTAAGCATCCTAGCCAGAAATCTATGATACTTTTGGAAGATAAAAGAACACAGCATGAAAATTTAAATGGATCAGGAATATAACTTTCTACCTTTTCCTTCACTTTATCTGCCCTCCAACTCCTTGGAGTTGTTTCTAATTCTGCATAGCCCTTAATATTATTACATTTACTTAGCGCTATAAGATTATACATGTTCCTCGAAGACAGACACTGCGTCTTGAGTCCTCACACCCACCCTGTGAGAAAAGGACTATGATGGTCTCTACTAGACAGGTGGAGAGCCTGAGTCATAGAGAATGAAGTGACTTCCTAGCAGCCAGTAGATCATTTCCATACTGGGAAATAGGAACCTACTTGTGTTTGCTTGTGGGAACTCAAGCTCTCTGAGATCAGGAACCGTTTTTCTTTTGTCTTTGTTATCCTCAGAACTGATCACAATGCCTAGCAACTAGTAGAAACTCAATAAAGGTGTGCAGAATGGTGCATGACCAGAAACTCTCTGCCATGCAAACAAGCATGCCCCACTTACTGGAATTTGCTTGCCCCATGTGCTGAAGAATTACAAGGAGATGGCTTTGAGACAGAGAGATACAAGTCTCTCTCTGTCTCTGTTTCTGTCTCTGTCTCTCTGTCTCTGTCTCTCTGCCTCTCTGTCTCTCTGCCTCTCTGTCTCTGTCTGTCTGTCTGTCTGTCTCTCTCTCTCTCTCTCTCTCTCTCTCTCTCTCCCTCTCTCTCTCTTTTAAATCAGGGGGAAAGTATGAGGGAGAGGAATGTGGGAGAGTAAAATGGAGGCCAAATTTCTCTCTTCCCCCAGGGCATGAAAGGTAGTGTCAGGCTGAGAGATATGTGGTTCTGTGGCTTCCTACCACTTCAAGTCAATAAAATATGATTAATAGACCTTGAAGTTGATGAATGCCTTCACGTTGTGTTTACCTAGCCAACAAAGGGAGGTATGGGTGGTCATTAGAGAGTATGTGACATTTTTTCAAAGGCTAGACCAAAAATCAGCCCACGTTGGATTTTGAAACAAGGGTATACAGTGGTCATAATAATCTAACAAGTATGATTTAAGGTTTAAATTCAGGACTCCAAGTAAATCTGGAACGATACCACCCATTACAACAAATGACAATTAAATGCCTGCTGAGCACTGTACTAGGTAAGAGGTTACAAAAACAAGATTAAAAAACAGTTCCTCATTTAAAGAAATTTAATAGTAATAATAACTAGAATGTATGCAGTGATATAAGGTTTGCAAAGTGCTTTATGCTTATTATCTCATTTTATCACTACAATAACCTTATGCTAGGCGCTGTTATGATCCTTATTTTAATATGAAGAAACTAAAGCTGAGAGACGTTAGTTAAAGTGAATTGTCTGATGTCTATGTTTGAGGGGGGATTCAAACTTAGGTCTTTCTGACTCCAGTTACAGAATTCATGATAATTTGTGGCAGGGAGGAGAGAGAGACAGAGAGAGAGAGACAACAAGACAGAGACAGAGAGACAGAGACTCAGAGAGAGACAGAGACACAGAGACACAGAGACATAAAGAGAGATACAGAGACAGAGAGACATAGAATTAAATATACATTGAAACTTACAAAAGATTTATCAGCTTATATCAACATGACACCTTCATTGAGCAGTTTTCTTACAAAAGCTTGTTTTATTCCATAAATTAAAAATAAAATAAATAAAAATTAAAAACAAAAACAAAAGCCCAGTGAGAGAGAGAGAGAGAGAGAGAGAGAGAGAGAGAGAGAGAGAACATAGTATTATTGTCACTATTTTACAGACAAGGAAAACATAAACAAGGAGGAAACAGCGACTTCCTCAAAATCACACAGTAAACAAATATTGGAGCCAGGATTGAAACCCTAAGACTTTTGTTTCCAAGACCAGTTTTCTTTTCTCTATGCCACACCATCTCAAGTAGACTTGGATATCTATAGAAAAGAAAAAAAAGGAAATCTAGGTTTTCATTAGTCACCATCAAGTGGGTCTAGTTCGAGTACATGGAAGGCATCTGTGGGATTTTGCCCATGAGATGCCCTAAACCAAGCGTCAGGAGACCTGGGTCTTATCTTTGCCTCTACTTAGCTGGCTGACTTGGGGTAATTAAGTTACTTAACTTTTCTGGGCCCATTTTCTCCTCTACAAAATAGCGATATTAAAAGCACGCTTTGGGTGCTTAGAGAAGATCAAACGATCCCAGGATCTTAGATTTATAGCTGACAGGAAAGGTAGAGGTCGTCAAGGCCAATACTTTCATTTTACAGATGACGGAATTTAGACTCAGAAACTTAAATGATGTGCCCTGGGTCACACAGCCGATAAATGCCTAAGGTACAATTTGAACCTAGGTCTTCTTGACTATATCTTCATTTATACATCTGCTGTATCATGCTGATCCTTAATATCACAGCTCTAAAGTTCTATAGTTGTTCTCCCTTTCCTTCATCCACAGATAACGACTGGGAGATATTTATAATAGAAAATGAGAAAGGGAGGGCAAATATCCTCCTTGTTATCTTGTTTAAACATTTGCATTGCTTGGAAGACACTTTCTTTTTTCCCCATAGCTAACAAAATGGTAGCCTTCACCTCAGCCTTTGTACAAACTCTGAGAAATTCCAAATGGTAGGATCCAAAATGATGAGAAATGTATTATATCTGGATATTCAGCATAACCTTTCCTGGTATGTCCCCCTTCTTTAACATTTGGAGATAATGGGAAAATGTATTTAAAAGAAGCACACAAAAAGGAAAGTCGCAGACTAAAAACTTACCTGCATTTTTTCCCTCCTACTTCTCCCTTTTCTGCCAATCACTCAGGCCCAATTTCCTCTAACACATAAGCTCTGCATCAATTTTCATTCTCAGCTATCACTTTTTCCCTGCTATTCTCTTTGCTATTTTCTCTCTTTTTTTTCCTTTTGAAAAATAACACACACAGCCCTCTCTCTTCATTTCAAATGCTTGGTTTCTTTGCTATTCATTTGTTGTGTATTATCTCCACTTGGTTTCTATCCCTGCTTCCATTAACTATTTCTTCTCTGCTTCTGTCTGTCCTTCCCGGCACTTTGTCCCTCATACAGTTCTTGAAACCTCTTTTAGGCATCATTGTCTTTCCCTGGGTCAGTGAAGAGTCTCAGATGGATCCAATCTATCCGGTAGTTAGCTAAGTTTGGAAAGCATTTGGAATCCCTTTGGAATGAGCTCTGTGGACGTGAAACCCATCACCACTGCCTCCATAATTGAACTTGGGAGGGCCAAGAGTGCACTATGGAACAAATAGGCTGTAAAAATTGGAAAGGGGATGGCTTTCTATCTTACTTTTTTATTGGATGTGTTCTTGATGGAGGCTGCTTCTAGAAAGACAGGGATCAGTTGCTTACCTTCCCTCGAAACTCCCTTAAAGTCACCTGTCAATCTACCCACATTACTTACATTACTGGGGTGTGTGTGTGTGTGTGTGTGTGTGTGTGTGTGTGTGTGTGTGTGTGTTGGGGTGGTGGTGTTTGACGATGAACTTAAGACAAGAAAAGACTTTTGTTGTAGAAGAAAGAGGAAAAAAACCCTAAAACTACAATGACGTAAGAAAATAAAATGCAAGAGTATTTTACTTCTGTCCCTATATTCATTGCCATGGAGTGAGTGTCTCATGTGACTGAAGGGCAAGGAGAAGACACACTTTGGGTGCTTAGAGAAGTCATGTCAAATTCATATCAAAATGGGGGTTCCTAAACTGTACTGTATGGATCCCTTTGGCTACGTATTTACTTAGAAAACCACATGTTAACATTATCTATGTTCTATTGTATCTTTATTTATCTTAGTAAATATTTTCCAATTATATTTAAATATGGTTCACCTTCACCCATGAGTATTGTAGGCTACCAACAAATACCCCTGACTGAGTATGTGTTGGAGTAGATTGGAAGGATTTGTAACAGAATATATTTTGAAAAATGAACCATGTTTTTCCTGTGTACCTATAAGCTTAATCATTATTCAGAAGGGGAGCTGTGCAGAACTGCTGTCTTTGGGGCATTCCTGCATCTCAAAATACTTACTTTTGGGGTTGATATATCCAGAGGGGTATTAAAATATGAAATATGGATAAAAATACTGTTATCCAAAGATACCTTGTAGGTTCTTCACTACCTAGGACAGGAACCATATACACAGACATGCACAGACACATACAGACATATACATACATACATACATACATACATACATACATACATATATGCATATATATATATATACATATACATATATATATATATATATATAATCTTTAAATTTATTCCACTATTCCTAGCCTTGCACACAGTAGGTATTTAATAAATATTTGCTGAATTGAGTTGAATTGTACCAAGTCATGCTGTCCTTAGTCTAAGAATTTAAAAAAAGGAGGCAATACCATAAAGTAAATTGGTTACTATAAGGTAATACTATAAGGAAATTAAGATAAACAATATGAGAAATCCGTTTGAAAGACATGTATAAACTAAAGCAAAGCAGGAAAAGAAGAATAAAGTACAAACTAATCACTAACTGCAGTTACGTAAGGGCAAATAACTAAGAGCGGATCATCATTGGTTGGAGAATGGCTAAACAAGTTTAGAACATTAATATAAGGTGATATTACTGTGTGGTAATTAATGATAAATCTGACGAATACAGAGAAGAATGGAAAAATATGAACTGGTGCAAAGTGAGACATGCAGAAGAAGCAGAAAACCATATACACAATGACTATAAAGATGTAAATAGAAAGAATAATAACCAAAGAATGGCTACTGAATACTGAGAAATCATAATGGTGAAGCCTGGCCCCAAGGAAGAAAGATAAAAAAGCACCTACTCTTATATCGTGGCAGAAGTAATATGGATATTGAGCATGGCAAATGACAAATATTTTTGATATATTGATTAGTTTTGCTGAACCATTTTTACCTCTTTTCTGTTCCCTGTTATGAATAGGCTCTCTGGAATGGAAAGAAAATAAATTGGGAAAAGTAGATGATGTAAAAGATATTAGCAAACATATATATTTTAAAAAGAATGAATGGGCAAAGAATTCTGATGAGGACTCAGAATAGAGTATGAAATAATATTATAATATTTTATGCACTGAAATGAATTTAAACTAATTTAAATGTAAATAATCACTAAGTTTAACTGTATTGGTGTCCAACTCTAAGCTTTTAAATGGCATTTAAAAAAAAGATGAAAGGAAAAAAGAAAAGGCAGAGAGAATTTTTGAATTCACTAACATCGCAAGACACTGGGAGTGTCAAAATACTGTCTCACTGTCTCTATCACTGAAAGAACCTAAAGCCAGGTTCCAGTGCCTATCCATCTTGGGCAAAAATGAATAATGCCTTCTTCTGCCTTTGGGAAGGGGATGCTGTAGGGTGGGGTAGAGGAAGAGATGTGAAGTGGTTCCTTTTTGCAATATGTTAAACCACTTTTTTATGGAACCAAATTTATCTTCTATTTGAAACAAAATAGGAGAAAAAACCCAAGAAAGATATTGATGATTACATGAAGAGAGAACTGTGTAGAGCTGACCTCTTAGGGGAAGTATTCATTTCATTCCTACATTCCTGAATGTATGTGCTGGGAACTGATATGACCAAGAGCAGTAACAACTATTTATATAACAATATATTTTTGCATGTATTATCTCGTTTGCATCACAAAGCAACCCTATAAGGTAGATGAAACAATCTTTATTCCTATTTTTCAGATGAGGGAGCTAAGGTTCAAGTGCCCAGGATCACACGGTAGCAAGTGTCAGAAATAGGATCTGAACCCAGGTCTTACAAAACCCCAGGCCTTCACTCTATTTACTCTTCCACTTTGTGTCTCACTTTCAAAATTTGAAGAAGGACCAAGTTGGATCTCTCCATGCTATAAATTTTATCGTCTTTTGGGTTAGCCCTTCAGGCATATGTGAATTAGCATTTCTCCAAATGATTTAGAAAAGACCAAAGGTAACTTCTAAGAAAAAAATGACAACAAAAACAAAAACAAAACTAAACTAAATGAAAACCATCATGCCTCATCCCAGCTTCAGGTCCAAAGGAAATGTGCTGCTTTTCCAATAGCCTCCCTTGGATCCAGCTGCCATGGAGCTCCCCATACTGCCTGACAGTGCTTCACTTGGGTCATCTTCCTGTCATGCATAACTCATCTGTGTTTCCTCTTTTTTTTTCCTTCTGGGAAGTGTAATTGAACCAACTGTACTGTTGCTTTTAGAAAGGGTATGCCAATCAACTGTCCTAAGGCTCCCCTCCACATCCCTGATACTTCCCAGACCAAAACACCCTTCCCTGGTCACCACTCTCCTGCTTGTGCTGTCACCCCTTATCACCAGATAATCTCCACAAGGTGGGGACTCTTATCAGCTTTCCATTTATATCATGTATGCTTAGCACCATACCTGGTATCTGGAATAAAAGAAGTGCTTAATAAATGCTCCTTTCACTCACTTATTTGTTCTTTTATTCATTTGTTTTTGACAAACTCTTCACCAAGAAGTGCTGTTTATGCCCATGATGTCCTCTCCTCCTATCACTCCTGGGATTTTGTCCTCTCTCTCCAGTCTTTTGGCTCATTCCGTGCTACCCACCAAAATACCCAGTTCTCTAGCATCCTTAAGGACACCTTCCTTCAACTCTGCCACCCTCTCAAGCATCTCATCTTCTAGCTTTCCTCCTCATCACAGACTAGTGATAGGAACTGTGAAATACTTGGTATAGAGAATTTTAAGATGAGGAAGCTCCCCCTCCCAATGCAGGTTTGTGGCACCTTCTCTGTAATTTATAGTCCTAGAGAGATGCCTAGAGTCCTGGAAGTGTAAGTAATTTACACATGGTCAGTATAGGTCAATGACAGAACTTGAAACCAGGTCTTCTGGGCTACAAAGCCTTCTCTCTATCCACAGTGTAACACTGGCTCTCTTTATATTCTACCTCAAAGAAAAAAGTTGTCTGCTTTCACTGTCTCTAATTTCTTACCTCCCACTCATTTCTCAGCCCTTTATAATCAGGCCTCCAACCCCTCCATTCCACAGAAACTTTCCTCTTGAAGGTTAACAGTAATCACTTAATTGCTAAATGTGATGACCCTTTCTCAGTCCTCATCCTCCTTGACCCATTTGCAGTTTTTGACACTTGTGGATCCCTTCCTCTTCCCCTTCCAGAATAATCTCCCCCATCCCTCATCTTGGCTTTTGTGATACTATGCTCTTCTGCTCCTTCTCCCACCACCCAGTCCTGGGCCATCTGCTTAACTTGACTATCAACCGCACCTCACCTGAAGGGCCAGTCCTAATCCTTTTGTACTCCTCTTTCTCTACTTTCCCTCTCCTTGATGTCAGTAGCTGCCATGGATTATTCATCACTATGCAGATGACTGCCAGGTCAATATATCCAGTCCTAATCTGTTTCCTGACTTTCAGTTCACATCACCTAGATACTGCCTGATGTTTCCAAGGCAGCATAATATAGTAGATTGGACACTGGGTTTTGAGTCAGGTAGACCTGGTTTCAGATCCTGTCTCAGCCACATATAAGCTGTGTGTCCTGGCAAGTCAATTAACTTCTCTTTCTTTCAGTTTCCTTATCTGTCAAATGAGGGGGCGGACTTGATGGCACCCAAAGTACCTTGCGGCTCTAAAACAATGATCCCACGATTTCCACTTGGACATTTTGTAGACACCTCAAACTCAATGTGTCTGAAACAGAACTCAATAAAGTTACTAGTATCCTATCCTTTGGGCCTGTAACTGGACACACTGAGGGAATACTTCTTAGATATTGGTCAGTGCAGTATTTGATCTCTAAAGTTTAAAGTCTAAGATTCTGAGTTGGAAAAGCTTCAAGTACGGACTTTTAATTATTATTGTTGAGTTTTAGTCGTGTCTGACTCTTTGTGACTCCATTATGGGGTTCTGTTGGCAAAGATACTGGAGTGGTTCACCATTTTCTTTTCCAGTAGATTAAGGCAAATAGAGACTAAGTGACTTGCACAGGGTCACACAGCTAGTAAGTGTCTGAAGCCAGAACCAAGCTCTGGTCTTCCTTACGCCAGGCCCAGCGCTCTATCCACTGAGCCACCTAGCTGCCTAAGTATAGACTTAGGTAGCAATAAACAGTGTGTCTAGTCTGAGGACCCATCTAGCCATGTAGTTGTCACAACTCGTGAAGATGCCTTTCTAAAGGTAGGAGGGAATGTGTTCTATATCTATAAAAAGAGAATCTACATTGAAGAAATTGCAGACCTTTTGAATTATTGAAGTAAGTATACATATTTTAAAAATATCTCTGTGATAAAGATGTATAGAAGTAATAGTGGCAAGGGGTGGCAGGTAGGTGGTGAAGTGAATAGAGCACTGGGCCTGGAGTCAGGAAGAACTGAGTTCGAGCTAAACCTCATTGTTTTTCATGTGTTTTATTTACATCTGACTGTTCATAAATCTCACTTGGAGTTTTCTTGGCAGAGATACTAGAGTGGTTTGCCATTTCCTTCTCTTGATCATTTTATAGATAAGGAAACTGAGGCAAACAAGTGACTTGGCAAGGGACACACAGCTAATAAGTGTCTGAAGCAGAATTTGAACTCAGGTACTCCTGACTCTAGGTCCAGCACTCTATCTACTGTATGACCTATCTGCCCCTCATTTAGCATAGTACCTGATGTATAGCTGCAGGTTAATAAGTTATTAGTGATTGAAAAACATAGAGAGCAGATTGAGCCTGTGATTTTATTAATATAGGGAATTCCTGGGTGCTGTAGTAGATAGAGCACTGGGCTTGGATTCAGGAAGATTCATCTTTGTGAGTTCAAATGTGGCCTCAGACACTTAGTAGCTGTGTGACCCTGAGCAAATCATTTAACCCAGTTTGCCTCAGTTTCCTCATCTGTAAAATGGGCATAAAAATAGCACTTACCTCTGAAGGTTTTTGTAAGGATCCAATGAAATATTTGATAGAGTGCTTAGCCCAGTGTCTGGCACATAATTTAGTGTGATATAAATGCAATATATTATTATTATTATTATCATTATTATTATTGTAAGCAGTGACCTCAATTTAGAACTAAATGAAAAAAACAGAAGATTTATTCCAGTACCATGAAATTCAATCCGTTGAATTATTATTGCTTATGAACGTACAGAATCCATATCCTCCCGTGTCCATTTCTCTGCCTGAATAACCCAAGGTACAGGAGAATGTGGACTTTATGCTAGGAGTTCCTCAGACTTTTTTGTTTTTTTTTCTAATCATGTGAAGTCTCTAAGGACTTCTTCGAGGCCCAGTGGTCTCAGTGCTGAACCCCTTTGAAAAGCACAGTAGAAATTCCACTAAGTAGGAATATCTCGCCTGTTTTCATCTTGCATGTGGGACATGACATCAGAAAAGAGCAGGAGGAGGGAGGGGTCAGTGAGAGAAAGTTAAAGTTCATGGGATCATATATTTAGAGCCAGAAGGAACCAGAGAGACTACTGAGCCCAGCTCCCTCGTGTTAGAGATGAGAGAGATGAGCAATAGAGAGGTTAAATTATTTGCCAAAGGTCTCTCAGCTAATAAGGGTCTGAGGAGGGATTTAAATCCAGATCTTTCCTCTCTCCTAATTCAGTGACCTATGCACTAAGTCATATTCCCTGTTAGACTGTGAAAGAACCATAAAGAAAGATTTTTCCTAACAATTTTTTTCAGGTTCCTTGTGTCTCTGGTCTTTGACCCCTTCGGGAATTTCTCTTTAACCCTTAGGGCCTTCAGCCAACTGCCTGAGAAATATTACTTTAGAACTGCTAATGAATTGGTTCAGTAAATTTGGCACCTGAGTGAGACAGAAGTCCCCACAGTCATGCATTCATTTCAAATCCTACTTTCCTGATAATAGAATAAATCCAGTCCAGTCCAGTTCAGTTCAATTCATTCCAACCCAATTCAATCTAATCGAACCCAATAAACATTTATTAAATGACTGCTGTTTGCAAGACATTGTGGTAGGAATTAGGGAGTCAAATATAAAAGAAAATACAATTACATTCCCTTAAGAAGATTGTTTTCTATTGGAATTTAAAATTTAAATTCATATAGTATTGGATTAAAAAAAATAATTGAGACCTATAAAAATTCTCCTAGTGTGGAAACTCCCTCCATCCAAGTCAATGTGACTTGTTCTTAAAAAGGGCCATGACATCAGGGAATTGATGACATGACTTGCAGTTGACTTTGATTTGAGTGAGGGAGGGCTGTGCAAGGTCACCAGACTCACTTTCTCTTCCAGAGCCATCTGGGTCCAGTGGCCTGATATTTACCAGGATGATTGGAGAAGGCTCATGAAGTAGGAGACCTTAACCCTTTTAAGCTAAGGTCTTTCCAGGTTCTCACTTTGAGTGAGGCAATGCCCATTCAATGAATAGACCTCTTTGCGAAGTGAGTCAAGTGATGGCCCCTTTAATCAAAAACAAAATAAGACCAACAAACAAACAAACAAACAAACAAAAAACACATACACATAAAACTTAGAATTAGGAAGACCAGAGTTCAAAACTAGCTGGGTGACCCTGGGCAAATCATTTAAGCTCCTGCCTCAGTTTCCCCATTGGTAAAATGGGAATAGTAATAGCATCTACCTTGAAGGGTTGTTGTGTTGATCACATGAGTGCATAGACAGCTAAGTTCCAGTTAGTGAGAAAATGAACCCTGTGGAGTGGTGGACGGTCTTTAAATTCAAAATATTTAAAGTTCTAATTATATAAAATGCAGTCCTTGGTTCCAGCCCAATGGCAATATGTAGCACAGATTCGAATAATGAGATCCTTCCATGGGGTTGATTATTCACACTTATCAGGACCTACCTACATACGTAAAGCACCTGGCAAACTTTAAAGCACAATATGAATTCTAGCTATTGCTATTCTCATGCTCATTTGGCAGTGGATGAAACTGAGGCCCAGTGAAGCTCAATGATATCCCCAAAGGCCAGTCATGGGTAAAGCAGAGAGGCGTAACTGCAGCAGCCACCATAAGTGCACTATCTAGGAAAGCTCAATAGGGTATATTTAGAAATATTACTTTGTATACATACAAGTGAAGATTTCCAAAATTATATATACATATGTATATGCATATGTGTGCAACATATGTATATGTCTATGCATATATATGTATATGTGTATATGCATGTATACATACATGCATATACACACATATACATGTGCATATAGCACAACCCAATAAGCATTTCCAAACAAAATACCTAACTACTCCAACTAAGCACTTTACTTCAAACTGGGTAAATAGAACCACCCAAGGCAGTGATTGGTACCAGTAATATGTATTACTTTCTAACTAGAGGGATAAAAATGAATCAGTTCCTGACTTCAAGAAGTTTATATTCTATTGGGAGAGACAGTGTATATACATATACATATATATATATATATATTATACATGTATAATAATACAATATGTGTAACATATATTACATATATACATGCATGTGTTATATACTGTGTGTTTACACACACATATATATGTGTGTCCAAAATAACTACAAGGTAATTTGACAGGGAGGGTACTAGCTGGGGCAGGGGCAGAATTAGGAAATGCTTTATGGAGAGAAGTAAGGAAGGATGTAAGTTTTAACTCTGATACCAACAATCTTTGGCTTGAGTTTGAATGTTGCTTTTTTCCGTTGTATAGCTTGCTTTTTTCCCCTTGCTTTGCTTGCTCTGAATTGCTTCATTCAAGCATTTCTACGAATCTCCAAATTCGTTGTATCTATTATTCCTTAAAGTACGATAACGTTCCGTTGTATTCATGAAACATTGTATGCTCAGCCATTCTTCCATCACAAGGCTCATATTTTTGCTCTTGTCAATAATATTGCTATGAATATTTGTGAACATTTTGGCTTTCCTTGCCATCATTGACCTCCTTGGGGGTAAAATCTTGGTCAAAAGATAGGAACAAATGGAATAGTTTTGTTGAATAATTCCAAGGAATTTTTAGATTAGTTGGATCAGATCACAGCAAATCACAGCAGAGTCAGCAATGAATTAGTGATATGGAATGCCAGGCAACCCTGATCTCTATGGTATGGACGTATTTGTTTGTCAGTGTCAAGTTGCATGCATTACCATGATAGCTCAAAGTTTAGGGTGGTTGAGAACGCTTAAGGAACACACCATTTTCAAACCTGGCACTGGGGTTACTCCATTTTTCAAATCTTGCCTGGGTTACAGTGATGCTTCATTCAGGTGTGGAGAAAATGGACTTGTTAAGGATCTGGACAGGCACACAGAATAATACCCAAGGGAATGGGAGGAGAGAGGGATGGCATTAATTTCATATGGTGTTGTTTCTGCAGTTGACACTGGGCTGTGCTTTCTGAGCACAGATCTCCTCCAATACATGCTAAGATTTCTTTGAAGTCACCAGGAGGCCCCTGAACAAGGGGAGCCACTCTGTGAGCCTCGTGCCTGCCAGGCCATGTACCTGCACGCTTGTGTCCATGCATTCTTTTTTGCCTTTAATGAGATTTTACAGAGACAGGATCGGGAACAGATTGCTGGCATTATGGCAGCCAGGATATTGTCGGGAGCTGCTTGGCAGCACTCTCCCATGGTGTGATGCTGGCTCTTCGCTCAAGGGCAAGAATAGAGACGAAAATATTAGAGACAAAGCAGAGATGAAGAAGTCACGTCAGAAAAGTTCAAAGGATGAAAAGTCCTCGCTGTAAATAAGTCTGAAATTATTCGAGGTTTACATACTTTTGGTCCTCGGTGACTGGAGACAGAGCCAAGAATTGCTTCAACAATATTCCTTCATAAATCTGCATAATAATCTCTCAGCGGGCCCTTGGTGGAAATTACAAGTATTCATTTACTAAATTGGGTTCAGTGTCTGTATCATACACGGCCCATGAATATTCAGTGAGACAAAGGCTCCCAAGCTATGTTGAAGTTAGCACAGGAGCCCAATATAACTCAAGTAGAACACTGATCGCACTTGCTTATCTCAGCCTCACGGAGGTCCAGTGACTTAAAGAAATCCTCACCCCTTCCCCTGCCTAATTTGCTAATTAATACCCAGTCTAATCTGAACAAATGTGAAGCTCTTTCAAGATGCATATCTGATTTTTTTTTGCATAAAGTTGTTCTCTGTATAATAGAGGAATAGGTTAATACCGCATAGGGTTATGAATGGTTTCTCAGAACACAGTGACAGCTGCCAAGCAGAGACAGGAAGAATGTTTAATTACAATGCACAGTAATAACAACATGAGAAAAGTTCAATGAGAAGAAACAACTCTATTATTAGACAAAGGCCTGAGCCGAGTGAAAAGACAGTGGGGCCTTTTCATGGTGGAGGGCGTTAATTTGTAGCAGGAGTTGCCATGGCTGGTGATTGATATCTGACGTGTATGCATGGGCACTTTTCCTCCTGGAGTGGCCAAGGGGACTGGTGTACTTTCCAGGTTAAAGGTACAAAAAATCTTTCCCCTGACAAAATCCCATCTTCCCTGAGGTGAAAAGCAGGAGGCAGTAACATTTTTAGCTATGCTTTTCAGAGCTAAGTTAAACTAGATATAGCAAAGAATGGTAGAAAGGGATCTAGACTAGGAGTCAGATGATCTAAGCTCCTCATTTTGCAGATGAGGAAACTGAGGTCCACAGAGGTTCACTAATTTGTCTGAAGTCGCAAAAGTAGCAAGACTTGGATTAGATTTAAAGTCCTCTGACTTCAAACTTGTAATTTAGTTTTACATCCTCTTTGTTTGATGAGTTGCTAGCTCTCTCTGGCTATCATGATTACATGTGAAAGAAAAATGGGGCTTACCCTGGTTTCCCAATTCCCTCATCCCTCCCATGGTGAGCAGGCTCCTCATTGTATATTTGGGGAAGAGTAAAAAACATGCTGGGAGTTAGTGACCGAAGTTATTGTTTTTTTTTTTTTCTTAGACTCAGCTATGAATAATTAAGCAGCTAAATGAGAGAGAAAGATGGCCTGAGGGATCAGTAATAGGAATCATATAATCTCAGAATTGGAGGAGACCTCATCTATTGTAAACCATTCCAGAACAAGAATCCTCGCTGCATCGTGCTCAGAATCACTCGGCTAGGCTCTTTGTGAAACTTCTCCAGTGAGGGGAAGCCAGCTGCCTCTAAGCCATTTCCCTTTGGGTAGTCCAAGTTTTAGGAAGTTTTCACTTGAATCCTTAATTGGTCTCGTCACAATTTCTACACTTACCTCATGGTTCTTTTGGTTCCAAATACAGGGTGTTCCTAAATTCTGGACACAGAGGCAAAATTCATATTTTCAAGAAATGAAATGAATGAAATTTTCAACAACATTTTATTTAATTGGAATATTAACAAATAACATCTTCAATATGATTTCCATCATTTGTGGTGCAAAGGTTGATGGGCTTTGTGAGATTCATGCGAACTCGATGCAATAACTCCACATTTCCTATGTGTCCAGACTTTAGGAACACCCTGTAGAGTCTAATCTTTCCTCTATTTGATAATTCTTTGAAGGAATGCTGGAGTTAGAGACAGAGGATCTGAGTTTGAATCCTGGTGTTACCTCTTATGACCTATGTGATATTGGCCAAATCATTTAACTTTTCTGGTCTTCAGTTCCTTCATCTGTAAAATAAAGAGGTTGACTAAATGATTTGTATGGTCCCTTTCACTTTTAAATCTATGACCATATGTCCTACAATCCTAAATACTGAAGGACAGCTAGCATATTCCTCCTGTCCTCTCCATGCCCCCAAACTTTTCTTCTATGGAAGCATCTCTAGGTCCTTCAAAAGAAAATCATATCTTCCCATCCCTGACAAATTAGAAGTAGCATTATTCATGAAATAGGATGACTTTTTGAAACAGTGTGTGACTCAGATATGTGAGACATGGTGCATTGGAGGAAAGAAAAAACCAAGAAATTTACATGATAACTTAAATACATATTTAAAAGGAACAGCAAATTGTACATAATGAAGTTTCATGTGCAGGCATGTTTTTTTATTATACTATGTTATGGAAATGTATGTTTTATTCCACAAATTAAATTAATATAATTATTAAATTAAATTAAATTAATTAAATTAAATTATTAAATTAAATTAAATAAATATAAATTTTTAAGTTTAAAATGTTTTTTTCATTTTTTTAAATTTATTTTTTATTATTTAATATTTTTAGTTTTCAACATTGATTTCCACAAGATTTTGAGTTACAAATTTTCTCCCCATTTCTACCCTCCCCCCACCCCAAGATGGAATATATTCTGATTGCCCCTTTCCCCAGTCTCCCCTCCCTCCTGTCACCCCACTTCCTCCTCCCCCTTATCCCTTTTCCCCTTACTTTCTTGTAGGGCAAGATAGATTTCTATACCCCATTGCCTGTATATCTTTAAATAAATATAAATTTAAAAAGAATACAATGAAGTAAAATCATATTAGGTAAGGTAGGGCTAGATGAGAGTAGGTATAGATGAGTGTGATAGGGCAGTGAGAAATAACTTTCTTGAAGACCTTGTTTCAAAGTGGAGAAGAAATTAAATACTTAAGCTATAGATCTATGAACCTCACATCAGTCCTTGGTAAGATTCTAGAACAGATTACTCAAAGCATAGTTTGTGAGCCCTTAGAAAAGGAGTAAGGTAGCACAGTGAATAGAGTGGTGGACTGGAGTCAGGGGTACCTAAATTTGCATCTTGCCTAAAGCACTTTGTGGTTGTGTGATTGTGGGAAAGCTATGTGGCTTGTGGGGCCTGAAGTCAGAAAGACTTGAATGCAAAGCTATGGTCCATGTGAGGAGGACAGAGGGATCCTAGCAGACTGAAAGGTCAATATGAGTCAACAATGTAGTGTGGCAGCCAAAGGAAATTCAAAAAAACACCCCAAATAAACGGCATTTTAATGTCCAGTGGGAGGGAAGTAAATGTGATACACCCTGATCGGAGCATGTCTCAAATCTACATCCAATACTGATTGCTGTATACTATAAGAAACACGTTGGAAAGCAAGCGAATGATGGAAATCAGGGTGGTAAAGGGCTTTTCAAGATTGTTTGGCAGAATTGAGGGTATTTAACCCGGAGAAAGGAAGATATTGGGAATGCACAATAGCCATCATCAGAGATTTAAGGGATTCTTATGTGGATGAATTAACTAAACTTGTTATGTTTGGCCGTGGAAGACAGAACTAGAGCCAAGGCGTGGAAATCATAGGGAGGAAGATTTCAGTTCAATATTAGGAAATATTCTGAACAGTCAGAGTGGTCCAATAACTGAGTGCTTTTGTCTCAGAGAGTAATAGCTCACATTTCTATGGTGTTTCCAGGTTGGTAAAATACTTTCCTCACTACAATCTTAAGAGTAGTGAATAGCCTCTCACTAGTAGTTTCCATGAAGAGGCCGATGAACACTTGTTGGATCTGTTTTAAAGGGCAAACTAGGTAGCCTTTCAGGTGCTTTCCAAATTTGAGATTCTGTAATTCCTTTAAGTGAGAGAAACTCACGGAAAACATGAGAAAGGCAGTACAGGGATCAGTTATAGGGAGGTGAAGCTAAGGTGAAGAGAAAACATTTTGGAAGGAAGATTGTGCATTGCTTGTCAGAGAATGTGGTGGGGAGATGCTGATGTAAGATGATCTAATTCCCAATACCCCCCAAATCCATCTGTGGCTATGGAGAAGAATGTTTAGGGATCATGAGAGATGTGCTGGAGGAAGCCACATCAATATTAAGTGGGGAGAAGACAGGGAAGTATTCAAGATTCGATTCAATTTAACAAATATCTCATAAGTAGTGAATATCTGTCAAGTGTTGGAGATCACAGGCTCATGGGATTTAGGGTTGTTTGGGACTTTAGAGATAATCTCCCTCATTTTACAGATGAAGCCGAGACCCTCAAAATGTCAAGGGTCTTGTCCATGGACGTACAACTAGTAAATGTTGAAACCAGAGCTCGAATCAATTTGTGTTGACTTAAGGTCTCTTTGAAATAGCTCATGTGACTATTTACAGGAAGCAATAGGAGAGAACAGTGTCTCCAATAGGATCATTTGTGAGAATAATCTTGCTAACTGGAAAGCCAAGTGCCATTAACTTACATAATAATTATAGCTAATAATAATGTATATAATCTTTTTATAGTTACAGAACATCTCCGTATAAATTTCCTTTTGATCTTTGCAATAATCTAATGAAATGTGTAGAGCAAGTTTTATTCTGTCCAGATAAAATTGAAGTTTAGACTTAAATGATGAAGGGTATTGGCCAGTAACTGACATGGGACTATAATTCATATCATCTGATGCCAAATTTAGCATGCCTTTCACTACACCAAGCTACCCTTCAATAGACTGGATGAAGAGTGTAGTTAAAAGAAAGAACACTTACCCCGAAGTTGGGGGAGCTGAATTCAAATCCTGCCTCTAACACTTGCTACCTCTGTGATCCTGGGTGAGTAATTTAGCTTCCCTGGGTCTCAATTTCCCTAACTCTAAAACGAAGGGATCAGACTAGATGGGTCTCTGAGGTATTTTTCAATTATAGATCCAGGAGAGTAACTACAAGGTTGAAAAAAGTGAAACATCAGAGTGGAAATAGAAAGTTAGATTTTTATAGACACCGTCATAAAAGTAGCCATTGGCTATAATGGAAGCAAGTAAGATCTGTTACAGACAAAGTACAAAGAGAAAATCTTAGGAGGCCCTGAGGGATTCTAGAGACAGTAGAGGGAATAAAGATAAAGCATGTTTGAAAGAGATCCCTGACAAAATGTCAGAGAGATTGGTCAGGAAAGTACACTACAGAGGATTTTGAGAAGATAGGAGGAATTGTTTACTGTGTCAAAGCCAAAACAGAGATAGGGTAGAATCATCCTTAAGAATAAACCTTGGCAATTGGTGTGAACTGCTTATTAGAGAGCTAGGAGTCCACAAGAAGGAACCTGAAAAGGACTGGGTATTTCCCTAGGAGTCTATGTTACAAAAGTATCCTACTGCAATCAATATCTTTGTTGCACCATAGAGATTAGGGTTAATATGAGGCTCCAAATTCATATTGTCCAGGTCTGAACTGACAAGTATTGGAGAGATATCTAGGGAAAGTTATGTTTCTTTTTACTTGTGAATGGAGGATTTCTGATTATGGTGCTGCCCTTCTGGGAGTACTACTATTAGGTTTATAATTGTTTTAAAACATCTTTTTATTATTAAGATTACAACTGAGGCCCAGTATACAAACCATATATAAAGAATATAAAGATTGAGAAACTAATGCTAAATGAAGAGAAGAAGACACACTTGTAGGTTCTTTGAGAATCTATGATCTCATCAGTGAGAGATAATTGTTGGGTAATGCTTGTGCTTCACCAATGTGCTCTTGACATCAAGGGAAATTGAGAAATGCCACTCACATGTTGAGTGGATCTCCAGGATTGAATTTATGAGAGGGCATGGAAAAGAGTCTCACAGGATAGGGAGGGATGAATCGATCATGATCTTCATTACCAATGAGGATGTCCAAATTTGTTGAGATCAGAGATCCATTTGGGTGGTCGAGATCATCAGAGTACACCTTATGCACATAATACCCTCTATTTGATGACATTCAAAAACACTTTATACACTCTGCCTCAAGGGTACCCAACTAGGGGCATAATAGAAAAGACAGTGAGAGAAGTTCCAACGTGGTGCAACCAAGTGAGAAATGAGGTGATGTCTGCATTGAATTGTCTCCTTATGTGGAGGTTTGAAATTCATGGCCCCATCTTCCAATCAGAGAGTTGAAGAATAGTGATGGCAGGTAGTGCTAAGGCTGATGAAATCCTATAGTATGATTGAGGTTATCTGAAAAAAAAACAAGCTTCCTAGGAGACTGGGAAAAAGAGAAATCCCCAAATAGTGCAGTGAGATGAGAAATGAGGACATTTCTGAGCTGAGCTCTCTCCTTAAATAGAAAACAAAGCATCACTTGGGGATCAGTCTTCTAGTCATGAGCCTCTCTGTACCAGCTAGGTGAGAAGCAAAGAAGTGTAACAGATATAATCAAGAAGGCCTGAGTTCAAATCCTGCCTCTTTCACATATTAGCTGTGTGGTCATAGGTAAGTCACTTAACATATCAGTACTCCAAGAAACTTTCAAAAAACATTGTTACAGATCAGTTGCTTCTCTAGATCAATGGAGAGAATTTCTACTCTTGGAGTTCCCTACACCAGTGAAATCATAGGTCTGGACCAAAAAAAAACTACACTTACTGATATTCCATCCACCTTGCAACAGGATGTGCAATGTTTGACATTAAGGAGTTGGAAAAGGATATCGACTTTTCCTAGGGATGATTCTGTCTGAACGCCACAAAAAGGATGCCAAAAAATGCATAGGCTCAGAGATTTAAAAGTAGATACAGGGAAGCTCAGAGGCCATTTAGTCCCATTAGCTTATTTTACATATGGGGATGATGCTAACTCCAGAAGGATAACTCACTTGCCCAAGGCAGCCTAGTAATAAAACAAACAAACAAACAAACCAAAACCAAAAACAAAAACAAAAAATCCCAAAAGAAAATGAAACAAAACAGGCAAGATTTGAACCCAGGTTTGGCTTCTGCATAGGGACTTTTTCTACTGTACCATGTTGCCTCTAAATCTGTTCTCTGTGGTGTATAGATATTTAATTTGTGATAAGATGATGGCATTGAATATTGGATGAGCAGTTGGTGCACCTTGGTTTGAGGCCCTTCTCTGTCACACACTACTTCTGGGACATTGGTTAAATCACTCAACTACTCTGAGACATAGTTTACTGATCTGTAAAATGTGGGGATTAAAGCAGATGTCTTCTAAAGCTTCCTTTAATTCTAACCTTCCACACAGCACTCAATTTCCAGTTAGAGTTAAAGCTTCCGGAGGATTGTAGAGGGTAACGCCCACGGCCCATGGGGCACCATGATTAAGCCTCACCCAGCATGCACGCCTAACTTGGTGACTCTGAACTTGAACACAGGCAGGGAAAGTCATTGGAAAACTGTTTGTACTGGGCGAGACAGGCCTTTACCATGCTCTGCTTAATGAGGTTAACAGAGCATGGAGCTCAGCACTAAGGAGGTCAGGGGACTATTTATGGTCCTTGGTGACTTTACTTAGATTACAAATGAGTGTGGTGATTTCAGGAGCAACACAGAGTCAGTGGCTTGACGTCTCAGTGGCAAGGAGTAAAGTTAGAGGGAAAATGCACCTGTGAGCCAGAAATGCTTCAGTCCTGTTGGCTTAGTGACATTCAAGCTTTCTGCTTCCCATGGAACTATTATTCATCCATTTACCTGTGAGATAAATGCAGTAAAGTGTTTTTCTTTGTCCTTCACTTAGTCACCCTTTGAAGAGGTTTCTTCTTTGGAACATTCTCCTTCCAAAGACAGGTCATTTTCTCTGCAGGTGTAATTGCCAAATCAGTGAGCTGCAAACTAGGTATCACAGTGTCTATGAATGGAAGGGTTTGATTTGACAAGGAAAAATAAGCATCCTGATTTCCCATAAAAGAGAGTCATTTGGATTCTTTATAAACTTTATAAACTATATATATATATATATATATATACACACATATATATGATATACAATATTTGCATATATATATTTATATATGTGTGTGTATGAGGTATAGAATGTTTAATTTAGCACTTGTCAAACATGTTGAATTAACTAAGATAAAAGTGGGACTTCTCTCTGTATCTACATTAGAGGTATACAAACTGTTAGAAAGTCTTATCCTTTACACGGATGTGGGCATGGCCATCTTATTGCACCTGTCGCAGTAGCTCTTCTACCACCATGGGATCTCTGAGCGTGGGTCCTACTATTCACTGGAACATCTTGTATTCCCACTAGGGAAGAATCTGGCTATATCTGATAACTTTTAAGAGGGTAGATAAGATAACTGCAGAAAATCTCCCAGTTCCTGGTATGGAAAGGATCTTATGTAATGTCTGATTCAACCTACAACCAAGAAAGAATTCTTCTCTGACATAGGTTCCTGGAAGTTGAATTTATGTTCCTTAAGGTTAAAGACTTTCATTCTTGTGTTTGTATCTCTGCTTATCACTGCACACACTGATAGGTACTTAATAAATGTTGATTGATTTGATTTAAGTTGGCCATCTGGCCTTTGACTGAAGATCTCCAGTGAAGGGAAACCTCATTACCTCGGAAGATAACCCATTTCACTTTGGAATAGCTTGAATCATTAACAAGTTTCATTCTTCTCTAGGCCGCACTCCAGATTTCCTCTACTATGTCCCAGTTCTTCAACTTAGAAGCTCATTTCGACCCTAGAATTTCCACATTGGGAGTATCCTCCACTCTTGTTAAACATGTCTCCAGGCTGCACTCTGAGGTTTCTTTATCATGGCCTTTACCTTCATCCCCTCTAAGCAGATGCAGATTTTTGCTTAATGTAAGGAAAAAAGTTTCCTGACATTTGAGCTATCTAGAAGAAGGACATTTTGCTTTGGGAGAAGGTGGGCTCCTCCTCATTGGAGTTTGAATGCTGGATGACCTTTTTTGAGGGATATTATAGAGGGGCTCCATCAGATACAGTCTGAGTGAGATGGCCACTCAGAGTCTTTCTAACTCTTTGATTCTGTCTATTCAACTGTGAAATTACCCCTAACTTGAACTAAGCAGAAGCAAAACAAAGAATAAGCCAATTAGTAACATTTTTAGATGGATTTGAAAGGTAAAGAAAAAGCACCTGGACAAGTTCACAATTGACTTGTCCAAGGTCACATAGGTGCTAGGTAAGGCGAAGGACATTTTGCAGCTGGCTTCCATTAGTTCAGTAGCCCAGGCACGCCAAAGGGCTTATGGCTTTCTCTTTTATTTAACATCCATTAGGTATGACTGAGTCTCTTCAGCCAATCTTAGTACATTTCCTGATGTGCTTTCATTTCATTTCATCAAATGGCTGTACTTCCAGCCATTCTACCCCTTCCTAACTGGATTAACTGGATTGTTCACACTTAGTGGAATGCCTACAATTGGTTGGGTGGTTAATTGAGTCAACCGATTTGTTCTCACCTAATAAAGGCTAGAGCATTTTGTTAATTACTTTAAGTGTGGAGATGCGTTTTAGTGAGTGACTCAGTTGACTCTGCCTTTGTACGCACATTTCATATTTGTTTAAAATGGCTAACATTTATACAGAGCTGTAAGATTTGTAAGGGGTTTATACTTCTCATCTCATTTGATAGTGATAGCAATCCTATGAGGTAGTTGCTATTATTATTGCCTTTTACAGATAAAGAAACTGAGTTTGAAAGAGGATAAGTGACTGATTCAGGGTCACACAACTGTTGAGTATCTAAGGCAGAATTTGAACTCAACTATCTTTGACTCCAAGTTCAGAGTACTATTCACTATGCCAACTGGGAGTCAACTTTTATACTCATTGTACCTCTATCTTTCCTTTTCCCCAGTAGAATGTAAGCTCCTTGAGAGTACGGACTATTTCATTTTTGTTTTCTTGTCCATTGTACCTCCCTCAGTGTCTTGTACATAAAAAAACTTAATAAATGTTTGTTGAATTGACTTGTGCTTAGCACTGAAGCATCCAGAAAATGTGTCCTTCTCTAGCATCTTATCTCATTCATAATATATTTCTACAAAGTATGCAATTTTTGTCCTCAGTTTCTTAATATGCAAAATGGGGTTCCCATTTGCTTTTTGCCTTACCAAGAACCCATATGACCATGGACAAATTACTTCACTTCTCTGGACTCAGTTTTCTTCAGTGTTCTAGATTGGACTACTTGTTTGGACTACACGATCTCCAAGTTCACTTCCCTCTCTAACACCGTGATTTGATTAGTAACACTTATCTCCCTCTGAGGAAACTGAGAAGTCTGTAAAGCATGGTAAAGATGTAGCCCTTCTGTGCCTCGTGCTGACCTGTCTTTCTTTTGGATCTATTAAATCAATCAGGCAGGCAACAAGCGTATATTAAGTGTTTACGATGTGTCAGACACAGTGTCGAGAACTAGGAATACAAAGCAAGACAAAAGCATGAACCGTTCTTATCGTGTTCTCTTCCTCCACTGGCTAACTGACTTGTACTTCACCTTGAACCCCCATTTGCCATGAGTTCATCAATAATGTCTCAGCACAACTTTGAGGAACAGCTTTCTTTAGTCTTCATTTCGCGACAGTTCTCCTTCTATTTGGCAGTACATTAATGGAAATGGAAAAATGCCTTGTTCTAAATGTCAGAATAATACTGCACCAAAAACAATTCAGTCATGTCTTTCAAACCACGCACATATGGTTCATCACCAAATGTCACTGTTCCTCTCCCCCTTTCCTCCCTCCTGCACCCCCTCTCTTTATTATTTTTTCCCCATGTGCCTGTCTCCAATACTCACTGTTTGGATTAACTTTCTGATCATTTTGGTTGAGTGAATGCAGGTCACTTCCTTGGTTACCTAAAGAAGTTCCATTAGCTCAGGGCTTAAGGAAATTATTTCTGGGGGTGCTGATCTCGCCCTGACACTTACATTTGGCAGAGTTCATAGATCAGATGCCAGCTGTTGCTTTTAGTTTTGCAAATGTCATTCATCTGTTTCACAAACCGTGAAAAGTTTGCATGAAGTTCCTTTAAAATCAAGTTTGTGGCACAATTTGGGGTCTTTTTCTGAATTTGTCATCCCTTTTACTAATATCTACCATGGCTGAAAAATTATTGTTTCAAGTATAATTCTTTCTAGAAGTATGGTTATCAACTTCCTCTCAGTGAGGGTAAAGGTGTTTCCCTGGCCCCTTTGGGAATGTTTGTTGAGTGTAAATGGTTTTCCATGCTAGGATGTAACATAAGAGATCTGTAGCCTGTCTGTTTTGACTACAGAAAGCATGAAAAAGCATTGATCAAGAAAAAAGCCTTTGAGAAAATGCCATCAACTACATGAAATTTTGTTAAGTTCTGGAATATATGAATGGGCAGATATGATTGCTGAGACACTGTGGACAATCTGT
Organism: Trichosurus vulpecula; assembly: GCF_011100635.1. NCBI lineage: Eukaryota > Metazoa > Chordata > Mammalia > Diprotodontia > Phalangeridae > Trichosurus > Trichosurus vulpecula. The sequence continues at coordinate 105,209,001 of NC_050578.1, read as the reverse complement.
GAAAGATCTTAGAAATCAAGTGTCATGGGATTTCTGGCCTGTGATCATAGATCTTGAGCTGGAAGAGATTTTAGAGGTCATCTTGTTCATGCCATTTACCTTATAGATAATGAAATTGAGACCAAGAGAGGTAAAGTGATTTACCCAAGGACATAAGGGTGAGAGAGAGAGACAGAGACAGAAAGACTGAGAGAGAGACAGAGAGAGTATGGATATGGCTAATGCAGGAATTTGTATTATTTGACTATACGTGTATATGATTGGCTTTGTTTTTCTTGCTTTGTCAATGAGAAGGGAAGTGGGAAAGAAAGAATTAGAAGTTGAAAATGAAATAAAATTGATTTAAAAAAGGTCATCTAACTAGTAAGTGGCAGAGTTGGTATTTTCATCCAGGTCCTCTAACAATAAATCCAGTAATTATTCCACTGACGTGACTGGAGATGGGGAAATGTACCAATTTTCAAAAAAGTCAAAAAGAAAGAATTTGAAAATTAAAAGCATAAGCAAATAGATGATTATGAAGATAATTGCAATTTAAATATCAATGTTGTGTTGCAGAAGATGAAAACTAGAGAAACTCTTTAAAGAATTGATAGGATTCCTAAAACTAAATCAACTTATATTTTGGTGCTTACTAAGTTCATTGATAAAGTGAGCACAAGAAAGAATGGAAAAAAGTGTACTGGAAAAATCAGGTTTGAGAAATAAAGGTAGTCAAAGGTTCTAGACTCCTCAGAAAACTCATGTCTTTTAATATCATGAATACTTCCTTCCTGAAGAGTCAAAAGACACTGGATATGGAGAACACTGCACATCGTTACAAAAAACCAAATTGACTGCGAATGAAATTGACTAGAGAGAAAATTAACGATTAGTGAAAAGGAAGTCATCATAGGAACCATCTATGTGTAGACAGAATATAGACTCAGGAAAATAAAGGCCAAAATAGACATTGAATTAGGAGAAATTATAAAGTTTTAAAGAAGACACAACAAACAATTGCAACAGCTCAATCTTACCTATTCAGATGGGCTGCTGATGTCAAAAACTGGGAACTCGTAAAACATAAAAATTTTGAACATTTTTTCCTGCAATGGTTTAAGGACACAAAGCAGTTGCCACAACCAGCTCCCAAACCCTCTTAGCCAGCAAACCTTTGATATCTTCACAAGTGTAAAGAGATACATGGGAGCCAATCATTGTCTAGCTGAGCTGGACTTGGTGTTTAGTTTTTTTTTTTTCACCTCTCTTCCTTGGGGAAATTTGTTAAATGGTGAAATCATAAAATCACAGAAGGAATATTACAGGTCAACTGGTATGACCCACTAGGGTCTCTCAGTGTAAGGATCCTTTCTACAATATCCAATGTAGTCTACTGAAAATACCAGCTTTTTAAAAAAAAATTAAGCCACTCTCACATCAGCTCTGTCTTTATGCAATTTATATTTTGAAGCTGCCAGTTAATCTTTTATTTAAGTCTTTTCTTAGTTTTATCCCACCCTGTGTTTTCACATCATATTTATTTCTGAATGTATCATGCCCTTCTATGAACCATCTTATAAAAAAGAAAAACTAATACATTGTTTGTGCCTGACAGTGTATATTGTATTTCACATATTCAGCCCCTACTTCTACCTCCACAATGAAAGGAGGAAAGTTATGCAGATTATATTTTAATCTAAATATTAGAAGTTCATCTTGTTGATTTTTGACCATCATCCCAGACTACTGAAATTTTTCTTTGAATTCCATTTCTGTCACTAAGTATGTATCAGGCATCCATCCCAGCTTTGTGTCATTGGCAAATTTTGTAAATGTGAATCAGTGAATGAAAAGGCATTTATTAAATGCTAGTTAATATGAAAAGCACTATGTTAAACACTGGGGATAGAGATAGAAAAATAAGACAATCTCTGCTTTTTTGGAGCTCATATTCTTATTTGAACAGATAGATAGAATGAAGCATTATATAGAAGGATTCAGCTTCAAGTCAGATAGTCACTAAGGCACAAGCAGCAGAAGAGGAGGAAATGTATCTTCTTTAGTGTCATTGTCACTGACAAAACCATATTTGCTTTTGGTGTTGAACCATGTGATAGTGTCAGTAGGCATTCTAGGGTTCCATCCAGGTCACTGACAGAATACTGAATAGAAAAGGGCCCCCTAGAGTTCTCCATCAAAGCTGACATTAATCTTTTAGTTAAAATTGTTTGGAGAAAGTTGTGCAACTAAAGAAATGGATTTAACTGTATATTAAAAAAAACCATTTATTTCCCCAATTTGTGAACAAGGACACTCTTCTATCAGGTCAACTACAGAAGGATGAATTTCTTTTGGCCATAGTAACACTAGTAGCCATCTGTTAAGCTATAAAATGCTTGCAAATGGTGTTGGTAGAAGGAGTAACCTCTCTGCTAAAACAGCAAGTTCTTGATATCAGTTTCATTATCCAAATTTGGCATTGAGCTCACTGTGAGAAAGATGGTCAAGTAGGTACTTGAAATCAAGATTTACAATATTCATGTTTTTTTTTCTGGTTTAACAGCACAGGAAACAAATTTTTAAAATGAAATTAGGTTAAACTGCCATGGTGTGTTCTTGCTGAGCCCATTCTGATCATCTTATTTCTCTTTTATTTTGTTAATCTGTTCTAAAATCTTTCTGGAGACCCCAAATGCTCTAAATCATTATTGGTTAGAGAAATGCATATTAAAACAACTTTGAGGAACCACCTCAGACCTATTAGATTGGCTAATATGACAGAAAAGGAAAATGACGAATGGTGGAGGGAATTCAGAAAATTGGGACACTAATGCATTGATGGTTAAGTTGTGAACTGATTGAATCATTCTGGAGAGCAATTTAGGACGATGCCCAAAGAGCTATAAAACTGTACATACACTTCGCACATACCCAGCAATACCACTACTAGGTCTGTATCACAAAGAGATTTTTTTTAAAAGGAAAAGGACCTATATGTACAAAAATATTTATAGGAACTCTTTTTGTGGTGGCAAAGAATTAGAAATTGAGGAGGTGCCCATCAATTTGGGAATTGCTGAACAAGTTGTGGTATATGATTATGACAGAACACATAATGCAATAAGAAAGGAGAAGCAGGATGGTTTTAGAAAAGCCTGGGATTAGTTGTATAAACTGATGCAAAGTGAAGTGGGCAGAATCAGGAAAATACTGCACCATGATCAACTGTGAATGACTTAGCTATTCTCAGGAATACAATGATCGAAGACAATTCTAAAGGACTTTTGATGAAAAATTCTATCCATCTCCAAAAAAAACCTGACAGAATCTGAATGCAGATTGAAGCATACTTTTTTAAAAAAATTTTCTTTCTTGTTCTTGTCTTTTTGCTCTGTGTTTTCTTTGACAACACAACTAATATGGCAATATATTTTGCATGACTGCTCATATGTAACCTATATCAAATTCATTGCCTTCTCAGGAAGGGGTCAAGAGGGGAGAAGAAAAGAGAGAATTTGAAATTCGATTTTTTTAAAAATTTCTTTATTTATTTTTAGTTTACCACACACGGTTCTACATAGTTTTGAGTTCCAGATTTTCTCCCCTCCCTCCCCCCTCCCTCCCCAAGACGGCATGGAATCTCATATAACTGTCATGTATAACTTTGCATTGAATTAATTTATGCACTAGTCAAGTTGTGGAGAAGAATTTGACCAATGGAATGAATCATGAGAAAGAAGAAACAGAACCAAAAAAAAACCAACCCAAAAACAAAAACAAAAGAGAAGCAAAAAAGGCGAGCATGTAGTGCGCCTCGATCTGTATTCAAACTTCACAGTTCTTTCTCTGGATGAAGACAGCATTCTCCATCTTGAATCCCCTGGAGTTGTCCTTGCCCCTTAGGTTGCCGAGAAGAGCGCAGTATGTCAGGGTTGGTCCTCACGGGATCCATATATCTGTGGCTGTGCACAACGTTCTCCTGGCTCTGCTCCGCTCACTCAGCATTATGTCGTGTAGGTTTTTCCAGGTTGTTACGAAGTCTGCATCATCCCCATTTCTTATGGCACAATAGTATTCCATCACCTTCATATACCACAGCTTGTTCAGCCATTCCCCAATTGATGGGCATCCCTTTGATTTCCAATTCTTGGCTACCACAAAAAGAGCTGCTATAAATATCCTTGTACATATGGGTCCTTTTCCCGCTTGTGTGATTTCTTTGGGATACAACCCTAGAAGTGGTATTGCTGGGTCAAAGGGTATGAACATATCTATAGCCCTTTGGGCATAGTTCCAAACTGCTCTCCAAAATGGCTGGATCAGCTCACAACTCCACCAGCAATGCAACAATGTTCCAATTTCCCCACATCCTGAAATTCGATTTTTAAAAAAATGTTATAAATTGTTTTTACATAAAATTGAAAAAAAAACAAAATATAAAAAAATAAAACTTAGAGTACTCTCTTCTTTAACTCTAAGAATTCTGAGATAACATCATCAGTTTCTCCCAAAGTTAATATCATTTCCATATTACCAGCCAATTTAATCAAGTTCAATAAATATTTACATGACTTTATATATCAGTCATTATAATAACAGTCATTAAGAAATGCCTTGGAGGATACCAAGAACCAGACAGTTTCTGGCCTAAAGGAGGTTATGGACTAGTTGAGAGAATGTGGGTGGGGAGATAAGATAAAAACAAATAACCACAGTATAATGACAAGATGTGTACCACAGCGGAGGTACAAACAACATATTCTATATATTCAGAAGAGGGAAATATCATATCTGGTTGACAGGATCAAGAAAGTCTTCATGTAGGATAGAGTATTTTAGAGAGGACTTGATGGAAGAGTAGAGCTTTAACCGTCAAAGATAAAGTGAGAAGGCATTGTAGGTGTACCGCATATCGGGAGCAAAAGGATAGAGATGAGAAGGTATCAGGCACATTCAGGTGATGATGAACCATCCAACTGGATGGAACTTAGGTACATGCATGGGACTAGTAGGGAATAAGATTGAGCAGTTAGAATGGTGTACAAAGTAAAATAATTCTATTTATTGACATATACAATAGCATCACATTATAATTGCAACTTACTCTATTTAAAAAAGTTGGATGCACAATGTATCTTTTTGCTATAAACATTTGTTTTAGAGGATTTGGCATTGAGTGAAATGAAACTCTATCTTGAACTAGCACTTATCACATGGCATGGTAAAAGGTTTTGTTGCAGTATTCCATCTCTATTTGTGAATTTCTGTAATTCTGGGAAAAATCTGTTTCCCGGTATATCAAAATGTTCATTAGAGTATCATTCCCTGAGTGTAGGCAAGACTTGCAGGTCCACTGTAAATAAAAAAAAAATTCTCCAAACATTTTTTGGGGAGAGATGGATTTTTTTTACCATCAAGTTAAGATGCCCAGATCTTACAGGTTTTCCTACACTTCTTCTGACAACAGTTTGGGGATATTCTTGGATGAATAACTAAATTTCATCAGTCAAAATAATATTTTTCTAGTTTTAGTACTCCAATATTTATATTATGTTCACATTGTCTAAGACTATTTTTTTTCTTTGTAGCAATAGTTAGTATCTGGTTTTTAAAATTAATTTCGTTATTTTTATAACTTCAAGAAAGCTAAGATGAACTATAGAGAAATTAGTAACAACTCTAGCTGCCAGGTCCCTCTGAAGGCCTTCTTGCTTTCTGGTAATTAATTAAGCTGTTTGGCAGCAATATCTTGTCAGTTCTTGGCTTTATTCATTCATTCATTTATTTATTTTTGTGTTAATTTATTTATTTTTGCCATGCTTTCTTCTGTGCTTCATTGTAAATGATCCCATTGCATTGTGGGCTTGAATGTTGCTTCCTTATTCCAATAGTTTCTGCAATATCTCTAACAGACATTTACCTATGCTCTCTAAGAGCTGCCACTTTTGCATGTTTCTTTGAGTAATATACATTCTTAAGATTCACAGAATTAAAGACATAGCAAAAGAGAGCAAAGAAACAAACAAGTATGGAATGAAATTGAGTATTCAACTGACAGAGCACTAAATTAAATAGAGGAAACGAGCTCAAATCAGTTTCAGCTTGTCAAGATCAGATGTTCCTAGTTAGTCTAGCTTCAATGGAAGTCTATGCATACACAAACAAAGAAAATTGACACAAAACTAGTGGATATCAAAATTATCGCTTATCCAAAGTAATTCCTAGAATCTGGGACCATATTGGATCAGATCTTAAGTACCAGGCCAAGGAATTTCCAAAAGGGAGCCAAGGATGCTGATTCTTTAATATCTCTTCCATTCTTAATGATTATTTTTGGATTTTGGTTTGTATTAGGCCACTGAGGTCCCTTCCAACTCTTAAATTCTGTGAAAACACATAGGATTAGAGTCAGTGGAGCTGAATTAAAAACTTTCTTCTCAATGGTTACATTTGAGGTAGAGGGAGTTTTACTAGATAACCTCTAAAATATAGTCCATCTCTTTGTTGTTGTTCAGTTGTTTCAGTCATGTCTGACTCTTCATGACCCCATTTGGGGTTTTCTCGGCAAAGATATTGGAGTGGTCTGCCATTTCCTTTTCCAGATCATTTTACAGATGAGGAAGCTCAGGTGAATAAGGTTAAATGACTTGCCCAGGGTCACACAGCTAATAAGTGTCTGAGGCCAAATCTGAACTCAGGTCTTGATGCCTCCAGGCCCAGGGCTCTACCCACTGTACCACCTAGCTACGGTTGTCCATCTCTAAATCTTATAATTTTCTGATTTGCTAGATTAAATGTTACTGTTAATTTTTTAAAGAGAAATTTCAGTGGTGATGGGAGTAAAAGCTAGATTGCAAGAGTTTATGGATTGAACATACAGAGAGGAAATGGGAATGTAAAATGTAAACAGTTTTCTCAGAAGTTTGGTAAAGGGAAAAAAAAAGAGATGGACAAATAGCTTGGAAAGTAGAAGGAGCGAGAGGACTTTCTATTCTTTTAGGAGCCCCTAAATATGTTGATAGAGCCAAAAGGATGAGTAGTGAGAAGTGGATTGAAGATGCAAGGGAAAGAGGGAATAATTGGAAGAGAAAGGGCATTGGTAAGGTGTGTAGAGTTAGGATAAAGAGCATTGGTCATAAGATTGTGGATCTGGAACGGGAAGAAATGTTACAGGTCAATCTAATACAACCTCTTCATTTTACAGATGAGCAAATTGAAGCAGCAGTAGAGAGGTTGAATGAGTTGCTCAAAATTAAACAGGCAGTGACAGAGCTAGGATTAAAACCTCGGTCCTCTGACTCCAAATCATGATTTCCTTCCACACAGACACTAGCGGTTAGTCTTGGCAGGGAGGAGAGCATTTCTTCTTTAAGGAAATTGTTGAAGGAAGGTAGGGAGTATTAAGATAATGGAGATCTTTTCAAGTAGAGCAGAAAAATTGTTGGTGCTTTCATCTTCTCAATGATAGATAAACTCAATCTTTTCAAGAAAGTACAAAGTAAAATGAATTTTTCGTGAATGAAAGATTTAGAAGGGGGTTCTTTTGTAGTGGTCAAAATTAAGAACGGATAAAGATATGCATAAGAAACAAATCAGTTCTCCTATAAACATCTCGCTTTACCAGAAGGTAAGTATATGGTGAGAATGTCGGGTCACCTACTAGTTTAAGCAAGTTCATTCCAGCTAACAGTTGGGCAAGTATTACAAACTAGTCATGGAGGAGTGTGGATGACTATAACCTGCCAAAATTCAAATGAAATTGGACTCTCATTGGAGTGTAGGAAATAATTAGATTAATTCCAAATGTAAGGAATTAATTTGTAGCTTTTTATTTATGCACATGTTGTGACCTTGGCAAATATAAATTGAAGAGGAAGACAATATTAAAACAAAGAAACAAATAAAAACCAAACCTCTTTACTTCCTGGTTTCTGCTGGAATCAAAAGATCAGCTATGGAAATAAGGGTAAAACTGATCTCATGATAGGCACAAACTGGTTAGAGCCAGCAGACAGCAGGAGTCAGAAAGTTTATCCTCGTGAAACTCACCACCCAATTTTCCAAGCCAAGAGTTTCAGATTACCTAATAGAGTCTTGGATGTTTAGCCACATCTTAGAATATTCTGAGAACTTTTAATTTTCAGATTAATTCTCCTGCTGTGAACAGTGGGGCAAAGAGGAAAGAACACTGCCCTAGGATAGACTACACCTAGGTTCTAACACTCATTTCACCACTTAATAACTTGGTGAACTTGGGCAGGTTACTTACTTTGAGCTTCAACTTACTACTTTTTTTAAAGGATACTATAGGCAGATTATTTTATTTTATATTTCTTATTTTATTTTATAATTTATATTTAATTTCTTATTTATATTATTTTATTTTATATTTATTTTTGTGGTTTATTTTATATTTCTTAATGTTCCTTCTAGCTCCAGGATCAATCATTCTAGTGTTGCTAATGGGTTAAAAAGCATCAAAAAAAGAAAGAAGAGGAAAAAAACCCAAAAAACCTATTGACATTTATTTTCCTAAGGAGAAAGGAAAAAATTCGACGCTAATCTATTTTCGTTAGTGTTTGTTCATTAAAGAGTGTCCCATTTAGTGTCTCTCACATTCCAGTGGAATGTAAGCTCCTTGAGGGCAGGAGCTATTTTCATTTTTGTCTTTGCATCTCCAGCACCTAGCAAGCACTAAAGAATTGAATTGAAAACTTCAGGATAATTCAACTCAACTTGATAGAGAGGCAGTGGGGGGTAGAGACATAGAAGGATAGATAAATACCTCTATAAAGAGGTAGATAGATGATAGATAGTCAGCTAATAAGTAGATACAAGATAGCTATACAAATAGATGGGAAAAGAATTTATTAAATGCTTACTATGTGAGACTGTGCGGGGACCCAAATTAAAGATGAGGTCACCTGGTGGGGGGAGGAGGAAATAGCAAACAAAGGGCAGTTTTGGAGCTGATACATTCAGGCTGTATGACCCTGGTTAGCTGATTTGACCTTTCAGTGTTCCAGGCAATTCTCTAAGACTGTAGAATGCAGGCCTGTCAACAGTCATCATTTTCAGAGACCTTCCTCACCAGGAAGTTATCTATGCCAATGAAACCACTGGTTGACACTTAAATAAAAGCACTTCAATATGTAAAAGAACTATGTTTTTTTTCAGTGTGGATACTCTATCCATGAATTATAACTGCCCTTTGACATAGTACGTGGTCTTGATGGGGTGCTTGGGTACCTGTCCTTGGACCCCAATTCCAAGATCCCATTGCTCCCTAGCCTCAAAACACTATCCCTGGCAGTCTCTAGACACTAAGCCTAGCAATTACTCCTGAGTGGGCCCCAGCCAAACACTTATCTCTCTTCCTGACACAGTAACCAGCTATACCTATGGAATATATTAGTTTAAACTGGCTGTGTACTAGCTGAACTGGCTGTGTACTGACTGGCTCATAAAGATATTTACTACTCATTAGACTATCTTATACATCCTGGATTCCTCATTATGTGCATCCTAGACATACATATACATATACATATGTGTGTGTGTGTGTGTATGTATATATGTATGTATATATGTTCCCTACATTTATCTTGTCAAACAAGACATTGATGGATGGCAGACTGGCCATTCCTCAGTCAGCCCTGACTGCTATTTGACTTAGTGATGTTTCAGGTCTAAAACCACACCTCCCCGTAGCCCCTCTTTGGGCTATTTCCCAGTGAACTTTGGGTAAAATGCCTGTGCAGTAGATACAAAAAGTGCATGTCTTTTAAGAACTGAGCACTCCTTAACCACTCCCTAATCACACCCTGAATCAGCTAGTTAGCATATTTGGCACATGTTTTACTATAGTTTATCCTATATAAACTTTAACTGTGCCCCTCTAAGTTTGCAGATTCCCTAAGAACTCTTGCTTGCTGAAAAGTGTAACAATAAATCTTTGCCACCTTGACTTAAAGTACACTTGAGTCCATAAATTCAGTCCAGACCACCCCGTTTGGGAACTCTGATTTTTGGCATTCCTGTATCTCTCCAACCCCATCAAGCTTTGAGGGTTACTACAGGCAAAAAAAAATAATAATCGTCAGCCAGATTCATGATGAATCTCTTCAGATTTGATAAGGCATGTACTCAGATTACAGAAAAAAAGTCTAACATCCAGTTCTGTTGAAGGTTTCCAGCCTGGGAAGACCTTCCAGAGATTGAATTTCCCTCACATAACCTTTGAGGAGTAAGAGTCACCTCCAAACTTCTGTATCACAAGGAGACCTAAGAGGAGGACTTTAGTAAAAGAGTCTCTTAACTTATATTGATACTTATTTAATAAAGAAGTTATTGATTACTTAGATACTTTTAGGGGCTTGCCTAGTGCCAGAAAAGAAAAAAAAATTAATATTATATATATATATATATACACACACATATGCATATATATATAATATATACACACATATGTATATATATGCATTATATATATATATATTATATTGTTTTGAGAAGATGTTGTTGAGTTAGAATTTAATAGGCTTGGAAAGTGATTAGATGGAAAGATGAGGGTAGTGGAAGATGACTGTGATGTTTTGAGCCTTGGTATCTGGGAAGAAGGTGGTACCATTAATTGAAACAGGGAAGTTGGTGGAGGGAGGATGTTATATTGGTTTCAAGGTACCTGTGTGGTGTATGGGGATACAAAGGGGATAGCTCAACACGTGGGAATGGTGTTTGGGAATGGAAGGTGAAGGTGAATTAGGACTGTGGAATCTTCTTGAAGATGAAAAGTGAACATATGGGAGCCAATGAGATTGTCAAGGGTCAGAATGTAAGAGGAGAAGGGAAGAGGGCTTTGGAGGACATTCAAATATGTAGGCAGGAGGAGGAAGATAAGGAGCAAAGGAGACTGAAAAGAAGTCATCAGACAGCTCGAACTAGGAGAGAACACAGTCATACATGGAAGGAGAAAGTATCAAGGAAGAAAGGATTCTTCAGAAAGAGAAAAGGGAATGAGAACCAGGAACAAGGCCATTGGATTTAGCAATTAAAGTATCATTAGTATTTAAATAAGCTCAAAGAGAGGTTATTTATAGATAAGGAGAGATCTTGTGTTTTTAGGTAGCAGGGGAAAAAGCAGTAAATAGAGATTGAATTCTCTCTCTCTCTCTCTCTCTCTCTCCCTCTCTCTCTGTGGGGGGGGAGGGGCAGGGTGGAGATAGATGCAGCCAGCTTCAGAAGGAGATGGGACACAGTGGGATAAAAGTGAGGATAAAAGTATCGGGGTCAGCCTTATCTAATAACAAGGAAGCATGTAAGTTCTTTTGGAAACATGTATTTTTCCTGGTACTGCATTCAAATAAGTATCAGTCCTGTGACTTTTTAGGTATAGGACATTGGGTGACATCATCACCGATTTCTTCAACTGTGACTTTGTTCAAAAGGGCTCTTCATATGTTAGCCCTCTACCAAAGCTGAAGGCCTCCCAAGAAATCTTACTCTATATGATGATTCAGTTATGGTTCTAGCCTGGCAGCTCCACAATCTAGACATTTAATAAGCACATTAACATTTAAAAGAAGGGGGAAATACTCAAGACAGAGATGTCAGGGATGTGCAATGTGGCCAGACCAGTTAATTTTTTTGTTTTTGTTTCAATTTCATTGGTCCCCCTTTTTTCAACACCATAGGTCATTATCATTCAACACCACAGAATGTTATCATCCAACACCCCATTATCTTTCGTCTTTCCCATTTTCTTTCTTCACCCACAACTCAGTGATAAAATTCCCTTGCCACAGCCAGTTAAGCAAGTTAACCAGTTAAGTAAGATAGACAGTGACCATGTCAGGTAATATATGTGACACTCAGTACCTGTGGTCTCTCACATCTAAGATCAGCTGCCTTTGAGGAATGTTTTCATTCATATTTATTGTAGTCTTGATGTAAATTGTTCTGGTTTTGAATCAGTTCATTTTAGGGTATTTGTATGCATGTATGTGTGTGGAAGGTGGTGGAGAGTATAGGATGAGATGGCAGTAGTAAAGCTGCTATGAATCATTCCCTATACAGACTTTTCTTAAAGTCCATTTGAAGCTTTCCCCAGCTGCATAGTAATGTTCCATATTTTAGATTTAAAAATCAATGTGTGATTTCTGGTGCTCAGATGGTAGAATGAGGGAGGAACCCTCTAAAGTCTTTTCAAATTCCCCTCCAAACATCTAGAAACTGCCTCAGAACTGATCTTGGCACAAGGAAGCAGCTCACCAGTCAGGTAAGAAAGGTCTGTTTCACTGGGGTGAGAGGGGGGCAGTCCAAGAGCAGCAGCAACAGCAGCCAGCCTCACAGCAGAAGGTAGCAAGGTGCCAAGCCAATACTCTGTTACCATCGCAATCCAGCAGAAAGGCCCCACCCCTGTGGCAGGCCAGTAGCTAAATCTCACACCAAGGGAAGCCAACAGAGAGGCCCTACTTCCCCAGTACAAGCCAGAAGGGAAGCATACCCTCCAGGGAAAGTAAATAGCTAAACCCTGAAGCCCATTAAAGCCAAAAGGAAGACCCTGAGCCCCAGCACAAAAAAACTTGGGACAGTGAAGGACCAGAGCCCAACACTCACATAAAAACTCTAGGTCACAAAAAAGGCAGAAAAATGAGTAAAAAACAAACAAAAAAAGAACTTGACAATAGACAGTTACTATATTGACAGGGAAGATTAAGACATAAACTTGGAAAAGGATAATAGTATCAAAATGGCTATATATGAAACCTCAAAGAAAAATGTAATTAGGTATCAGGCCCAAAAAGAATTCCTGGAAGAGCTTAAAAAGGATTTTAAAAAGCAAATTAGAAAAGTAGAAAAAAATGGGAAAAGCAGTGAGAGTAATGCAAGAGAATCATGAAAAAAGAGTCAATATCATGGGAAAAGATACACAAAAATTTGAGGAACATAACTGCATAAAATATAAAATTGGCCAAATGGAAAAGAAAGAACAAAAGATCACTGAAGAAAATAGTTCCTTAAAAATTAGAGTTGAGCAAGTGGAAGTTAACGACTCTATGAGACATCAATATGCACTAAAACAAAATCAAAAAAGTAAAAAAAATAGAAGAAAATGTGAAATTTCTCATTCAACTAACAACTGACCTCAAACATAGATCCAGGAAAGACAATACAAGAATTACTGGACTACCTGAAAGCCATGAAAAAAAAAGTTGTCTGTTCAATATCTTTTAAGAAATTATCAAAGAAAAATTGCCCTGATATATTAGAACCAGAAGGTAAAATAGAAATTGAAAGAATCCCTCTATCACCAACGAGATCCCAAAATGAAAACTCTCAAGAATGTCATGGCCAAATTCCAAAGCTCACAGATCAAGGAGAAAGTACTGCAAAAGGTTTTTTTCCAACAAGGAAAAAAAATCAAATATCATGGAGCTACTCAGGATTACATAGAATTTGGCAGCTTCCACATTAAAGAACTGGAGCTTAGAATATGATATACTGCAAGGCAAAAGAGTGAGGATTACAACCAAGAATCACCTATCCAGCAAAACTGAGTATAATCTTTCAGGGTAAAAAGGGATATTTAATGAAACAGAGGATTTTCATCCTAATTAAAAGACCAGAGCTGAATAAAAAAAAAAAATTGACCTGGAAATACAAGACTCAAGGGAAACATAAAAAGGCAAAAAAGAAATGAGAAAGAGAAAACACAAAAAATTCAATAAGGTTAAACTGTTTATATTTCTATATGGCAATATATTTGTAAGTCTTAAGAACTTTTATTACTATAAGAGCAATTAGAAGGAGTATATATAGACAGAAGGTGTAGATCTAAGGTAATTTTTGTGGGATGATAATCCCACAAAAAATAATGGGGTGAGAAAGAAAATTGCACTGGAAGAAAAAGAAGGAGGAAATTGAATGGGGTAAATTATTCCACATGAAATAAGCATGAAAGAGCTATTATAATGAAAGGGAAGCTGGGGGTGGTGGTGTTGGCAGGCAAGTCTTAAACCTTACTTTCATCAAAATTGGTTCAAAAAGGGAATAACATACACACTCATTTGGCTATAGAAATCTATCTCCCTCTATAAGGAAGTAAAAATGGACAAGGATAATAGAAAAAGGAGACGGATAAAAGGGAGGGTAAATTGGGGAAGGTGGTGATTGAAAGTAAAACACTTGTGAGGAGGGAAAAGGCAAAGGATAAGGGGGAGGATAAACAAGGAAGAAATAACATGGAGGGAAATACAAAGTTATCATAAGTAATGTGAATGGGATGAACTCACTTATTAAACAGAAGTTGATAGCAGGATGGATTAAAAAACAGAATCCTACAATTTGTTGTTTACAAGACACACATTTGAAGCAGAGAGATACATAATGGGCAAAGATAAGGAGCTGGAGCAGAATTTATTATGCTTCAGCTGAAGCAAAGAAAACAGGGATAGCAATTCTGATCTCAGACAAAGCAAAAGCAAAAATAGATCCAATTAAAAGAGATAAGGAAGGAAACTATATCTTGATGAAAGGTACCATAGGAAATAGATAAATCAACATTAATGGGGTAATCTCAATATTCCCCTCTCAGAACTGGATAAATCTAACCAAAAAATAAACAAGAAAGAAGTTAAGGAGGTGAATAAAATTCTTGAAAAGTTAGATATGATGGAAAGAAATAGATAGATAGATTGAAAAGATAGATATGATAAATCTCTGGAGAAAATTAAATGGGAATAGAAAGAAATATAACTTTTTCTCAGTGGTACATGGCACCTACACAAAAATTAATCATGTATTAGGACATTAAAACCTCACAACCAAAAGCAGAAAAGCAGACATAGTAAATGAATCTTTTTCGGATCATAATGCAATAAAAATCACATACACTAATGGTCAATGGAAAGAGAGATTAAAAATTAACTCAGCCAGCAGGAACCAGTACATGTCCAGTGAATGCAGAAGCAGTGGGACAGGAATTCTGCTGACTGTGAAAACTTACAGGAGGGCAGAAATCTTGGTTTTAGTTGCAAGACAGAGGGGAGCACAGAAGGAGGACCTGAGGCCAGAGGCACCATCCTTGGTACCCTAGGACTAAAGGTGATTACAATAAGTTTCTATAAATTTAAAAAAAAAACACGAGCAGGCAAAGGAGAAAGAATTCAACCACAGAAAGTTACTATAGGAATAGAGAAGACTGGAGTTCATCTTCAGAGGAGGATACTGAAGCAAGGGTGACTCCAAAAGGGTCACCTATATACCTATCCAAAAATAATTCATAGAAGAAATTTTAAAAGATTTCAAAAATCAAATGAGAGGGATTGAGGAAAATTTTTTAAAAAAGAACAATCCAAAAAAGACAAGAAGATTATGAAAAGAAAGTTAACCAACTAGAAAAGGAGATCCAGAATCTTAAGGAATAAAAGCAACTCCTTGAAAATTAGAATTGGGCAAGGGGAAGCCAGTGAAGTCATAAGAGACCAATAAATAATAAAAAAAATATAATGAAAGAAAAAATAGAAAAGAATGGGAAACATGTCATAAGAAAAACAACTGATCTGGAAAACAAATCAAGAAGAGAAAGCATAAGAATAATCAGACTACATGAAAGGTATGATTAAAAATAATCTTGATACAATAAAACAAGAAATAACTAAAGAAAAGCGCCCTGAAGCATTAGAACAAAAGGGAAAAGTAAAAACAGAAAAATTCCACTGATCACCACCTGAAAGAGATCCTACAAGGAAAGTGTACAGGAATATCATAGTCAAATTCTGAAACCCACAGCTCAAAGAAAGAATATTACGAGCAACAAGAAAAAAATTCAAATATAGCAGAGCCACAATTAGAATCACCTAAGAGCTAATAGTGCCCACACTAAAAGACCCCAGGTATTGGAACGGTATGTATCAAAGAGCCAAAGAAACTGGGGTTGTGGCCAAAAATATTATATTCATCAATGTTAAGCATAATCCTGAATGAAAAAAGGATAGCCAATGAATTGCCAGACTTTCAGGATTTTATTGCAAAAAGACCTGAAATCAATAGAAAATTTGACATACCAGATTGAAGAGAAACATAAGGTACAAATCAAAGACTAATTACAAGGGATTAAACAAGGACAAACTGTTTACTTTTTATACGAAGAAATGTAAAATTTTTGTCTAAGATTGTAATTAGTAATTGGGTAGTTCAAAAGAAAGATTGGGGTAGAGCTGAGAATGATGTGATTCTAAAAAGTAATACCATCTAGGGAAAGGTAAAAAGAGTGATTACATTATACAAAGAAGTGTGAGAGGAAGAACTGACACAGAGGAATTAGATGGTGGAGGAGAGCTGATAGTTCTGTAATCCTACTCTCATCAAGAATGGGTTAAAGAGGTAACAATAGGGGGACTTCTGGGAGTCAAGATGGCGGAGTAAGCAGTATGTCACTCTCACTCCCCCTTATTGACCTCTAAAAACCCAGAAAACATCATCACAGGAAAGATCCTGAAACAGCAGAGATAGCAGAAAGATGGAGTGTAGCAATCTTTTAGCCCAGGGGTCTTGGGGGATTAAGGGAAAAGATCCTTCTTGCTCTGTTGGAAGGGGAGCAGTACAGGATGGGAGGCATTCCAGCAAGCCAGTGGCAAGCCCCACCTCAGCACTTGAGCCCTGGGATGGTGGAGCAGGTAAATGCCAACATGACGACCCCCACATATCTTGGCATAGCCAGGGTAACCAGCAGACTCCAGGTCAGAGAACCATCATGTGCACTGGCAAGCAGGTATCCCCTAGCAACTGAACCTCCTCACATGTCAGCACGATTCAGGTGAGCAGGCATTCTCCAGGGGCCACTATGGGCAGTATGAAATGCAAAATAGATAATTTTGATCACATTAAATTAAAATGGTTTTGCATAAACAAAGCCAATGCAACTATGAGAAGCAAAAAGCTGGGAAACAATTTTTTATAACCAGTGTCTCTAATAAAGGCCTCATTTCAGAAATATAGAGAGAGCTGAGTCAAATTTATAAGAATACATATCATTCCCCAACTGACAAATGGTGAAAGGATATGAACAGGCAGTTTTCAGATGAAGAAACCAAAGCTATCTATAGGCATATAAAGAAGTGCTCTAAATCACTATTGATTAGAGAAACGTAAATTAAAACAACTGAGGTACTACCTCACACCTATCAGATTGGCTAATATGACAAAAAAAGAAAAATGTTGGATGTTGGAGGATGTGGGAAAACTGGGACAGGAATGCACTGTTGGTGGAGGTGTGAACTGATCCAACCATTCTGGAGAGCAATTTGGAACTATGCCCTAAAACTGTGCATACCCTTTCATCCAGCAATACCATTGCTAGGTCTATATCCCAAAGATATCCAAAAAAGGGAAAGGGACCTATTTGTACTAAAATGTTTATAATAGCCTATTTTTGTGTTGCCTAAGAATTGGAAATTGAAGGGATGCCCATTATTTGGGGAATGGCTAAACAAGCTGTGGTATATGATTGTAGTCGAATATTATTGTGCTATAAGAAGTGACAAGCATGATGATTCTAGAAAAACCTGGAAAGACTTATGTGAACTGATGCATAGTGAACAGAATCAGGAGAACATTGTATACAGTAACCCAAACTGTGAGTTACTAAGCTATTCTCATTAATATAATGATCCAAATCTCAAATCCCAAAGGACTAATGATGAAACATACTATCTGCCTCCAGAGAAAGAACTGGTATTATTTGAATACAGACTGAAGTATGCTACTTTTTACTTTCTTTTATTTTTTCTTTTATTTCTTTTTTATTTAATTTCTAAATTTCATTTATTTTTATATCATCTTATTTTATATCATTATATTTTTATTTCATTTATTTCTTTTATTCAAGTCTTCTTCTACAAAATTATACATAATTGCACATTTATAACCTACATCTGATTGCTTATTGTTGCAGAGAGGAGGGAGAGGAGGGAGAGATAGAATTTGGAAGTCAAAACTTTGAATAAAAATATTTTAAAAAATCAACATGTCCTGTATCATCTAGATAGCAAAATCCTCAAGGGTAGCAATCATACCTTTTCTGTGCTCTGTCACTTACATCTCACATCTACTAGATGCAGATAAGTGTAACCTGTAGTAAAGAGGAAGAGGAAAGTGATGTTTTGGGTTTTGTTTATTTTATTTTTTTTGTAGGGGAGGGTTGTTGCTAAGAACATAAGCATTACTTTCCTGAGTCAGCACAATAATCTACCCACCACCAAATTCTATAGCTGATTGTAGAAAGAGGCCAATTTTATTTTAGGATATTATTTGTCTTTTATGACATCCGTCAACAAGATTTTATAAAGTACTTGTGATGTGCCAGGAACTATGCTAAGCTCTGGGGATAAAAAGAGAGAGAGGGAGGGAGAGAGAGAGAGAGAGAGAGAGAGAGAGAGAGAGAGAGAGAGAGAGAGAGAGAGAGAGAGAGAGAGAGAGAGGGAGAGAGAAAGAGAGAGAGAGAGAGAGAGAGAGAGAGAGAGAGAGAGAGAGAGAGAGAGGATGAAAACAATGAACAGGGTTATAGCCCACAAAGTATGGAAGAATGGTGAAGTGGACAGAGCAGTTAGTAAATTCTGGATTTATATACATTAGAATGTAAGCTCCTTGAGGACAGGGAATTACATATATACATATATGTAACACATACACATACATATATATGTGTGTGTATATACATACACACACACATACACATACACAGATTTGTGTTTCTTTGTATCATTGTTTAGCACAGTGTCTAGCCCATAGTAAGTACTTAATATTTGTTGACTGACTCCCTGACTGCCTCTGGAATATATTTGCTGTGTCACTATGGGGAAGTCATTTACTATCTCACTGCCTCAAGAAATTCTCTAACACTATAACCACTGCTTCCATTTTTTTAGGCTTTTCAAATATTAAGGGGTTTTCTTTTCTTTTTAATATTCTAGGTTCTTGCTGATTCTATGTAGACACTCTTTGATTTTATAGACTTCTTTCTCATGTGTTTTTTTCCCAGACTGAGGGCTTTGTTCATTTGTTCATTCATCTCTGCCTGTCTCTGTCTGTATCTCTGTCTTTGTCTCTGTCCATCTGTCTGTCTCTCTGTATCTCTGTCTATCTCTGTGTCTCTGTATTTCTCTCTCTCTGTGTCTCTGTCTCTGTCTGTCTCTCTCTCTTGTTCAATCCCTAACCAGGAGACATACTTCAAAGTAGTGGAGGAATCTAGAGTGCTCCAGGCTGCTTCATGAACCACTGTACTATCATTCCCAACATATTTATTTGAGGAAGAGGGAGTGAACATTGGCAGTTGAAGCTGATGTGTCTGCAGGCTGGCCAGAGCCATGTTGCATTGATGGCTTGCATAGACTGCCTGTTGTCTTTGGGTGTGTTTGACTGGGAGCAGAGAAAGGAACTGGCCCAAGTCAAATTCTGGCACATGGAGAAGGGTGTATCTGCAGCTAATCTGGGTAATCTCAGGCCTTCCCTTGCTTTTATTGTCATATATGTTTTATTGCTGTGCTATCCCACTTGGGAAAAAAAGTGAGAAAGGAGTGATTGTCATGTGTCTATGACTCCCTTCCCCCGCCCACCAGGGGCCTCAGTTCTAGTTACTATGTTTGATATGTGGTAGAGAATAGAGGGCATGGATTTTGGAGTCAGGAAGGCCTTGGTTCAAAACACCTCAGATATTGCTTTGTTGTGTGGCCCTGGGCAAGTAACTTAATCTCTCTATGCCTCAGTTTCCTAATCTGTGAAATAAGGGGGATGCACTTTAATGCACTCAAAGGTCCCTTCCAGTTCTATATCTATGATTCTATAATCAAGGGTCAGGAATTTTGGCGCATGGAGAAGTGAGCAACTGTAGCTGTTCTGGGTGACCCTGGAGAGTACAGGGGCAGAACAAATCTGTGATGAAACTATAATTCATATCAGACATGGGTTGCAGCCTTTCAAGGCTTTCCACGATGTTCATTCTAGCCATAAATCCTTCGTACGCAGGTCAGGTGTTTTTCAGACTCCAGTGTGCAGTGTGATTTTCCTTGACCCCTACAACTTCATCAGGGTGATTCTAATGATCTGCCCTCTGGCCTAGCACTATAATGAGATGAACTGGTAGATTTTAGAGTCCCTCTGAAGCCCTATGTAAAGATAGGAAAGCTCTTGGTAATATACCAGTGAGTTACCACCTGTGAGGTCGCACATTTTACAACAATTTCACTATAAACTCCTAAAGGAGGTTAACCATCTGGTTGTACATTATCTGGTGCTCATAATTTATATAAAATGAATCAGGTTCATTTCCCTCTATTTGAGCTAGCATCTTTGGCCTTTGTGCTTCAGAAGACAGATCCAGCAGTGGTAAATCTCCCAAAAATCTTATGTAAAAATAGAGCCAAAGATCCAATGTAGTCCAGTGAAATGGATGTTGAATTCTGAGTTAGATGACCTTGATTCAAATCCCAGCACTGGTGCTAGCTTTAGACCTATGGGCAATTCCGAGCTATATTTCTTCATTGTTAAACTTGGGACATAATCATTACAATTTCTTCCCTCACAGAGTTGCTGTGAAAAAAGGACTTTGCAATTTTATTGAATAAATATCTGTTTAAAAACATCTGTTTTTCTCAATACCCTGTGCCTTAAAGCACTATAGAAATGTGAATAATTACTATTGTTTTTGCTCCCATTCTTATATCACCAAATGCACATTATTCTTTCCTTCCTTCCTTCCTTCCTTCCTTCCTTCCTTCCTTCCTTCCTTCCTTCCTTTCGTCTTTCCTTCCTTTATTCATTCATTTATTTATTCGCCACTATTTGCCAAGGTCCTGCTGATTCCATCCCAGCATTTCCTTTCATCGAGGTATTTTAAGAATTTCCTTTTTGGCTGTGGAATCCTTCACAAGGTGCTCCTTGAATTCCTTTTTGGTCAGCCTAATTACTGGCTTGCATTTGAGCTACCATACTTTGGGGGCTTCCCTGTTCACTTCACTTAGACAACTATTCCACTTTAAGAAGATTCTTTTCTTCTGATTTTTAAGAAGATTCTTTTCATCTATGACTTTGCCATTTAGCAATTTGGTGTTTATTTTCAAGGGCCCAGTCTTTTTGGTCTGTGGAGAACATTTTTTCCCTTAACTTCCAATAAGGTATTTTAAATAGTTTAGAATTCCTGTGGATTATTTACTTTTCAAACTATTTCTTTTCATTTCCCCCTAATTAAAGCCTATGTTTTTTTCATAATCCCCCTTTCTAAAACTGTTACTTTGTGATGAATTATTTGTGGTTCCTTCTTCTGGAAGAATGTTGAATTTAATCAAATATGATGTTCATTCCTTGAATGAGGAACATCTAACTTACCACCAAGTCAATGAAGCTGCCCCTGTTGCTCTCCTGCCACTTACTAATTCCTACTTTTCCTTGCCCACAAAAGCCCTTCTTCAAGCACTTGAGAGCTTGGCTACTCAACTGCTCAAGTCCACTATTTCTTAGCCATTGAAAGTTTGAAGGATTGGGACCTCTGAGAGGCTAGGAAGGAGTTACTAGAAAGGGTCCACAAATGGGTCAATAAGTAATAGGCCGAATACATGATATTCCTAACACATATATGCATTGCTATTGTTTTTAAGATGGAGAGATTGCATGATTAATAAAATGTAAATTTTTATTTCAAAATATTTTTGAATTGATAATTTTTCTCATGGTTTTTTTCCTCAATCAACAGTTATTAGTAGCATAACTACTGTCATGTCAGGGCTTGGGAGATTCATTTGATGTATAAAAAAGACATATACTTGGAAAGGTTGGGAACCATTACTGTGGAGGAGGGGAGAGTAGTATGATACTAATGAGGTGTGCCATTTGCTCTCTAGAGAGCTCATGGGACATAGAATCTCTACTAACAGCCATGAATCAAGCATAGGAGCTTCCTCAGTGCTATTCAGACACTGATCCTCCTGATTGGCTAAGTGGGCTAACTGTGATTGGCAGGAACTCAAGAGAGTTATCCATGATTAGTAGAGGCTTGAGTTGGATATCCATGATTAGCAAAGACTTGAGTGAGTCATCTGTGCTCAGCATAGATTCAGGTTTATTCCTTGGCTGCTTCCTTACCATTCTTTTCCCCAACCTTCCCCATTCTTCTTCTTGCTGCGATCACACAGTGTAAGAATCAGCTACCTGACTAAAGTAAGTGCCTTTGGTCTGTGTAATCACATAGGCTCCTCTCTCTGACTAACCTGAATGTGACACTAGCTTGGCTATCATACTACTGCTCATAACGTTTGTTCTATATGAAAATGTCAGCTGAATTCCCAATAGCTGACCTACAAAAGAACTTTCATTCACTTAGGCACAGATCCTAAACCAGTTCTTTTTCACCATTCAGCACCAGGTCCAATATACTTCCTTTCCTAGTGTCATAAATGAGTTGCCTATTCCAGGAAGAAGTCATTGGTTTTGTGCAAAAACCTTTTTTTTCTACATGTTGTTTCAATATCATCTCCAATATTTATATAGGTGTTTTGGATGTCTCATTTTTCACATTTCTATTAAGTCTAATTTGAACTTTGCCCAGTGACACTGAATATTTCAAATTATCCCAAGTTTTAGTATAACTATTTTCTCCTCTCCTCTTCTCTTTTCTTCTCTTCATTTTTTCTCATTTCATTCCATTCTCTTCCATTCCATTCTCTTCCATTCCATTCCATTTCCTTCCTTCCTTCCTTCCTTCCTTCCTTCCTTCCTTCCTTCCTTCCTTCCTTCCTTCCTTTCTTCCTCCCTCCCTCCCTTCCTTCCTTCCTCCCTTCCTTCTTTCCTTCCTTCCTTCCTTCCTTCTTTCCTTTCTTCCTTCCTCCCTTAATTCCTTCCTCCTTCTTTCCTTCCTTCCTCACTTCCTTCCTTCCTTCCTTCTTTCCTTCCTTCCTTTTCATTTTTTTTATTTTCTCCTATATTGGCATGAGATTTCCAAATACACATTTCTCTGTTAACTCTTTGTCTCATCTGAGTAAGATTTTTATCGTATCACTATTGATCTTCATTGGCAAATACACACTAGGAATATAAAGAAGTATAAACCAAAATCTTTGCCTTTAAAGTGTTTTTGTTTGATTTGGGGAGAAAAGACACGTGTAAAAATTCTTGTTAGATAGCTAAACTAAGGGACCAAAAGTTGTTCCTTAAGTATATAATTATTTCTATCCTTTCTTTAGGGTAATACTGAATTCCATTGGTAAGTTTCATACCACCAAGGTTCTAACTAAGGTGCTCATTACATCAAGATTTCCACTTTCTGCCAAATATTCCAATTTCTCATTTTATTATTTAGATTTCTGGCATTTATTTGGGAGCATTTATATATTTGGGCTTTTTTCCTGCTCCAGTCACAGGGTTCTTCTAGGGGAGTTCACAGTGTCATCCTAATTTTTCTTAACCATGTCATCAGACTTTTCCCTACTCCCTCTAGTGAGACAACACAATACAGTAGAAAGAGCATGATTTTGAATAAGGGACACCTGAATGCAAACCCTCATTCTGAGACTTCCTAGATATGTGACTCTGTAGAAGTCATATAAACTCCTTTAACCTCATTTTTCTTATCTGAAAAATGGGGTTGACATATACTACCTGTCTCAATAGAATTATTGTGAAGAAAGCACTGTGTAAACTTTTTAACATTGTAGGGATGTGAACTTTAATTAATTAGCAACCCAAGCCTTTCTACCAGCCTTTACATTAAAAAAAAAGTTTTCCTTCTTGATTTTGGCATAGTAGGAACTTGGTTTCATTAGTTTGATTATAGTAAATCTCGCTGTGCTTCAAGGTTTTTTTTTACCTCTAAAATGGTGGCAATATAGTACCTACTTCTTAAATTTGTTGTGGGAATCAAATGAAATAACAAACATAAAACATTTTGCAAAACTTAAGCACTATATAAATGCTAGCTACCTGAATGTTTGAAATTTATATAACCTGGGTATCATATTGGGTCACATGAATCTCATTTTTTCCTCTGTAAGTTCTATTTATCTCAACATAATATATTCCTTTCTCTCCTCCTCACTTGGTAAGTGACCTTTGAACCAAATATTTTGAGTCAAATAATTTTCTTTGGTTAGGCTACATATTGATTTTTTTGAAATAAATTTAACTGGTCCTCTACATCTGATAACATCATTAAAATCATCTAAACATTTTTTCATTTAAATTTCATTTTTATTGTATCTTACATTTTTATGATGTAGATTAAGAGCCACAGAAATGACTGAGGCAGAAAGGTGAGAGTAGGAATGTGGAATGAATAGACCACAAAAGTTTTGTGCAATGGAAAGATGAAATGGAAAAGATGTGAATGATCAAGAATAAGAGAACATTTTAATATGGAAAGCATTGATAAGTTCATGAATGAAGTTGAGAATAGATGGCAATCTTCCATCCAGGCCAGGAAAAGAAAAAAAGAGAAAAGAAAAGAGAAAAGAAAAGAAAAAAGAGAAAAGAAAAGAAAAAAGAAAGGAAAAGAAAGACCATTTAGTTTTATGAAACATGTAGTGGGTAGAAAACTTGAAGGTAGAAGGACATCTAGCCAAACTAGGCAATGATAACCAAAACAAAATTGGATGAAAACACTATTCCATTGACACTTTGAAAGAGCCATGATTTTATTATCAGAGCTTCTTCCCACCCCCACCCCTCAATAACCTCCCCCCCACCTTGCTCCACTGCTCCAAAAGAAAAATTATTGCTCCTTAAGAGATGCTGTGGACCAAAAAGGCCATTCCTTGGTGGCCAGCCTTCTGGAAATGAGCCTTTCTGAACAGGGCCAGGATAGTATTCCAGAGACAGGCATAGTCTATCTGAAACGCATAAACTGATACCTTCCTAGGCTAGTAAGACATTGATTTCAGAGCTTATGCTCTATTGGCTCCCTTTCATGCCACAATGAAATATTGAAATGAGACCTATCATTCTGCAAGAATGTAAAAAAGCCGTATCTGGTCAAATTTCAGCTTTCTCTTGACATATCTCCCTTTTGCAATCAGCAAATTCATTGATATTTAATAGACTACTGGATGCTATCAGAGGAATCCTTTTTATGGCTGTCATTAACATATAAGGGTATTGTTGAGGCAAAATGAAAACACAAAGAAGCTACTGTACAAGTTGTGTATGTCTTGGATCCACTCACCAGCAATTTTGCCAAAACCCCTGCAGATTTTTATTGTTGTGGGTTGTGGGAATAAGGAAAAAATTGATGATGTGTAAGCAAAATTGGCTTGAAATTGAAAGCTTTCCAGAGTATTTTCTTTTCCATAAGATATACTTTAAAGCTCCCTCCAGATAAGGACCTGTTTCTGTAATGGTTTCTTGATGGGTATGTATGAAATACACTAATTCGAGGCTTTGCCAGCCATGCTCCACATGTTAGTAACTTAATGATTCTTCAAGAAAGATTCCGTTGGAGAGTTAGCTGAGTCACAGAAGAATACAAAAGAACAAACATGAGTCTGAAAGGGATACTCTAAATTCATGGAAGCCAAAGGGGAAAAGCTTCCTCAGCCCTTCTATCTCATCAACGGGCTTGTCTAATCCATTTGACTGTGGATAGTTGGCCTGACGTGACTTCAGATTAGTTTAATAAGGATTACAGTGGCATGAAGTGTATAAATCTGTAAATCTGCAGGCACAAACACGCTTAGGAATTCATTCATTTATTATTTATTTTTTGAGGGCTGGGAGGACAGGAGGAAGTTAAAAGTAAACTCTGGGTCTATTTACAAACAGGGGTCATTCTGTGAGAAATTCTATCCCCAGCAGAGACGGCGAAAGCTGTGGAAAGTAAATGTTCTTGCCCCTCCTTCAACCCACGGGGCCACTTGATTTGTGCCCAAATAAAGCAGGCATTTGGCATGCAGCTGTGTGGTCTGGCGGGATGTCTGCATAATGTCCTCAGAATTGGAATGGCCAGGAGAGGCAGGGCAAAGGCAGCCAAGTGATGATATCACACCCATAAAACCTCATCATTGGTGACACACAGAAAACACTTGGAGAATTGCTTTTGTTTATTGAAAATTTATAGAGACATTTTTCAGCTGGGTTTTCATGCCACAGCATGTTTCAGTGTCTGTCTCTTCTCTATTAATTGTTTCCTTTCCGCACACACACACACACACACACACACACACACACACACACACATATACACACACCACACCACACCATACCACACCACACCATACCACACCACTAAAAACAGTTGGGCATCATGGGCACTATTTGATAGTGGCTAAAGGTAAAGATGAGGGCATGACACTTTTATATATTTTGTATGTACATATTCACAGTTTTTCTTCCCCATCTCTTCCCCACCTCTCCCCACCCTGCTCTGAGTAGCATATAAGTTCATTGAGGGCAAGGGTTGTTTTAACTATTTTTCTCTATATCACTGGAACATGGTGCCTGGCATTTAGTAGGTGCTTAATGAATGCTTTAGTTGAGCTGAATTGTACTGAAAGAAATGATCAGGCTGAACATTTAATCACAGACCCTTGCAATGACCTCCTGATTCCCTCCCTCTCCCTGTCTCCAGTCTCTCACTTCTCAAACGCGTGGTCCACACAGCTAGCTGCCAAAGTGATTTTCCTTAAGTGTAGACTTGAAGGAAGTGGTGGTGGGAGAGGAGGGGGAAGAAGAGAAAGTGGAAGAAGCAAGGAATAAGGCACAGTATGCCATTGGATATGTGCCCACTTTTTCTTTAGGTCACATCTTCTGTTTTGTTTTGTTTTGTTTTCCCAGTGGATGACCATAACAAGATGTCAGGAAGAACTGAGGCAAACGAGAATTTATGGGCAACATTTCCTAATGATAAGGTGACCCAGCCCCGGGCTTAAATTCTGCCCCTGCGCTATAGAACTTCAGATGGTTTGCTTGATGGTGTGCTCTCTAGTCTGACTAGTTTGGGATTAATTGATTGAGAAAGAGGCAAAGTCCACATGCCACTAAATTATATTTTTCACATATCAATAAACAATGAGTATGGGATAAAAGGAATGTTGGCTACCAGATGTCAGGGAAGGGGAGGAAATATAGTGAAAGAAAAAATGCTCAACAGAGCCTCTTGAGGAATGGATGGGGAGAAATATGTATATGAGAAAAAGAAAGATGATGATTTCTACCTTGTTTAAAAGGCATACATTTATTATTTTTATTTAATTTTTTAAAAAAAAATCTTCTATTTCTGTATCACTTTCATTTCTGGATATACTCTGCCTAACTCACCCCATCCCATTCCATGTGCACATATCCAGTGAAACTTTCCTTATAAGAGAGAAAAACCAGCAAAACCAATTGACTTATCACACAACTTTCTGCACCCATAGTTACCTACCTCTCCAAGGAGAGGAGAAAGATGCACTTCTTCATCTCTTCTCAAGAGCCAAGATTGATTACCACCTGTGTGATCCTGGGCAAGTCACTTAACACCTCTGCCTCAGTTTGCTCATCTGTAAAATGAGGATAATACAAGCACTTACTTTTCAGGGTTGTTGTAAGAATCAAATGAAATAATACTTGTAAAGGGCTAGCACAACACCCGACACAAAGTGTTACATAAATGCTACTTTATTATTATTATTGTGTGACTGTGGCTTTTCTTTGGTGTTCTTTTCATTTATACTATTGTATACTGTATTCCTGGCACTACTACCTTGTAAAAGGCAAAGATACATTTTCATTTCAGGATCAGAACTACAACTCCTTAATTTTTTTATTTGACTGCTTTCCTTCAGAAATTGTTGTGGCACCTTGAGAAATTCAGGTTCCTAAGTTCTTGGTAGTCCCCCCAGATCGGGTAGGAGAAAAGATGAATATGTGGCGAGGTGACCTGTTGAAAGTAAGTTTTCTTTGTACTCACTCTTCAATAACGGCTGATGTGCTTGGGTAAATGTGTTTCTAATTAGCATGTCAGGCTGGCTCACA
This sequence comes from Trichosurus vulpecula, assembly GCF_011100635.1. Lineage (NCBI taxonomy): Eukaryota > Metazoa > Chordata > Mammalia > Diprotodontia > Phalangeridae > Trichosurus > Trichosurus vulpecula. Next base: position 105,181,023 of record NC_050578.1, on the reverse strand, counting down.
TCATTAACATGGCATGAGTTCAAGGCATATAACTCAGGGCACTGGTGTGTGTAGGGAGCTGCAATTAGGGAAGCGCCCATGTACAGACATGACTGCCCCTTAGGAGAGATTAGAAATCCAAAAGACACCAAAGGGAGGCTCATATGAAGAAATCATGTGTGAAGTTGGCAGCTGTTTCTCACCCTCCACGTCTAGAGCCTCATGCTTTGAAGGAAGAGTATTCTTTAATTCTCTTGGAGGCGGCTAATCTGGACCAGGGATGTGAAGTGAAGGTTGCTGTCTGTAATTCACATGAGATACTGTGGTAGAAAAGAACTTGAGATGTGGGACTCTTTACCAAGAAGTTTAAGGCCAGAGATGATATCTTGCCTTTTAGGAGTCATAAGACAACTTGAAAAGAATCTGTGCTTCTCATGTTAGTTACAGAGTCCCACTATCAAAGTATAGGGCGTTGGAGCAAAGTTGAAGGAGGGAGATTGGCATTCAAAGGTGGTTTTGGCTATTATTGGGTCTTATTTCATTTTTGTTAGAGGGAAAACCTGGATATGTTAATAATAATAATCTGACATTTGCATAGAACATGAATGTTTGCATACTATTTTACCTATTATCGCTTTTGAACCTCAAATAGCCTTGTGAGATTGTTCCCCTAGGTATTATGTTCATTTGACAGATTAAGAAAGTGAGGTTTTGAAAGGGCAAGTGATGGGCCTGTAGTCCCACAGCTGCTGAGTATTCAAGGTGGAATCCAAACCCAGATATTCTTGATTTCAAGTACTGCTCTCTATCCATTATACCTTCCCTGCCGTTATCTGGAGCAAATCCCTGATGGTGAATGTTCCTTTATTACAAAACAAAAACAAAATATGAAACAAAGTCTATCACTGGGGTAGCAACCAGTAGACTTGGGTCATGAATATCATTGAAATCCTATAGTCTTTCTGGGTTTCAGTTTCCTCATTTGTAAAATGAGGGAGTTAGGAAAGATTGTCTTTTAGGTCTCTTCAAGCTCTCTATCTGTGATCAGATGATGACTATGGTGCAATTGAAAAGGTGGTGGATTTGGAAATAGAAGAGCTGAGTTCAAATCCCAGATCTGCCATAGACTAACTACCAGTGTGACTTTCCACAAGTGCCTTGTCCACTCTAGGTCTCAATTCCTCACCTTTAAAATAAAAAGTTGGACTGGATGGGCTTTGAGATTCCCTGTGGCTTCCCAAATCCCATAATTCTAAATCCCTCCTTATTAGATCTGGCATTTTAAGTTTAAGGGAGACAGGAAGCATAGGTGAATACATATACATATAGACTGATGAGAATGGTTTTCATGATGGAGGTCATTACGGATTCTGTACGGGTATTTTGGGGTTTTTCTTTTGTGCATGCCTCTTGCATTTTATTATCTTTAAAACTACACTTGGTGAGTTATGATTTGGCCGCAAGTGCAAAAAGAGAAAGAGCTTATATTGCTGCTTAAGCTATTAGATATTTTCTTCCAGATATGGATTATAAATCCACCTTTGTGGTTATGAACCGAGTTTTTTTTCTTGCCCTGGGCCATTGAATTTGCTGTCAAACTAGTCAACATGATTTAATCACCCTTTTGTAGTATCCTCAGATTTTCTCTTTGGGGTTCTTATCCACTATCTACTAAATATGGGGAAAAGCATAGAATGTTTATATGTCCATGTCTCTGTGATAATAATGTCTGTATGATTTTAGTATTTCAACCTTTTTAAAGGAAATATATATCTCTATGTGTATATCTGTATGCATAGATACATATATAATATTTTTGTTGTTCAGTTGTTTCAGTCATGTCTGACTCTATGTGACTCCATTTCAGATTCCCTTGGCAAAGATACTGGAGTAGTTTGCCATTTCCTTCTCCTGCTCATTTTACATATGAGGAAACTGAGGTAAACAGGGTTAAGTGACTTGCCCAAGATCACACAGCTAGTTTCTGAAGCCAGATTTGAACTCAGGAAGGTAAGTCTTCCTGGCTCAAGGCCTGGCACTCTATCCATTGCACCAACCAGCTGCTCCATTATGATATCTTATACATATCTATCTATCTATCTATCTATCTATAGATAAATACATATATATATGCACACACCCACATATATGTAGTAATTTTATATATAGCAAATTATATCATATAATTAATTATATTAAATTATATTATAGATAACAAATTATATGACCATTTAATGTATATGTTGATATGTATTATATAGTTATATTTTATTGTGTCACATGTCATATATCATGTATCATTATATGATATCATATGTTATCACATATTATAAAGCAGGTTTGAAGTACTAATTACCAATGATTAATAAATCCCTGTCAACAATCCATCCATCCATTCATTCATTCATTCAAGATCAGCATGTGATAGTGGAAAGAGTTTGGGGTTAGTGTCCCACCTCTGAAACTTACTAGTTATGTGGCCATAGAGAAATTCTTCAATCCCTCTGAGCCTCTGTTCCCTCATCAATGAAGCAGCGATACTATACCCATAGTACGTACACAGTGTTGTTGCAAGAGTCAGGTACTACCTCCATGCCAACTACTACCGTACTTACTCTTAAGGGACGATGACCACTTCACTCATGAAATGATGTTTCCTGTTGCTTTTGAGTGCACAGTACCCCGGTACTCTATCATTGTAGCCCTGTTCCATTGCCTCAATATGTTGTGGAGGTACCCCTGGCATCATGAAGGATTTGCTGGTAGACCAAAAGGTCTTGCTCCAAGGGCAATCTGAATAACAAGCTCTTTGTTGTCAGGATCCCAGGCTAGCTAAGTACTGACAAGCCTGGACACAGAATTGGAAGGAAGGAAAAGAGCAATCTGTATTTCATTTGGAACACAGAGCTTTCAACATCCCCAGGCTTATCCCGGACGCATATGCACAAAACCTTTTGAGGCTCCAACGTTCTCCTGTTTCTGGCATTATGGACTACTATAACATGTACAGATTCAAAATGGCAGCTGACCTAATGAGTGATAGAGAGATTCATGGTGGGTAGCAAGCAGGCTGCAGCTTATTACCACTGATGGCTCCTGTGAAAGATGTGCCATGACATGTAGCATCAAGGAAAGGTACAATTGGAAAAGGATGTGAGGAGAAATTGATAACTCTAGCGTTGTTCCTGTGTCTGTTGAATGGGAAAAGATCTAGAGGAAGGCCTCTGTGCATTGATTAGATCCTCTGTGGAGTGTTTATGGGAAGACATGGACAGCAATCACACAGGATGAAAAAATGTGGATCGCTGTGGTGAGCTATGAGGTGTGAATCAGCACCTTTGGTGGAACACCCATACCAATGAGATCACAGTTCCATAAGAGTGCCTCACAATACACAAGTCACAAAGATCATCTAACTTTGATGTCTCATGGTGGTATGGACCTGAAAGAGGATTCTTGGAATGTTATGTCACAGAACACAACTGATGGAATGTCCTCTTCTCGTTCCATTGTTTTCTGCTGTGTTCGACTCTTCATGACCCCATTTGGGGTTTTCTTGGCAACGATACTGGAGTGGGTTTGCTATTTCCTTCTCCATCTCATTTGACAGATGAGGAACCTGAGGCAGAATGGTTTCCCATTTCCTTCTCCACCTCATTTTACAGATGAGGAAACTGAGGCAACCAGGGTTAAGTGACTTGCCCAGGGTCACACAGCTAGCAAGTGATTTGAACTCAGGAAATCTTTATGACTCCAGGCTCAATGCTCTGTGAACTATGGCACCACCTAGCTGCCTTAGTGCTGCCTAGTACAAGGGAAAGAATGTAGGATGGAGAAGAGAACAAACTTTTTTAAAGTGTTTTCTATGTATTAGATGTTTTGCTAAATCCTTTACAACTAATATCTCACCCAATTCTCACAATAACCCTGACAAGTAGGTGCTAATATTATTATCCCCATTTTACAGTTGAGGAAACAGACAGAGAGAGGTTGTGACTTACCCAGGGTCACAAAGCTAGTAAGTGTCTGAGGCTAGATTTGAACTCAGGTCTTCCTGACTCCAGGCCCAGTGCTCTATCTACTACCTAGGTGCATTAGGATTTCCTAGATTTATATCTGTTGTCTGATCACCAACCCTGCTAAGTTCAGAGTGGCTCATTACCAAGTTGACCACAGTTTAGTGGATTTGGGAACTGCAACAACTCATGGTGATTCTCTATTAAGTCTCTGGGATGTTGCACTGTGTGTTAATCAAGTGAGTATCCAAACTGAAAACACAGATTACAATTTTGATCTTTTAATCACAGAAGTACTGAAGTATGTGCAAAATACAGTGCTCAGTGTTGGGGCAGATACACAATTAGTTAAGAGGCTCCCCGGTGCAACGCAAAGATCTCCATCTGGTCTTGGACTTAGAAGACCTGACTTTGGAGTCTTGGCTCTGATGCTTCATAGCAATGTGACCCTTTCATTCAGTCATACAATGAGCCTGTATTCAAAGCTTTAATTAATTATTGTTAAGCAATTGTTGAGCCCTGTGTGCAAGATACCATGCTTGTCTATGGGGTTACAAAGAAAGAAAAGGAAATTCCCTGACTTCAAGGGGCTTGCATTCTATTGCAAGAAAACAATACGTACACAGATAAATCAATATAAAATATAATATAGCCTAGACTTTATCTTCTACTTAATTATTTGATCTCTGAACCTCAGTGTCTTCATGTAAAAATTCAGATAATAATATTCATACTACCTAATCTATAGGATTATTGTGAAGAAAATGCTTTGCAAACATAAGGCATTAAAGGAATAGAAATTAATTGTTATTAAGACGTGGCTGCTCTCCACCCTTCATAGAACTTATAGTCTAAAAGAGGAAGCCTGTTTAAGTGAAATGGAAGGAAAAAGAAATGAATTACTCATAGGATGAAGGTAATCTACCTCGGATCCTCAGCCTGGGGGTGCTTCATACAGATCACGGGAACAGACTTTGTGAATTGGTAAACATCTGGTACAATTGTCTCCATGAAGAATCAAAAATGGCTTCACCAGTGTTGACATAGCAGTATGTCAACTATGACTTTCTTTTTTAAGCCTCACCTGTCAGCATCTTTGAAAGCTTATCTATGTTGATTGTGTGGGGAAATTGTAATAACAGATATCAACAGAGCAGCAGGAAAACAAAACTGAAGTCCCCCAAGTTGAATTCACTGTACAGATCAACATCTGGCTAACTCTAGGTGTAATAAGCTATTTTTATCATCATCACCATCATAATCATCATCATCACCATCACCACCACCATCACCACCACCACCATCATCATCATCATCACCACCATCATCACCATCATGACCATCACCACCACCATCACCATCATCATCATCATCACCACCATCACCATCACCATCATCACCACCATCATCACCACCACCACCATCACCATCACCATCATCACCATCATCACCATCATCACCATCACCATCATCACCATCACCATCATCACCATCACCATCATCACCATCATCACCATCATCACCATCATCCTCATCACCATCATCACCATCATCACCATCACCACCACCATCACCACCACCATTACCATCACCACCACCATCATCACCACCACCATCACCACCATCATCATCATCATCACCATCATCACCATCACCATCATCACCATCACCATCATCACCATCACCATCATCACCATCATCACCATCATCACCATCATCCTCATCACCATCATCACCATCATCACCATCACCACCACCATCACCACCACCATTACCATCACCACCACCATCATCACCACCACCATCACCACCATCATCATCATCATCATCATCATCATCATCATCACCATCATCACCATCATCACCAGCACCATCATCATCATCACACATCATCACCCATGTTTCTACTGAGCTTTAAACCCAACAGAGCACTCTAGCCACAGCAACCCAGGGAGGTAGGTAATGGAAGTATTACTATTTCCAGTTTAAAAAAATGAGGAAACTGAAACTCTCATTTGGTGTCCATCACTGAAGTTTACATTACAATTCCTAAAGAGCAAAGTTGTATTTTGTAATACACACGTGTGCAATAGCCATACAGTATGCCTAAGACCAGTAGCAGGTTGGAATTCAGTGAGAGTATAGCATCTGAGGTTTTATTTCTGGAATAACCACTGTTGGAGAAAGGGTTGGAGCTGGGAGGGGTGGAACTACTGGAAGTAGAGAGGAAATTCTGGGTTGCCCCAAGGTTTATGCATTGGTGAAAGTGGCCACCAACAGGAAGCAGCTTGCATCTATCAGTCAGCCAGGATAGGTAGACGTGAAATGGCAGGTGTGAATGAGGCTGGCAATAGCTGTTGCTATTAACACCAGGAGTCAAGAGTTGGGGCATGGGTAGGTGTATAGGGAAGGAAAGAATTCAATCTGTAGAGAATCAAAAATGGCTTTATATTTTTGACATAAATACATCAGAGATTTTTTTAAAGCCTCACCTGTTAAGACTTTTGAAAGCCAATCTGTCTTGATAGTGGGAGGAAGATGTTTTGGTGCTTTTTCAATTTACCTCTGTGGGGTAAAGTCCCATCTTCCTCTCTGTAGTTCCTCATATACTTTACTAAATGGAATTTTAAAAAATCTCTCAAGTTTAGAGAATTTTTTGGATAGTCTTCCCACATATAGGAAGCATGTATTCTGAGCCAGAGATAGAAAATACAATTGTATATTGCAATAGTACCAGGGTACCTAATAAAAACTCTCTTATTTTCCTACTCATGCAGCATGAAAAACTTGCTTTGGGGTGCTTTGGCTAAACAGCATCCTTTAGTAGGGACCTCTCCTCTATTTGTACATTCTGTTATTTATTTAAATACTCTTTGGGTATTGGTGTGGCCCAATCTGCAAAGATGTGACAACTGGCCACTGTCTTCCTTTTTAGTTGAGCTGAGGTAGTTTTAAATGCTATGAAGAGCCTTCCCCAAGTCTCTACATCCCTTCCCCATCAACACACACATATCTTCTATTTGCTTTAGGCTTAGGAAATGAGGAGGTGGGTTCCCATTTGCCATCTATCAGCTTCAAGGCCCAGATGGCTGTCACTCGAGTCTGGAGTGGCCAGCACTCATTCATCGTAGCCTTAGCTGCAACAGATTTCATTGACTGGGCTGCTTTTGACTATAACCCCCACCCCTCTCCTTAAACTCCTGTTCTTTTATTATTTCCTTGGCACCTCTGCCATTGTGTTGAGGGTTGTCTGAGACTAAGAATGATGTGAGATGTGAGGAAATTGGATCTGAGTCTGTTTACTGTCCCAGCACACATACCACAAATCTTTTCAACCTGGCAAGCTCAGTCTAATAGTCTTTGTTTCGAGGTCAGAGAGGAGGACTTTAACTCTGTGGTGGCCAGCCAAACCAAGCAGAGGAAGAAACTGAAGGGGCTTGGGATCCATAGAATATAGTTGCTGGAAAAGGGCTGTAGAGATAATCAACCAGGAGTTCTACGTATTGGAATTTTATTTTATTTTTTGGACAACTTATTTCAATATAATAGGCTGCTGTAATCCCATGTATTTTACTTTATGCACATAAAACCATTTTTTTCTGAAGGAGCTCATAGGCATTACAGAATAGACTCAAAAGGGTCTATTATGAGAAAAATATTAAGAATCCTTGATCTAGCCAACTTAACTGAGCAGCTAAGGGACTTGTCCATGGTCATTCAGCTAGTAAGGGATGCAACATGGTGGAAAGGATGATAAATTTGGAATCAAAAGATTCAGGTTTGAATACTAGCTTGGCCACTTAGTACTGGTGTGACTTTGGACAATTCATTAAATCTCCCTGGACTCCAATCTCCTTACCTTTAAAAATGAAGGAGTTGGGCTTAGGGGACTCTGCTGTATGATCCTATTATGGTACTCAGCAGAGCCGAGATTTGAACACAAATCTTCTGACTCTAAACCCAGAACACTTGACATGTCATCACTCTGCTCTTTACCCTTTGGACAGACAACTGTGCCTCACCTCCCTATGCATGGGATCCAAAGCTCAAATTCTTAAAGCAGAAGTAAAAATCCCTCGCGGAGCTTGATCCACATTCAAATTGGGCAAGTCACTGAGCCTCAGTTTCTTCATTCGGTAAATGGGAATTATAATTGTTGAACGACTGCCTCACTGGGTCATTTATAAGGGAAGTGCTTTTTAAACTTTAAAATATATAACGAATGTAAACTGTGGTTGTTGTTACATTATCCAAAGTTATTCTGAAAAAAAAATCTGGTATGTTTGGAATACCCTCTCCTCTCACCTATGTTTCTTAGAATTTTTAGCTTCCTTCAGACTTCAACTGAAAGATCACCTTACAACAGAAATCCTTTTGATTCCCCCTCCTGCTCCAAATTACATTGTATTTCTTTTGTATATATTCTATATATGTTTATACATGAATGTGTTATCCCCACAATAGAATGTAAGTTCCTTGAAGTCAGGGATTTTTTTGTCTGTGTATGTGTATGTCCTTAGCATCTAGCACGGTTCCTAACATGTTGTAGGTGCAGAATAAAAACTTGTTGATTTATTGAATGAATAATTTCCCTTTTGGTGACATGAATAAAGGAACTAGGTACCAAAATAACCATCTACTACATGCCTCTCAGCTAGCTCTCAGCCCTGTCAATGGGCATCCCTTTTTCTACCTTTTAGAGATATATCAGCAAAGTCTTAACTGGGAGGATGGAGATGAGAGAGTGAATGCGGAAGAGTAAGAGAGGATACAGGGTCACAAGGCTGGGGAGCAAAACCACATGGAATGTTCAACTCTTCCTTTTAGTAAATACCTGTTACTGAGTTTTCAGAAAGCACAAATAAAAGCCAGAAGCACAAATGATCGCTTTGTAATGAAAGTATACACATGTGCTGAGTTTGCTGTAATTAGCAAGACAGCCCAGCCCAGAGGATGCAGTACCCTCTGACTATGAATGCATTATAATGAATGGTTTCTCAGTAAAAGTCACAGTGTCAGGTTCATACTTTTGTGGATGACACTTGAAGGTCTGAATGTTAGTAAAGAGGGAAAATGGAAAAGGAATTAAATGTGAGGAATAGAGATTAGGGTGGAAAAAGGAAGCAGGGCAAGAGATGAGGTGGAGAAGGAAAAAAAAATAGAAGGGGATATAAAATGAGTGCCCTGTTTTCATTCAGTAAGAATCCAGAAGAAGGCAGCCAGAAAGGCAAAGAGCTTCAAGCTCATGCCATATGAAGACCTGATTGAAGGAAATGGAGATGTTTAGCTTGGAGAAGAGAAGGCTTACCAGGGGCATGATAGCAATCTTCCTCATGGAAGAAAGGTTAGCTTTGTTCTGATTTACTCCAGAGGGCAGCACTAGGAACAAAAAAGAACAAATTCTGGAAGCCGTCAATTCCATCTCCTTGGAGGTCTTCAAGCAGTGTCTTGACAAACATTTTAGCTGGGATTCTTTTTCAAGTATGGATTGATTTTGTTGACCAATGTTGACTCTTCCAGTTCTAAAATATCCTAATTCATATTTGAATCTAAATGTTTCTCATTCAACATACGGAAGAGTCTTCCAGGGGTTAACCAGACATTTGGCTGGTGATCTCTGAGTTAACCTCAGTCTTTTCATTTTTCAGAGGTGAAGGAAGGAGGAATACGGATTAGCTATTTCTGGAAATGTACTTAGTAACTTGATATCATAGGCAAAAAGTAGCAGAAAAAACACTGGGTTTGGAGTAGGAGGAACTGGGTTGAAATCTTGGCTTTATTATTCATTAGCCATGTGACCTTGGGCAAGTCACTTCTGCTTTAGGGTCCTCCTTTTCCTCCTCTAAACATGCGGGAGTTGTAGTAGAGGGGTAAGGAAATAAGCATTTATAGAGCATCTGTGATGTGCCAGGCATGGTGCTAAGTGCTTTAGAAATATCTTGTTTGAGACTTGGCAACATCCCTTTGCGGGAGATGCTATTATTACACCTCCCCCAATTTACATTTGAGGAAACTGAGTTTAAGTGACTTTCCCAGGATCTTACAGCTAGTAAATGTCTGAGACCAAATTTCACATCAGGTCCTCTTGACTCCAGGCCTAGTGCTCTAACCATTGCACCACCTAACTGCCTATAGGCAGCTTCAATGATTTGTAAGGCCCTTCCAGTTTTAATTTCTATGGTTCAGGGGCAGCTAGGTGGCACAGTGAGTAGAACACCGGGCCCTGGAGTCAGAAGAACCTGAGTTCAAATCTGGCCTCAGATGCTTGACTCACTTACTAGCTGTGTGACCTTGGGCAAATCACTTAACCCCAATTGCCCTGCCTTCCCTCTCAAAAAAAAAAAATTTATGGTTCAAATCAATAAAAAAAAACATTTATTAAATGCCAACTACATGCACAGGACTACATTGGGCACCAGAGATTAAAAGAAGACAAAAAACACAGCAGTACTTGCCCTCAGGGAGCTTACTGGAGAATCCCATGAATTTTTCTGACCTGCATAGGAGACGGTTCAAACCCATTCATACATCCAAATGACAGGCATATCAAATCCTTGTGAATAAAGATTTATCTCTATCAACCATATTAAGTTTGTCACTTTCTAAAGTTTCAACTAGATTTAAAATTTAATATATATTGCTGTAAGGAACTGAGCTAGGCATTGAGAGAGCTGTAAAAAAAACAAACAAACCCCCCCTGCCAAAATGATCTTCCTGTAACTCAAGGAGTTTACAATCTAGTGGAAGTCAAATATCTGAAAAGCTGAGTAAGCTTCCCCTGTCCTTTGGATAACCAAAATATGGGAGTCAATATGGTGCAGTAGGAAGGCCTCTTGCTTTGAAAAAAATGCATATTCAAATCCCAGCTCTGTCACTAATTTCGTATCAACCTGGGGGTGAGCCTTTTAAACCGTCTGTTCCTCAGTTTCCCTACGTGTAACATAAGGCGTTGGACTAGAGGAAATCTAAGGGCCCTTCCAGATCTAAATCAATGTTCTATGAATTAAAACAACTATGAATGTTTAGAGTTTGGACTAGCAAGCTTCTTCCTCAACCAAAGCTATTCAGATTACCTACCATTCTAGTATGGAATTGCTCTTCAACTTTGTTTCCAGCAAAGGGTACTGTTTTTGAAGAAACTGCCAAAATCCCGACTCAGCGAGACAGGAATAATTGACTAAATGAGCCCATAAAATTCTAATTGACTTCCTGGAAGAACAAATTGAAAGGAGTGAGGATTATATCATTTTTTTTAATCCTTTATGCTGCTCTAGAGCAACCCATACCAGTTTCCTTAAATATAAGCACATAAAGAAAACAATAGATTTATTTAGTTTTTTAGAAATAATTGAATTTATGGGCACAATCCATGATTCCAAATCAAAACATATTGTTTGTCTTTTCTAACTGTACTGAGCTATCTCATTGTCCCCTGGGTACCAGGTCTTACCATTGTTAGCATGGAGTAGGGGAGGCAGATGAGATTAGAGGAGGCAGTTGAGTGGCCCATTACTGGACTGCAGAAGTCCCCTTCCTCATATGAAGGTGCATAGAGAGGAGGGTGTGAGAGTAGGGGACTTAAAAGTATAACAGGCCCCTGGCTTTAGAAGCCAGAGTGAATTTTTGGTCTGTCTGCATTAACCACAAATGATAAGTATCTTACACTTCCATGAGGCATTGAAACACTCAAACAAGAAACAATTATGGGGCATACCCTTGCCCATCTACCACAGTGACACAATTATATGACAATGTGTGATCAAAAAATAAGTAAATAAATAGAATTCTGAAAAGATCCAGACCATGGAATAAATAGATCAGTCCTGATACTGTTGTTGACAATGCCTCAGGATACGGCTTCGTGTTTTCCTGGTATCTGTATAAACAGCCAACATTTGAGAGGAAAAGAAGATTCTTTACTTGGAATTGTTGTTCTCCTCCCCCCTTCTCCCAGGTTGGTTTCTTTAATTCTTTTTCTATCTGTAAGGGGTGGCACTGCCACTTGTCAGCATCCTAGACCCTTGTTAAATGATATAATTCACATTTGCATAATGCTTTAAAGTCACAAAGCATAGTCCTTACAACAGCACTGGGAATTGCAGATTGTGTTCAGTTGTTGGTGTCACATTTTAGGAGGAATACTGATGAGTGGAAGAAAGGTGACTAGGATGGTAAGGAAACCAGAAGCCACACCATATGTGGAATTGGGGATGTTAAATGAAAAAATAAAAGATATAGGGGAGATGTGATGCAGGGAAAAAGCACTAGACCAGGAATAGGAAAGAGAGTAAACATTTATTAATTACCAGGAAGCAAAATGGACAAAACACTGGAATTGGAATCAGGATGGCTCATCTTCCTGAATTCAGATCTGGACTTGGTTTCTAGCTGCGCAACGTTGGGCAAGTCACTTAACTCTGTTTGTCTCAATTTCCCCATCTGTAAAAAAATTAGCTAGGGAAGGAAATAGCAAATCACTCTAGTAACTTTGCCAAGAAAACCCCAAAATGAAATCTCAAAGAGTCAGACATAACTGAAAGGACTAAACAGCAACAATGTGCTAGGCATTGGGCTCAGCGCTTTACAGATATTATCTTTTTTTCCAGAAATTAATTATTTTTAGTTTTCAACATTCATTTTCATAAACTTTAAATTTTCTCCATCTCCCTCCCTTCCCCCCTCCCCAAGACAATGTGCAATCTGATAGAGGCTCTACATATACATTCTTATTAAACATATTTTCACATTATTAATGTTGTATAGCAGAATTAGAACTAATGGGAGGAACGATGAGAAAGAAAAAAACAAAACAAAACAAAAGAGGAGAGCAAATAGTCTGCTTTGATTTGCATTCAGACTCCATATTTCTTTCTCTGGTTGTGGATGACACATTCCATCATGAGTCTTTTGGAGTTGTTTTAGGTCTTTGCATTGCTGAGAAGAAACAATCATCACACCATGTGGCTGTTTCTGTGTGCAGCATTCTCCTAGTTCTGCTCACTTCACTCAGCATCAGTTCATATATGTCTTTCTAGGTTTTCCTGAAGTCCACCTGCTTATCATTTCTTATATCACAATAGTCTTCTATTATATTCCTATACCACAATTTGTTCAGCCATTCCCAATTGATGAGCATCCCCTCAAATTCCAGTTCTTGGCCACCACAAAAAGAGATGCTATAAATATTTTTGTGCATGTGGGTCCTTTTCCTATTTTTATGATCTCTTTTGGATAGAGCCCTAGAAGTAGTATTGTAGGATCAAAGGGTATACACATTTTTATAGCCCTTTGGGCATAGTTCCAAATTGTTCTCCAGACTGTTTGGATCAGTTCACAACTCCACCAACAGAATTAGTGTTCCAATTTTCCCATATCTTGTCCAGCATTTATAATTTTCCTGTTTTGTCATGTTAACCAATCTGATAGGTGTGATTGTTTTGCCTTGCATTTCTCTTATTAATAGCAATTTGCATTTCTCTAATCAATAGTGATTTAGAGCATTTTTTTCATATAATTATAGATAGCTTTAATTTCTTCCTCTGAAAACTGCTTCTTCATATACTTTGACCATTTATCAATTAGGGAATGACTTGTATTCTTGTACATTTGACTCAGTTCTCTATATGTTTTAGAACTGAGGCCTTTAACAGAGACACTGGTTATTAAAATTCTTTCCCAGTTTTCTGCTTTCCTCCTAATCTTGGTTGCATTGGCTTTGTTTGTGCAAAAACTTTTCAATTTAGTGTAATCAAAATTATCCATTTTGCATTTCATAATATTCTCTGTCTCTTGTTTGATCATAAATTCTTCTGTGCTCTATCAGCCTTTATATCTAAATTGTGTACCCATTTGGACTTTATTTCAGTATGTGGTATAAGACATTGGTCTATGCGCAGTTTCGACCATACTATTCTCCAATTTTCCCAGTAGTTTTTGTCAAATAGTGAGTTCTTATCCCAGAAGCTGGGGTCTTCGAGTTTATCAAATGGTAGATTACTATAGTCATTGATTACTATGTCTTGTGTACCTAACCTATTCCACCAATCTACCACTCTATTTCCTAACCAGTACCAATTAGTTTTGATGATTATTGCTTTAATACAATTTAAGATATGGTATGGCTAGGCCACCTTCCCTAGCATTTCTTTTCATTAATTCCCTTGATATTATGGACCTTTTGTTCTTCCAGATGAATTTTTTATTATTTTTTTCTAGCTCTATAAAATAATTTTTGGTAGTTTCATTGGTATGGCACTGGATAAGTAAATAAATTTAGGTAAGATTGTCATTTTTATTATATTAGCTCAGCCTACCCATGAATAATTGAAGTTTTTTTTTCCAATTATTTAGATCTGATTTTATTTGTGTGAAAAGTTTTTTATAATTGTGTTCATATAGTTCCTGGGGTTGTTTTTGGCAGACAGCCTCCCAAATATTTTATAATGTCTACAGTAACTTTAAATGGAATTTCTCTTCTATCTCTTACTGTTGGGCTTTGTCAGTCATATATAGAAATGTTGATGATTTGTGTGGGTTTTTTTATATCCTGCAACTTTGCTAAGTCGTTTATTATTTCAAGTAGTTTTTTACTTGATTCTCTAGGATTCTCTAAGTATATCATATCATCTGCAAAGAGTGATACCTTAGTTTCCTCTTTGTCTATTCTAATTCCTTCAATTTCTTTTTCTTCTCTTATTGCTAAAGCTAATGTTTCTAGTACCATATTGAATAACAGCGGTGATAATGGACGTCCTTATTTCATGCCTGAAATTATTGGAAATGCCTCTAGCTTATCCCCATTACATATAATTCTTGCTGCTGGTTTTAGGTAGATGCTACTTATAATTTTAAGGAAGGTTCCATTTATTCCTATACTCTCCAGTGTTTTCACTAGGAATGGGTGTTATATTTTGTCAAAATATTTTTCTGCATCTATTGAGATAATCATATGGTTTCTGTTAGTTTTGTTGTTGATGTGATCAACTATGCTGATAGTTTTCCCAATAGTGAACCAGCTCTGCATTCCTCGTATAAATCTTACCTGATCATAGTGTATTATTCTTATGATAAGTTGGTGTGATCTTTTTGCTAATATTTCATTTAAAATTTTTGCATCTATATTCATTAGGGAAATTGGTTTATAATTTTCTTTCTCTGTTTTGACTCTTCCAGGTTTAGGTATCAGTACCATATTCATATCATAAAAAGAAATTAGTAGGACTCCTTCTTTGCTTATTTTCCCCAAAAGTCCATATAGTATGGGAATTAACTGTTCTTTAAATGTTTGATAGAAGTCTCCTGGGCCCTGGACACTTTTTCCTAGGGTGTTCATTGATGGCTTGTTCAATTTCTTTTTCTGGGATGCAGTTATTTAAGTATTTTACTTTCTCTTCTGTTAATTTGGACAATTTATATTTTTGTAAATATTCATCCATTTCATTAAGATTGTCAAAGTTATTGGCATACAGTTGGGCAAAATAGTTCCTAATTATTGTTTTAATTTCCTCTTCATTGGTGGTCAATTCACTGTTTTAGTTTTTAATACTGGTAATTTGGTTTTCTTCTTTCTTTTTTTTAAATCAAATTAACCAAAGATTTATCTATTTTATTGTTTTTTTTTTCATAAAACCAACTCTTAGTTGTTAATTCAATAGTTTTCTTAATTTCAAGTTTATTAATCTCACCTTTGGTTTCAGTATTTCTAATTTGGTATTTAATTAGGGATTTTTAATTTTCTCTTTTTATAGCTTTTTTAGTTGCATGCCCAATTCATTGATCTCTTCTGTCTCTAATTTATTCGTGTAAGCATCCAGAGATATAAAACTTCCCCTAAGAACTGCTTTCACTGCATCCCATAAGTTTTGGTATGTTGTCTCATTATTGTCATTCTCTTGTATGAAGTTGTTGATTGTTTCTATGACCCACTCATTTTTCAGGGTTAGATTATTTTGTTTCCAATTAATTTTTAGTCTATCTTTCCATGGTTCTTTACGACACATAATTTGTATTGTTCTATTGTGAGGTTTTTATGCCCTAGTACCTGGTCAATTTTTGTGTAGGTCTCCAAACATTATCTTGTACAACAACCCTGGTAGGTAAGTGCTTTGATGATCCTCATTTTACAGTTGAGGAAAATGAGACAGCCAGATATTAAGTGGTTTGTCCAGGACTATGGAACTATTGAGAGCCCAAGGCTGGATTTGAACTCACATCTCCCTTGACTCCGGGCCCAGCATTCTATTCACTGAGCCAAATAGCTGCCCTAATGCCACCTCGATGTTTCAGGAAGACTTGGGATCAAATCTTATCCTATAACTTTACAACCCTGGGTAAACCACTTAAAATCTCTGAGCCTCAGTTTCCTAATTTGTAAAATTGGGATACTAATAGCTAGAATTTATGTAGCTCAGTAAAGTTTGTTGAGGACTTTACATGTGTTATCTCATTTAATATGGTAGTATTATTCTTATTTTACAGATGGCATAGTACCTAAGGCACGATTTGAACTCTAGGTCAAAACCTCAAAAACCAACACTGTATCTCCACTGTACCACCTAACTGCCTCCATGATCATCCCTATACTATTTACTGAACAGTTTTGTTCTGAGGACCAAGTAAGACAATGTAAATTTTATGTGCAATTTATATACATATATATATATATATATATACATATATATATTTCCATATATATGTGTGTGTGTGTGTGCAAATTTTGTCACTATATAAATGTCAAATATTGTTAAAATTCAATTATTTGAAGGGCTGGAATGTGACCATTATTAGAATGACTCTGCTTAGCCAGAAGGTAGCTTTAGGAGCAACGGAAAGAAAGTGGAGAGAGGCAATATATAAGGACATGCAACTTACAGTTATTTAAAAGTAGAATAAGATACTTTGGGAGATTGTGGCTTTCCCTGAGTGAAGATCGTAGATGGATGTTGAATGACTAGTAGACATGTATGTTGGAGAGGTAATTTCTCTTTTGATA
The DNA here is from genome assembly GCF_011100635.1 of Trichosurus vulpecula. Lineage (NCBI taxonomy): Eukaryota > Metazoa > Chordata > Mammalia > Diprotodontia > Phalangeridae > Trichosurus > Trichosurus vulpecula. The sequence continues at coordinate 105,164,037 of NC_050578.1, read as the reverse complement.
CAGATTGAGGTAAATGGCTTCTGAGGTCCCTTCCATCTGTAAGATTCTATGATCCTCATTGATGACCCCAATTGCTAGAGTCCTGACCCTAGAAATCACTAGGTTTCATATTTAATTTTCTGTGTATATGTTATGACCTGCTTCACTTCTGGCAGAACATAAGCTCCATGAGGGCAGGGACTGTTTCATTTTTAAACTTTGTATGCCCACTTGTTGTTCAGTCATTTCAGCCATGTCTGACTCTTCATGACCCCATTTGGGGTTTTCTTGGCAAAGATACTGGAATGGTTTGCCATTTCCCTCTCCAGCTCATTTAACAGATGAAGAAACTGAGGCAAATAGGATTAACTGACTTGTCTAGGGTCAAACAATTACAAGTGTCTGAGGTCAAATTTGAAATTAGATCTTCCTGATTCTAAGCCCGGCACTCTATCCATTGTGCTACCTAGCTGCCCAGTGCCTAAACAAACAACTTAGAGAACTGTAAAAACTATGATCATTCATATAGACCATTCATACAGCCAGAGAAACAGTGATAAACCTTATTATCCATCTCTTCACTGAGGGGAGATAGATTTAAGATACAGATGTTATATCAACATCTATCTTTGCAAACAGCTAGTGAGGGGTTTTGTTTAGCTCGACTATGCACATTTGTTACATGGAATTTTTTTTTCTTCCTTAATATATTAGGAAGTGGGAGGGAGAGAAAATCATTTCCATCAATGAGAAAATGTTTAAAAATATGGACGTGGAATGTTATATAAACTTTCAGATGAGGTCATTGTACAGGTAGTATTCCTTAATTATTTTATTTTCTTAAAGCTATCACAAAGTGGGGGTCATCTAGAAATATAATGTAAAGACAAATTTTAAATAAAAATTGGAGAAAAATGGGCTCATAGAGGCGAAGTAATTTTCTTAAATTCTCACAGTTTCAGCTGGGATTCAACCCAGGTTATATGGATCTGAGTTCAGGTCGATTTTCTTTTCTTCCCCCTACACTATTCTGCTTAAAGGGTCAATGGACTCTTTAGGAGGCTTCAGCCTAGTAACTGTCTTCATCTTAATTGGACAAAAGGCACAGGGCATTCTAAGTACTTTTCTTTACAGAAATCATTAGCATTTGACCTCTCTGTCAGCTAACCAGCATGGGCTATATTCGCATAGTGGTCTAGACAGAGGCTGTGGTCCCAAGTTAGGAAGCTCACTCCCATCAGAACACCCTCTTGCTGCCAACAGTAGGCCCTTGGGGCTTCACTGTCCTTGGCACACTGTGATAACCTCTCCTTCTTTCAGTCTTACTCTTATAAACCCGACCCAGCATCCCCTGAAGTTTCACGTGAATGAAGCAGCTGAGGTCTAGTGAAATGATTGTTGGATCTGGAGTTTGATTATCAGGTTTTGAATTCCACCTCTCTCATTATTACCGGCGTAAACATGGGCCAAGTCACTTAACCTCTTGGGGTGTCCGTTTTCTCATCTATAAAATAGGGGCTAGATAATCACTAGGTTTTTTTTTCGAGCTCTAGAGCAATGTGTGTCTGTGTGTATGTGTGTGTGTGTGTGTGTGACACAGACCCCATATAGCAGTTGACCAAGTAGATGGACCTGTTCTCAGAATAATTAACAAAAATAGTTAATAATTGAAAGAAATACTAAATTTGAGTTAGAGGTTAGTAAAAAGAAAGATATACTTTTTAACATATGTTTAGGGATCCCCCTGAAATCTATCTACAGATCCCCTGGGTTGGGAAGGGGGGACTCTGTGGACCCCAGCATAAGAAGCCCTACTAGAGATCTATGATTCAGTGATCTGTTAGCTTGAATTTTTCACTCTAACATTTTAGATTGCTTGTGCTACCCCGAACTACACAGTTCGCTGTGTACAACCAGTTTATTGAAACAAAACTTCCTGACCAGGCCATGTATAGCAGGGTGGGTGTTGCCACCATGCAACACCTCCGCCTTTCAGGCTTCTCACCTCTTAGACCTCTGGCAGATGCAGCTGCCAGTCAGCAGCCCATCACACTCACGGTTCACCATCTTTCTGCATAGGAGAATGCATTGCATCTGGGTAGTCTTCTCCCTAAGCCAAGTTTCATTGAAATCAATGATACAAGCATCCTATTCATTGCCCAGGGTATAAGTGTGCAGCGTGACATGCTACCCTGCCAAGCCTGCTTACAGAACAAAGCGCTAGTCACATAAAACTGCATTATTCTTCCCGGGAAGTGGCTTTTTATATAATATGGTGATCGATTATAGCCTAATATTTACTTGTGCATTTTGCATTTCAAATCCTACAAAGTCCTTTAAAAATAAATAATAGAAAACCTCTTTTTGTTTCATTTTGAAGTTTGTCTGGTGGCAAGAAAGAGCTCTAGTTGGAGAGCATTGGATTCTAGCCCTGGCTCTGCCACTAACTCACTTGATAAAACTGGGTAAGCCACTAAAGGTCCCTGAGTCTCAGTTTCTCTAACTGAAAAGTGAAGGAGAGTTGGCACTACAAAGAAGAAGCTCCAGTTCTGGAGTTAGGGGACCTGCCTTCAAACTGGCTCTCCTGTCTTCTATATGGGTGATCATGAGTGAGTCACTTGACCCCTGGGTCCCTTTGCTGTAATCACAGGGCTGGATTTGAAGACTTAGGAGGTTCTTTGGAACTATAAACCTATGATCCCTTGACCTCCCTCTTTCTCACTTATCTCAAGAGTACCATTGCGTGAAGGTGAATGCTTTTCCTCAAGAATATACCTTTACTAAGTTATTTCACGTAGTAATTAGAGTCAATGGCTTTTCTGTTTTCTGTTTTGTCTTTGAATTTCCCTTATCTCTTCTCTCAAAAAAATGGCTGATTTTAAGGAAAGCTTTGCAGGTGGCAGAAGTGGGTAGAATTGCTGAAGGGAGAGATGAAAATGGATCCAAAGAAAATATGCTATGACATTGCATTAATTATATTGCAATTATTTGCTGCCTTATAAAAGTCTGGATGTATTATTGTAGAATAAAGGTGCCCTTGGGTACTCAAAGTCTTGTGCCAGGGAAGCACAAGCTCTGGCAGGTACCGCCAGGCTAGAAAACCTTCCAGTATGGGCTGGGTAGCAGACTAAGTGTCTGCATAGTTAAAGTTCAGAAGGCATTTTACTTGAAAGATGGCCTACAGATAATTTTTTTTGTTTGTTCCTTTCTATTTTTCCCTACAACAGCTCATGAAACCATCTATCAAAGAATGGAAGAGTTTTATATTTGCTCTACTTGTGATGGGGTGGGTGGGCATCTATCCTGATAATGTCATGGATCCTTTAGAGTAGGAGTAGAGAAGGTAGATGGTGGGAGAGATAAAACGGCAGTTTGGAAAGGCATGAGCAGCAACAGGACAATGGGTTGAGGAATTCAGGGGTGGAGGACAGTGTAGCATTGAACTGGTTAACACTAAGGTCAAAATTTATAAGGGAAGAAAGTGAAGCCAGAGCTGGGGGATCATGGATGACCTGGTATAGCAACAATCTACTAGCAGCTGTTGTGGGGTGTAAGACCCAACAAGACCAGCAACAAGAGCTGCCAGAACAGGTTCTTTGATCTGCTTTACTAAGGAAAGTAACTTTAAGGGTTTAACAATCTCACTTTAATTACACATACAAATATCATTTACTTATTTCAGGAGGTAAAGCCAACAATCTGAACTTCCTAGCAAATACAAATTGCAAACATAAACAGACAGACCTTGTCTGATTCAAATCACAATTCATAGTTACCAAAGAACCAATGGGTCTGGGTTAACAAAGACAGGTGGCAGTTACAATGACTTGCCCAGAGTCAGGCACCACTATTCCAGTGAGTAGGAGACCCAGACAGAATGCTAGCCTTTGAGCTTTTGTCCCTTGTTCAGGGCCTGAAGCATTCACACCTAATCAGCAAAAGGGTATGAGCCTGGGGCTTAGCACCTAGTAAGACTTAATCAAAGGTCCTTGATTACTTTAGCATTCTAAAAGAGAAAACAGTAAAAAAAAAGGCCCACCTTAATTACCAATACACCTGGAAAAGGAAGGAAGGATATAGTAACTGGAGGTTGTGGTGAGCTCTGTGTGAATGAGATTGAAGAGAGATCAGGCACAGAGGAAGATGAAAAAGAAAGAGGTTTTGGTCAGATAGAGAAATGTCTGAATCATGCATTAAGGAAGTGAAACTCTTGTGTATGATAATGAGATGAAATGTATGAGCATCCTTGTGTGTGGCTAGGCTGGAGGGTAGAAGGTGTAATGGTTGATGAGGAGCAAGGGTATTTGAGAGGACATCACCTTGCCCACCTCCTCCCCCATCTAATAACACTCTCTGACTTTGTAATATATAATCCAGGTCATAGAATCAATCATACATTTAGGGGCAGAAGGGACCTTAGAAGATACTGAGTCCTAACCTCTCATTTTACAGAAGAAGTTAAAAGCCAAAGGGGGAATGTAGTTGTCAACAGCCAAATTGGGTTTTGAATTCAGACCCTCTGACTAAATCTTTTGGCCAAAAAAAAAGAATTTCTCACCTAGTCTGGTGGGCACTTGTTGTAATGAGCCTTTTGAAAAAACAAATATTTTCTAATTTTCACTTTCTAATTGACAAAATTTTGGATACGTGAAGATAGCTAGCATTTTCCCCTTAGATCTTCTTTCCAACAGGTGAAACACTCCTAGTGCCTTAACCTGATCCTCATATGGCATGGACTTGAGAATTTGGGCTTTTGGGTTGTGGGGCCAAAGAAATCATTGGATGGCTGCATTGTAGCAAGATGTTAGTCCTCTCTCATAAAGCTCTGGTGACCATAGCTGTCTTGATGCAAGGTAAGAGCTTCAAAGTATAGGAAATGATGGTCTCTGGGCATTTCTCCCTCAATCCATCTTGTTTAGCTGCATTTAAGTCAAAATGAAAGGAAATTGTTGGGGATGATCAAGTGTATAGACCTTTGGGGTCAGAGTTGGGCCAAGTTGAATCCTAATAAGCAAGGTTTTTTTTGGATGGCCTGCCATGATCTCCCTTGATGAGATGCTCCATACATGGCCATGATATCCAATGCTATATGTATATACCTTTTCTTTCTTTCTTCCTCCCCTTCCCCCAACCCCCAACATCTTCAGCCAGGAAGAGGAGGAGTTAACATTCTTTGTGCTCTTTCTTGCCACCTCCAGACCCAATGTCAGTGAGCCTTTAAGTATTGAAGCTGATATTCCACCTCAACTCATTTATTATCATTTTCTTCCTCTTTAAATCACTTTTGCATTTCTTTTTGTATACTTCAGATCATAGAATTAAATATTTAGAGTCACTCAGAAACCTTTGCTCCTTCAGGTTCACACTGTTTGGATATATCATACTATCTAGTTCCTAGTTGCTGTTCTCTACTAGCACTAGGATCATTTCCCCTCCTTTGTCAAGAAATTCAGTCTGTGGCTCACAGTCTTCTTCTCTCTCCCCTACCCTTACCTTTATATTTGGGAAAAGTGATGTCCTCTCAAATACGCTTGCTTTTCATCAACCACCACACCTTCCACCCTCCAGACTAGCCACACACAAGGCTGCTCAGACATTTGATCTTATTATCATCCACAAGAGTTTCACTTCCTTAATGCATAATTCTGAAATTCCTCTATCTGACCAAAACCTTTTTCCTTTTCATCTCCCTCTGTGCCTGATCTCTCCTAAACCTCATTCACACAGACCTCACCACAACCTCCAATCATTATATCCTTCCTTCCTTTTCCAGGTCATCTATGATCCCCCCAGGTATGGCTTCACTTTCTTCCCTTACAAATCTTGACCTTAGTGTTAACCAGTTTGATGCCACACTGTCCTCCACCCTCGAATTCCTCGACCCATTGTCCTGTTGCTGCTCATGCCTTTCCAAACTGCAGTCTTGTAACCCTCCCACAATCTACCTCCTCTACTCCTACTCTAGAGCTGCTAAGCCCTGATGAAGCAAATCAAACAATTGTGCTGATTTGGCCCACAGTAACTTTCTATTACCCAATCTTAACTGGGCCATCGCTACTGCACAGCAATCCTTGGTTGTTGTATCCCCCACCCCTTCTCTACAGTAATTAACTTTTTGTGTAATTCTCTGTAGCATCTGTTTCAAGTCTATTCTGTTCTCAAGCCATGTATACCACCCCCTTTCCCCTCCTTCTCATCAGAGGACTTTGTATATTTCACTGAAAAAAATGAGTCCATTGGCTGTGAGCTCCCTATTCTCCCCAGCCCCACATTTCAAATCTCAACAACATCCCACATTCCTTCTCTTCCTTTGTTTCAAGTTGGAGAATGAGGTGAGTATTTTCCTTGCCAATGTTAACTTCTCTATTTGTGTTGCTGATCCCATCTCCTCCCATCTCCTCCCTTCTATCATCCTTCTATTTCCCCGACTTTCAACTTATTTCCTGGCCCTTCCTTGCTGCCTATAGATGTGCCAGATATCTGTTATTAAAAAATCTTCATTTGATGCTGCCAGTTCCTCATCATCTTATATCTCTCCCTTACATAGCCAAACTGCTAGAAAAAGCCGCCTATATTCATTATCTCAATTTTCTGTCCTCCTACTCACTTCTTAATGCCTTGCAATCTGGCTTCTGGCCTTGCCTAAAACTGTAGCCTCCAAAGTAACCAATCATATGTTTCTTGATAAGTTCCCAGGCTTTTTCTCAGACTTCATCCATCTTGACTTCTCTGCAGCATTTGATAACTTTGACCATCTCTTTCTTCTGTATGTTTTCTATTTCCAGTGTTTCCTTGACACTCTTCTTTCATATTTATCCTCTAATTTGGCTAAAAATTTTCTGTAATCTTATCTATATGATCATCATTCATGTTTCTCCTCATAATTGGGGATATGTTCAAGGATCCTGAACTGGGCCCCCTTTTTTTTCCTTATGGCAGAGCTAACGTAGTTGAGGATGAATACCTAGAGCATGCCTCTCTCTACATAACCAAACTGGACCCAGGAATCTGCTGTTCTCTGCTTAGTCCGTTAGGGACTGGACACATACCTTAACACTGATGTTTCTGATGTTCCTCCATCCTTTTTCTCAGGGATTGATATTTAAACCATGATTCTGTGGAAAGTGTACTGGATTTGGAATCAGAGGACCTCAGTTAATTTCCCACCCCTGCTACCTTCATGACCTTAGGTAAGTCACTTAACTTCGCCAGGTTTTAGTTACTCATTAGTAAAATGAGGGGGTAGCCTGGATGATGTCTAAGGTCCTTCATGCTCGAAATCCATGATTCTGTGATCCTATGACCTTTACTTCTGTGAGGACATGAACAATCTTTTATCATTTGACTCAACACAGAAACTGTAATTCTGAGTCATAGGCTGCCTAAGTCAAGTCTCTATTCCCTATACACGTTTTGTACTTCCTCATATCCATCTATATTAACCCTATTCCTCCCCACCCCTAGTGATCCTACATGATTCTTCTAGGCTCCACTGTGTCTTTTGGAACTCTTGTTTTAAGGTTAACAAACTGCCTTTCATATTAGAAGTGTCTTTCCCCCAGAAATTGTTTTGAATCAATTTTGTATTTCCTTGTATGTGTATGTGTGCCTCCTCTCTCCCAGCCCCCCCCCCCCAGAATATAAGCTTTTTGAGGGAAGAAAGCATAATTTTTTTTCTTTGTATCCCCAGTACCCAGTACAGCAACTGGTACAAAATACAAACTTAACAGGTTGTTGTTATTGTTTGGTTATGAAGGTGATCTCATCAACTTCCTTGGCTTTGGCTATAATCTGCATGTATGATCTTTTCACATCTATCTGTCCAGCTTTCACATCTCTCTTGAGGTCTCCTCCTACTACTTCAAATGCCTGCTGAACACCTCTACTTTTGTGTCCCATAGGGATCTCAAACTTAATATGTCCAAAATTGAACTTGTTATATTTCTCCCTTATTTTACCCTTCTTTTCTATTTTTGTCAAGGACATCACCATCTTTCTAGTCACTCAAATTTTCAGTCTCAGAGCCTGTCTCAATTCTTGACTCTCTGTCATGCTCCATATCCATTCAATGACCAACTCTTCCTGATTCTGCCTGCCCTCCTCAGCATTCCTCCTATCAGTCTCCTCTCTCTATTCACATCACAGTCACTCTGACTCAGATGTCCATCATCTCTTGTGTGAAACTATTACAATCATTGTTTACTGTTTTGTCTTTCTGTATATAATGTCTCCCTTTTAATCTATATTCCACACAGCTGCCCAGATGATGTTCCTGTGTCACAGTTTGACCATATCTACCCATTCTCTCAAGAAACATTGGTAGCTCTTTATTACCTCTAGAAGAAAATGCAAACTACTCTGTTTGACATTTAAAACCCTTTCTAATTCGGCTGATCTTTCAAGTTGGTTTCACTTTCATCATACAGTCTGATTCAGTCAAATTGGCTTACTTGTTGTACATATACATTCCATCTACCACTGCAGATGGCTATCCTTCATGCCTGCAATGCTTTCCCCCTTCACATCCATCTCCATGCCTACCCCATTTTAAGGTTCAACTCATTTTATACCTCCTTAAAAGTACCTTTCCTCATTCTCCTTTTATTATTTTATTATCTTCTTATAATTATTAAGAATAATATTCTATTATTATAATTATAAATAAGACTATTCTATCATTATAATTATTATTAATAATAATATTCTGCTATTATTATTATTAAATGCTCCCCCTCCAATTACTTCAGATTTTCTTTGACATATAATGTGTATTTACTTATCTGTGATCATGTCATACACCACCAATAAAACATCAGCTTCTTGAGGGCAGAGGCTATTTTGCTTTTGTATCCTCAGCTCCTGGCTCATAGTAGGTGCTTAATAAGTATTTAATATTTCATTAATTGATAGCCTCCATCAAACTGTGTGAGAAGGGATGAGGGATTATCCCGTAATAGTGGCTTCAGGCCATGAGACTCTTGTCTACAGTTCCTGTCTCAAAACAACAATGGACCTGTTTGAAAGAAATATTTTGTCACAACAAGAGCCCCTCTAAGCTCTGAGAAGCAGCAAACATCCATTGTGGGAGATGTGAGAGCACCAGACCCTCAGGTCATATGTCACTCCTTGGGTGTGTTCCTGGAATGTGGTTCCACTTGATTGGGATGAGGGTGGTGGCCTGTCTGGACACATTTTCTTGAAAGGCAGATATAATTTGACTAGGTGTTTCATGGGAGGAAACTATGGAATGAATGGAATAATAAGCCAGCTCCTGAATAATTGGAACCTTAATTTCCCAGAGTTCCCTGCTCAACTCCATTGTAGAGTTTCTGGAAAAAAACCAAACACGAAGATTGTATGGAAGAGATACAAGTTGTGGCACCTGAGTAAGGAGTCAAATATAGGACAGTGGGTGGAGATATTAAGAAAAGGTATATCTGACTCTGTGGAGAAGTAGATACTATCCCAGAATGATTCTGTAGATAAAGATAACCCATCTCAAAGAAGACCAGGAAACAGGTGAGACTTCTTCAGGATCATAAGCTCGATGTTATGATACCAGCCTAGAAGAGTCAGGAAGGAGCAGAAATTACTATCTATATCGAAAGACTGGCTGCAGCATCCACGAAGAGTAGGCCAATGGTGAACGTGGTTGGACTTAATTGCTTCATTGAGCCAGAAGATGGTAATTGGCATTCTGTGAACTCTTATTTAGACCCAGGACAGAATACTGACCAAAGAGAGGGAGAGCACAATACTACTTACTGTTCAACTGGGACCAAGGAGAGGAAGGCTAGTCTTTTTAGAAATGGAATTTTCCCCATGTGAGTTAATGTATTGTAGTGGATAGAGAGCTAAAATTGGAGCCAGGAAAGTCTGGGTTCAAGCCCCACTTCTGATATATAATGTCACTTAATGTTTAAGTGCACTAGGCAGTTCTCTAAAACTGTAAGAAGGCGCTTACTTGCATTTATTTGGAGAGGTTACTCCCTTGGGAATTCTCGTTTTCAATGAAACCGCAACACTACTCCCTATCCTATGATAGATAGTGGGTAATAGTAATTGTGGGGCTCTTGTAACCGGCTCCTATTTTTACAACCTAATATTTAGACTGTTAAAGTTCTCTGTGAGTATCTCATGGCCTAAGGGTTTGCGATTGGGGGAAATGGGGCCAATTTACAGCTCATGCAGCGGACTGTTTTTGAACACCAAATTTTTGGATGGCATTTTTAACCAACAAGAAGGCAGAAGGGCATAGTGCTAGACTTTGAGTCAGAAAGATCCAAGTGTAAATTCTGCCTTGGATACTTACCAGCAATAGGATCCTGGGCAAGATCCATTGACTATCTCACAGTCTCAGTTTACTCATCTGTAAAATAGACATAATGATCCACCACACTTGGTTTGTGAAGATTAACTATATTTAGGACACATTGCACATCTTCGAGGGTTAGAGAAATGTTAGCTATTCTTAGCTAACATCGAAGGGTACAACAGTCCTGAGAGATAACTGGGCTCTTCTCGGGATCTATATCTCTGGCAAATGTTACCCATCATCGAGATGCAATTTCATTGTGAGGAAGCCATGAATATACACAGTCAAGATTGCTCCTTCTGAAAACATTTTACTACAGTGAAATGAGTCCTGGTCTCAGAATATTAGAGTCTGAAGGGGTCCTCAGGATTGTTGTGTCTAATTTGCTCATTTTACAGATGAGAAAACTTCAGAGAAACAAAATGACTTACCTAAAGTCATATACAGAGACTTCTGGCAGATGCCCGTCTGCTGACACTGACTTTGGTGCTCTATTCTAGAGAGCTGACATTTACATAGCACTTTAAAGTTGAAATTACTTCTCTTATTTAAACTTGCCAACAATCTTAAAACCTAGGTTTTAAGGAAACTATTAGTCCCATTTTATAGATAAGGGGGAAAAGGTTCAGCAAGGTGATATGAGTGGTTCCTAGGCATCCAGCTAGTGTCAGGGATGACACTTGAATCCCATGCTTTCTGACTCAAGGTCCTCTATTCATTAAACCACATGATAAACACCCACAGAGTAACAGGCAAGTCAACCGATCCCTCAACTAATTGAATGCTTTCATCTTCACATGATGCACTGCATGTAAGTTTCTTGTTTTAATCTACCTCAAATAGCTTTACATACCACATCAATTAAAGGAAGAGAACGGTGTGTTACTTGTCTTCTCCCTCTTTAAATCTGGCCATGTAACACAACGTGATGGAAAGAATCAGAAACTGTGTGGCTAATCTGGTTCCTGTGGGTACTCAGCTTTTAAAAATGACTCAAATAGTCAGTAGATTCATGAATTGATTTACGTCTCTTTGTATTGTGGAGACAAGACCTTCCGATTACTTGCTTATGCAAGTGACTCATCTCAGTTTTGGCTATACCTGGACTTGGTCTTCACTAGAAGGGTTGTTTTGAATTTGGTGAATTGAAAGACTCAGATGGCTTCAATGTGTTCATTCCAACTTTTGAACATCTACTTTTGGTGGGTTCAGAAATATAAAAGATGATAATGGTAGAGGTAGCACTGCCATGCCCTGGTCAAACTTTAAGGAGGAAATTCTCCAGAATCTGATACCCCAGTATGGGGGAGGGGGGAAATCAATACGTACAATGCTTGGCATTTCATTAAAACTCCTGCCTGGATTTAACCTGAAAATGTCTTATACAAACTGTCCCCACCTTTTCAAAGACCTTCATAGGGTCCAGTTTACCCTTTCTTTTCAAGTACCTGAATTAAGCATTTATTCCTTTCAAAACATTTGAAAATCTCATTTAGGCTCAAAGGGCAAATACACACATTTCTGAGAAATCTCCTTGTGTCTTCTCTGATGACTTGACTTGCTCTGTGTTGCTGATGATGGGAATAATATTGCCATGTGTGTGAAGGGGTGGGATGTCTTTCCTGTGGAAAGAAAATGCTTACCCAAACATTCTTCCTTGGCCCTTGTCGCTTGAGTACATAGACAGAGGCACTTTTCCTTATCCCCTAGTGCTTTTCCAGGCAATAAGTTCAGCTGCTCAAATGATAAAAGAAGGCAATTGACAAAGATATCACATAATTGAGTGGCGTTCCTTTCTTGGAACGAAAGTAAGCAGTCAGGTTATTCTGCTTTGTTGAAAAAAAAAGATGGGGCCATTGTATAAGATGCTAATGTATGTCCCTTATTAAATGCTGCTTCTAATTAAGCAAACTTTCTACCCTAAAGAAGGAAATCAATTTTCTGCTTATAAGACTGTCAATAAAATCCCTGTGATTAGTGAGATTGCAGTTAATTATTAAGTCGCAATGTATGGTTACAATGGTAAAGGTCTTTCTTTTCCAAATAATGCCCAATTACCTATTGGCTTAGTGTGATCTTAGAGTATTGGTGTTCTCACCAGTCATAATTCAACCACTGTAACCAGAGGACTACGAGATGCTTCAGGGAATGGGCACCTGTGGGTAAGCAGGTCTCTCTCTTTAACGTCAAGGACATTCCAGGCCCTGTGGGTGTGACATCAAAGTCAGAGTTCGATTTTTAATAGTTTCAGGAAGTCTTAGAATCAGGACCAAAAAAAAATGATGCATCAAGGGAACTACTGGGAGAGGTTTAGATGAGGAAGAGGAAGGACAATAGAAAGGAGGAGGAGGAGGGACCCACAGAACGTGGATCCACTTGAGGAAGAGAGTTTGCGTAGCTCCCAACTCTGAGAGGTGGCTAAGCATAGTTCTACTACCATTTCACTTCTGATCCAAAAATTATCAGGCCTGATCCTCTAACAAAGTGGCTGATCTTTCCCTCCCTCCCTCTCTCCCCCCACTCTCTCTGTCTCACACACACATACATACACATGCATGCATGTATAAATAAACATATACATACATACAGATATATGTATATAGCATGTATATATTTGCATGTATAAATTTATGTGTGTATATGCATGCATAGGCATGCATATACATGTATATATACACATATAATATACATACGCATAATATATGAAATATATGCATATTCACAGACATATATGTATACATCTATTTGTCTCGATATCCTGCTCACATTCAGGGCCATGAATCCCCAATTCAATGCCCTTTCCGTTGCTAAACACTACTGCCTAGCAAGGGTCAGAAGGGGCACTTGAACCCTGGTGTTCCTGACTCCAAGTCCAGCATTCTTTACAATGTCAGCTTACCTTTCCATACATCCAAATGAGCATTGACCCTTCAGAGTTGTCACCTCCTCGGGCTATGCCCTTATTCCACCTAAGCAGTGAGTACCCAACACATTACTTTGCAAGCCATACCAGAAAATCAAGCTCATTACATTATGGATCTACTTTGACAGTGGTTTTTGTCCACTTTTTTCAGCAAACTGAAGTTCTAACATGATACTTCATTGGAGTGTGGAGATGACTTTGGGCTTTTGAAGGCTGTATAAGCAGAGAACAAGCTCCAGGTGTTCCTACCTACCTGGAATGCCATCCCAGGGCATGAGCCTAATGATGCACTCACTCCCTGTTGCTTTTGTGCTAGCCTTTGAACCTTCTATCTAAGTGTGCAGAGGCTTATCATTAGAAAGTAGGTGACGCAGTGATTTCTGTTTTTTAAGTATATATTTGTATGTGTGTGTACACACACACACACACACATAAAGTGTATATTTGTATGAGTAACAACTCATAAAGACCGTCAACTAAAGATTTTAGTCTCATTTACCAGAGGGAATAACAACGCCAGGGACATCATGTATTAAAATTTGAATTGAATGTTTCCCTAAAATAATAGCGGTAATGACACTGATGATAATAATAACTTATCCTAACCCCTTATTAATATCTTAATAACCTCTTAGGGGTCTCATTTGATTCTTATAATAACCTTGGGAGGCAGGTGCTGTTATTATCCCTATTTTCAGATAAGGAAACTGAAGCAGACAGAAGTTAAGTGACGAGCCCAAGGTCACACAACTAGTATCTGAGGTTAGATTTGAACTCATCTTCTTGACTCCAGATTCAGCAATCTATCCATTTTTCCACCTAGCTGCCTCCATAATAATCCACATTTATATAGTTCTTTAAAGCTTACAAAGTAATATATAGGTATATATACATATGTACATATACATATACACATATACACTTATGCATATGTATATATACATATACACATATAAACGCATATGTATATACATATATACATATATGTGTATATATATGTATATATGCATATACATACATGTGTGTATACTAGGCCTGCACAATATTGCAGGCTGCCTACAGCCCATGTGCTGCTTGCAGCCCACCAAAGAATTTCAGACAGCCTGTGAAAAAGCAAATCCCTCAGCAAAACTGACTATGAGAAGTCCCTATAGGGCAGGCCCGTACAACATACAGCCCTCAGGGCCTGACAAAGCATTTCAGGCAGCTTGTGAAAAATGTAGAGGATGTAAAATGGGCCTGCACAACATCCGGCCCATGGGCCACTTTGGTGGGTTACAAGCACAGGCTGTATGTTGTGCAGGCCTGATATATATATGTATGTATGCATGTATGTGTGTGTATATATGCATATATACATATACATATGTGCATATATATGCACACACATGTTTGTATGCACATATGTGTAAACATACATGCATATACATGCATACACATATGTGTTCTTATTGGGTGATCACAACAACCCATTTGAAATGGGTTCTATCCTTGTCACCATTTTACAGACCAAAAAAATTGAGACTAAGAGAGGGTAAAAGATTTGTCTCATTATTAGTAAATGTCTGTGTTTCACGATCAGTCAATATCTGAGGCTGAATTTGAATTCATGTCTTCCTGACAGCAGCGTATCCTCAAAGCCATCTAGCAGTTAGACCTAAAATGGTTTCGTAAGTTTGATCACCAACACTTGCTTTTTTTAATCAGAGTTAGTCGTGAGTGACTTGGAATTGTCAGAAAATCGATTCTATTCTCATAAATGAAGTCTTACTACCACTGAGGATATTCAGAGTAGGCCACAGGCTCTGATGACAAGAAGAGTTCTAAAACGCTTTTGAGCCCTGATAGATCTGGATGACAAATCCTATTTTAACATATGAATTGGGGTCTATGTGTCGTAAAACCAGACCTCTCTCAGGGTGATACCTTGGACATCACCAAGAAGAGGATGAATGTGTCTCTCGCTAGAGCTGATACATGGGGCCTTGCTAGAAGAGACTCCTTAAGTGGCCATACTGACTCTCTAAGACCATATATGTTCTTGCTGTTCAGATGTTTTTCAGTTCTGTCCAATTCTTCATGACCTTATTTGAGCTTTTCTTGGCAAAGATACTAGAGTGGTTTGTCATTTCCTTTTCCAGCTCATTTTGCGGATGAGGAAAGTGAGGCAAATCAGGTTAAGTAACTTGCCCAGGGTCACAAACTAGTAAGTGTCTGAGATTGGGTTTGAACTCTGGAAAATGAGTCTTCCTTGACTCCAAGCAAAGTGCTTCATCCACAGTGTGACTTAGCATATTTGTTAGTAAGGGGGAAATAGTATGCAGAGATAGCAAATGTTTCTTTATTTTTGTTACCTCTCCTCCACTCTAACTCTCATATTATGTCTAGTCTCCATATGGATACTTGGGTCTAGTTCCTGATACTTAAATAATTAGTTATCTTTCTTTTGGAATTTCAATATATAATCTTCACCTTCTACAGAATCAGTATGGAAGAGATAAAGTAATACTAAAAAGCTTTAATACTGTGCTTTGGAATTTATTATATAGGCAAAAGGCTAATGAAATCATCACTAAGTTTATTACAGCTCAGAGAATCAAGAAGTTCGTATTTAGAGGTTACTGTCCAGGGTGCTCTGCATTTAATAGGTGGTTGGATTTCATAGACTGGATTTGAATAATTGACTTGGAACTAAAATCTCTTTACAATTTCCTTACTTACAATTCCGCATTACTAATCACTGATCAAAACCAAAACCACAACATTTTTCTGTCTGTCAGAGACAATCAGTGAAGGCATGGCCATATGCTGCTGATTCCATGTAAGGATTTGAAGGATGACTAGGAGGATGGCCTATGACCCCTAGAAAGCCAGAAATTGGCTTTGACAGAGAAAACAGTGATGGAGGAAGCTGACTGGGAGCAAGGATGAAGGCAGGAACAGAGTGGAACTGAGTCATTTTGTAGAGAAAACTAGAGAGCTGGCCAGAAATGTGTAGGTTTTCATTTTGGCTTGGCATCCCTTCCTGGGATGTTCCTGGCATATAGTAGGTACTTAATAAATGCTTATTGATTTGACACAAATTGACATGAGAGGATTGGGTCACATTTGAAGTTAAGGAGGTAGGGATATAGGGTGACACATTGGGAAAGGGCAGCAGCACTTCCTTCTACTGTGAGGTGTAATAGTCTAGTGCATGGGTGGGGAACCTGAGGCCTTGAGGCCACAGATTTGTTCTGTGAAGTTTGGATTTAGTCAAAAGGCCATACTTGAGGACCTAGAAGGCCACTTGTGACCACCCCTGCTCTAGTGGGCATATTTCATTCCATTTCTTTTTTAGTTCTTCATTCTTTCCACCATTCTGTTGGAGAGGTTTTTTTCTTCACTCATCATTCCAGCCTCCTTCCCACTGGAAGGTCCCACAATTACCTCCTGTTGGAAAAGGGCCCAAAGTATTTTGCCACCATGTGATCCAACCTGTGTCCACCCTTACAGGTGAGATTCATAAGTTGTCTTCTGTCAAGAGTCTTGAAAGCAGTAGTAGAGTATAGAAGGGGCAAAGATGATCTAACATGATGCCTAAAACTTAGATCCCATTCCCAAAAGAATTTTTAGATCGAATAAGGAAATCTGAAACATGGTATTTGCCTTTTCCAAAGAACAGGCTGAGTTTTATTTGCCTTCCCAGAGTAAAATGAATGTGAATTAGAAATTATCTCTGTGAGAGTTTGAGATTTTCTTCTAAATGCTGTGATGGAAAGCTAAATTCCATTAATGACTGCTACTATAATCATCCACTCACTTAATCAATAAGTATTTAAGTACTTACTGTATGCCAAGCTGGGAATAGAAAGAAAAAAAGTTCCTGCCTTTAAAGAGCTTGCATTTTAGTTGGGGGAGACAAAGTACCTATGAATTACTACAAGAAAAATAAAATCTTCTACCTCATGTTTCAGAAACCATTTCCAGACTTTGCTATCTCCTCTCTGGCCATTGTCCCTACCTCTGCCCCAAGAACCTTGCACTCTGCCCTGGGGTCGACCCTGGAATTCTGATAGGTAAGGCCTCATTTTATCCTGCCAGGATCCAGGCCTCTATCTCATTTCCTAGAGACAAAGTCCAAATGATACCACCCCATTCCTTCCTTCCTTCCTTCCTTCCTTCCTTCCTTCCTTCCTTCCTTCCTCTCTCCCTTCCTCCCTCCCTCCATTCCTCCCTCCCTTAATCCTTCCCTTCTTCCTTCCTTCCTCCCTTCCTCCCTTCCTTCCTTCCTCCCTTCCTCTCTGCCTCCCTCCCTTCCTTCCTTCTTTCCTTCCTTCCTTCTTTCTTTTCTTTACTTCTTTCCTTCCTTTATTTCATTTATTTCCTTCCTTCTTTCTTCTTTTCTTCCTTCCTTCATGAATATACCTATCTATCTATCTATATCTATATCTATCTATCTATATATCTGTAGATAGAAGTAACCTTAGCTGGAAGTAACCTTAGAAGTCATCTAGCCCAACACTTGTATTTCTTTAGAGATGGAAATGAAGCTTAGAGAGATGAAGTGACTTACCTGAGGTCAAATGGGTAGGAGTTACAGATCTGAGATTCAGCTCCCAGCTACACACTATATCACGTTGCCCTTTCAATAAACTTATTATTTATTGATGTGTATTGTAGTTCCCTGTGGACAATTCTATTTAGTAAATTTACTCCTCCTTTCTTTCTCTGGCCTAGTAGAGTGCCTCCTGTAGTGCAGAAACTTAATAGATGTTTGTTGATAGTCTAGAGGTGGTGTTAAGAGGGCTAGTGTAGAGTCAGAAGAGACCTGAGTTGGAATCCTTCCTGTGAAGTGCACTGGCTATGGGACTCTGGATGATACATAACTTCTCTTAATGTAAGTTAACTCATCTGTAAAATGTGGATAATAATACTTGTAGCTCTCATCTCCTAGGCTTGTCAAATGAGATGTTGGGCAGAAAGGCATTTTTTCAAAGCTTAAAATATTATGTAAGTGTCATCTATTAATGTCATTTTTGAAATGAATCCATTAGGTACACAAATACATGACTCATGTTTCATGTATGTTACTATATCTGGTAATATCTTAATATTTATAATATATACTTCAATGCAGCTGGGATCTCGTTTAGGCAACACAAGTCAACAGGCATTTATTAAGCACCTACTATGTGCCAGGAATCATGCTAAGCATTAGGGAAAGGCAAAAAACAGTCCCAGCTCTCAGGGAGATCACAGTCTGATGTGGTAGGCTACATATAAATTATTTCATTCAAACAGATACATAAAAGATAAATTTGAAAGCCTCAGAAAGAAGGTGCTAGTATTAAGGGGGTTTGAGAAAGGTTTCTTATAAAAGGTAGAGTTTTAGTTTGGACCTGAAAGGTGTCAGGAAAGCCAGGAGGAAGAGATGAAGAGGGAGGGTGGGATGTGGGGGCATAGCAGATAGCCATTAAAAATACAGGGAGTAGGGAGACAGAATGTTTTATTTCAGGAGCAACAAGGAGGTCAGTGCCACTGGATCAAAGAGTGTGGTGTGTGTATATGTATGTGTATGTGTGTGTGTGTGTATGTGTGTGTGTGTGTGTGTGTGTATGTTTTAGGGGTAAGTTATGAAGGGCTTTGAATGCTAAAGTGTTTAAATGCAAAGAAAAAAAAGGTTTTCTGTTTGATCCTGGAAGTAATAGGGAGCCAATTTGACAGCTGAGAAGAGGATGGACTGGAACACACTTTCCAGTCCTATGAAATTCTTGTTCGTGTCCTCTTATAAATCCCCCATCAACATGCTGGAGGCCTTTTATGACTACCAGTGGCAGACATTGGCTGTCTAAAGGGTATTCCTCCATCTTGTTACATGACTAGACCAACTCCTTTTCTTACACCTTTCCCAGATACATGCAAATTTCTTGCCTGTAAACTATCTTTAGTGATATGGTTCAGCCTAGGATGGCTACCATGCATCTCTCAGTTGCATTTGGGTAAAAAACAATTCTGATTCTTCAGAAATTGTGATATTCTGTATTTTATACCCATATAACATAACTGGAAAAATACCAATTTTTAAAAAGATGGGTTTTTTTATTTTGTATCTGAGAGCCATTTGGAATCATGCTGTACAATTTCCCAAATGTAACCCAGCCTGTTCTCTTCCTCTGATTCAATTCTGGACCCAGTTCATTGTCCATCTGCCTTGCCTAAGATACGTACTAATGGATAAACGTGTCTTTGAGCAACATTTATCCATTTGGTCTTTCCTATGGGGATTGATAAGCCACATCCTTTTGAGTGGTCAGGGATCACATTGAATGCATCCTGTATTGTTCTAGGGACTTGATGAAATCAACACAATATCCTTTTTGGAGGACCTTACCATATTATGGAATCTCTTTTCCATTTGGACTCTGCAAGATGACTTCCAAGACACTGGTGAACACTCTGCCCTTTACTTTCCTTGACACTAATGACTAGAAGATAGTTGAGTAAAATTAACCCTGGGAAGTCTTGTTTTATCTTAACATATACATAGGAGACACCTTGGGGGAAGAGAGAGCCTTTAAGACTCCATTTTGCTTTACTAATTCAAATTTTTTTAAAATTTTAAATAAAATAAATGAAAAATATAATTTTCAATTGTTTTTAAAACAGCAATCAACAGTCATTTCCTATATTCTCTACACATATCATCCAATTTATTCAGTACATAAATGTGCTATCAGATTTGTTGTGACGCCTGTCCAATGAGCTATTGTCTAATCAGCAGCAGGGCCAAGTTGAATAGCAAGTGCTACCAGTTGCTTCCCTAACCCTTTTGCGCACACTGAATCTCTTCAGCTTTTCATATCTCTTATCCTAGGTTGCTTGAGTTTTTGCAGACTCACCCAAATAGTTCCTTTAATGCTATGCTTCACAGGGAAACACATCAAATGCCATGGACTCCTTTTAGTGCAGATCTGACTATTTTGCAGTTAACAGTGCATCTTGAGAGCCCAGAATTTAAATTCATACAACTGGTTCTTGTCCATAAATTATGACAATAGGTAGGTTATTACATACCTCATTCTCTATTCCAGAGGAAATTCAACTTGTTGAGAAATGGAAATTTCTAAGTCACTTTACCGTGTGAACCCGATTTTGAGTTGGAATTTAGATCATTCGGGGATATAAGTGGCCCCAAGAATTTTGAGTGCTTCTCCATACTGAAGTCAGTACATACCAACAAGCATGTATGAAGTGCTTATCATGTGCCAAGCAGTGGGCTAAGTGCTCTGCCCTCAAAGAAAGGGGGGAAATGCCCATAGTCACTGCTCTCAAAAAACACGTATTTTAATGGGGAGCCATCATGAGATTGTTTGGGTTTTGATGGCTCAAAGTGAGTGTAAATAGCAGCTGTTTCTTTTCTGGCCAGAAACTCTGAGGGTCTTCCCCTCTCAGACTGATTCTTTTGTGACGGCAAATCAGGCCATCTTTTGACTCAGTTCTTACCTAGACTTTAATTACTGAATGGATGTTTCCTCAGACAACTGATACCAGGAAAAGATCTTAGCTTAAAAAGACCAAAGTTTCCCACTGCATCTGGGGCCACTGCCAGTCATCTTGACAGGTGTCTTACCACTGACCCCAATGATTTTAGGGTTGAGAGCGAGGCTGATGACTTTGCACAGCTCTGCCTCACTTAAATCAAATTCATTTGCAAATCAAGATATCACCTTCCTGATGTCATTGGTCCTCTTTGAGAATGAAGGACAAATAACAACAATCTCTATAGGACCACAAAGATGAAAGAAAGTTCATCTAGCCCATCGTTTCTTAAAGACTTCAGACATGAGGAGGAAGGCATTGTCTTAGAGTGCTTTTTCTTTCAGACTTTCTTGATGGAGTTCAGCCTAAAATGGTCACAGATGGGTAGAGGTATGATCACTTCAATGGTTCTAATGATTCGCTTGTTCATTCAACATGTATTTATCAAAATTACTATGTGCAAAGTGCTATTCTATCCCCAAAGTGCTGGGGATAGAAATATAAAACAAGACAGTCTCTGACCTCAAAGAGTTTTTTGTCTACTAAGAAGATATAATATATATGTAGATAAGTATGCGATTAATATAAATAATGGGGGCAGGCTCCAAAGATCAGAATAGTCCTCATGTGGGAGGAGACACCCAAACTGAGCCTTAAAGAGAGTTAGGGCTACAAATGGGGAAAGGTGAGGAGGGAGAATATTCCAGGTGTGGGGCACAGCCTTTGCAAATGCATGCCAGTGAGAGAGGGAATATTGTCTACAAGATATATAGCAACTTTGACTGGAATGTTGTGTGCATGAGAGGAAGTAATATAAAAGAAGCCTGGAAAGGCAAGCTAGACCTAGATTATGAAGGATATGGCTTTCTGCTGCTGCTACTGAAAAAAATGTTGACCAGAAGGACTAAAACATGGCTCAAAGTCAAAGGGCAAGTGAGCATTTTTTTTTCAGATGTGTCCAACTGACCCATAGTCCAGTGCAGACAAGCTAATAGCCCAATCTTTAAAAGAAGGAATCATTTGTTTTAGTTCTGAAGCCAAATTGGAATTAAAACATGCACAAGCCATTGCTTAATCACTGTCATTTAAGGAAATAGGGGAAGCTAGACGTTGTGTTTCCAGAGAGACGAGGATTGAATTTTTATTTCAGTTTGGTGCTTGAGCTCATTGCTACCATGGCTTTCCCAGCTTTATCACAACATGGTGTCTGGGGGTGGGACAACCTGTGTCAAGCAGGCATGTGAGTGCAATGCTTCTTTCTGCTCCCCTGGAGTTTGTTGTAAGTGGGTTTCTTTTCTGATCAGCAGCACCAATCGATGTGCATTGAGTGCACACCAGGTGCCTGGCATTGCATGATGCCCTTTGATTGGAGGTGGTTGCTCTGGGTGTCTTTGCTTCAATTAGAGAGAGAGAGAGAGAGAGAGAGAGAGAGAGAGAGAGAGAGAGAGAGAGAAAGAGAGAGTTCTATAACTAATTTTTTTTACAAACTATAAATAAATTAGTTGAGTGTCTCTCTTCCCAGTCTTCTGAACTGAGAGAGAAAAGGAGTGACCAAAATACCCTATTTCTACTTCACCAATTACAGATGGCATCTCTACTGGAATTCATTATTTTCTCTTTTAAAAACAGTTTTTGATTTTTTTTCCTCTTACTTCCTAATGACTCTCCTAACACCAATAGATCCATCTCTTATAACTAAGAAATACAGTTAAACAAAACAAAATGCATGGATCATTTCTGATGATCATCTTATAGCTCTAACTTACCATCTCTCTGTCAAGTTTAGGAAACCACCAATAGTCCACTGAAGTCCTTATTAGTCACCGTGTTGGTCAGAGTTATAGTAATCACTCGAGTTTTTGATAATACTTTCCTGTTTGCAAAGCACTTCACAAATGTTGTCATTTGATTTGATCCTCCCAGCAACCCTGTGAGGTAGGCACCATTATTATTTTAGAGATAAGAAAATAGAGGCAGGCAGAGGCTAAATGACATGCCAGGGTGACAGAGCTAGCAAGTTTCTGAGGCCGCATTTGAACTTGGGTCTTCCTGATTCCAGGCCCAGCACTCTGTTCACTGTGCTATCTAGCTACCTAGCATTCTAATATCTTTCAATCTATCTGCTTTTATCTTGCCGTGATCATTTTTGTACATTGTTCTCATGGCTCTTTGCACTTTGCATCAATTCATAAAAATCCTCCCAAATGTCCTTGAAATCTTTATATTTTTCTTTTCTTATAACAAAATAATATTCCATTACATTTATATATCACAGTTTATTTTTCCATTCCCCTAATCTTTTCTGATATTTTGCATACAGGGAATCACACAAGTAAATTTCTCAGATCAGTTTCTTTGTCAGTACATCTCGTCCAGTTCTAATTCAACAATTCATGAGGGAAATCATGCTGGAGTCTTAAAAGACTCAATAGCCCAAACAAGGGTGAACATGAGAGATTAAGTTCATCAGAACAGCTTCCTACTGGAATTCCTTTCTCCCCAATGATTCTTTCATTTTCTTCAGTCACTTGGTTAGCTGATGTTGAATGGTTAAAAATGAACTATAGAGGAACAAAGAACCTTTTTCTGGGGGGTAGGAGTTTCATTGTTGACCTCTTAATAATATGAATAAAGACAAATGCTAATTAGTTGTTAGGAGACTTGAGATCAAAGCCTCATTCTGCCTTTAACAAACTGTGATTCTGGGTGGATTAAATTCCCTCTGGGCACATAATAGGCACTTAAATCCTTATTGACTGACTGACTTGAGCTTTCCCAGAAAGGAGTGATTTCAATGATGTCTAAATCTCCTTCTGGTTAAAGAAGTTTCTGGATCTAAGGGGAAAGAGTCCATTTCTTGAGAATGAGAAGCTTCTTATATTGTTTGTTGTGGTTGAGTCATTTCAGTCATGCCTGTGTGACCCCATTTAGGGTTTTCTTGGCAAAGATGCTGGAATGGTTTGTCATTTCCTTCTTCAGCTCACTTTATAGATGAAGAAACTGAGGCGAAAAAGGTTGAGTGACTTGCCCAGGGACAGAGAGTTAACAAGTGTCTGAGACCAGGCTTAAACTCAGGTCTTCCTGTCTCTGGGGCTAGCACTCTATCTACTGCACCACCTTGTGAGATCTTTTCACTGTAGGTACAGTAATCACTAATGCAGATCGCAACCCTTTGAAACCCTCTCATCATTGTGTTTCTTATCCATGTCTTTTTATAAATCCTCTCTTGTATAATATGATCCACTCCATACTTTGGAAGCTTTCATCTGGCTCTTTTAATATCGCAGGGATATCAATGTAACGCTCAGGATGTTGCCCTTTGGTCTCATTCTTGCTGCATTTTTGCTCCTTTTTCAGTCATGAACATGTTTGCTGGATAAGGTGGTTTCCTGGGCTTTTCCCAATATTTCCTTGTAGAGACTGTTTTGCATAGGATAAGCAAATGTGATGGTTAGATATGATGTCTTTTTTTTTTTTGGTCTATTTCCCATTTTCTGAAGACTGGAAGCTTGTTTAAACAGGTCAGATTGGAGCTGCTGTAATCTCCCTGTCTTCTCTTCATCTTTAACCTTTCTTCTAAATTTGTGATTTACTTTGATCTTTGCTCTCACTAGTCAATAATCAGAATCTACACAAGAAAGCTGATGCTGAAATGATTGCTATTTCTCTAACTAGTCATTTCTTGTCCAAGTCATGGTCAATTTCTTTTTTTCCTCTTTATGTCGTTTGATGCTCACTACATCCAGTATCTTCTAAGTTCCTGCTTGAAGGAAGTATTTGTAATATATAGGCTTGAGCCTCCCGAGGAACTGATAAACCCCCTTTCATTCCTGAACTATGTTTTTTGACATAGTTTTTGTTGCCTTCCCTTGTACTTACTTTCCATTAAAGTCACTGGGTAAGAAGGTGTGCGTTGACTTAATTTGAAGGATATAGTCTATCTAGCCTTTTTAAAAACAGAATTTCTCTACTTAGGGTCTTAAATTCAAGGGCTGAGGGGACCCTGGAGGTCATTTAGTTCATTTCTACCCTTTTGCACACGAAGAAACTGATGAGATGCCAAATCCAATGATTTTCCCTTATGCCACAATTTCATTCTTTGCAATTTATATTGATGAATTGTCTTTATGGTGGTCTGTTTTCCTTACCCTCACTAAGAACACTACAAGATGAGACCACACTGCCTCATAAATTCAATTCCATACAAAAGCATTTAATTAGCAGTTTTTATGCATAAGGCATAGTTTAACATCAAAATGGGTCCTTACTACCTTTGTGAATACAGTGATGAAACCAATTGTTTCATTCATGGAAGAGGGGCTATGAGGTCTTTTACTGATCTAGGGTATCTTTATGTCTCCTAATTTCAATTACAGAAAACCTGCTAATTAAAATGTGATGTAATTCCTCGAATAGTACCTGTAATCATTAGTCATGTTCAGAATAAAATTAATATTTGTAAGTGATCTAAGAACCTTCTAGATGAAAACCAGAATCATTCAGAATAGTTTGGCCTAACTATTCATACAGGAAAAATCAGGTGGATGCAGAAGGCTGTGATACCAATCAGTGATTAAAGATCTTTTCCACCCATTCCATAGGCCTCAAGTGGAGCTAGTTAAGGGAGGCTTGATTAGAGGTTTGTTTGTAGGCTGGTCTATACCCTCTACTTACTAGACTCTAAGCCCCAGGCTACACCCTTTACTTACTAGACACTAAGCCCTAGGCCTATACTCTTTACTTACTAAGTACTAAGCCTCAAGCCTACACCCTTTTGTTGGTTGGGTGTGAAACCCTCGGGCCCTAAAAAGAGTATATATACCCAGAAAGTAGCCATTGTGAAGTCAGAATACAGCCCAAGGAGAAGAAGTAAGAACTCTGAGTTGACATAACTGCAGAGAGAGTGCCAGGTAGAGAGTAGACACCAGGGAGCTGTGGAGACCAGAGAACTTAGGGGGGAGAGAACACAAGCAAGCAGACAGATGAGATTTGTGAGTGTTTACAGGAAGGCCCCAACAGGGGGGAAAGTTACAGGATGACTTGGTTCTTTTCTGTAATATTGTGTTATAATTTCCTTGTTTTTTTTTTTTAATTTTTGGAGGGAGGAGGGCAAGGCAATTGGGGTTAAGCGACTTGCCCAAGGTCACACAACTAGTGAATGTGTCTGAGACCAGATTTGAAATCAGGTCCTCCTGACTTCAGGGCTGGTGCTGTACTCACTGAGCCACCTAGCTGCCCCTAATATAATTTCCTTGTTGTTACTTTGAAGTGGACTTATTGGTTTTGGAATATAATTACTGCTATGTTGAGTTGGAGTTATTGGTTTTGGGGTTTGAAACTCTGGTGTATAAATAAATGTCATACTTCTTCTGCCTTATACCTAGAGAATCTCTTATACTTTGCGATTCTGAACTATACAGGCATGTTCATGGTCATCTCTGAGGTCACGAATTTTGCCTTACTGATACAAATGCCTATTATCCATGCTGTGCAATATATATATAGAAATCCATAGAATTGGTCTATCATCATGTATATCTTGAATAGACCCTACAAAGGGATGATATAAGCTTAGATTTGAACTAGAGGAGTGAAGACTGGATTAATTTAGTGAAACTGCATACTTCTTTTAATTAAAAGAACACATTTCTCCCTGAAATAAAGACATATTTTTAATGCTGGAATTTTTCAAGCTGATTATGATTGTGGGTCATAGAATGCTATAGTCCCAGTAAAATCGAAGTTGAAGATCATCGTATGAGTGATGGAGAGTTGCATGTTGGGCATTAGTAGGATATAAGATGTTGTGAATGAGCACTTACATAGTAGAAGTGGTATAAAGGATCTCATCTGTCAAATATGACCAGAAAAAAAGACCATTCAGACAGGAGGAATGCAGCATAACTCATAGAGTCCTCCTCATGTCCATGGTATCTATACAGTGTCAGAAGTAGTAGAAGGCCCTTAATAAGTTGGCTGGAATCTGTATGCCGGATTTACGACAGGGCATGTTCAATGAATAGGTGTGGAAGGGTTGTGGTATGCTTCATTAAAGGGAGCATCCACATTGACACAATCACAGAGTCAGTTAAATAGTGGAGTTGCATTTGAAGACAAAACCTGATATGATGTGGTTTGGGTACAAATGGTGGTACCTAATGGCAGGGCTGTATAAGGTGACTTTTAAATTAAAAAAAATAATCTGCTCCTTCTTACTGGAACATTTTCTTTTAACTTCCAATGCACTTGGCATATAAATTTCAGATACTACTTATCCAAAGTAGCTGAGCAATGTAATGAGTTAGAATTTATTGCCTTAGCAAAGTAAAGACATTTTATCTAAAAATAAATCTGATATGTCAGATGGACATTTAATTTATACTTTGCAATGAACAACAATTAAAATGCCAATGATTTATCTATCTTTTACTAACTTATATTCAGCATCTATTTACATAGCATCCAGTTAAAAAGCCAATTAATAGTCCAGATTTTTAATTGTCTCATTGACTAATGAACTTGCTTTTTGGAATCTCCCCCCCCCCCTCGCTGAACACATACTTTGCCCCATAATGAAATATTGGGTAGAGATTGGAGCTAAAATACCGTATGGTCCAGATTTATTTCCCTAATATATAGTACCTGATTTGAAACCTAGCAATCATTAATGTGTAGCTCTGCTAAGCATTATGGGACTTAATTCTGTTAGGTTTGTGTTTGTTCCTCCTGAGGATGACAAAGTATAGAATTGGGAGGGGGAAGACTAATTATTACCATAAATATTCAGCCATGACACTCTTTTTTAATGTGAGGAATCAAGTGTAAACATTTTGAATTCTGAATTATTATGTAGACAAAAATGACTAAAATGTGGTTCCAGAATGTAGGGATATGTGGATTCATGTACAATCTTGAAGGAGCCATGATTTCCTTGTAGGAAGTTTCAACTGTGTCCTTTACCAACACAGATTGCAAATAGTCTGTGATTTACTTGACCTAAGTAATAGGGAGTTTTCTGAAACATAAGGAAGGTTGGTGACTTGCTAGGGTCACACAGCTGGTGTTAAAGTTGGGATTTGAATCCAGTGCTTCCTGACTAAAAGTCTGGCACTTTATTCACTATACCTCACTCATGCTGCTGATCTAGAACATTTCAAAATCATTCTAGAAAAATGGTTTTTTTTAGTTTAGTTTTTTAGGTGCCTTTTAGTCCTTCCCCATTTCTGGGGGATAGGGAGGGAGGGTGGTGCCTGACTGTGTGTCACTATATTATACAGGTTTTCTTACAGGTGCCACACAGTATTTTTAGCCTTATTCATGGCTCCCTTACAACCTGGCTAGGCTGTCTACTGGAAATTAAGGAATGACTCACATTCATTAAAATGAATCCTGAGACATTTGGCTACTTGTATAAAACAGAGGTGTATAATGAGGGGGATTAGAGGACACAGAATTCATTAATCCATGTGGTGGCAGTGATGCCAAGCACAGACAGGCAGGCATTTCTCTGATGTCTCTTGTTGGCAAAGTGATTGATTCTTTAGAAGACCTGCAGCTCAGAGCATTTGTTAACCCCTGGAGGAAGTCCCATATGGAGAACAAGCTGCCTCCCTCTCTCCCTTCCATTGGCCTTAGCCTGGAAAATGGTCTTTGGAAATCAACCAGATGCATAAAAACATTATGTCTATGACAGCCATTTTATTTGCCACTTCCTGTTGAATTTCATTTAACTTTCAACTCATGTTGAATCAGCAGTTCCTTCCATTCATTTGTACTCAGCCGGGGCAATGTGCCATGGACTTAGGGTGCATGGACTGAGAATAGACTCCATTGGTTTAAGTAATAGTTCTGACTTATAAATTCCTGGGGGTAGTAGGACGGTGTCTATAGAGATGAATGACTTTGGGCTGTCTGGAAGCCCATGCCCTTTCACCCCACTGAACAAGGTCTCAATTTAGTTTTCTGACTGCATAAAGAAAGGGATATTCAGTCTTGGGAAGGACCACCTTGTTAGGACACACTTTATGGCATTCATCCATGTGGTTGGGGGTGGGGTGAGGGGAGACTTTCCACATTCATGAATAGTCATTCTGATAAGCAACATAATTTTTTTTAAAAAAGGAATCTAGTCAGACAACCTATTTGACTGATATTTGGGCCTGAATTGATATGACTTCTGATAGATTTGATAACCATAATTATTGATAATGGTTACTAATAATAAAATGAGAAGGTGGATTAAGGATTCATTCTCATCCATAAATCCTGTATTCATTAAGGACTGGGTATTACCATGTAAGCATAAACAGACATAGGTGGGGACCCAAATATTCATTTGGCAATATATCATTCTAAAGACAATACAGGGAGGAGCCAGAGTTTGTCTGAGGCAGGACATAGTTTAGTAGGATTTCAGGGACACTGATGCTCAAAATAAATGAAAACTGGCAAGAAAAGATAGGGAAAATTAGCAAAGGCTTCTAAAACCTCTGTTGGAGAAAGAAGGATCAAAGTTGGTTTGGATTGCTGCTTGGTGTGGATGAGACAATGGTTGTAGGAGATGGAGAAAGGACAGAACAACTCAGCTTCTGTATTGCTTCTATTTCCTCTGCCAGGGAGAATGATCTTTGGTCCAGGAAAGGTGAGGAAATAGATGGCGAACAAAGAGTTAAAACACAACATAAGTCCACAGATAATAAGAACTTATTGAGCTGCCTTGATGAATTTAAGTTACCAGATCATCTTATAGGAACTATTTCCCGTTAAAACAACCACACCCTCCACCAAAAATAAACGAAACAAAACACTGGTATATAAAATTGCTGAGCCACCTTTACTAGAAGGGTATCACTAGGCTTCGGGTGGGATGACCATCAAGCTATGCGAGAGTCAAAAGTATAGATGGAGAGGTATTAGATAATAGGATCATAGCTCAATAGAATTCAAACTAATGAACCCCTCTTCCCTCATTTAAATATGTATATATAGGAAAAATGTGGCACAAAGAGGATAAAAATGCCTTGCCAAAAGTCACCAGGGTAATAATCATCAGAAGGAAAGAAGAGGATTGATGATGACAGCTTTCCGTTAGACTTACCATTGCAGTTACTTCGAGTTCTTTCATTATTCTCATTAGTCCAATACAAGCATATTCAGATCCTGTCCCACATAACAGGGCAACTCAGGGCTACAGGCAATGGCTACAGCTTTGCCTGGGAAAAGTGGAGTATTTATCACATGCTTCTTCTTCTTCTTCTTCTTCTTCTTCTTCTTCTTCTTCTTCTTCTTCTTCTTCTTCTTCTTCTTCTTCCTCTACTCCCTCCTCTTCCTCCTCTTCCTCTTCTTGTTAATGTTATTATGATTATTTTACCTCTAATGTCACTGAAAGAAAGCCACAAATTAGAAAGAGTGTGTGGAGTATGGAAATTACCAGTGTTGAAGGTTAGAGGAATAGTAGAATCCAGATGTTTAGGGGTCCAGGAAATTTCTGGTAGCTGGAGGAGAGAGGAATTTTCCAAATCGAAGGAGTCAGGCCTTTAGAGAGAAGATAACCTTTCACAAGAAAGGCTAAGTCTAGAAACTTGAGACATTTTTTGGACTACTACCAAGTCAGAGAATCTATGAATCCTTGTGAATGAAGCTTGGTGACTTACATGAACTACACTTAGCTTTAGCTTATGCAGAATAATGTTTAAAAATCCTGGCTTAGACAGCCCAAACCACATATTATTTACTGAATATGAAAATTAGGGACAGAGCCATAAAATACATTCAATTTCATTTAATAAGCTAATTAGGCTGTATGAGTTAATAAATACACAGATTAATCAAAATTTGCATGATTTTTAAAGCTTTGAAGTGCAATAGGAAACCCCACAATTATCCTATTCTCTAGAAATAACAGGCAGGGAATCTTTTTAATGTTTTGGAGAAGCTTTATAGATTCTAAAATATGACCATCCTCCTCCTCTTCACTAACAAAAAACAATTTATTAACTACTTTGTGAAAGGCATATTTTCCAGGTTAATAGGTAAAGGTTTCAAGTGTAAAGGTCTTTTTCACTCACCCAACTATCCCTCACTCCACCTCATTTCTTTCTTATCTTTGTCTTCTTTCCCTCTTCCTGTGGGCTAGGCATCCAGGGCTTCCTGATGCATTTCTAACCCTGTGGGAAAGAAGGATTAGTGAGCTGAGGTTGTAGTAGGTGGTGGATCTTTATTCCCTTACAACAAAAGTTCTTAAAATATCACATATGAACATCAGAAAGAAGGGGAATCTTGAACAAAAATATCACCTTTCCATTCCAAAAATATCACAAAATTACAGTATCTCAGAGGTGGAAGAGATCTTGGAGGTCAGTTAGATCAGTCCACACCTGACGGATAATCCTCTGTTCAACCTACCCAACCCATGGTCATTTAGCCTTTCCTTGAAGACCCCCAATGTGAGGGTGCCAACCACCTACCAAGGTAATCCTTTCCACTTTTGGACAGTTAATTGGCAGTGACTTGCTTAGGTTGGGTATATGGACTGATATGAGGTATACAAATGTGTATTCCCATAGAAATCACTGATAACTTATTAAATACTAACCATTAAGATGTTTCTCTGACACCAAGCCTAAGTTTACCTATTTGCAACTTCTCACCATTCCTATTTTTGCCCTTTAGGGCACATATTTTCTCTTCCCCATTTTAAAATAATTGAAGACACCTTGTTTTTTCCTTGATGCCTTGCCTTATCTCCACCAAACACAAGAACTTTGCTTTTATATCAGTCAACTACACTGAGTAGTAAGGAAGTACGACAGAAAGAAGACATGAGTAGGAAATCAAGATTCAAATTACTTTACCACTAATTGCTGCCATACTGAACAATACCCTTCTTTAGCACTTGATGATAATCCTGAAAACAGTGTTGGGCATGGAACCATATATTTACAGTTTAATAATACAAATATCATAGGAAAAATATGTAGCGATATGTGAGTAAATAATAAAAATGTCAATGACTAACATGTACTTAAGGCTTTCCATTTCTAGTGATTTTCCTCACAATAACCCCATGAGGTGATTAGAGTAAGTATTTTTCTGTGCATTGTAAAGACAAGCAAACCAAACCAAGGAAAAGACAAAACTCAGAGTCCTTAGGCGATTCTCCTATGGTCACACTGCTAGTCAATATTAGGTCTGGGATTTAAATCCAGGCCCCTGACTCCCAGTCCTGTACTCTTTCCACTATATCAGGCTACCTCAATCTATTTTATTTTGTTGTATTTGAAGGTGAAATGAATTACCTACAAGCTTGTGTTAGAATATTTTTCTGTCTCTCTAGAAAGCTTCCAAATCATTAGGCTATGATCATGAAAAGAA
The DNA here is from genome assembly GCF_011100635.1 of Trichosurus vulpecula. Taxonomy (NCBI): domain Eukaryota; kingdom Metazoa; phylum Chordata; class Mammalia; order Diprotodontia; family Phalangeridae; genus Trichosurus; species Trichosurus vulpecula. The sequence continues at coordinate 105,131,926 of NC_050578.1, read as the reverse complement.
CTTACAGAGACAGTTATCTGATAATTGCTACCTTCTGATGAATGAGCTTTTGAAACACATGTGCAATGGACCTTCGAGATTATCTGGCCCAACCCCCTCACTTTGGAGATATGGAAATTCTTGCCCAGATAATTTAAGTGACATGCCCAAGGTCACACAGGTAGTAACTTGCTAAGGGAGTATTCAAATCTGGCACCTCTGATTCCCAAAAATAGGGAAACAACTCACAGTCAATGAGTTCTGTGGGAATATACATCTATTGGCTTCATGTCCTTCCATCTGCTCAATATAATCAAGTCACTACCATTAATGTGTCTTTCCACCAAGGAAGGTAGATTGTGGAAGTCAGACTTGGGCATATCTGTGGCAATACCAGCTGAAGGTCTTGAAATGAGTGGTTCTCTATAACTGTACATGAAGGTGTGTGAGATAGCATGGCTTCAGTTTCTTTATTGGCATTTACTGTGCTATCATGGGCAAGTCACCTAACTTTGGGAGCCTCATTTTGTTCTTCTATAAGATAGTCTTGGTAGTGCTTGTAGTGAAGAATCAGTGGGGCATTGTGGGTATGGAGCCAGCCTCAGAACCAAGAAGATCATGATAAAGTCTGGCTCTGATACATATGGACTGTGCAACTCTGGGCAAATCTCTTAAGCCAGAGGTATCAAACATGTGGCCCTCTGTGGATGGAACCAAAGTAAAGTATAATCAGGAAATATTTACCAAAAAATACAATAAAACACAAATAACAGCACATTTAAAAACTATCAATATGCAGCTGGCAGAGATCCTTATGTACAGTTTGACACCTCTGCTCTAGGCATCTCTCTGGGACTTTAAATTGTACAGAAACTATCTTCCTGAATTGGGAGTTTCCTATATCAGTAAAATCTTATGTCTTTAAATATAGTAGAATATAAACTCCTGGAGAATAGGGAGGGTTTGTTTTTATCTTTGTGTATCTTCCTTTTACAGAACCTGGCAGTAGTCATTTATTACGTACTTGTTGAATTTAATTTAATTGAAATTTGTGCATTAATGAGTCCAAACCAAGATCTTAGAGACACAGAGAGAGACAGAGAGACAGAGACAGAGAGACACAGAGAGAGACAGAGACCGAGAGAGACAGAGAGATAGAGACAGAGACAGAGAGACAGAGAGAGAGAGAGAGAGAGAGAGAGAGATCAAAATATTCCACTCACTTCTATATTACATAATTAGCACCTTATTATGGGTTCTCCTAGTCTCATAATGAGCTATCCTTAGGACTTTGATCACATCAGAATATATAATGATATACATACTTTATGGGGTTTAAGCTATTAAATCTTGATTAAAACTTTTGGGACACCCTCTATAATAGGGTCCCATGTCTATAAGTCTTGCTTCCCCAATGATATTGTTGACCTCTTTTAAGAAAGCTTAAGTTTTATAACTTTGTATTTTATAGTACCAGCACAAGTTCTGGGCACACAATAGGCACTCAGAAATAATTTTGTTAATTGATTGCTTTCTGAATCAACTTTCCCAATCCTTGTACAAGGGCCAAAATGGATAATAGACATTTTCTGCTTAGCCAAAAAAGGCAGTACCAGGACAAACAGGTGGCAGTGACACAGGATGGTAGATTTCTGCTCAAAATAAGGAAGGACTCCCTGACCATTAGAGCTATGTCAAATTGAAATGAACTACCTTGAAAGGGCTTGTTGCTCTATCTGGGATAGATTTGCCCCCCTCTGGTAACAGCAAGATCTATGTGGCTAAACTAGAAGTTGCATGCAAGGACCAGGAAGTAATGAAAGGAAGAATTTGGGATGGTTTAGGGAAGAAGACTTATCAAAAGTGTCAATTTTTTTTTTATCCCCAGTGATATGGTACAGTCGGTGATATCACAACTGCTTAGGCTCTTACTTGGAGTTCAGGGTCCAATGTGGTCTATTAAACTGGGAGAAGTATTAGAGAATGGATAAGATGTTATAGACAGTGCACAGAAGGAAAAATAACATTATCTTTACAAAGGAGCAACTATCAGAAAAGGCAAGGTACCAAATGACAGAATTTTAAAAATTAAAATAACTGAGAAAGTAGGTTTATCTTATTATTTAAAAAAAGATCAAAACAGAAATTAAATATATTTTGAAGTTTTTTAAGTCTTAAAATCAGTGCATGCATTTGACTTTAATATCTATATGTTTTAATAAATGATGACCATGAAAAATACGTAAATGCATGTGAAGACATATGAACCGATATAAGGTGACTAAGGAAAGCTAAGAATCCAATATACACAATGACTACAACAATTCTACAACAATGAGTACAACAAAGACTACAACAACAAAATCAAAAAGAACAAATATTTGAAATTGAATGCCATGTGATTATAAGGTTGTCTGCAGGTAAGAGGTTTGAGATTGACCCTTCCTCCTCTTTGTATAGGATGGGTGACTAGGGGTATGAAGTACTATGTATGCTTTCAGATTTGATTAATGGGTTAGTTTTGCTGAAGTGCTTTTATTTTCTCTTTCTTTTTTATTCCTTCTTATAAGAGATAGCTCGCTGAGTGGGGAGGTAAGGGGGGTATATTGGGAATTGGAGGTGGTATAAAAAACAAAAGATATGAATAATTTTTAGTGAAAAGGGGCAGAAACAATATTTGAACATATTTTGTTTTTCTGATTTTGAGTCTGGAAGTCTCCCAATATATTAGAGTTTGCTGTCTATGTCTTAACAAAACTCATAATTGGGAATCTGCACATTACTTAGGTCTTTTTTTGATGAAATTTCTATGTTTTTTGATCACTTTAAACTGATGAAATTAGAAAGATTTTTCTGTAACGTCTAGGGCTATAACAATATATCTTATTATTGGAGAAATTTTCAAGAAAAAATAAAAAGATGAAGTTTAAACAAAATTACAAATATTCACATATTAATGTCATTGCCATAAAGCAATTGTTGAGCTTTTTTAATGTTTCCAACTGAAAATTTTTAATAACCTGGGCATTCAGCGACACGATAACTTATATGTCATCTTTCTGATAATGACTGGTGATTTTTTTCTTGGACCAATGTGATCTTTAATTGTACTAGGCAGAGAATTCAATTTACCTTTTAATTTCAATGGGAATCTTTATTTTGTTACATTTTGCCTACTACATAAGTTATTGACATTTAAAAAACCCATGCAGATTTCAGAAAACCTTGGATATCCCATAAATCTATCATATTTTGTTTATATTTCGCTCAAATCTCCTCCCTCCAATAGGAAAACAAGTTTATATAAACCTAAATTGGCTTTACCCATACTCAATTATGGCAGGAAAAGACAAACACTTCTTTTGTCTCTCCAGTAATGCTATACACTACCAATCTGCTATCCACATATCTCAAAAGATATTGTGAGTATCCCAAAATGGGTTGAGGCATTAATGAAAAAATTGGGGAGCACCGGTCTTTTTTCCATATTAGAAAAACAAATTGGATAAAAACTTGCATTACCTTGACCACAACATGTAGCTAGCTAGGCAGGAATCTCATTAAGTCCACATAACAGTCTGTATAACTTAGGCAGACACTATACGTAGACAATGACCTGCAATCACAATTGAGTGGTGGGAGCATACTAGGATGGCTTAGATTTTGGAAATTATTTGCCTCATTTTTATAACCCCACATGGCTCATTCTTGCAAATTCTCATTTCTGTAACACCAATTTATCCTAATAATTTTATATGGTTATGAGTAGTAGGACATGATGATCTCATAAGAATTACAATTAAAAATAACCTAAAAGGAATAGGAATATAAATGATGGATATATGCAGGCTGCAATATTTTGCTAATTATGAATAATTTACTAGAAATTGAGTTCATTTAGGACTTGAAAGGAAGGTGAAAGTCATATAGTCAGAATTCATGCTAGCAGATGGACAGTTAGACATACACTGGTGATGATGAAATACTGAAAGAACAAAGGGAAGCCTCCAGAATGTTGAAGGGTTTGCATGGGATCAGAATTAAAAGGACATGATGAGAAGGTATGGAGGGCCTATGATCAGCATTAGAGGAAGAGATTTCCATAAGTAATTGAGTAATTCCCACAAATAATAAGATTCCAAATAATCTTGAATCCACCAAAGTAGCCCGTATACTCTCTGTTACATTCTTTAAAGAAAACATACATGAAATGATACAATGATAGTCATTCTTCGGTGATCACCTCCCAAGGTAAGTTCCTGATTTCTTTTTCCCTTAGGCCTATGCTTAGAGAATTTGGCTTTGGAGAAGAGGGAGCTTTTCTCTCTTCAGTGGAGAATTGAGATGATTAGGTAATTAATCCTGAAAAGACTTATGAAGCATGAAAGCTGTAGCTTCAATAACAATTGCAAGGACTCTCAATCTTTATGCTTCGGGGCATACATTTTCTCTTTAATTGATTAAATAAGGATCCCTTATTCCACCGGAATGAGTTTGCACAATCGGGGCCCCTAATAAAATTTATATGTGACAGCCAATAGAATACCAACAGCTTTCATTTATATAATGCCTTAAGGTTTTATACAGAAACCTGATCATTTGTCCTATCCCAAAATGAGAAAACATTTTATGTTTGTTCAAAATCATTAGCTTTGACTTGAGCTAAGCAGAATGAACAAAACCTTTGCTTTTATTGACCTTTCAAAGTCACCTGCATAAGGTTTTTGAGCCCCGAATGGCTGACCTCTTCCCAAGTTCGTTATTTTATTTATTCTGCAGAATGAATCAATGCAAAGGAAACATGCAATGAAAGGAAAAGAGGACAGGGGTTAGGAGACCTTGGTTTTCTTTCTGTCTCTGCCACTAACTATCCAAGTGACTTTATAGAAATCATTTCAACAATCAATAAGTGTTACAATGCATCAAACACTAGAAAGACAAAGGAAAAGGAAAAGGCAGTTCGTGTCCTCAAGGAGCTTACCTTCTAATGGGGGAGGTGACATACCTAACTATCTATTTGCATATATACATATATATGTGCAGGTATCTGTGTGTATGTATAAAAATTAGTATATAGATACTCAGAGTAGCTAGAAGTTAGCTTCAGAGGGAAAATTATTAGCTGCTGGGAAAGGAGGGGTAGAAGAGGGGCAGCTAGGTAGCCCAGTGGATACAGCACCAGCCCTGGAGTCAAGAGGGCCTTAGTTCAAATCCAGCCTCAGGCAGTTGATGCTTACTAGTCATGGGACCCTGGGCCAGTCATTTAACCACAATTGCCTCACTAAGGAGAAGAAAGTAGGGGTAAGAGGAACCAGGAAGGTCTACCTCCTAAGGTTCCTTCCATCTTTATCTTTCTCTGAATTTTAAGTTAAAAGGGATTGCATATTTGCTTTTAGTGTCTTTCACTTTTTACAATATAGTCTAAATACTTAATCCAGATACCCGTATCTTTCCATAACTGTCTCCAATGTATTTTTGATTTCCCATTTCCTTATATGAATATTATAGTTTCATACAAACTTAATATGTATGCATATTATATGTGTTTTCAGACACACACATATACACATATAGTTTAATATGTAATATTAAGGCTTGCAAAGTGTTTTGCATGTCATATTTTATATGATAGTGTATAAATTCCAGCCAGACTCTAAAACCTCCAGTGATGCTTTGTGTTTTCATAATTCCATGCCTTCACTCATACCATTTCCCAACCTTGAATCCTCCCCCATCTTCTCCGCCTGTTTGAATCATATGCATTTTTAAGACCCAGCTCAATTCCTCCTCTTCCATGAAGTCTTATCTTATCTTACCTAGCCTGTTATGATTTTTCTTACTGTGATTTTTATAGTACTTATTTTAGCACTATTTTGACATTTTAAATATACTGTCACATGTTGTTTGTTATGTTTTTAAAATTTACAGGGCCAAATGCAAACTATTTGAGAATAAAGGTCTTATGTTCATTTTATTGTTTTCTCCATAGTGCCTAGCACATAGTAGGTATGCAATGCATTTATATGATTTGTTTTTCAGTATTTCCTAATGTGTTATTAACTTAATTTGATTGAATATACCTATTTTAGCAAGACAACTAGCAGAAAAATACTAGTACACATGGCCTGTGCTTGTAGCAAAATTGGGATTACTTGGCTTATGCAGATTTCAGCACCGAAGAGGTGGACAGCATCAATGCCCCCATAACTGGGCTTCACTGTACAACCCTGGCAGTAGAATGCTGCTGGGTCTGCCTTGCTAGGAATATTTAAAGAAACAAGTATTCATAGAACACAAAAGCTAGAAGGAACTTTCAATATCATTTGGCCCAGTCTAATTTTATAGATAAAGAAGCTGAGTCATGGATAGGGTAAAGGGGCTAGCTTTAATCATTAAAGGAGGGCCAAAACTAGAACTAAGATTTCTTGATTCCTAGGCCATTTTACTTCCAGTTTCATCATTTCTTCAGTACAAGTAGGGTTTCTAGTACTAGTAGATTTAGAGTGATGTATTTTTAGATTGTTCTTGAGTTTTCACAGAACTGGGATTCCTTCTTCTCCAAATCCAGATCCTCTCAGGTCAGATCCAAGTGAAAGAGAGATCAGGAATTTACCTTGGGAAATGGAAACAAAAGTTAGGTAGCTGATGAATACAAAAGAATAGTTTGGAACTATAAACACAAACAACAAACTTTCAGGTGATTAAAACTCTGCATGATCCTTCAGCTCAGTATGAGAGGAAGCTGTAAATAAATTCAAAGTATAACAAGGAGTGTCATTTTAAAGTGATGTTGGGGGTAAGAGGAAGATCAATGACAGGATAGAACAATGATTTGTGGTACATGGCTAAAGTCTTCTTGCTGTGCCTTTTTGGGGGGAGGTGGTGGTTAAGCCTCTGTCAGTGTAATGTAAATTCTGGTAGATTCTACCAAGTTAGGTTTGAGTGATAGACTGTATATCTGTTGTTCTAGGACTGGGTTAGCTAAGTTTGGAAAGGGTTAAGCTAGATAGAAGGTGATGGATTTTTTGCCACATCAAACGTCAAATACCTCAAATACTATCTACTAAATGATGTGATCTATGTTGGGGGAAGAAAGACCCACACAGGGACAGTTCAGATCCTTGAAATCTTAGAGTATATAATTCTCTGTAACTATTTCTTCATTTTCTGGGAACTAAATAAAAGACTTGAAATTTCCTAAGTCACTACTTCACAAATTCAGGACAACCACCTTAATTCACCTGGAGCACAATGACAGTTCCAACCATTCCTGTGTTAGAGGTGAAGCTCATGTAATGACATTTAATTTACTTTCTGAAAGCTCAGAATCAAGCCCCTCTGTATTAAATATGCATCTGGCAAAATGCTTTTTAAACCTTAAAGCGTCATTGAAGCGCGTGTTATTATCATTCTACTAGACCCCAACATCAATTCCTCCAACCTTCACTCATCCAGTCTCATCTCTTATGACTCTCCTACATGTACATTCTATTCTAGCCAAGCTAATTTTCTACTATCCCATAGAAAGATCTTGTTAATTCAGACCTTTATGCCTTTTCTCCGGGTCACTCCTTTGTCCTGGAATACATTTCCCCTCTCCTTCCCCAAGCCATATCTACCATTTCTTTCAAATCTACATTGATTCTTATAAGGAGTTTTCTATTACCAACCTCAGCTGGATCCATTCATACCTACATTTGGCAGCCATTCAGGACTTATTGCTAATAATCTACATTTATAAAGAAGCTTCCATATTCAAAAAGGATAGAGGCAGGGCAGTGCTGATAAAAGTTAGCAACCTGTTCTCTGTAGAGGAATAATATGACAAACATTTAAGTTTAATCTGCATTAATAACATTTATCCATCACTTTATTTTTTTAATTTTTTTTTTGCAGGGGGAAGGCAGGGCAATTGGGGTTAAGTGACTTGCCCAAGGTCACACAGCTAGTAAATGTGTCAAGTGTCTGAGGCTGGATTTGAACTCAGGTCCTCCTGACTCCAGGGCTGGTGCTCTACTCACTGTGCCACCTATCTGCCCCTATCCATCACTTTATTAAGCCTAGACAATCAACAAAAAATTAAGCATTATATTTGTAGTAGCTCCACTTCTAAGTGGAGTAATTTGCATAAATCACTTCACCTCTCTCTCTCTGTTTCCTTACCTAGAAAAGGGAGATATTAATAGGAGTAGGTGTCTGGGGCAGGATTTGAACTCAGCTTTTTCTGACTCCAGATCAGGTACTCCCTCCACCATGCTAACTATCTGCATTAGTTCCAATCCTGCCTCAGACACTTATAATTTGGGTGATCATGGGCAAATAATTTGAACTCTAAGAATCTCACTTTCCTCATTTGAAAAATAAAAATTATAATTCTTTCACAACCAATCCAATCCAAGAATTTATTCAGTGCTTCCCTTGAACAAAGCACTTCACTAGGTGCTGGGACATAAAACCAAAATTAAACCTACCCTCAAGGAGCTTATAATCCTTGAAGGAAAGGGGTAGCATACAATGTGTAAAGAGGTAAGCATGTGTAGGATAATATGAAAAATGGGAGAACAGTAACAGAGTAGGCTTCCAGGAGGTGAAGAACAATCCAGGAATGAAGGAGGCAGGAGTCCATGCAAATGCACAAAAAGAGGCCCTAGAATATTGGTTTCAGGAAACATTAAGTATGCCGTTTTGATTAGAATGTAGAGCATGTGAAAGAGGGAAAGGTGAAACAGGACTGGGAAGGTGGGCTGAAGCGAGGTTGTTAAGAGCTTTAAATGCCAAGCTATCAACCTCACAGGGTTATTATTTTTTTAAAGTGTTTAGGAAAATTTAAAGTGGTATGTGAATGTGACATTTTCATGTCAAGTGCTCCACAGTGCTTAATAAATAAACAGATGATTGATAGATAGATAGATAAATAGATAAAGTAAAAACAAACAAATAAATACTATTGTGGGTAAATTCAGAGTTTGAGCCCTGGCTCTATCACATTTACTGCTATATGACTAACCAAATCCCTTGATCTCTAGGAATTAAAGTATCCTTATCTATAAAATGAGGATAGTAATAACTCCAGTCTATGTCTCACAGAGCTGTGGTGGAGATAAAAATGAGATAATGAAAAATGGGGTAATGTTTATAAACTGCTTTGTTACTATAAAGCTCTATAGTAACTGTAAATACCATACCAATCACAAAGCACTCTGGAAATGAAAGCTATTAAACAGTGGTTTAATAATCAGTGGTGTACAATGTCATGTAATGACAATTCAGATTTGAAGATCTTTCCCACACATTAATAGGCCCATGTGACCTGCTTATGTCACAGGAAGCCTAAGTCACATGTGGTAAGAGAAGCTTGCTGAGAGGAAAAACAAAGTGTGTCACAGGAAATGCAGAGAAAGTGGTTAGAGCTGAGGGAGAGAGCAGACATGTGGTGGCTGTGAGTTTGTTTGTGGGAAGGCCCCAGCAGTGGGGTAGATGGTTTTGAGATGTAGTGGTTCTCTGCTGTGCTATTGTGTATTGAATTCTTTGCTACTATGATGGATTGGGTGTATTGGTTTCAGGATCTGGTCCTCTGGTGTCCGAATAAATGGTTTACTTCTTCTATCATCTATGTGGAGAGTTTCTTATATTTTGTGATACAGAACCACATCAGTATTTGGACAATTATCATCTATATTGTGATTAATGCCTTGCTCATACATTAGGCAAGAATCCCTAAGAATCATTTTGGATGGATATTATGTAAATTAGGATTAGCAGCTCAAGGAATACATATATTTACTGAAGTGTTAAATTCTAATTATCAAGGAGAAATTTATTGTGACATTCCAGAATTTGAGTGAAGAACCCATATAGTTTTGTAAAAATGATAGAATAGTTCAAGTGATAATTATTCCTTGTGAAATAATACCCCTTGTGAAAACTGACCATTCCTTCCAAAATAACTATCAGAAGGACTGAAGGGTTTGGTTCTACGGATAGAATAAAATTAGGAGCTAAAGTATGGGTAAAACGGAAACTGGGTGGTGTTCCAAAGGCTGCAGAATTTATAGCACATGGGAAAGATAATACTGTAACAGTTGTTTATCCAGGAGAAAATGATTATGAAACTGTATCCTTGACTTATGTAATCTATTGTGAATGAGGCTGTGTAACAACAATGTTGTTAGCAGCTACTGGGGAAGTAAAAGACTAATAACAAGACGAACAACAAGAGTATACAGGAGGGCTGCTAGCACAAGTTCTTTGATCTTATTTTCTAAGGAAAGCAACTTCAAGGGGTTAACAATCTTATTCTAATTAAACATATATAGATATAGATATAGATTTATATCATTCACTTAGTTCAGGAGAAAAAGTCAGCACCCTGAACTTCAGAGGGAATACAAACAGAAATAACAAGCATACACTATATAAACAGAGCAAATAACACAAACCAGGCTACCCATAGCAGTACATACATAGTTACCGGAGAAAGAAGCAACAACATCTGGGTTTGCCAAAGCCAGGGGGAGGGTTGTGCTCCAACGGCTACTCAGAGTCTTGTCTGGCCAAATCACCAACAGTCTTCCAATGAGTGTACCCCCAAAGGCAAAATGCTAACCTCTGAGTATATATACACTTCTTCAGGGTCAAAGGGCATCACAACCATGGGACTCAAACCCAGGTGATCTAGGCCTTCCCATGAGGTAAGCAGGTCATCAAAGACTCCTGATTCAATCAAAGATTCCCAATTGAAACAAAGGCAAGATTCATTAAAGGCACTTGACTGCCTTAATGTTCTGAAAGAGAAGACAATAAAAAATCCCACTCTAATTACCATTACAGGATGAGATTGTTTCCTTGTTTCTTTTTGGCTTTTGTCTGTTAAATTTGTCTGTGAGATTTGTTTCCTGCTGGTTTAGTACCATCCATCTGCAGATGCCTGATGGCTTAAGCCAGATATGACCCTCTGATGTATTCAGATGTCACCTCCGGAACTGTCTGAGACTGTGATTTGTAACCCCTGGACCTGTCCCTGGGCCTGGCCTCAATTGAGTTCCAGATGCCAGCTTGCTAAGGAACTGAGCTCTCGAATGGGACTTTTGACCTCTTGGGGCAGAGATAACTCTATGTCCAATTTCATCAGGAAGAAGCTATGGAGGAGGAGACCTTTGCCCCTTACCCCAATATTTTGAGCCCCATTCTTCTGAGGGAGGAATGATGATATTTTTTAATACACTTATTTTGTGTTATCCCTGTTATATTGTTATAAAGTTCTGTTGACACCAGGTATCCCAAAACGCTCTATGCAATCGAAAAGAAAGATCTTGGGGTCAACTGTAATGACAATTTAGATTTGAAGATCTTTCCTGTCCATTAATAGACCATGTGACCTGCTTATGTCATAGGAAGCATAAGTCATATGTGGTGAGAGGAGCTTGCTGAGAGGAAAAGGAAAGTGTGTCACAGGAAACACACAGAGAGAAAGTGGTTAGAGTTGAGGGAGAGAGCAGATATGTGGCGGCTGTGAGTTTGTTTGTGGGAAGGCCCTAGCAGAGGGTTGGATGGTTATGGGATGGAGTGGTTCTCTGTTGTGGTATTGTGTATTTGCTGCTGTGTTGGATTGGGCTTATTGGTTTGGGAATCTGGTTCTCTGGTGTCTGAATAAATGGTTTACATCTTCTACTTTCTACGTGGAGAGTCTCTCATACTTTGTGATACAGAACCACATAGGCATTTTGACAATTATCATCTATATTGTGATTATTGCCTTGCTAATACATAACTGTAAATACCATACCAATACCATTGTTTATCTGTTTTGGGGAGGCAATCAGGGTTAAGTGATTTTCTCAGGGTCACATAGCTAGTAAGTATCTGAGGCTGGACTTGAATTCAGGTCCTCTAGCGGTCTATCCACGGAGCCACCTAGTTGTCCCAAGTTGCCAAATTCTAAAGCATGAATCTTCACACTGAAAATTTAACAATCAGCTCCTCTTAGTGGGTTGGAGCCTACTCTAGTACATCCCTGTTCATGATGGACTAAGTAGACATCATTGGAGCTGATTCAGTCCATTGACTGAAACTGTTCCTAGTTACAACTTCTTTTAATCATCTCTGGGGCCTTGGACAGGTCACATCACTGTCTAGGCCTCAGTTTCTTAATTGTAAAAGAGTGGGTCAGGAAGGAGAAGGTTGGATATAACATCTCTATAGGCCCTTCCAGGTCTTCTGTTTTGTGATCACCATCATTATTGACTTAGAGATGGAATGAGCTTGGGGTATTCTAGCCCAATCTCCTTATTCACAGAGGTCAAAAATTAGACCTCAGGAAATAAAGTGATTTGTCACAGGTTACAAACTTAACAAAGATCAGAGCTGGAGTGTTGAAGGTAGCTCTTCTACCTTCAAAGTCAGTCCTCTTTTCTGCTTCACTATGATGATCCTATGAACCTATATTTTATTATTATAATTTTTTCTGATTCCTAGGATAAGAGTATTGGCTTCTTTTTTTAAAAAGTTCCATCTTGTACATATCATTTTTCTTTAATGCTAAGCTTTTGGTGGTCTTAGGGCCATTCTGTGTCTAAGTATGATAAAGTCTCAGTTCAAGGAGCCGTGGTAACTATTTCTTGTAACGTACTAGACATACTCAGATGCCAATAACTGATTGATATTCCAGAGCATGTCTTTATTCTGGTGGCTCTAAAAAGGTAGGCCACCTTTTTTCAGTAGGTGATGAAGTAATATATCTATGTGGGAGAAAAAGACCTGTTCAAAACAAATCAGTTCTAGGAAGGCTAGAAGTTCTTGTTGTGATTTCATAGTAGATACAGCATGGTTTACGGAGAGCTTCTCTTGCATGAGTGAAGATCCAGCTTGGAAGCTCTGATTCTTTCCTTCCTTCCTTCCTTCCTTCCTTCCTTCCTTCCTTCCTTCCTTCCTTCCTTCCGTCCTTCCTTCCTTCCATCCATCCTTCCTTCATTCCTTCCTTCCCTCCTTCCTTCCTTCTTTCCTTCCTTTGTTCCTTCCTTCCTTCCGTCCTTCCTCCCCTCCCCCTCCTCTTCCTCTCCTCCTCCTCACACTTAGATCCTGTTTCAAAATTATATAGCATCTCCTGAAATCTCTTCAGAAAATGCATCTTTTATTGATCATATAATCAGAACACCACTGGAATACAGTTTCAACCTGTATTAAATTAAAGCAGGGTGTCCCTGAAGCCTTGAAAAATTGTAGTAGCGCAAATTCTGAACTGAAAGTTTAACCAAGGACATCCCTTCTTCCAATCTAGCAACAAGCATTTGTTTTATTAAGCAATTACTTTGTGCAAGTTATGGTGTTAAGCACTGGAGATACAGAGGCAACAACAAACAAAAACAGTCCCTACTGTCAGTCCTGGAGGGGTAGATATAACATGAGCGAAGATAATGTGGTATAGTCACAAGATGACTGAATTTGGAGTCAGGAGACCTGCGATTCAGTCCCGGCTCCACTTCCAAGTGGTGTCATTGGCATAAATCACTTCACTTCTCTTAGGCATTTCTTCATCTATAAAAGGGAGATGATAACACTTGTATTACCTGCTTTGCAAGGTCCTTGTGAGGACAAATTTTTTTTGAAAATTTAAATTTAATTGTAAGACCATAAAAACATTAGGATGATAACATCAACAAAGCACTTTACCATTTAACAAGTACTTTCTTCACAACACCTCTAGTGAGGTAGCCAATGTGAGTGGGATTATCTCTATTTTGCAGATGGGGATTGGTCTCAGAGAGGGGATGTGGGTAGTGCAAGGTCACATAACTATTAAGTATGAGAAACAACATTCAAATCCAGGTCTCCTGATCATGAATCTGGCGTTTTGTCCATTATGCAATGTTACCTCTTTGAAGGAGCAGCTAAATTATTTTTTAAATTATTATATATAGTAATATCACCAGTATGGACAAGGTCAAGTTCTGTTCCTCCAGCAAAGAGTCAATTGACTGCATATATCAGATATGGGGATAGCTTAACAATGTACTTGTAGTTTTCACAAATTCTTACTTAGTCATTAGATTTTAACAGTAGTATGGTGGATGGAGATGTCTGTATATGTGTTTGTATGTTTGTCTGTGTAACTAGATCAAGGACACATTGATTGGATGCTAAAGCAATTCAATTTTTCCCCTTAGAAAAGTGGTAAATTTCTAGCTCTTAAATCTTCTTTCTCTCTTTTTATTTTGCCTGGAGTACTTTATCTTATTCTTGCACTTACTATTATCACAGTCTCCATTTCATGTGGCATTGGGAAAGCTATTTAACCTCCATGGACCTCGGTTTCCTTATCTGCAAAATGAAGGGATTGGAACAGATGACCTCTAAGTGCCTTCTGGCTCTAAATCTAGGATGATGATAATCATGTACAAATCTTATTTTCCTTGTTGTGCTGGAAGCTCCTAGACAGAAGCATTGTGTCTGTTTTCATTTTTGTGCCTCCAGAATTTTCACAATATATTTTTTTTCAATTCAGACCCTTGATTTTTTTATCAGCATGGGGGACATTTAGATACCCTAGATTCCACCAAGACTTGGCTCAGGTGCCACCTCTCTCCATAGCGTTATTCTCTGTTCCCATATGAAGCTTTTCTTCTTTTTACTCTAAGAAGCAGTATGAAGTCAAAAGGCATTTCTTAATATTAGTTATGTGAATCAAGTCCTCTCCAAGAGGTTTTCACAGTACCCATTTTGATAGGAACTAGTCTATGTGATGGAGCCACCAACACATTCATAGGTCAGCTCCAGGCAATATTAACAAAGAGATTTTCATAATCTTGACAAATCTCCAAGAATTCTGGAATGGCCTCATGAAAAGGAATTGTGAAAGGTATCTTTCCTTGACTATTGATATACTACCACACATGCTGTGCTCCACCTTCATAGATAGTAAGCATCAGAAGTGGGATATAAATTCAGGTCCTCTGATTCCAAAGACAGTAAAGTTTTCCATTATACTATCTATACATTGAAGTTCAATCCCTACTGTATAAGAAATTCATTCAAATACCATTTGATCACAAAATGCCTCAAAAGTATATTACTTTTTAAGGCTTAAAAATTATAATAAAGAACTGTGGTGAGCAGCATGAACAGTATACCATATTCAAAGAAGATTGGTAGATTTCTTGGAAGGGAATAATTTCATCCCTTTGTTCTTTTACTCTTTTTCTCGGGTGACTAATATCTTGACATCCCTTAGGCTCCATTTCTATCATGATCTTTTAGCAATGGTCATTAATCATCTGTCTTCTGAGGGGCATGTAGTAACTATTTGAGTTTGCTCAGTGTGATGAATAGAAATTAGCCTGGATCCAGCCCTTCAAGGAGCTTAGATCTTGTCTCTGAGAACAGGAACCTTTCACTCCTTTACCATGTGATGGAGCTGATATTACTTTAAATTCTGTCTCTTTGAGAAAGATCATTCAAGCTTCAAGACAACATGTATGCTTGGTTTCTGAAATCATGGCACCAGGTTCAATGATAGCTCCTCTTCTAAACCCCAGTGAGACATACAGAGGTGCTCCATTTCAAATAAGCAACATGGTAACCCTGGCAGAACTGATTTTGATCACTTTCTAGCTGGTTTTCCAAAATGAAGCCACTTAAAAATGAGAATGTGATAAGATGTTGGAAAATTTATTTCTCCCCAAAGCAATGGTGAATATGATAACAGCTCTTTCCCAGGATTGTGAGGATCAAATAAGACAAGCAAAGGAGCAAACTGTTATTGTTTTATCTCTTTTTAAATATTTTCTTTTCTTTTTAAAATTCTGAGTTCCAATTTTCCCCCCTCATTCTCACCCAATTCACACCCAATGAGAAGGAAAGAAGTATGACAATCAATGTGAAGTGATGTAAAACAAATTTCTACATGACATTTTGGGGAAAAAAGAAAAAAGCAAGACAATAGAGAAAGTTAAAAATTCATTTTTAATTTGTACTCAGAATTCATTGGCTCTTTCTCAGGAGGTCAATAGCTTTTTATGTCATAGGTCCTTTTGAATTGTATTGGATTATTGTCTTGGTCATAGTAGTTAAGTCTTTCACAATTGAACATTATCACAATATTGTTGTTATTGTCAACAGTGTTCTCTTGTTTCTGCTTACTTGACTTTGCATCAGTTCACTTAACTCTTCTCAGATCTTTCTGAAACCATTCTGATGTTCATTTCTTATGCAACAATAATTCTTCACAATCATATACCATACCTTGTTCAACCATTCCTCAATTGATGGGCACCTCTCTGTTTATCAAGCTCTGTGAGGGGAGTATTGACTTCCCCAACTAGTATAGTTTTACTGTTTATTTCCTTACTTGCCATCCCCTCACACCTTTTCCCCATCACTCTAAAAATGATTATTGTGCACTTCTTTTACATGAGATAGTGTTCCCCATTCTTCCTCTCTCTTCTTCCTTCTCCCAGGATATACCTCTTTCTTACCTATCCATTTTTTACATCATCCTAACATAATCACCTCATGCCTCCTCCCTCTTTCTATATAGAATTTTTCTAACTGCCCCAATAACGATAAAATTCTTAGAAGTTGCATGTATCACCTTTCCACACAGAATGGTAAACAATTTGATTTTATTGGGTCCCTTATGGATTCTCTTTCATATTTCCCTTTTTCTGTTTTTCTCAAGTCTTTTATTTGAAAGTCAAATTTTTTATGCAGCTCTCATCTTTTCATCAGGAATGCTTGAAAGTCCTCTATTTCATTAAATATCAATTTTTTCCCTTGGAGGAGTATACTCAATTTTTTTGGGGGGGTGGGGTAAGTTATTCTTGATTGCGATCCCACCTCTTTTGTCTTCCAGACAAAATTATTCCAAGCCCCTCACTCCTTCTGTGTGGTAGCTGCTAAATCTTATGTGGTACTGAGTATGTCTCCACAGTATTTGAATGGTTTCTTTCTGTCTGCTTAAAGTATTTTCTGTCTGACTTGGAAGCTCTGGAATTTAAATATAATAATTCTGGGAGTTTTCATTTGTGATCTCTTTCAGGTGGTGATCAGTGGATTCTTTCAATGTCTACTTTACCCTTTTGTTCTAGGATATCTGGACAGTTTTCCTTCATAACTTCTTGAAAGATGATATCTAGACTCTTTCTTTGATCATGTTTTTCATTTCATATAATAAATGATAAATTTTCTCTCCTTGATCCATTTTCCTGGTCAGTCGTTTTTCCAATAAGGTATTCCACATTTTCTTCTATTTTGTTATTCTCTTGACTTTGTTTGATTGCTTCTTGATGTCTCATGGAGTCATTAGCTTCCACTTGCCCAATTCAATTTTTTAAGGAAATTTTTTCTTCAGTGAGCTTTTGTACTTCTTTTTCCATTTCACTAATTCTGTTTTCAATATTTAAGCATCAGCTGCCGCTGCTGCTGCTGTCTCCTTTAAAATCCACAGCTGATATTGCTGCCACCTGCACTCTGGGATAGCCTCCACTCTGGTGTTACAGACCTCTCTTTTCAACCTATTAAGTTATCTGGGGCTAGAAGATGTCTCATTTGGCTCTGTTGGCTCTGCCATTCAAGAATTTATTTGAAGTATTATTTTAAAGTTGTGTAGAGGGCAATGTTTGAAGAGCTTGGCTCTAGTGCTTCCTGTAGTCTGCCATTTTGATTCTGCCACCAGAAGTCTCCATTGTTTTATCTCAATGGAAAATCCTGTAATCATAAAGCTGGGAGAAACTTCAAAGGTCTGTACTCTGTAGACAGGACTATGTTAATTAGGAATGGTTGGACTTTGCCCAGACTGGAGAAGGTGAAATATTTTCATTCTCAAGCCAATTCACCAAAGTGAGTGTTGAGGTAGACCTTCAGTACAGTACTATATATTTTTCTTTGGAAAGTAGGTGGCAGAGTAGACATAATGCTGGGTTCAGAGTCCAAAAGAGCTGAATTCAAATTTCACCTGAGATATTTAATAACTATATGACTCTGGGTAAGTCACTTAAATTCTGCCTCAATGTCTCAATTACAAAATGGGGATGATAATAGAATTTACCTTGAAGAGTTGTTGTGAGGATCAATTGAGATAATATGTGTAAAATGCTGATTATAGTGCCTGGCACAGAGTAGGCATAATATAAATGCTCATTCCATTACTCTCCTCCACCTTCCTTGGCTTTTTCTGGAACATTCTCCTATTTCCCTATCTTTTTAAATTGTAGCATTCCAATTTAGATTCAGGATCTAAATAAAGAAATGTATGATGCCAAGTAGGTGGGGATTATAAGCACCTACCTCCCAGGATTGATCCTCCCAGGATCAGATGAGATAATATTTGTAAAGTTCTTATCACAGTGTCTGGCACATAAACGTTTGTTTCCTCCCTTCATTCCACATTTTTTCACTTGGTTCTCACAAAAATGGTAAGATTAATCCATGGTTGGATGATCTTTGGAATTATTTTTAAACAAATACTCTGGATTAGTATCCAGAATCTAACCTGCTAATAATATACATAGTTGGACTGCATAAGAACATTTTCCATATTATAATAATATTAGAATGTAAAAATAATATTAGAATGTAAGCTCCTTGTGAACTGTATTCTAGGTACTTGTATTCTTAGCACCTAGCAAGAGTGACTGGCATTGGTCAGAGTTGATTGATTGACATCTAGATAATGCTTTGAGGTTTGCAAAGCACTCCACATATATTCTCTCTTGTGATCTTCACTACAGCACTGAGAAGTGGACAGTGTAGGGATGATTGTCAGCAATACACAGTGGAAAGAGTCCTAGATTTATACTGAGGGAAGCTGAGCTTAAGTCTGGGCTCTGCTCCTTGCTACTTGTACAACCTTGGGCAAATGAAAATCTCCCTGGGCTTCAGTTTCCTCATCTATAACATTAAGAAATTGAACTGCATAAGGACCTGGTGGCCCTTAGTCCAGACCTCTGAGAATACTTCTGTCTTGAAACCTATGATTCCCCATTTTACAGATGAGGAAATTTAAAATCAAAGAGGTTAACTGACTTACCCATGGCTTCTCTGCAGGTAGACATATTCTATAAACATAGGTCTTCCTGACTCCCAAGTCCAGGCCCCTTTCCACTAAACCTTCTTTTTTGGGTACCATGAGGGCAGGACTCTATCTTATCTCAATTTTCTCTCCCTCAAAGTTTAGCTCCTTTATAATGCTTGTAGAATTGAACAAGCAAATACACTTTTACATAAGGTAACAAACAGCCCAGATGTGAGGATGAGACCAAGGAACAAGAGGATGGTCAAGGATCTAAATAGGCCTATAGGGTTATTCGGTACCAGGAGGAAAGGGTTTTTTTAAGCCTTAATGACATTATATTTTGAAGCCCTTTGTAAACAGTGGTAAAAACTGGAATGGATTTCAGAGTTTAAAGGTGCTTTGGGGATGCTGAAACACAACCCAAAGAATTGTTCAGGGATTAGTTACCTCAAGAATGAAATTATAGAGATAATAATTATATTATACCTGGAATATTCCATGAAGTGAACATCCCCAATGATGCAGGATGTGGCAGTGTGACCGTCCTGTGGAGTCCTGGGGCCTAAGTATTTCCTCCAGGTGAAAGTGTATCTCCTGGGGAGCTGTCTTAGTTCATATTGATTCCTCACCACTTCCTACTGTGTTCCCTCCTGAAGTCAATTGCCTGCTGAAACATGTTTGCACGGACAGATGTGCATTCGATGGATAGCAACCCACAGTGCTTCTAGTCTGGGACTGTGAAACTGTGCTGAGGAACAAGCCCTAGGCTCTTTAATGTTCCTCCCCCGCTTCTTTCTTCTTCTCTCCACCATCATACTACTAGATTGGCCCTCTCTCCTCATATACTGGCTCCCCCAACACTGAGCCCCCATGAAAAAGGAAAGTAACAGCATAAAGCTCTTCTTGCTTCTTGCTTTTGCTTCCTTTGCTCCAGGTCTTATGATAAAAATGACATTGAAGACAATTAAACGTGGAAAATAAACATTGATTAACGCGCTAAGGACCTAAAAGAAATCAGGACGTGATCAAGGAAAATCAGGCAGTACATTTATTGGGAACTGAGAAACAGGCCAAAAGAAAATTAGATAAATTCTGTCTCTTTTCCCTTCACTTTGTTTTTCACAGGAATCATTATTTGGGACTGGAGACTGGGGGTGCTTCTGACCCTCTTCTGTCTTCAGAAAGAGAGACATCATAGTGTCATGGAAAGAAGACTAGCAATGAATCAGCAGTCAGTTTTATTAAGCCCACGCCTCTGTATGTGCCAGGTTTTATACTAGAACACGGGTTATAAATAGGAAAGTGAGACAATTCCTGCCCTCAAGGAGCTTATGGTCTATGGTACACTTGGAAACCAAGTGACCTGGCTTCTAGGTCTCGATTTGCCACCAAGTACCTACTACTTTGGCCCCACAACAATTTCTCTGGGCTTCATCTACTCAGTTTTCTCTATAAATGTATGAGGTTTATTTATTAGATTATACCCCAAGTCCCCTTCCAGTTCTAAAAATCAATGATTCTATGATGTTAGTGATCATTGCAATTCCTTGAACTCGCAATTTCTTGCCCCCTTCCACTCTGTAAACTTCCATCTCCATAGCTCATCAGCCATATAGTACTGTGGCAACACCCTGAACACTCATTGCAGATGACCCTATTCCATTTCTTAGATTTCTAACTGAGCACTTCTTTCTGAATATGTTGGTGAGAGTCTCCTACTCTCCACCATACTTTCCAAACTCAATCTCTGTGCCAACTGGGACCTTCCATCATTCCACCTCTCCCACTCATTAGCTCTCTTTTGACCACTTTGCATGCCCACCCCACACTCTCAGCTCCATGCTCAACATCATTAATCTTGTCTTTTCCAGGAATCCAGTGGTTTTTATCTTTCGAAGCCCACTGCTAGCTCTAGACAACCTTAGTCTCTGCTTTCTCTGTTCTTGCTCTTGGGCTAGAAATGTCGCTAGAAGCAGAAGCAGAGCCATGAAGACTGACAAAAGAGTCTATAACATATGAAAATGTTTAAAAAAAACCCATAAACTAGAACTGGGATAAGTTTCCTGTAGGAGGTAGCACCTGAGCTGAATCTTGAAAGGAGATACAGATGCCAAGAGTCAGAACTGAGAATTACAATCATTCTAGGTATGAGGAACAGCTTGTGCTAAGCTATTGAGATAGGAGATCTAATGTCACATATGGGAAAGAGCAGGCCAGATTGCATGGAACAAAGAGTACAAGCGAGGGAGTAATGTATGATCATGTTGAAGTCAAATTACAAAGAACTTTAAATACTAAACACAGGAATTTGTTACACAAGAGGTAATAGGGAGCTGCTGAAGGCTCTAGACCAGGGGAGTGACATAGTCAGGCTATGCTTTGGAGATATTAATTTGGTAGCTATGGAAAAGATACACTGGAGAGGAAAGACAAATTTAAGGAGATTAATTTGAAGCTAAAGTAATAGTCCAGATAATTGGTGATAAGAGCCTAGACAATGGTGGTTGTGGTTTGAATGCAGGGAAGAGGATGGATACTAGAGATGTGGCAGAAGTAGAATTGACAAGACTTGACAACTTATTTTAAATGGAAGAACTGTGGTGGCCTTGACAGACAAGGGAAATTAGGTGAAGGGATGATAATGAATTCTGAGAAAGGTAATGAGTTCTGTTTTGGACATGCTGAATATGAGATGCCTATAAGACAACCAGGGAAACAGACAGGACTGAAGCCCAGGAGAGGGATGCTGACTGAGTATATAGATTTGCGTAGATGATTGTTTCATGCATAGAATGTCAGTTCCTTGAGTAGACAATCAGCTGCATGAGGGAAGGGACCATTTGTCATTTTTGTCTTTGTATTCCAGTTAATTTCAAAGCACTGGGCTTGGCCAATATGATTCACTCCATACCTCCCCCCTCCCCTTTTATCCCAATTGACTAGCCTGGTACAAAGCAGATTTTTAATGTTTGCTGTTAGTTTTATT
Organism: Trichosurus vulpecula; assembly: GCF_011100635.1. NCBI lineage: Eukaryota > Metazoa > Chordata > Mammalia > Diprotodontia > Phalangeridae > Trichosurus > Trichosurus vulpecula. The sequence continues at coordinate 105,109,955 of NC_050578.1, read as the reverse complement.
TCCCTGTCTAGACCCAAAATCCATTGTAATCATCCTGAGGGCAGAGACCATGTCCCGGCCTTCCCTTATATTCCCACTAGAATTTAGGATGGTGCTGGATACTTCCTAATAGGAAAATGAGAAGTGTTTGTTGATCGATCCATTATTTGAACTCAATGTATCTTGCTGTGCCTACTTATCCTTTTTCTTTACTCTCTTGGAAAGCAGCAAAGAGACTTGTAGAAGGCAGAGACAGCTAGGAAAGAAAATTTGTGTTGTTAAGTGTGGGTGGGGCAATGCAAAACTAATGAACCAAACAGATTTGTGGACCTAACAAGGCTTGAAAATGATTTGCAAGGCTGAACCAACTGTCACCACCACTGAGCTAGTCAACAACCACAGAGCCAACCAGTCACCACCTGCTGTGGTGAAGGAACATTTGGAACTTGGTGGGGAGTGAAGGAGAAAAAGTAAGTGAATAGTAGCTCCAGATAGAACCTGAAGATGATATTCTCTCATTTAGACCAATTTTTAGGGAACCCTGACTGCTTTCTGGGCAGTAGCTTGTCTCCTACCTGGGAGACACATTGTGCCCAGGGTCTGCAAGCCCTCTGACATATGAAGCAACTCAGGAACAGAGAAGGGAAATTCCTTGCCAAAGATCTAACAGTGAGGGAGCTGGGAATAGAAACCAGGTCTCTTGACTTGCCATCTGCTGTTCTATCTGCTAGACCACACTGTCTCTCTCAACTGCCAACCTGGATGGATGGTGCACGTGAATGGAGACTTGCGTTTGCCATTTTCTACAGGAAACGATGGAACATCTCTTCCATTGAGCTACCTGGAAATAATCTATAAAGCAATGTTTGCTGTGGACTGAATGCAAAAGAACAGATGATACATTATAATTTACATGCACCTAAGCAATCCTTAAAAAGAAGGGGCTTAAAGACATCAGGTGAGGAGGAAGTGAAGAAGGATCATTTCAAAGGAATGAATTAATTTTAAGAAGCAGCAGACTTTGCCTTGACTGTTGCTCCTGGAATAGTCATACTTCTGTACCAGTTTCTATATATTGCATAGGGTCTTTCATGCATGTGGGAGTTAGATGGTTTTATATATGGGATGAAAAATGGAAAACCAGCAAAATGTAAGCTACTTGAAAGCAGGGACTATTTCCTTTTTCCATATATATATATATATATATATATATATATATATATATATATATATATATATATATATATATATATGTGTATATATATATATATACCCAGTGCCTATGGGCAGTTTGGTGGCACAGTGGATAGAACATTGGGCCTGGAATCAGGAAGACCTGAATTCAAATCTGGCCTTAGACACTTAATAGCTATGTTACTCTCTGGGCAAGTCACTTAACCCCATTTGCCTCAGTTTGCTCATCTGTAAAATGAGCTGGGAAAGGAAATGGCAAATCACTCCAGGATGTTGCCAAGAAAACCTCAAATGGACTCACAAAGAGCTGGACATGACTGAAATAACTGAACAACAACAAATGCATAGTGCCTAGAACGGGACTTAGGGGTTTAATAATGCTTGTCAATTTGAACTGAAATTATAAATTTGTATCAACCAGCTATAACTAGAATGACAGTACCAGTCCCTGCTGCTTTGTTTTTCTGTGGGAGTCTCTCCCATCATTGCATGCATGTGTACACAATATGTTGTGTTGTCCCACGTTTCTCTATGGCAGTTGAGAAAACATGTAGCTTCTTTGCAGCACTTTTTAAAAAATCTCTACTTGAAGTGATTTTTTTCCCTCTTGATTCTAGGGAAATCAAAGTTCAGTAACCAAACCAAGTTCTCATTTATAATTGTGTTGTTGCTGTTGAGTCATCTTTAGTCTGTCCCACTTTTCATGACCACATTTGGGGTTTTCTTGGCAAAGATACCAGAGTGGTTTGTCATTTTCTTCTGCAGTTCATTTTGCAGATAAGGAAACTGAGGAAACAGGGTTAAATAATTTGCCCAGGGTCACGCAGCTAGTAAGTGTCTGAGACCAGATTTGAACCCAGGAAGATGAGTCTTCTTGACTCTGGGTCTGGTGCTCTGTGTACTGTGGTGCCACCTAGCTGCCCCTTAAAGATCAGTTGTTGCTCCATCGTTTCAGTGGTGCCCAATTCTTTGTGACCTACTTTGAGGCTTTCTTGGCAAAGATACTGAAGTGTTTGTAGTAAAGGTAAATTTTGGTAAAAGGGACCATTGTGACTTTGATGTTTTCAAGTATCCACAGGTGATGCAAGTCAGATACACCAACAAGTATTTAAAAGATCTAAATATTCAGGATACATTACAGACTAAGGACAGAAAAAGGAAACAGACCACAAGCCTGACAGTGAGGCAGGATTTGTAAGAGACCAGGGTAGGGTCTGGAGGGGACTTCATCTGTTCAAACATAAGCTCTCACTCTGCCCCCAAAAGAGCACCTAAGAATTTCTTGGCTTGCCATGTTAATTTCCTTTTTCAAAATGGAGCAGAGCTTGTGGAGGAAACTTACTCAGGACCAAATTCTCACAGATAAGAAGAACTTGTCACTGGAGAGTAAATGACAGGAACCTTGGGAGAAATAAATGCTATCACTTCATCTTAGAATTTGTGATAGAGAAGAGGAAAGCTGGGTATTGTCTGGCATGAAACCTGGATTTTTGGAGAACAGATTTCAAAGGGTTGATAAAAAAAAGGATAGGTGAAAAACCATAAATAAAAATTTGATAGTGGAATCTAGCCCAGAATGAATAAGAAACTTTTGAGAATAAATTCCAAAGACACAAAAGTAAAGAATTTTGAAGATAAGAAAAAAAAATTCAGTACGACTAATCTTCTCAGATAGCATAGAAAAGCTTTCAGAAATGAAACTCTGAAGACACAAAGAAAAACAATTTGGATGAGTACAAAAGGGGGATGTTGTTTAAAGAGACTTATGTGAATATCCTGGGATTCTATCAACCAATTTATATTTTATTTTATTTTGTCTTAATTTTTTACTCTTAATCTTTAGTCTTTATTTTTTCACTCTTTAATTTTTACTCTTACTTTTTTGATATTGGCCTGTGTTTTGTCCTTTGCTCTAAGACTGCAGCCTCCCTGCCAGCAGAGTGGTAGGTAGGGCAAGGGGGCTTAGTGAATTTAGGGTCAGTAAGCATTAGTTCCTGGGGTTTTTTAAAACCTTCTTTTGGATTCTGGGTATCCTAGGCCCTGGAAACAGATGAATTTGCTTTATTTTTGGTGCATAATTTCTGTTTTGGAGAGGTTTTAGGAGTCATGGGATTTGGAAAAACTGTCTAGTCTGCCATCTTGTTGCTCAGCTATCCCAGAACTTACTCTTACTTTTAAATATCTTAAAATATAATTTCTGCTTTCTTTTATATCTGTCATTACGAGGGGTGGGGAAGCCATCCCTCCAAATTAAATCCCCTCCTTGTATAAAAAGAATAACAATTAAGCAAAAGCCTCTTGTATGGTGAGGACCTCTTAGAAATACACAGCATCCTGAGCTGGCGGTCCACTGACTCTTCAGTGAGGCAGGGGAGAGGTTTCATTGTCTCTTCTCCAGCTATGTCACTAATTCTTCAGTTGCTCAAAGTTTGGCTGCCCTTCAGTGATCTTTTCCAGGCACGTCATTGCCATCATGGAGCAGATTCTGTTATTTTGTTCTCCATATTTCACTGTGTATCAGTTCATATAAATCTCATTTTTCTCTTCTTTGCTCACAATGATTTCTTACTACATAAAAATATTCAATTCGATTCATGTACCATAATCATTTTTTTCAACCACTTTCCAATCAATGGGCATACAGTTTGTTCCCAGTTCTTTGCTACCACAAGGAGTTCAGCTGAAAATATTTTATAGAACCTTTGTTTCTATTTTTATGATGTATATGCCCAGAAGAGAAATTGCTGAGCTAAGGAGTACAACCAGTTTAGTCCTTTTTTTTTGAATAATTCCAAATTGATACCCAGTGCAACTGGACCACTTCACAGTTCCCCCAGCCATGTACTAGGGTGCCTGTCTACCACAGTCCCTCCAAAATTAACTGTTCCTATTTTTATCATACTTATTGAATTGTAAGGTAAAAAATAAAATCTTGGAGTTCTTTCAATTTGTATTTCTCTTGTGATTAGTAATTTGAAACTTGTCTTCAGATGGTTAATTATAGCTTGTTAGTCTTCTGAAAGCTATTTGTTTATTTTTTTTGACCTCACTATTGGGGAATGGCTCCTAGCCTTATGTGTTTATATATTTACGAATATAGCACTATATATTTATATAGTATATATCATAGTATATATGTTTAATGTAATATATTTATGTAATGTATGGAGGATATAATGTAATATATTTATATGTAACATTTAAATGTCATATTTGTAAGTGTATTATTTATATAAGTGTAATATTATATCATGTGTTTATTATATACATTATTATATCATATTAATTATATATAATATGTGATCATATATTATTAATACATGATTATGTGTTATATACATGGGCCAACACAAAATATTGTGTACATATGCATGCAATGATTGGAGAGACTCCTGCAGAAAAAGGAAGTGTTGGGGACTGGCACTATCAGTCCAGTTATAGTTGGTTGATACCAATTTATAATTTCAGTTCAAATTAACAATATATATTATATTAATACATTATTATTTGCATTACAAATGCAATATTATATACTATATTTTAAATGCAATATATTTAATTGTGTAATACATTTATTAAATGTAACATATTTTTCTTTTACTATGTTTCCTGGATATCAAGCTTATAAATGATTTTAAGATCAATATTTTTCACTTCACATTTTCTCTTATTAGTCCATATTCATTGATTTTCTGTGTACAAAATAGTTTTTCTATTTTATGTAACTGAAATTTTCTATTTTGTCGCTTGGCTGTTCTTAACCTTTGTTGCTTAATCATCGTCTTCTAGTCCTACTCGTGAAAGACACTTCCTGTTATAATCCAATTTATTACTGTATCTTTTAGGTTTTATATTCAGATCAAATAGTCACTTGAGTTTATTAGAACATATGTTCTAAACCCACTTTCTATCAAAATGCTTTTCACTTTTTCCAGTAGTTCTGGTCAAAAGAGGATTTCTTTTTCCAGTAATATATGTCTCTGGACTTTCCAACAGTGGGCTATTATCTTTGATTCTCCTTTTGTTTTTTGCTTATTTAGTTTATTCTTCTGATCTACTGTAAAAAAGAAATTACTATCAAGTAATTTTGATTAGTATTGCTTTATAGTTTATTTGATAGCTAGTGATTCTATGCTCCCTTTATTAATACATTTTAAAATTATTTTATTTGAGAATTTAGACTTGTTTTTCCAAGTAAATTTGGTTACTGTTTTATCTAGTTTTATAAGGTATCCCATTAGTAATTTTTATTGGCCATAGCACTAAATCTGTAAATAAAAGAATGACATTTTTTTTATTATGTTGGCAAATGGCCGATTGTATGTCTCTTTATTTTTTAAAAGAAGTGTTTTGTAATTATATTTATATTAATCTTTTGTGTGTCTAGATAAATTATCTTCTACATATTGATGCATTTTGTAGTTATTTTGAAGGAATTTCTTTTATTTCTTCTTGTATTTTTGTTGTGCTTGTTAATATTGTAGAGAAAAGCTGGTGAATTTTGTAAATTTATTTTGTATCTTGTTACCTTGATAATATCACTAATTATTCTATTGCCTATTTCTGATTATCTGTCTTTATTTCTATGAAGAGTATTTTAAAATTATAAAAGTTCTGTCTCTGTCTTGGTAGATTGACTTGAAGATATTTATGCATTTTATATTTATTTTGAATGATATTTCTCTATTTTTTCTCTTGATTTTTTTATTAGTCTACAGAAATCCTCATGTTGATGAACTTTGTGGACTTTTAAAAAAATTCTGGGACTATGCTGATGCAATTTTCTGAAATTTCTTTGCTAGCTTTCTGTAATTTTTAAACTGTAACATCATTTAATATTTGAAATGAAATAATTTGTTCTCTTCTTTGTCATCGTTGATATGTTTAATTTTGTTCTCTAGCCTAATTACTATAGATACCATTTCTAGAACTGTGTGAATAATTGTAGAAACAGAAGGATCCATGCTTTATTCCTGTTTGTATTGGGAAGCTTTTAGTGTTTCTTCATTGGAAATAAAGGTAATTCTTTTTGCTACATAAAATTTTTATTTTATTGAAGAAAGACCCTATTAGATGTATGTTGGTTAAAATGTAAAGTGTCAAAGACTTTTTTTTTGGGGGGGGGGGTCAGAGGTTTTGTCTGCCATTTATTAAAATGATCATGTTTTGTTTTTGTTGTCATGAGTTAAAATCTTAATTATTCTCCTAATTTTGAACCATTCTTATTTTTTGGCATATAGTTAACTGATCATATTTATGAACATATTGTTGTAGTGCCTTTGTGAGGATATTATTTTAGAATCTTGTAATGACATTCATTATCGACATTAGTCTATAGTTCCATCTCTCTGCTCTGTCTCTCATTTGTTGAGTTATCATATGTCTTGTAAAAGAAGTCTGGTAGAGTGCCTAATCTTTATTTTTTTGAGAAAAACTTTTGTACTTTCAAAATGTTTGATAAAGTTCACTTGTACATTTATGTGATAAATATTATTGTTTTTTTTTCTCCCGCTCCTTTGGCAGTTAATTTATGGCTTTCTCAATATTTTTTTCAGATTTGAGTTCTCTTTATTGGTTTCTTATGATCTATACATATATGTGTCTATATATATATACATATATATTTATAGTATGTAAATATGGGTATATTTATGTTGATATCCACTTGCTTTAAATTCTATTTTTCTGTTTTACAGTTGCGTTTAGTAGTTACTGTTATCTTTACTTCCTCTCTGTCAGGAATTCAGCTTGTTCAATTTTGTTATTAAGTAATTGGATCAGGTTAATAAATAGCTTTATAAATAATATCAATCCCTTTAAGTGTTTAGTTTTAGGGCAGCTAGGTGGTGCAGTGAGTAGAGCACCGGCCCTGGAGTCAGGAGGACCTGAGTTCAAATTTATCCTCAGACACTTGACACACTTATTTGTTCTGTGACCTTGGGCAAGTCACTTAAGCTCATTTGCCCTGCCTACCCCACCCCCCTCCATAAAAGCATTTAATTTTATCAGTTCTATTTTTTACTTTTCTCTATTTCTCTAATTTCCCAAATTTCTTCTTTTGTACTTGTTTTAAGGTTGCTAACTTGCTCATTTTCTAGCCTTTGTAAATTGCATAAACCTCTCTGCATTGATTCTTTTTATATCTTGCAAAATGTTTTCTGCATTATAAATTTTCCTCTGATTGCTGTTTCAGAGTTGTCTCATAGTTCTGGTGGTCATCTCCTTGTTAGAATTATCTTTAACATAATTATTTATTTCTATGATTTATTCTATGATCTAGTTGTTCAGAATGTGAAGAGGGTCATGTAGCTACTTTCAAATATTTTTAAAAATAGGATGTGGAAGGAGTAGACATGTTCTACTTGGCCCTTCATATTCCACTTGTTAAATTAACCTCAAGTCAATCAGGAAAAATTACAGCCCCATAGTTTCTTTCTTCCTAACCAAATACTGCGCTCAAAGACACCAAAGGGTGACTCTGGAAGCAAAGATAACAGATAACACTTTACTCTCTAACAAAAATATCCTGGCACCACTGAAAAGAAAAGAATATTTCTATCACATGTGCTACAGTTTAAATATTGATAGGAAGATGAGAACAATGTTTTTGCTGGATTTGGGAAGCCGGTGGGCTTATCTGTAGAAATTTTTCATAGTGGATATATCAGTATTTTATTTAGCTAATACATACAAGTTTAAAACACTTAGGATGTAAAGCTTATTTTTGATGGGATGTTAGAGTCTGAGTCACTTTCTGGTTTTATTTGAGAAAAAAAGACAGTCTGGTGATAAAATACAAACTATTTATTGAAATGGATCATGGGCTCTGGGTTGCCAGTGACTACAGAGCATTATCCAGTTGGGTTTGCTGAAAAGCTATTATCTCCCAACTCTGCAGTGCTTTTAAGTAGCATGCACTTATAGATATCTAATAATAGATTAGAGTCTAATCTAACATAGCATGAGACAGAGAATAAACTTCATGCTTAAACTGGAATTTCTCATTCATATTTTTCTTTTTCTAATTCTGTTCCTTCAGGTTTCTTTAAAATGTTTTTGGCTGGAGTCTCTGTAGGGGATGGAAGCTTCCAGAGTATCTCATGATCATGGGAAAAGGGATTTTTAATGAAAATAGAATTTTGTGCTTTCTGAGTTCTAGCTGGAGAAGTAACCACAGTTTCTACCTTTCTATACATGATGAAGATGTCAATTACTATTGGCTAATTACTTCCCTGACTATAAACTAACTGATAAGAGAAACTGATTAAGTACAGAGGCTCGTCCTTAGGTGGAATTTATAGTCACATCTTTCTTTGTTCTGTGTCAATGGATTCCCTCATTTGACATTTGAGGATGGCTTCCTCTTCCTCAGTTCTAGTCTAAAAGGGGACCTTGGCTCTTTGTTTTCTAGTCATTAAGTATAGCTCCCACCTATATTCTTAGTGTTAATGATGATGATGTTATAAACAAGTGAAAATGGAAAATGGACAATAAAGAAGACATTAACATGGGCCATAATAATTTCATCCAGAAATGTAACCCATAAACATCAAATGACAAAACAAAGAAACCAAATGAGTACCTTAATCAGCAAATATCTGATTTACTTGTCCAATGAAGAGATGGTTGCTGAATGCAACACTGGATGAGAATAAAAGCTCAATTACAAATCTTACAAAGGTGGGGGATTGTGAGAAGCATCATCTCATAACACAGAGAGAAACAGTGAAGGTTAAAACTAATTTGAAGAAAGCTTGATAAGAAATCCAACTAAAGACTGGGGGTGGAGCCAAGAGGGCAGAGTAGAGAAAGCACTCAGCTGATGTCTCTCAACATTCCCTTCAAAACAACTTTAAAACAATGTCTCAAATCAAGTTGTGGAGTGAAAGAGCCAACAAAAGGTCAGAGGGAGACATTTTTCTAGCCCAAGATAACCTAGGAGAATTGGAAAGAGATATGTTTGCCATGGGAGCAGTGGCTGACCTGACGCCCACATGAATAAAACACCTGTGGTGGGACCAGGTGGTCATGACAGAATCAGGAGCAGCTTCAGGAGCTCTCAAGCCACAGATAGTAAGGGGATCTGGGAACTGGTCAAGAAGAGATTACAGGGAACCCCCGTGCTAACATTGGATCAAGGATGAAACACTATTTGGCAGCTCCATTGCCTATATTCACTTCTGGGTCATAGCTAAAGGGTGAGGAGGAGTGCTTTCAGTTTAGAGGGATAAGGAACCTCAGGGGATAATACTGCTTTTGGTCACAAGGGATCAGGGGCTGTGAGAAATAGTATTATTTCCAGTCCCAATAGAGCAAAGGCTGTAGGAAGCAGTGTTAGTCCAAGGGGGTATGGGCCCTAAAGAGCAGTATCAATTGATATCCAAAGGGATCAGAAATCCTTTCCGGATAAGGACCAGAGTATAGACTAGGAGAACAGTGATTACAGTTCTCCCCAGAACAAACTATCTTGGAAGCATGGAAAACTTCTAAACCCCCAGAACTAGCTCTGAAAATAAAAGTACAAAAAGCCTGAAGCTTGAGATAGTACCCCTCATCCCACCATGTCAAAACAGAGCCCAACTTTAACATAAAGTTCAAAACAAAAAAAAATGGAGTAGGGGATGAGCAAATAACAACAAAAAAGAACCTGACTATAAATATTTATGAAGGTGACAGGGAAGATCCAGACACTTCAGAAGACAATGAAGGCAAAACAGCTACAAGCAAAGCCTCCAAGAAAAATATGAATTTGACACGGGTCCAGCAAGAATTCCTGGAAGAACTAAAATATGATTTTCAAAATCAAATATAATGGAATACTAGTGTGCTATTAGAAGTGATGAGCAGGATAGCTCCTGAAAAATCTGAGAAGACTTATATGAACTGGTGCTAAGTAAAGTGAGCAGAACACAGTAGCAGCACTACTGTAATGATGATCAACTGTGAAAGACTTAGCTTCTCTGATCAAGACAATGACCCATGATAATTCCAAAGGTCCATGATGAAAAATGCTATCCGACATTATAGAACTGGTGAACTCTAAATGCAAATTAAAGCACACTTTTTTTCTATAGAAATTTCAATGATTTATTATAATTTAATTGATTATAAGTATGTGTTGAAAAGGAGATATGTTGAGCAAGAAGTACTTCTCTGCAGAAAGTGTAGGAAAGGTGGGACTTGAGTCAAGTTTATTTTCTTTTTGCAATCTCTTCCACCAGCTCAAAGGCTCCTTTTGTTTCCTTCTGTCTTTCTAACTATGGTCCATGAAGACAAAATAATTAAGGTGCTATTATACTTGATGATAATAATGTAAGTCAGCAGTGAGATCCATCTTCATTCTAGTATTTTTTATCATTATTATTCCCCATAAGCCTTTGCTCTTTCCTTTCTCCAGGCTAAGTCTCTGTATTTGATTTTTTTGTTCGTTTTGTTTTCTTCTTTGTTTGTTTTTTGATTATTTTTATTTATTGAATATGTTTAGTTTTCAGCATTGATTTTCACAAGAGTTTGAATTACAAATTTTCTCCCCTTTTCTACCCTCCCCCCCTCCAAGATGGCATATATTCTGGTTGCCCTGTTCCCCAGTCAGCCCTCCCTTCTGTCACCCCATTCCCCTCCCATCCCCTTTTCCCTTCCTTTCTTATAGGGCAAGATAAATTTCTACCCCCCATTGCCTGTGTATCTTATTTTCTAGTTGCATGCAAGAACTTTTTTTTTTTGTTTTTGGACATCTGTTTTTAAAACTTTGAGTTCCAAATTTTCTCCCCTCTTCCCTTCCCACCCACCCTCCCTAAGAAGACAAGCAATTCAACATAGGCCACATGTGTATCATTATGCATAACCCTTCCACAATACTCATGTTGTGAAAGACTAACTATATTTTGCTTCTTCTTAACGTATCCCCCTTTATTGGATTTTCTCCAATGACCGTGTCCCCTTTTCGAAAGTGTTTGTTTTTGATTACCTCCTTCCCCGTCTGCCCTACCTTCTATCATCCCCTCCTTTTTTTTAATCTTCTTCCTTCTTCTTTCCTGTGGGGTAACATACCCAATTGAGTATGCATGGTATTCCCTCCTCAGGTCAAATCTGATGAGAGCAAGATTCACTCATTCCCCCTTCACCTGCCTTCTCTTCTCTTCCTACAGAACTGCTTTTTCTTGCCACTTTATGCGAGATAATTTACCCCATTCTATCTCTCCCTCTCTCCCTCTCTCAATAGATTCCTGTCTCATCCCTTAATTTGACTTTATTTCCTTTAGATAACTTCTCTTCATCTTCAACTCACCCTATGCCCTCTCTCTCTCTCTCTCTCTCTCTCTCTCTCTCTCTCTCTCTGTATATATATATATGTATATACAGAGAGAGAGAGAGATACACACACATACATATATACATACATACACATTCACTTATACATACACACACACAGGCACATACACATATATCTATATCTATATATCTATATCTATATCTATCTATATATCTATATCTATATCTATATATCTATATATATATATATATACATATTCCCTTCAGCTACCCTAATACTGAGGTCTCATGAATCATACACATCATGTTTCCATGTAGGAATGTAGACAAAACAGTTCAACTTTAGTAAGTCCCTTGCAATTTCTTTTTCTTCTTCTTTTTCTTGATTACCTTTTCATGCTTCTCTTGATTCTTGTGTTTGAAAGTCAAATTTTCTATTCAGCTCTGGTCTTTTCACTGAGAAAGCTTGAAAGTCCTCTATGTCATTGCAAATCCATATTTTGCCTTGGAGCATGATACTCAGTTTTGCTGGGTAGGTGATTCTTGGTTTTAATTCTAGCTCCATTGACCTCCAGAATATCGTATTCCAAGCCCTTCGATCTCTTAATGTAGAAGCTGCCAGATCTTGGATTATTCTAATTGTGTTTCCACAATACTCAAATTGTTTCTTTCTGGCTGCTTGCAGTATTTTCTCCTTGATCTGGGAGCTCCGGAATTTGGCAACAATATTCCTAGGAGCTTTCTTTTGGGGATCTATTTGAGCAGGCAATCGATGGATTCTTTCAATTTCTATTTTGCCCTGTGGCTGTAGAATATCAGGGCAGTTCTCCTTGATAATTTCTTGAAGGATGATATCTAGGCTCTTTTTTTTGATCATGGCTTTCAGGTAGTCCAATAATTTTTAAATTATCTCTAATGGATCTATTTTCCAGGTCAGTGGTTTTTCCAATGAGATATTTCACATTGTGTTCCATTTTTTCATTCCTTTGGTTCTGTTTTATAGTATCTTGATTTCTCATCAAGTCACTAGCTTCCACTTGCTCCAATCTAATTTTTAAGGTAGTATTTTCTTCAGTGGTCTTTTGCACCTCCTTTTCCATTTGGCTAATTCTGCCTTTCAAGCCATTCTTCTCCTCATCGGCTTTTTGGAGCTCTTTTGCCATTTGAGATAGTCTATTTTTTAAGGTGTTGCTTTCTTCAGTGTATTTTTCAGCATTTTTTGGGTCTCCTTTAGCAAGTCATTGACTTGTTTTTCATGGTTTTCTCGCATCCTTCTAATTTCTCTTCCCAATTTTTCCTCTACTTCTCTAACTTGCTTTTCCAAATCCTTTTTGAGCTCTTCCATGGCCTGAGACCAGTTCATGTTTTTCTTGGAGGCTTTTGTTGTAGGCTCTTTGACTTTGTTAACTTCTTCTGTTTGTACATTTTGGTCTTCTTTGTCACCAAAGAAAGAATGCAAAGTCTGAGACTGAATCTGGGTGTGTTTTCGCTGCCTGGCCATGTTCCCAGCCAACTAACTTGACCCTTGAGTTTTTCAGTGGGGTATGACTACTTGTATAGTTTAGAGAACTATGTTCCAAGCTTGGGTGGATGTGCTGCCACACCAGCACTCCTCCTTGCCCAAGGACCCCCAACCCGAACTGGACTTAGATCTTCAGCAGGCTCTTCACTCCTACTCTGATCCGCCACTTAATTCCTCCCATCAGGTGGGGCTGGGGCCAGAAGCAACTGCAGCTGTACTTCTGTAGCTGCCCCACCTCCGCTGCCCCCAGGGCAGTAGCCGAACTGCGAACTCCTTCCACTCCTGCAGCTTTTCCCACTAACCTTCTCTGTTGTCTTTTGTGTTTGTGGGTTGAGAAGTCTGGTAACTGCCGCAGCTCACTGATTCAGGGCGCTAGGGCATGATCCTTCTGGCTTCTGGTCTGGTTGGTCCACACCACTCACGCTGGGCTCAGCTGGGCTCGGCCCCTCTTGGCTCCCCTCTACTCCCAGCTCTGTGCATGATAGACCTCACCCAGAGAGCATCCAGGCTGTCCTGTGCTGGAGCCCTGCTTCCCTCTGCCGTTTTGTGGGTTCTGCAGTTGTAGAATTGGTTCAGAGCCATTTTTTATAGGTTTTTTGGAGGGACTCGGCGGGGAGCTCACACTAATCCCTGCTTTCCAGTCACCATCCTGAAGCACATTTTTTAAACTTTATTTTTCTTGCTTTTATTTTGTCTATTTTCTTTTGCAACATGACTAATATGGAATTATGCTTGGCAAGATTTCACATGTCTAATTAATCTCAAATTGTTTGCCTTATGAAGGAGGGGGGACAGGTTGCAGAAAGGTGGTGACTTTGGAACTTGAAATTTTAAAAACTGATTCAATTTTTTTACAAATGTAATTGGGAAATATTTAATGAAATAATTTCAAAATATATTTAAAGAAGAAATCCAGCTAAGTAAAATCATTGCAAGGGTATACAAGGATATAAGGAGAACTATAAACTAAATAAAATGATAAATATTTATAAAAAAATTATAAAAAAAATCTGCTTTCTACCTCAAAGACAGTAGACCCACCACACCTACATCCTAATATCAGAGTCCTGGTTGTGTTTGTCATGGAATTTGAAATGAAACTGAGAAAATGATGGTAAAAGCAAAAGAATGGACCAAGCATTCATATGTAACATTTAACAAATACAACTTGAACATTTCAAAATTAACTAAAGCTATGTAGAGATGGTTATGTAATCATTGTGGTTTTTAAATTAGGAAAACATTTGTTAAAGAAGAACAAAACATTGCATTAGAAGTTCTTTTACTGATGGTCATGTAAAGATGCATATATTATATGCTTACTATATGATAAGCCTTGTATTAAAAACTAGAAAAACAAATACAAGCAGAGACCAAAATATCATCTCTGACCTTAAAGAACTTAAATTCTAATGGGGTAAGACAACATAGAAAAAGAGGGCTGCAAAGTGGAAGGCGGGGTGAATTGAAGATACTAAGAGTAGAGATATAGTAGAGAAAGTCCTATTAAGTTAATTCAGGAGTACAGCCTGGAAAGCAATGAAGACATGGTTGATTTGGTCTCCCTCCTTAAATTAGATGGTCAAGGTCTATAGACTATCCATGAAGAAAGATAGAAAGATAGATAGATAGATAGATGGATAGATAGATAGATAATATATAATGCATATTTACATACGTACACACATACACATACATACATACATACATACACACTTATGCCATAGAGAATTTTAATCCTTTGTCCTTTAATGTATAGATGGTCAGGCCAAACTCCTTTGAGTGATTATAGACATAATCTTCCAAGAGGTTCTACAATATTCTGAAGCTTGATGTAATCGGCATGATTTCACTCACAAACAGGAATATCTGACGGATCATTCATAGGGAATCTCTCTCAAACTTCAACAAATATTAGGTCTCCTTCATCACAATAGTAAGTACCTTTGGTGAACATATATTTCCCTGTTTCATATCTCATCTGATGTTTAGGTTTAATGACCCCTATTCAGGGTCATTTCTGTTATCCTATCTTTCAAAAAACCATAAGTGATTCTAACATATAGAGGGGAGAAAACTTATGGAAAAGCCTGTAAGACTGTTTTTCTCTACTGAATTAGTTTTTTTTCTTAATCAACAAATAATAGACACAAAAATATTATTTATAACATATGTCTAAACATTATATATATATGTATGTGCATATGTGGTACACACAGTACAAATATGGTATAGTATACATGTATTCATATATGTAAGTGTGTATGTCTATATATTATATTGTATACACATGTGCATATTAGACCCTACAGATGAAAGATGGACAAATTGAGTGAAGAGTTGAACAGGAAGAAGAGAGCAGACTAGATTGCCATTGAGAAAATTAAAAGTTCCTTTAATGACTTCAAGTTTCCCATAAAAACAAAGGCATACACACATACAAACACACACACACACATGCGCACACACATATATAACATATATATGTATATATAACATATATATAACATGTGTATATATATATAAGATGTGTGTGTGTGTATGTGTGTATAATTCTATTAGTTCTACTCCATGGCAGTGAGATATGGAGTACGGCTGCCTCCAAAGAATTAAAAATCAGTATGACACAGAGGGTAATGGAGAAACACAAGTTGGGTGTGAATAGGCTGCAACATGTCATCAATGAGGAACTCCGAAGAAGAACAGAAATAAACAATGTTATCAAGGAATTGTATGATAGGAAGAAAAGATAGACTGTTTACATGATGAAAGCAAGGGACTGATGATAAGAGGCTAAGCAAAAGTGCTCCTCTGGGACCATGGAAATGTGAGCAGAAAATGGAGAAGATGTCTAGCATGGTGAGTGGGCCCCCTGTAGTGAATTTATAGGCAGACATAGGCACAGGATGGGAAAGCATGGATAGGTTACAATCTGCATTATTCCAGGAAACCTGTATATCAATGGGAAAAAATAATTCCATTTATGTATTCCAGTTTAAAAAAATGGACACTGTTTATAATGTTTTACTGAATTTTCTGCCAAAGAAGGTAGAAACCAATGGATATACTCAAAACCTATTTGTTATTGACAGTGATGATTACAGAGAGTAACCAAAAAACTGAAAGAACCACATGTTGAGGCAGGAGACACTTCAACATCCAAAGGTATTGGAAGTAAAGAGAAAACATGACCTTAATCTGGAGATGACCAGTAAGAATGAAGGAATTTCTCCTCAGATTAAATATTTGAGGTAAAATAAATATTTGGGGGGAGGGAACTCAGGTCTTTCTACTCATTGCAATGCAATACACCCATGCTGAGTTTCTACTGAGTTGAAATTTCTTAACTAAGGCACTCCTTCAGAGGCAAATATTATTGCAAGAGGATCTCAGTTATTTAGGAGAGAGTTGCCCTTCTGTAAACTATTCTGACTCTTGCTGTCTTCCTTGATCCATTTGCTGCCCTAATAGACTCAGAGGATTTAGAACTGCAAAAGCCCTGGGAGAACTTTGATCTACTCCCCTCATTTTTCTCCAGAAAGAAACAGACTCATCAGAAAAGATAAGGGACTGGGGGGTGGAACCAAGATGGCAACTGGGAAGCAGGGACTTGCGTGAGCTCCCTGCCAGGTCCCTCCAAAAACCTATAAAAATGGTTCTGAACAAATTCTAGAACTGCAGAACCCACAAAATAGCAGAAGGAAGCAGAGATTAAGCCCAGGACAGCCTGGATGGTCACTGGGTGAGGTCTATCATGCACGGAGCTGGGAGCAGAAGGGAGCAGAGCTCAGTGTGTGGGGTGGCAGGACCAACCAGACCAGGAGCTGGGCAGAACCGACCCTAATGCCCTGAATCAGTGAGCTGTGGCAGTTACCAGACTTCTCAACCCACAAACACCAAAGACAACAGAGGAGGTTAGTGGGAAAAGCTGAGGGGGACAGAGTGAAAAGAGTTCGCAGTTCAGCCACTGCCCCAGCAGCAGCGGGGGTGGTGCAGCTACAGAACTACAGCTGCAGTTACTTCTGGCCCCAGGCCCACCTGGTGGGAGGAATTAAGTGGCGGATCAGAGCAGGAGTGCAGAGCCTTCTGAAGATGTGCATCAGGTCCGGGTTGGCAGTTCTCGGAGAAGGAGGAGGGCTGGTGTGGCAGAGCTGGCTGTATAGAAATACCTCTGAAATCAACGGCGCATCCCCTCAAGCTTGGAACAAAGTACTTTTTGCTCTACAAGCAGTCATACCCCCACAAAAAACTCAAGGGTCAAGTAAGTTGGCTGGGCACATGGCCAGGCAGCGAAAACACACTCAGATTCAGTCTGATACTTTGGAATCTTTCTTTGGTTGCAGAGAAGACGAAAATATACAGCCAGAAGAACTCAACAAAGTCAAAGAGCCTACATCAAAACCCCCCAAGAAAAACATGACCTGGTCACAGGCCATGGAAGAGCTCAAAAAGGATTTCGAAGAGCAAGTTAGAGAAGCAGAGGAAAAATTGGGAAGAGAAATGAGAAGGATGTGAGAAAACCATGAAAAACAAGTCAACGACTTGCTAAAGGAGATCCAAAAAAAATACTGAAAAAATATTGAAGAAAACAACACCTTAAAAATAGACTAACTCAAATGGCAAAAGAGCTCCAAAAAGCCAATGAGGAGAAGAATGCCTTGAAAGGCAGAATTACCCAAATGGAAAAGGAGGTCTAAAGGACCACTGAAGAAAATGCTACCTTCAAAATTAGATTGGAGCAAGTGGAAGCTAGTGACTTTATGAGAAATCAAGATATTATAAAACAGAACCAAAGGAATGAAAAAGTGGAAAACAATGTGAAATATCTCATTGGAAAAACCACTGACCTGAAAAATAGATCCACGAGAGATAGTTTAAAAATTATTAGACTACCTGAAAGCCATGATCAAAAAAGAGCCTAGATATCATCTTTCAAGAAATTATCAAGGAGAACTGCCCTGATATTCTACAGCCAGAGGGTAAAATAGAAATTGAAAGAATCCACAGATCGCCTCCTCAGAAAGATCCCAAAAAGAAAACTCCTAAGAATATTGTCACCAAATTCCCGAGCTCCCAGGTCAAGGAGAAAATATTGCAAGCAACCAGAAAGAAATAATTTGAGTATTGTGGAAAAACAATCAGGATATCACAGGATCTGGCAGCTTCCACATTAAGGGACCAAAGGGCTTGGAATATGATATTCCGGAGGTCAATGGAGCTAGGATTAAAACCAAGAATCACCTACCCAGCAAAACTGAGTATCATGCTCCAAGGCAAAATATAGATTTTCAATAAAATAGAGGACGTTCAAGCTTTCTCAGTGAAAAGACCAGAGCTGAATAGAAAATTTGACTTTCAAACACAAGACTCAAGAGAAGCATGAAAAGGGACTTACTAAAGTTGAACTGTTTTGTTTACATTCCTACATGGAAAGATGATGTGTATGATTCATGATACCTCAGTATCATAGTAGCTGAAAGGAATATGCATATATACATGTGTATGTATATATATATATATATATATGTATATATATACACACACATATGTGTGTGTCTATGTATGTATATGTGTAGGTGTACACACACATACATGTGTGTGTGTATATATATACATATATATATATATGTATATATGTATATACAGAGAGAGAGAGAGAGAGAGACAGACAGACAGACAGACAGACAGACACAGACACAGACACAGAGGGGCACAGGGTGAGTTGAATATGAAGGGATGATATCTAAAAAAATAAAATCAAATTAAGAGATGTAGATTCATGAATGATGACCTTTTTGAGTCAAGCTTCATTATCCTTTTTAAGGCATGACCTTCTACCTTTAACACTTCCCTTTGCAAGTCAAATCAACATGCATTTATTAAACCTATTGCATGCCAAGCACTGTGCTAGGCACGGGATGATGAAGCCCTTGGATCTCTCTCAAAGATCAATGCTCTTACCTTCAATGCTAACAATCTTTCCTAAGCCACCAAGGTAGCCAATATCTCACCCTCAGCATTTGAACTACCACTTGGGGAGGAGGTTGAAACTACTGATTGAGGACAATTCTACCGATTTGGTTCATCTCTAGTCACCTCTTTTCTGCAACCCTACAAAACATAATTGGTCTAACTGATTCATTGGCTTACTGATGCTTGCCAAAGAGGATTTGAGAAAAGGAATATTAAGAAATTAAAAGTAAGGTTTTCAGGAAATCAGTAGAACTGTGTGAGGGGGCAGAGGCTTTCACAGTTCCCACCCACACTATTCCTAACTCCAAGCAGCCCATGCAATTAGCCCCTTATGTTCGGAAACACACAAAAAATTCTCCTTGAAAAGTGTTTGGAAGTCTTTGGATCTTTTGTTTTCAGCTTCCTTTCTGGTAAAAGAAAATAAAAGAACTACATAAAAAAAGAATGTGTCAAAAATCCATTTTTAAAAATTCCATCTAAAAGATGATTACATTGTGTCACTGGGGTGTAGGGAAGGGGGTGCTCACCTGTGATTTCCTTGCTCATTGGAATTCTCCACCTGTAACTTTTCTCCATCGATACATATAAGCAATTTGTTAGTAACTTCTGATCTCAGAGAGTTGCCTGACTTCTTCAGGGTTAAACAAGTAATGTCAAAAGTTGGACTTTAACCCCAGTGTTCCTGACCCCAAGGCCAGACCTCTATCTGCTGTCATAATAGCCAGCATTATATAGTGATTTAAGGTGTAGACAGTGCCTTGCATGGATTATTTCATTGTATTCTCACAGCCCTGGGAGTTAAGTGTTCTTACTATTCCCATGTTCCAGGTGGAGGAAATTGTATCAGTTAGAGATTGAGTTCTCAAGGTCACACAGCTAACATGTGACTGGATTTGAACTCAGGTCTTCCTGACTCCAGGCCTAGCATTCTATCCATTGCGCTGCCTCACTGCCTATGCCAATGGTTTTCAAATGTTTTGGTCTCAGAAATTCTAGAGTTTTTGCTTATGTGAATTATATCTGTCCTATGTCTATCTTATTATATGTAAAAAATGAAAATGTTTGAGTTTTATTCTAAAAATTGTTTTGACCTCACAGACTTCCTGAAAGGGTATCAGGACCCACCCTGACCACACTTTGAGAATCGCTCCCCTTTGACAATTCGCTTCTCTCATGTCTGTAAATGTGTGTCGTAGGAAATGGGCGACACCTTGTTGTACCAGTGAAAGTATTCACATTTTCAAACAAATCTGACCTCATTGATATAGGCATTAACTGCAGCGGCACAAATTTGAAAGTCATTCACACCTACCCATCCTGTGTAAATCTTGTCTGTGTCCTCCCATAATTTTTTTCACAGGAGAGCCACCATGGGCATGCTCTAACTTTCTCTCGTTATTTTGAGTATACCAATGAAGCATGTGGATGAGACCACCCTTATCCCCCATTCCTGACACAGAACCAGACAATCTTCCTTTTCATCCATCTGTTTCTTTGATGAGGGCCTTTATGCCATTCTCTATCTTTCCTTGTATATGATGTGTTATAGCTGGTTCAATCCCATCATGCACCTTCCTACTGCCCTTTGGCTTTGTTTTCAATTTTTATTCTTCAGGGACTCTAGTGTTCAATGATATATAATGTAGCTATATCACAACAACAGAAGAACATGAGGATTAAAAAATATATAGGATTGTTTCAGGGAAAATCTGAGGGTCTTAAAAAAAGACAACTTTGTAATTTCCCAAAGGGAGCCTGCTCTTTCTCTGTTTGATACATACAGTTGAAAGGGCCCTACTATTTTATAGTAATTAAAAACAATTAAATGATATTTTCTGCTTAGTATAGAAAAGGGGGAAGAGGACAGGACAGGAGAGACAGGGCGGAAGGGGAGAGAAGGGGAGAAAGGAAGAGATGAATTTCAAAGAGGGGAGAGGAGAGACCTTTCTTAATCCTATCAGGTATTAATATTTGCCTGATTCCTCCATACTCCATTACACCGAAGTCAAAGTCACATTGTCAATCAAAATCACATTGTCATCAGGGCCTAAGCAGCCCAGAGCTCCTGTTGGAGTTCATGCTGCTAATCTGGTGACCTCATTTCAAAATGTAGCCAAATGAGAACTCTTTGGAGGAGTCTCCAATTAGATATTTGTGAATGTCAAAAAAAACTGCTGGCTATTCTGACTGGGTTGCCGCAGTGTTTTCAGATGACTGGTGTTCTCCTGCATTCTCAGCCCTCCACCACTACAGCTGCTTTAGATCTATTTTTCATGCTAGGGTAGTCTTTTTTTCCCATCTCTTCACTGAAGCTTCAGAAAAAAAAATCTCTGAAAGATGCCTCTCAAGATGTTATGTGTGTGTGTGTGTGTGTGTGTGTGTGTGTGTGTGTGTGAATTTGTATGTATGTGGATGGCCTTTGGAAAACCACCATACTACCACTCTCTTCCCATCCAGCATGAGATCAGATTTGGAAATTATACTCAAAGTCCATTCTGGAGTCGAGCCATGTGGACATACAGTGGCAGGTCTGGATGTGGTTTCAGGAAGCCTGTGGGAGGTGGGAAGAGAGCACTTGGGGAGTGATGTTTGAGGAAGTGTGATTCTTGTGTCCCATGGGAGTACTTATATAGGCTCTTCCAATCTGGATATTGCCAGACATCTTGGTGGGCAGCATTAGGGAAAGGAGGGGACCGCTTTTGTGTTGTGTATCGTCTACCTACTGAATAGAGGCAAAGAAAAGAACCTCAAAAGAGATCAGCAAGAACATGGGGTTTTTTGGTCAAAGGACCAGGGTATGGACCCTTGATCTGTCACTATGCATGACGTGGGACAAGTTACATAACCCCTTTGGGTTTCCCCTCCTGTAAAATGAGAGGGGCGGACTGAATCTGTAAAGTTATTGATGTGACCTTGGGCGTATCATTTAGCTTTTCCGACTCTCATTTTCCTCATCTGTATAATGAGAGGGTTGGATTAATTGAACTCTAAGGTAATTTCTAGCTCTAAATTTATGATTTCATCTTTTGAGACTACCAAAATGGAGTACTATATTTCTTTGCAGACTTTCACTGGAGGTGGGAGCCTGGTGGTAGCTTTTTCATAGTATCTATTATTAACATATATCCATTTTGCAAAAAGGATCCATGCCAGGATGTACTCTGAAGGACCCAGGCACATTTTATCATAAGGAAGCTAGTATTTAAAATGTCAAAATAAAACAGCTCACACAGCTGAATGGAAACTCAAAAGCAGGGGGTGGGATATAATGCAACAGAACAGGCCCACAAGAAGGAGCCCTTCTGAAGCTCCAGATTAGCTAACCTAGGAGAGCTTTGCCCCATGAGACCTACTAAAGATGTACAAGCCCTAGGAGCTGGCTGTTTCTCCCTATGAAATGGATAATGGAATAAATGACTACTGTATCAGACTGACTTACAGGGGCCTCATCCACTCATTCATCCACTTTTCTCCTAGACAGTTCTTCACAGGTGGGGATAATGCTAGTCCATCATTCCCCTGCAGATACATATTGCAGTCTCACAGAGCAGTGATTTGTGTTTCTGAGAGCAAGCAACATTTGTTTCACGTTAAATATGCCTCCCACTTAGAGTAAACACCAGATAAGACTATAAACATGTCAGTCATGTGTCCTAATGGTGGAGGATATCTAGGCATAGGTATGGAAGTTGTAATAAGCTTTTATGTATAAAATGGGCTCATCCCACTATGGTTCCCCAGTTAAACTCGGGGTTGACCTGAAAGGTATTCTCTAATACAATACAGGGGCATTTTGGCTATGGGACAAAGGTCATATAATTAAATTAAACTCCCATTCTGACAGGTTTTTTAAATAAGACACCAATGACAGAATGAGGTCAAAGGTATGTGTGCCCAGGCTTCCCAGAAAGGAACCACCTTTTCAGAAAAGGGACATTTCTAGCAGTTGAATTACAAAATTAATCATCTTTCCCTCTCCCTCTCTCTCATTCTCTCTCTCTCACTCTCTCTCTCTCTCTCTCTCTCTCTCTCTCTCTCTCTCTCTCTCTCTCTCTCTCTCCCTCTCTCCCCTCTTTACATTAAGTCCTTGACCTGGGCAAGATACTCTGGATTTTTCCTGGACTCATTTATGCCTGCCCTCTGATGAGTATGCAGAAAAAAAAAAACTTTCCAAGTGGGAGCATAAATTATTAAGAATTATGCATTTTGTTTAAACAAAGTTACATTTAACATATGCATGGCATTTATCACCAGTTAGGCATTGTACACTTAATTTGTTTATTGCTTTAGGAGACCACTGTGATTTCTTTATCTTTATCTTTAAAAATTTTAAATTTAAAAATGAGCAGAATCTCCTTCCAAATGAGTGAAAAGATGCAACTAAGTAAAAGCATGTTCTAAAATTCAGCATTGGGCAACTGAGCTTTTTAACCTTTCTAGCCAACAGACATTAAAAATGTGACCTTGGAACTCTATTAGCAAACATATTGATTTGCTAACTATCTGTGGAATGCTTACAATATAATCACTTGAGTATCCTTTGACACTCATAAGATCATAGGATTTAAAGCTGAACATCAACCACTCAACTGCCAAGCACCTACTAGGATCCAGGTATCGTGCTAGGTTCTAGACTACAAAGACAAAGAAGTTTACATTTTATCTGGGGAAACAAATGGTTCTATATAGGCATATGCAAAATACATACAAGGTCATTTGGAGGGGAAGATGATAGAAGATGGGAGGGTCAGGAAAGGATTTATATAGATGGCATTTGAAAGTTTCCAAGAGGTGAAACTGAGGAGGGATGAATTCCACAAATGGAGGACAGCCATGAAAAAGCTAATTTAGCTGCAAATGGATACAGGAAAGGGAGGAATATCACCGGAATCTGGGGCTTGGTTATGAAGAGTTTTGTATGCCAGAGGAGTTTTTATTAGATCTTTGAGGTACTAGAGAACCACTTGAGATTATTAAGCAGAAGAATGGCATAGTCAGACCCATGCTTTGTGAAGATCACTTCAGCAGCTCTACAAAGTAGAGCTCCCATATGGAGTGGGAGGCAATTGAGACAGAGAGAAAAATTAGGATTAATCGAATTAAAGGTCATCTGGTTCAGTCTCCTTATTTTTCAGATCAGAAAACTGAGGCTGTAATGTAAGCAGTGAAGATATTATCACCCCACTTTACAGATAAAGAAACTGAGGCTTAGAGGGAATGACGTAGGCTTAGTAGACATCTGAAAAAGCATCTTGTGATACCCAGGCAGACAAGATAGAGAGGTATGTACAGGATTGTTCAATTACATTCACAGCTTATTGAATGACCAGACATGAAGAGTGTCAATCATTCCACTGAAGTGGCTCTCTCCAAGGTTCTTAATGATCTTTCGATTGCCAAATCCATTGGCCTTTTCTCCATCCTCATCCTTCTTGACGTCTCTACCTTATTTGCTACTGTTTGTTGACCATATTCTACTCTTGGTTACTCACTCCTCTCTGGATCTCCCTGTCTTTATTTTGGTTCTCCTCCTCCAATGTGACCTCCCTATTTCAGGACCCTTTGTTGGATCTTCACCCATGTTATGCCCAATTTAACTCTAAATTTTCTTCAGCCCTAGACCCTCTTCTTTTCTCTTTCTATTTTCTCTGGTTGATTTCCAGAACTATTTATTCAGTCTTAGTTTCCCACTTGAGGTTCAGTCTTACATTACCAACTGCCAAATTGGACATTTCATAATGAATAATATCAAATTCAACATTCCCATGACAGAAGTCATCTTTCCCCCAAAAAACTTCCTCCTCTTCTGAACTTTCCTCTTTCCTTTTCTCTTACAGGTGCCCAGCAGCAACAATAACCATAATACCTAGCGTTTGCATGGTGTCTACAATGTACCAGGCACTGTGTTAAGTCCAATGTAAGCATGATCTCATTTTATACTCCCAATAACCCTGTGAGGTTCATGACATTATTATCACCACATTACAGATGAGGAAATTGAAATAAACAGGGATTATATTGACTTGCCCAGGATCTCATAGCCACCAAGTATTGATTGAACTCAGTTCTTCCTGACTCCAGGCCCAGTTTTCTATTCACTGTGCCATGTAGCTGCTAGGTCAGCCCCTCATCACTACTCCCTTGGACTCTTGTAATAACCTATTAAATATGAATTAGAAGGCAGAAATATGAGGAATATTTAGTCTAGATGGGAAGAAAAACTTCCTAAAATTTAAAAGAATGCAAAATGTAGAATGGGCTGCCTTGGTAAGTAGTAGATTCCTAGTGATTCTAAGGCATGGATCAAAGGCTTATGACCACCCATCAGTGATGTTGTAGTGTGAATTCATATTCAAGCATGGATTGGACTCAATAACTCTGAGGTTCCTTACAGTTTTGAGATGCCACAATTTGGAAGTCAAACATTGACCTTAAAAGTACAAAATGATGGAGATGTGGGTGAACAATAAGACAAAACAATCTAGGGGTCTTGGTAGTTCTATGGGTCAACAATCTGACATGACAACTAAAACAATAACTCAATATCAGGTTTTCTATATCAAAGCAAAGTCTAGAGAAGGAAAGGATTAATGGTCTTGTTGTAGTGACAATGCTTTTTTCCCTGGTCAATTCTCATCTGGAGTATTAGGTTTAGTTCTAAGGGCTTCGTGGCTATTATTGAGCAGTTTCTGTCATGTCTGACCATTCGTAACCCTGTTTGGGATTTTCTTGGCAAAAATACTTCAGTGGTTTGCCATCTCCTTCTCCAGTTCATTTTACAGATGAGGAACTAAGGCAAACAGAATGAAGTGACTTTTCCAGGGTCACATGGCTAGTAAGTATCTGAGGGTGGTTTAGGACGTGGGTCTTCCCCACGTCCTATATTCTCCAGAATATAGGGCCTTTATTTAGTTCTAGCACTTTATCTACCATGCCAACTAGCTGCACCCCTGCAACCTTCCAAAAAGTTAGGATTCCTTCTGCGTTCTACATTTAATTTTTTCCCAATTAACAATGATCTATGTTCTCTTAATCCCACCCCCTCCAACTATAGGGAATTTTTTTAAAGAACAACAAAAGCCCTGTGCAAATATAAATGATCAAGCAAAACAAACTTCTACATTGGATATTTCCAAAAAATACATGTCTTACTAAGTACCCTCACCTCTCTGTCAGGAGATGGGCAAAATGTTTTGTAATTGGTTAACTGGAATTGTGTTTGGCTGTTGTGTTAGTCAAAGTTCTTAAGATATTCAAAGATATTGTTGTTATTGTACAAATTATTCTCTTGGTTTTGCTCACTTCACTCTGTATCAGTTCACACGAGTCTTTCCTGGAGTCTGTGAAAATGTCCCCTTTATCCATTGTCATATGGGTGCCACATTTTTAAAAGGACATATGTTACTTGTAGTATTGTAGACCTTCACAATCTTAAGGCGCTTTTGTGAGCTGGAGTGTTTAAGCTCTTGGTTCAAGAAGTAAGATATTGCTGAACCTAGCAAAATGAATACTAGTTGAAAATTGTGTTTGTCCTTTGTTTTCGAAGAAGACCATGACATCAGGGAAATTATGACATGACTTGCAGTTGACTTTGATTTGAGTGAGAGAGGGCTGTGCAAGGTCACCAGCCTCACTTTCTCCTCCAGAGCCATCTGGGTCCAGTGACCGGATAGTCATCAGGATGACTAGAGATGGCTCAGGATCCATTGGGAGACCCTGGTACAGAAGAAGGAGGTAGAACAGGAAGGGCTGTAGAGAAAAACTAAGTATATGTGCGTGGTAGGGGAGTGGAAATGAATGTGCTGTTTGCTAAGTCCCAGCATTGAGGCTTTCTTTCTTCTCTATTAATGGCCTTTTCTGGTAGCTATTTTTTAACTGCAGAGTTTGTATTTAGCACACTTCCCTGGGGGCACAGTAGACTCAGGATTTATTTTCTGGAGAATATAGAAATTCCAATTTTCCTGGCATCACAGTCTTTTAAATATGTTACCATTATTGCTTTTTGCAGGCAATCCAAACATTCTGGGTAAGTTAATTTAGAAAAAAATAAATGTTTAAATAACTTCCATATATTTCCATTATCCACTAGAAATTCTCTTGTATAGTAAAGACTTCAAAAACATCTTATGACATCTCCATTAATTTGTGGTGCAACATGGAGTAGAGGCTAGCATACTAGATTTAGAGTCAGGAAGACCTGGGTTCAAATTCTGCTTAAAGACTTCTTAGCAATGTGAGCATATATAGGTCACTTAAGCATTCTGAGCCTCAATATCCTCATAATAATAATAATAATATTTATAGTGATATTTGCTGGGACTTACATAGTACTTTTTAAATGTTTTTAAAACCCTATTTTCCCCAGTTAACAAGCATTTATTTTTTCCCTACCAATTTTCCTCTCTTTGAAAAAAGAAGGAAAATAAAATCTTGTAACAAATATACAATCCATCAAAACAAATTCCCTCATTGGTCTAGACCAAAAATGCATGTTTCATTCTGCATTTTGAGTCCGTGACCACTCTGTCATCAGCTGTCCACTGTAATAGTGCTTGGTCACTTCATTGATCAGAGATCTCAAGTCTTTTAAAGGTCTTTGTCTTTACAAAGTTGTTGCTATTTATGTATTATGTTCATTCCATTGTGCATCAGTTCATACAAATCTTTCCAGGTTTCTCTGAAATTGTCCCTTTCATCATTTATTGTGGTACAGTAATATTCCATTACATTCATATACCATAATTCGTTTAGTCTTTCTCCAACTTACAAGTATCCTTTAGTCGCTAGTTTGTGGCCACTACAAAAATACCTGCTGTCTATAATGCTTTAAATATTTCAAAGTAGAATCTCCTTTGAGCCTCAAAGAAGCCCTTTCAGGTGGTTTTGGGGTGACTTTGTTTTCTTCAAATCTGTAATTATTTTCTGTAGAGAATGTCTGATATGGAAACCTAATGGACTGGATAAAGGCATACATGGCATCTTTATCAAATTTGCAAATAACTTTAAGCTGAAAGGGATAGCTTAAACATTGGATTACAGAATCAGGATCCAAAAGGGTATTGACAGACTAGAACACTGAGCTGAACTTAATGAGTAAATTCAATAGGGGAAATTCAAGTTCTTTCACCTAAGTTAAAAAAATGTAACTTTAGAAAGATGATGAGGGGGAGACACTGGGAAACAATAGTTTGATAAAGATCCAGGGGTTTTAGCAGACCACAAATTTAATATTTGTTATCAGTATAACCTGGAAGCAAAATAAAAAACCTTGAGTAACCTTGGGCTACATTAATAAAGGCATTATTTCCGAGAAAAAAAGAGGTGATAATCCACCTGTAATCCACCCAGAGGAGAATGATTTAATTCTGGGTGACATAGTTTAAGAAGGACAGTTGGATATTGGCTAGAGGAAGTAAATGCAGATTGTGAAAGTCCTTGAGTCCATTTCTTATGTGGATTTCCTGTAGGATGTGGATGGCTTAGTGTGCAGAATACTTAGGGAGGACATGATATATATGTAGGTGTGGGTGTATGTATGTATACAGATATATGTATTTAATATAGATGTATACCCACATATATACACAAAAACATATATATGTGTGTATATATACATGTGAATATATGTGTATACACACACACACATATATATATGTAAAATCTGGGGTCATCCATGCAAGGCTGGCCCTCCATAACTGTGTCCTACTATCCTTCTTAAAATAGTGACTGTAGTTACTATTATCCTATTTTACAGAAGTAGCTTGCTCAGGGTCATAAAGGCAGAGAAAATTTGGTGGTGCAGTGAATAGAAAACTGGACCTGGGTGTCAGGAAGACTGGAGCTCAAATCTAGCTTCATGCACTTACTAGCTGTGTGAGCCTGAGCAAGACACTTACCCTCCACCAGCCTCAGTGTCCTCATCTGCAAAATGGGATTGTTGGGATGATAAAATGAGATAGTATTTGTAAAACTCGTGGCAAACCTTAAAATACTATATATACATGTTAGCCACTATTATAGAGGATGGAAGTCAGGCCTTAGGGCCAGGAAATCTTGGATTCAATCCTATCTTTGCCAACGGTTGTGTAATCATGAAGAAGTTGCTATCTAATCTAGCCATTATTAAGTGCCAGAGTCAGAACTTGAATTCAAACCTTCCTGACCGCAGATCTGTCTAGCACACTACACAGCCTCTGCCAGCTCATAGGGCTGTGTATATTGGACACTGTGCAAATCTTACACCTATTTACTATTAATTAAATCACTGGAAGACAAAATTAGCATCATGATCTAAATGGGGTAAAATTTGCCTTCTTTACAGTATTGGAACAGTATGTAGAGAATGGTATTTTGACTACCAAATAAAACTCTTAGGCACACTTTAAGACATATGTCCCACAAATTAGGTAGTTGCTTTTGTCTTGGTAGAACAGTGTCAGTAGGTGTTGGGTTTTCTTGCAATAAGAGGCATTTTGGGGGGCAGAGCCAAGATGGCGGCTGGAAAGCAGAGACTTGAATAAGCTTTCCCCCAAATCCCTCCAAACACCTGTAAAGATGGCTCTGAACAAACTCTAGAGCCATGGAACCCACGAAATAGCAGAGGGAAACAGGTCTCCAGCCCAGGACAGCCTGGATGGTTGCTGGGAAGGGGCTATCACACCGTGCAGGGAGCGGAGCAGAGCCCAGTGTGGGCTGCATCAGGACAGACCAGACCTGGAGTCAGCCATCTGGAACAGGCCTTAGGGACATGAATCATTGAGCTATGGCAATTACCAGACTTCTCAACCCACAAACACCAAAGAGCAGTTTATGGGAAATTGAAGGATAGAGTTTAGAGAAGTCCAGCCCCATCCCTGGGGGTGGCAGAGGTGGTACAGTGGTGGCCATGGCAGCAACAGGAAGCTCCTGAGGCTGTTCCAGAGCTTCAGCATCAGCTTACTCCTGAGTCTCTGGCTCACAAGGTGGGAGGAATCTAGCAGTGGATCAGAGTAGGAGGGGAAGGAGTGCTTTGTGGGCACAGAGGCAGTTTCTCTTTCTGCGCCCTGCTTGGATCTGGATTGTGGTCCTGGTTGGTGGGTCTTGGGGAAGGTGGAGCACTGCTGTGACAGAGCCTGCAGTGACGGTGGAGTAGAAGTAGCTCTGAAAACAGCAGTGCTTGGACCCTACAGCTTGGGACAAAATACTCTCTACTCTATAAGCAGTCATACCCTGACAAAAAGCTCAAGGGTCAAATAGTTGGCTGGGAATATGAACAGGCAGTGAAAACAAACTCAGACTCAAACTCATACTCAGACTTAGACTCAAACTCAAAGAAGATCAAAACATACAGCCAGAATAATTCAACGAAGTCAAATAGCCTACATCAAAAGCCTCCAAGAAAAACATGAACTGGTCTCAGGCCATGGAAGAGCTCAAAAAGGATTTGGAAAAACAAGTAAGAGAAGTAGAGGAAAAATGGGACGAGAAATGAGAGTGATGCAAGAAAACCATGAAAAACAAGTCAACGACTTGATAAAGGAGACCCCAAAAAATACTGAAGAAAATAACACCTTATAAAATAGATTAACTCAAATGGCCAAAGAGCTCCAAAAAGCCAATGAGGAGAAGAATGCCTTGAAAGGCAGAATTAGCCAAGTGGAAAAGGAGGTCCAAAAGAGCACTGAAGAAAAGACTACCTTAAAAATTAGATTGGATGGGAGGTGGAGCCAAGATGGCAGCTGGAAAATGGACTTGCATGAGCTCCCCCACCCCAGGTCCCTCCAAACACCTATAAAAATGTCTCTGAACAAATTCTAGAACTGCAGAACCCACAGAATAGCATAGGGAAACAGGGCTCCAGGTCAGGACAGCCTGGACGGTCACAGAGTAAGGTCTATCGCACAGAACTGGGAGCAAAGCAGAGCCCAGCGTGAGCCATGCCTGGACCAACCAGACCAGGAGCCGGGCGGACAGAGGGCACAGGGTGATCTGAATATGAAGAGATGATATCTAAAATAAAATCAAATTAAGCAATGAGAGAGGATTATATTGAGAGAGGGAAAAAGGGAGAGATAGAATGGATAAAGTGGCAAGTAAAAGCAGTTCTGTAGGAAGGGAAGAGGGGGCAGGTGAGGGGGAATGAGCGAATCTTGCTCTCATCGGATTTGGCCTGAGGAGGGAATAACATACACACTCAGTGGGGTATCTTACCCCACAGGAAAGAAGGAGGAAAGAGATAAAAAAGGGGGAATGATAGAAGGGAGGGCAGATAGGGGGAGGAGGTAATCAAAAGCAAACACTTTCAAAAAGGGACAGGGTCAAGGGAGAAAATTGAACAAAGGGGGATAGGATAGTATGGAAGGAATTATCGTTAGCCTTTCACAACATGAGTATTGTGGAAGTGTTTTCCATTATGATACATGTGTGACCTATGTTGAATTGCTTGCCTTCCTAGGGAGGGTGGGTGGGAAGGGAAGCGGGGAGAGAATTTGGAACTCAAATTTTTAAAAGCAGGGGGGCGGAGCCAAGATGGCCGCATGAAGGCAGCCTCTTACCGGAGCTCTCTCACAAGGTCTGTCAGATTCCCATAAAAAAGGGAACTTGAGCAGATTTGAGAGAGTCAGAAACCGCGAGCAGTCTGCGTGGGGCAAATTTCCGAGCCGGGAGAGTCTGAAAGGCCAGAGGAACGAACCTGCAGGCGCGGAGAGTGCTCGGTGCGGGGCTGCTCCAGACCAAGGCGGAAGCGGCCGGCCGGGAAATCCACGTGGGAGACGAGCTGGGAGAAAGCTGGGCGCCCGAAACCGGCAGAGATCCCCAGGCCTCCCAACACAGGACGGCAGTCTCTGGGAGCGACGAGAGGCAGCGCAACGCCACCAGCCGTGAAAACACCCAGTCCTGCCGCTTGCAAAACCCAGGATCTCGGCCTCTTGAACTTCCGGAAGACTCAATGGCTAGGTAAGCGGCTCTAACCCCTCCCCCCCTCACCCAGAGAATTCCTCGGGGGAAAAAAAAAAAAAAAGAGAACTGAAACAGAGGAGAGAGTAGCGGGGCTTCACAGGACAAATACTAGAAGCTCATTAGTCCCAGAGGGGAAGAGTCGGCAGGGGGCCAAGCCAGGAGCCCAGACGTAACCTTGCTCCCCCAGGGGAAGCGCCAGTCATCAGCTCAAACAACAAACGGCTGAGACCATTGCTGAAAAGCAAGTGCTGGAGAGCACCCATAGGGAGTGAGACGCCAGGGAGCCAGACCCCTCCCCCACACCTCAGGAAACTGAAGGTTATAATTTTAGACTCACAACCCCCAGAATAAGAAAGCTGGGACAGAAAGCCCTGAGACTCACAGATAGAAATTCGTTCTAACGCCAGCAAAAGGCAATCCAACATGAAGAAGAACACAAAAAAACCGAGGACAATAGATTCTTTTTATGGAGACAGGCAGGATCAAAATATCGACTTAGAAGAAGATAGCAATGACACGGTAGATACATCAGATACCTCAAAAGCTAATATGATCTGGTCTCCAGCCCAAAAAGCACTGCTGGAAGAGCTAAAAGAGGATTTTAAAAACCAAATTAGGGAGCTAAAAGAAAATATGGAAAAAATGGAAAAAAGGGAGAAAAAATCCACTGACGAAATCAAGTCCCTAAAGAATAAGATTGGCGAAATGGCTATGGAGATTCAGAATCTAGAGAGAGAAAAGGACACCCTGAGAGGTGAAATCAACCAATTGAAAATGGATGCTCAAAAGCAAAATGTAAACACTAACTCATTTAAAATTAGACTTGAGCAAGTGGAAGCTAATGAATCTATGAGGCATCAAGAAGTAATAAAACAAAATGTAAAGAATGAAAAAATAGAAAAAAATGTGAAATATCTGATTGGCAAAACAACTGACCTGGAAAATAGATCCAGGAGAGACAATTTGAGAGTTATTGGTCTACCGGAAATCCACGATGAAAAAAGGAGCCTTGACAGTATCTTCGAAGAAATTATCAAAGACAACTGCCCAGAGGTCCTAGAACCAGAGGGCAAAATAGTCATTGAAAGAATTCACCGATCACCCCCTGAAAGAGATCCCAAACTGAAAACACCAAGAAATATTATAGCCAAATTTCAGAGCTATAAACTTAAGGAGAAAATACTGCAAGCAGCCAAAAAGAAGCAATTCAAATATCGTGGAACTACAGTCAGGATCACGCAGGATCTCTCAGCTTCCACATTAAAAGACAGGAGAAATTGGAATATGATATTCCGAAGGGCAAAGGAGCTGGGACTACAACCAAGGATCAACTACCCAGCAAAACTAAGCATAATTTTCCAGGCAAGGCGATGGACATTCAATGAAATAAGGGAATTCCAGACCTTCCTGATGAAAAGGCCAGAACTCAATGGCAAATTTGATCTCCAAATACAAACCTCAAGAGAGACATAAAAAGGTAACCAGGGGGAAAAACCCCACAAACTTCATTAACCAATAAGCTTAGGTTGTTTACATCTTTATGTGGGATTATATCATCTTATGTATGTTTTTTATGTATATATATATATATACATATACATATATAAGTCATTCTTGTGAATGGTACAACTATTGTGACAAATGAAAGGGATATACATAGGTTGTGAATGCCTGTATAAATTGACTGATGTAAAGATATAAAATATAAATAAGAGATATAAAGGGAGGGCTATGAGGGAAGTGGTAAGAAGGTTGTAGAAAAGGGTAAATTACACCAAAGGAAGTGGCAAAAAAACATATTATAGTAGAGGGAAAGAAGGGAGGGAGAAGAGCAGTATTTGAGCTTTACTGTCATCTGATCTAGTTCAAGAAGGGAATAACATACTCGGATAAGTTTAGAAATCTAACTTGTCCTACGGGAAGTGGGAGGGAAAGGGGGGAAAAAGGGAGGGGGGAGGGCAGAAGGAAGAGGAGAAGTAGCAAGTGGGTAACGGTTAGATAAGGGAGGGGAATAAAGAGGGAGGGTTAACTGAGGAAAGCGGCGGTCAAAAGCAAAACTTTGTTGGGGAGGAGAAGGGGAAAGGGAGAAATAAAAGCATAAACAGGGGGAATTAGGATGGAGAAAAAGACACAGATAGAAATCATAACCCTGAACGTGCAGGGGATGAACATTCTCACAAAACAGAAGCAGATAGCAGAATGGATTAAAAACCATAATCCTACAATATGCTGTTTACAAGAAACACATCTGAAACAGGGGGATACACATAGGGTTAAGGTAAAAGGCTGGAGTAAAATATATTGTGCCTCAGCTAAAGTAAAAAAAGCAGGTGTAGCAATCCTAATTTCAGACAAAGCAAAAGTAAAGATAGATCTAATTAGAAGAGATAAGGAAGGACATTATATCCTGCTAAAAGGCACCATAAACAATGAAGCAATATCATTGCTTAACATAAATGCACCAAGTGGTAAGGCATACAGATTCTTAGAGGAGAGGTTAAGGGAGTTACAGGAAGAAATAGACAGCAAAACTATAATATTGGGAGACCTCAACCTCCCCCTTTCTGAACTTGATAAATCTAACCTCAAAATAAATAAGAAAAAAGTTAAGGAGGTAAACAGAATTTTAGAAAAGGCACATATGATAGACCTCTGGAGAAAACTGAATGGGGATAAAAAGGAATATACTTTCTTCTCAAAAGTACATGGCACATACTCAAAAATTGACCATGTACTAGGGCATAAAAACCTCACAATCCAGTGCAGAAAAGCAGAAGTAGTCAATGCATCCTTTTCAGATCATGATGCAATAAGAATCATTTTTAATAAAGAACCATGCAAAAATAAGCTAAAAACTAATTGGAAACTAAATAATTTAATTCTAAAGAGTAAGTGGGCCAAAGATCAAATCAGAGAAACAATCAATAATTTCATTCAAGAGAATGACAATAATGAAACAACATACCAAAACTTATGGGATGCAGCAAAAGCAGTTCTTAGGGGAAGTTTTATATCTCTAAATGCCTACATGAATAAAATAGGGAAAGAGGAGATCAATGATCTGGGCATACAGCTGAAAAAGCTAGAAAAAGAGCAAATTGAAAACCCCCAATTAAATACCAAATTAGAAATACTGAAAATCAAAGGAGAGATTAATAAAATTGAAACCAAGAAAACTATTGAATTAATAAATAAAACAAAGAGCTGGTTTTATGAAAAAACCAATAAAATTGACAAACCTTTGGTCAATTTGATTAAAAAAAAGAAAGAAGAAAATCAAATTACCAGTATAAAAAATGAAAAGGGTGAGGTCACCTCTAATGAAGAGGAAATCAAAACAATAATTAGGAATTATTTCGCCCAACTGTATGCCCATAAATTTGACAACCTTAGAGATATGGATGAATATCTACAAAAACATAAACTGCCCAGACTAACAGAGAAGGAAGTGAAATTTCTTAATGACCCCATATCAGAAAAAGAAATTGAGCAGGCCATCAACGAACTCCCTAGGAAAAAATCTCCAGGGCCAGATGGTTTTACATGTGAATTCTATCAAACATTTAAAGAACAACTAATTCCAATACTTTGCAGACTATTTGGGAAAATAGGAGAAGAAGGAGTCCTACCAAATTCTTTTTATGACACAAATATGGTACTAATACCTAAACCAGGTAGAGTTAAAACAGAGAAAGAAAATTATAGACCAATTTCTCTAATGAATATTGATGCAAAAATTTTAAATAAAATATTAGCAAAAAGATTGCAGCAACTCATTACGAGAATAATACACCATGACCAGGTAGGATTTATTCCAGGAATGCAAGGCTGGTTCAATATTAGGAAAACTATTAGCATAATTGACCATATCAACAACAAAACTAGCAAAAACCATATGATCATCTCAATAGACGCAGAAAAAGCCTTTGACAAAGTACAACACCCATTCCTATTAAAAACACTAGAAAGCATAGGAATAAGGGGAACCTTCCTCAAAATTATAAATAGCATCTACCTAAAACCATCAACAAGCATTATTTGTAATGGGGATAAACTAGATGCATTCCCAATAAGATCAGGGGTGAAACAAGGATGTCCATTATCACCCCTATTATTCAATTTAGTTCTAGAAACATTAGCTGTAGCAATAAGAGAAGAAAAAGAAATTGAAGGAATTAGAATAGGAAAAGAAGAAACTAAATTATCCCTTTTTGCAGATGATATGATGATTTATCTAGAGAATCCTAGACAATCAAGTAAAAAACTACTTGAAATAATAAACAACTTTAGCAAAGTTGCAGGATATAAAATAAACCCACATAAATCCTCAGCATTCCTATACATTACTGACAAAGCCCAACAGCAAGAGATAGAAAGAGAAATTCCATTCAAAGTTACTGAAGGCACTATAAAATATTTGGGAGTCTATTTGCCAAGACAAACCCAGGGCCTATATGAACATAACTATGAAACACTTTTCACACGAATAAAATCAGATCTAAATAAATGGAGAAATATCAGTTGCTCATGGTTAGACCGAGCTAATATAATAAAAATGACAATTCTACCTAAATTAATCTATCTATTCAGTGCCATACCAATCGAACTACCAAAATTTTTTTTTGCTGAGCTGGACAAAATAATAACAAAATTCA
Source organism: Trichosurus vulpecula (assembly GCF_011100635.1). NCBI lineage: Eukaryota > Metazoa > Chordata > Mammalia > Diprotodontia > Phalangeridae > Trichosurus > Trichosurus vulpecula. The sequence continues at coordinate 105,073,424 of NC_050578.1, read as the reverse complement.
TTTGGAAAAACAAGAGGTCTAGAGTTTCTAGGATATTAATGAAAAGACATGCTAGGGATGGTGGTTTAGCCACACCAGATATTAAACTGTACTACACAGCAGCAGTCATCAAAACTGCCTGGTACTGGTTAAGAAACAGGGGTGTGGATCAGTGGTATAGGATAGGTACACAAGTAGGTGAAATCAACAAGTTTAGCAATCTACTCTTTGATAAACCCAAAGAAGCCAGTTTCTGGGCTAATAATTCACTATTTCACAAAAACTGTTGGGAAAATTGGAAAATGGTAGGGCAAAAACTGGGCATAGACCAATATCTTACACCATATACCAAAATAAAGTCAAAATGGGTTCATGATTTAGGAGTAAAAGTTGATACTCTAAGTAATTTGGGAAAGCAAGGAATAGTTTACTTATCAGATTTGTGGAAAAGTAAAGAATTCCTGACCCAACAAGAGATAGAGAGCATTACAAAATGCAAAATGGATAATTTTGATTATGTCAAATTGAAATGTTTTTGTACAAAAAAAGCCAATGCAACAAGAATTAGGAGGGAAGCAGAAAATTGGGAGAAAATCTTTGCAACTAGTATCTCTGATAAAGGCCTCATTTCTAAAATATACAGGGAGCTAAGCCAAATATATAGGAATACAAGCCATTCCCCAATTGAGAAATGGTCAAAGGATATGAACAGGCAGTTTTCAGAGGAAGAAATTAAAGCTATCTACAGGCATATGGAAAAATGCTCTGGATCGCTGCTGATTAGAGAAATGCAAATCAAAACAACTCTTAGATACCACATCTCTCCTGTCAGATTGGCTAAAATAACAAATCAGGAGAATGATAAATGCTGGAAAGGATGTGGGGAAATTGGAACATTGTTGCATTGCTGGTGGAGTTGCGAGCTGATCCAGCCATTTTGGAGGGCGGTGTGGAACTATGCCCAAAGGGCTATAGAAATGTTCATACCCTTTGACCCAGTAATACCACTTCTAGGGTTGTATCCCAAAGAAATCACGCAAGCGGGAAAAGGACCCATATGTACAAGAATATTTATAGCAGCTCTCTTTGTGGTAGCCAAGAATTGGAAAGCAAAGGGATGCCCATCAATTGGGGAATGGCTGAACAAGCTGTGGTATATGAAGGTGATGGAATACTATTGTGCCATAAGAAATGGGGATGATGCAGACTTCATAACAACCTGGAAAAACCTACACGACATAATGCTGAGTGAGCGGAGCAGAGCCAGGAGAACGTTGTGCACAGCCACAGATATGTGGATTCCGTGAGGACCAACCCTGACATACTGCGCTTCTCTCAGCAACCTAAAGGGGCAAGGACAAATCCAGGGGACTCACGATGGAGAATGCTATCTTCATTCAGAGAAAGAACTGCGAAGTTTGAATACAGACTGAGGCACACTACATGCTCGCCTTTTCTGCTTCTCTTTTGTTTTTGGTTTTGGGTTTTTTTTTTTTTGTTGTTTTTTTTTTTTTTTGGTTCTGTTTCTTCTTTCTTATGATTCATTCCATTGGTCAAAATTCTTCTCCACGACTTGAATAGAGCATAAATTAATTCAATGCGAAGTTATACATGACAGTTATATGAGACTTCATGCCGGCTTGGGGAGGGAGGGGGGAGGGAGGGGAGAAAAACTGGAACTCAAAACTATGTAGAACCGTGTGTGGTAAACTAAAAATAAATAAAGGAAAAAAAAAATAAAATAAAATAAATTTCTTTATGATTTATTATCAGTAAAAAAAAAAAAAAATTTTTAAAAGCAGATGCTCAAAAAAAAGTTGTTTTTGCATGCAGCTGGGAAACCAGATATATAAGGAATGGGGCATAGAAACCTATCTTGCACTACAAGAAAATAAGGGGAAAGGGGATGGCCAGGGGTGTGGGGTGACAGAAGGGAGGGCAGACTGGGGAATGAGGCAATCAGAATATATGCCATCTTGGATTGGGGGGAGGGTAGAAATGGGGAGACAATTTGTAACTCAAAATCTTGTGGAAATCAGTGTCGAAAACTAAAATGTTAAATAAAAATGATAAAATTCAAAAAAGAGGCATTTTTGCCATTCCTACGCTAGCTGATGGAGCAGCAAGGTGGTGCAGTGGATAGATCGGGACAACATAGTTCAAATGTGACCTCAGATGCTTACTATCTGTGTGACCCTGGACAAGTCACTTAACTCTGTTTGCCTCAGTTCTTCATCTGTAAAATGAACTAGAGAAGGAAATGGCAAACCACTCCAGTATTTTTGCTAAGAAAACCCTAAATAGGGTCATGAAGAGTCGGATATGATGGAAAAAACTCGACAACTTGTCCAGGGTCACACAGTTACTAAGTACCTGAGGCTAGATTTGAACTCAGGTCTTCCTGACTCCAAGTCTGACACTCTATCCACTGTGCTACGTACCTGCCCCTATGTATTTCATTTTGTGGATTTAAGAACATTATTCTGAAAAATAGATGCTGAAGGCATCCATGACACAAAACAAGATTTAAGAATTTCTGTTCTATGTTAGGTTTTATAGGGAGCAAGGGAACAGCAGCAGCTCCTGTTGATGGCATATAGACAGGCTACAATCCCTGAAAATTCTCACTTCTGTAAGTCCTGCTGCACTGAAATTTTATGCAGAGGTCTGTTCTTATGAACATGGGTCTGGCCTACACCAAAATGTTAACAGAATGTTCTGAAGATCAGTTATCTATCTCATTGTCATTCAATTCTACATGGTTAGCAGAAATAAAAGAAATGAATAACACTTTAAAAGTCAAGACATTTCAGGGCAAAAGTAAGTAACATGGCCTTATGGCTCTAGACATGGATAGAAATACAGTTAATTGGAATTCTAGCCACAACTAGGTCTCCCCATCTGTGTCAGCATGTTACTTACTTCACTTTTCTATGGCATTTTTTTGGTAGATTGAAGCATACTCTTCCCTTTAACTGTCTTTATTATTCTGGGATTGTTTCTTTGTTTTTGTTTTTGTTGGTCTGAGTTTTCTTCTGCAACATGGCCAACACGATAATGCCTAGCATGACTGCATATGTACAATCCACATCAAACCACTTGTCTATAGCATATTTCTAAAACAGCTTCAGAAGCTTAGCTGTTGTTGGTTTCATTACTGGCATATAGAACTTTGTGCATTTGGGTATCTCAAGTACCAAAAATGGCGACTGGTACGAGAAACATTAAGCAAACACTCAGTTGAGGTCGGTGTGGGACATGGGTAAGTTCATTGTGGGTAGGAGACAGACTCTAGGACAGCAGAGTTGGAGAGGTCACTCCAGGAAAGGCCACTGCATGTGGCTGGGAGAGAGAGGGAGAGTTCACCTTAATCTGCTGTCTGGTAGCTTCTACTTTAGTTACTTTTTGCTAACTAAATCATAAGGTCAGTTATTTCTACAGTACTGATGGTCTGTGAGTACTGTCAGTGCCCTGGGGCAACATCCCAGTCATACTGCCCTAGTTGTGGCTTTGACAGAACATCAAAATGAAGGGATGCAAAGGACTGGATTTGGGCCTATTGTCACCTATGTGATGATAAATGAGAGTTGTTTGAGTATGACAGGAAAAAAAACCATTGAATAAGGAGCAGTAAAGGCCTCATGTAAATAAAAAATTCCAAAAGCTATAATTCTTACAGAAATGGTCTTACTTGTCAATGATATTCACCCAAGTTTCCTTCACTAAAACTATCTTGCTAACCTGAGTTTCTGAGCATTTACCAGAAGAAAAAAAATGACTGGAATCCTTAAAAGATGGAGTAATTTCTAAAATTACCTTAATTATATTGTTTTTAGATTATTGTTAAAGCCTTTGGTGAGTTAGAGGAAAATAAGGTAATTTTCTGAATGACAAGGTCAGGAAAAAAAAGTTAGTCCTTTGCCTCAAAATCATTATTGTAAAGTAGGTATGTTGAGGGATTTGCATATTAACTCTGAGGCCTTTTGCTTTAACTTTTTAAAATAATTTATTATAAATAATACATTTTTGAATCAGAATCAACCTGATATACCCACCAAATACTGACTTTGACAGAAACAATTAAACTTGCTTGGCTGCTATTCACATTTAAATAAATGAAATTCAACTCGTAAAATGTCATAGCTGTTTAGTGACCCCCTATAAGCCACTGCTATCAGAATTCTTTGTGAATTCATTCTCATTCATGTGTCTTCACGTATGATAATGACTATTTTTAAAAGAAGGGCAGCTAGGGGATGAGGCCAGGATGATAGAGAAAAGGCAGGGATTCACTTGATTTTCTCCCCCAAACCTGTCCAAACTACTTTAAATAATGCCTTAAAATAAATTCTAGAGTGGCAGAACCCACAAAAGGATGGAGGGAAGCAATTTTTCAGTTCAAGACAAACTTAGGAGGTCAGCAGGGTAGGTCTATTGCACCTGGGTGAGAGCGGAGCTCAGTCCAGCAGGCCATGCCCTAGTAAACCTGAGCAGTAGATCTTGGTGGCGACTGAATCAATGGCTGCAGTGGTGGTTTCTGGACCTCTCAGCCCACAGATGGTAAGGAGATCATACAACTGGTCAGAAGGAGATCAAAGGGGACCCTTTGCTGGCACTGAGGTCAGGACTTTGTTGCATTATGCATACTTGGATCTGGGTCTCAGTCCTGGGCAAGGAGGAGCAAGGATAACGATTGGGAGACTTAAGAGGATGATAGTTTGTAAAAGATTCAGAGGTTTTAGTGGACCACCAGTTTAATACAACTTAACAGTATCATCTGGAAGTCAAAGAGAAAAAAAAAGCTTATGTAATCTTGGGTACATAATAATAATATAATATAAATATAATAAATATAAATAATGATATATTTATATACTATATATAATATAATTATATAAATATAAACACATAATATATATATATAAATATATTATATATATATGTATAAATAATAGCACATACCTCCCGAAGTTCAACTAAGATATTTGCAAAGTGCTTTGCAAAACTTAAAGCCTACTATGTAAATGCTACCTATTATTGTTACTTTCTAATTTTTTATTATATCTTCATATATTTTGAATGTCTAGTTTTAAGTTGTAATATTTACCATAAATATTTTTGTTGTGCAGAATTTACTTTAATGTAATTAAGCACATATATCTTGTTCCTAATGATTATTTCTATTTGTTGAATAGGGGAAAAAAGTCATCTCCTTTCTGCCATTGAGATAAGTGCATTATTCAATTTTTTTCCATCCTTTTAGAACTTTTTATTCATAATTCTATCTGGAAATCACTGAGGTATATGATGTGAATATAGGCCTAGATCCATTTCCTGCTAAATTACTAACCAATTTTCCCAAGTACATTTGCTAAATAATGATGCCTTTCTCTAGTTTTTATTTTTATGGGTTTGCAAAACACTAATCTTTTGTATTTATTTGGTCTGGGTATCTAGTATTTTTACATAATTAGATTCTGATTTCTTACAAAGACAATAATATCTTTGAATTATTTCTCCTAATAGTTATGGGAATTATTCTCTCCCGACCTTATAAGGTTGGTGTGAGAAAAGAACTTTGTAAACCTTACAAAAGTAAATTATTATTATAAAGAAGACAGTGAGATGTAGTAGGAATAACACCTGGCCTGAAGTCAAGGGATACCTGGGTTCAAATCTTCCTCCTGCTGTTTTCTACCTTTGTTACTATGAGCAAATCCCTGAAATTCTCTTAGCCTCAGTATTCTCATCTGTATTTAACAGCTCAGGGTTATGAATACCTCTATTACAAGATCATTGTGAGGACTGTGTGTTCCCTGCTTTTATAGTCTGTGCATTTCACCTAGGTTCATGGCTATGGTACTTGGGTGAGGTCCTAGATTCACGACTGTTAATATTCTGTCATGAAAGGTAGACCGTATCCCCCAAGCAGACAGGCAATTAGTGTCAGAAATTGGGTTGCTGTCAGATAAGAGGGAAAGGAGAAATATCTGTTTGCCAAGGGGTTTGCAGATACATACAAGGAGGATCAGGCTTCTTGTGACATGATCCAGAGCAGGAGCAGGGACAGAGAACTATCCATAATGGAGGGGACCAAAGGCATCACTCTTAGTGGTGGTGAGAATGTTAGGAGAAGGGATGAAGAAGTATAGGAAAGACAGAGAGAGGGTTTGCTAATGGACTCAATGGCAATATGGCAAAGAACAAGGGTTGGAGAGTGTGATTAGGGAGTGAATTTGGTGTGAGGATGATTTTGATGATTGTATGAGGCTGAAGGAGTGAGGGAATTCAGCATGTATCCGTTAGGGCTCCTGTGGAGCAGGAAAAACCCCAGCTATGCATTGAGATCTATTTAAGAAGAACCTTGTAGAAGGGTCATATTGTGACCTGGTCCCATATGCTCTCCCTCCTACGAAGCTGTGAAGTGACATACTAGTGGAGAATATGCTCCTGAAAAGTGAAAAGATCACCTTATTTCACAGATGTCATATCTAAATTGTGAATTTCTGAATTCCTCCTAATTCCCTTTTAGAAGTGATTGTTGAGAGTTGGGGGAAGGGGAAGGGAGGAATAGGGTAAGAGTAGCTCCTAGGTAACTCTGGGTGAATCTCTTCCCCACAGCCTTTAGGAAAGTTCCTGTGGTACAGGTTACCCCTATGGTACAGGCTCCTGGGTCAATTATCAATTGCTACTGGGAGAATAACATCATAAGCATGATAAAAGCATCACAAACACATTCTTCATCCCGTTTTATTCCTCCAGGATGTTGTTGAGTATGGAGTCTGCCTCCTCAGAGCAGGGTGGAGCCCAAATATTTTATTCAGAAGGTCTGCCTCCAACTACCCAATGGTAGCACACAGGGCTTATTGCTAATGTGGGCTGGATTTGAGAGAAAGAATTTGATCCTAGTTCTCTAAGATAATGAAATTTGGAGACAGTTTCAAAGCTGGAAAATGAGGAACTTCTATTCGTTCCCTAGGAATCTAATCTTGTATTTCTTCAAATGAACTAGGAGATGTTCAAAGACCCATGTTCTCTGTAATTCTGATCATGTTTACTTCAAGTGAAAAAAAGGAAAGTCTGTATGTGATTAGTTCCACTGGCATAATATAATGGCTGATCGCTTCTTCTATTCCCTAGCCCCTTTGTATACCCGCGGGCTTGTTTTGCCTTGTAATGCCTCATAAATTATTTTCACTGTCATATCATCAGAGAGAAAGAAATAGAGAGAAAGAGAAAGAAAAGGGGACAGAGAAAGGGAAAGTCCCATATTTGGTGTCACAATTGTTCTCTTCAAAAATTGACTTTGGTTACATTGCCTAAATACTGGATAGTTAAAAATATTCCATCAAACAGGCCCTCTTTCAAAAGAAAAAAGAAAAGAAAAATAGAAGATTAGTACAATCGTAGAAAACAAAATTATCAACTGGAAATTTTTTTATGTTCAGTTTCTGTTTTGACTCAGTATGAAAATGAGTTACAAATTCCTATTTACATATATGAATTTAAGGGGCTGATATGGTTATAATACCTTGCTTGCTCTTCCTCTTCATATTTACTGAGGTTTAAACTATTGTGTGTGAGGCCCTGAGCCAGGTGCTTACAAAGATGACAGTAACTATCCCTGGACATTGGTGAATTTCACAAAATGGAGAGAATCTGTCCTTTTCTAAACATGTTTCAGGGAGAACACCTTTGAGGTATATGTGATCCTGCTAAGCAGTCTAAATTCACTCTTGTATGTTATCTTGTATGTTATGTTATGTATGTATGTTATGATCCTCAATTCAATTTAGTTTAATTCACCCAGGCTTTAGTATGTGCTTCTGGACTATGTGCAAGGGGCTGTTAGGCTATGTGGATGAAGCCTAAGAATCAAGAAATCAATGGATATTTATCGGGTTCCTACTAAGGTCTTTAAAGAAAAGCAAGCTCTGAAAATTTTCTGTTGGAGACACCCTTCTAATTTGTCACTGATTCATTTATAACTACTGTTTGACTTGAACTATTCAGTTGGGTCCAAATCCACCTACTTCTAGCATCCCAGAACCCACATATCTCCATCCTGTCCATGAGGTTAGCCTAAGAGACTTGTTAAGATGGTTTGCTGAAATCTAGGTAAGCTGTATCAATACAATTTGCCCTTTCATGGATGCATGTATATTTATATTAGTTATATTATATACGTATACAAATACAGATAAAGAAGAAACAATCATTTTCTGTGGGCACTGGAACAACAAGGAGAGGTGTGCTGGGAAATGTTTAACAACTGGTTCTCCAGAAAAGAATGTATACAGAATAAACTTTTAAACGTATTATGTGATGTGATATGATGTGGTGTGATGTGACGTGATGTGATGTGATGTGATGTTACGTTATGTTACATCACAAAACGTTGTGTTATATTATTAACATGATATTGTTTGTATGCATCCATGTGTCTGCATACATATGTATATGTGTGTACGTATATGTGTATATCATTATATAGAAACATATGTACACATGGAGATTTCCTAAATGCTTGGCTCTTTTCCTTTTTTTCAGAAGTTATCATGCATAGGGGCACATGCATAGGGGAATCATGCCTGTGGCATATATCAGAGGCTCATGCCTCTGATGCTACAGCTCCACTTCTGACAATGTCATTGACCCGCTTTCTCTAGGCCTTCTCTCTCTCTCCTGGAAATTGCTCAGTGCTGGGGCTGTATGTGGGTTTTGTGTAATCCTTCTTTTCTTCCCCAATGTTCCTCCTGGTTTCTCTGCTGGGTGAGCCATCACATTGGTCCCATGGACTCTCTTCAGCAATCTCAGGTTGCATCTTGTGCTTGCTGATAAGGGCAGACTGATAACTCTATGTCCTCTTCAGAGGCTGTGAGACTCCCCATGTAGCTAACAAAAGCCAGGTGGAGCAACTCAAAGCTAAGAGCAAGCCTGTTCGTATCTTTAATGTCTGAGTTGGTCAGTGAGTTCTCCTTGAATATGTATTGGTCTCCATAGACAACTCTTTGTCTTTGTTTTCAGAATTGTTTATTTTTATATCATCCTTTCTTAGAACTTCCTGTTCTTCCTCGGCTGAATTTTTCTGCAGGTTTTTAGGCCATGAGAACTTATCTCTCCTTTCTCTGAAGGGGCACAATATTTGGAGTCAGAGAACCAGCTCTACCAGGGTTTACACTGGCTATGTTATCTTGGCCAAATCTCTTTCCTTCGCTTGGCCTCATCTTCAAAATGGAGAGTTTGGATTCATTAATCTATAGATCCCTTCTAGCCCCATGCTCTGCTGTTGTGATATCAAGCAAGTCATGTCACCCCTCTGGGCCTCAGTTTCATTATTTGTAAAATGAAGAGATTGGAATCAATGATTTCTAAGCTCACTTTTGGCCTTAAGTTTATAATCCTAAACCCTCCTCTCTAGAGTTCATATCATACTGGGCCCAACTTTGCTTTTATTCTCTATCATGAAATCCAAGATGGAAGGGGCCTTTCTTCAATTAAGTTTCCATTAAGCCCCATTCCTGACATGGTGTTAGGTGCTCAAGAGAAAAACTGTAGATTTAAATCTCATTCCTTAACTCTAAAAAGCTATAATGGGAGAGAAGAAACCTAAGACGTAGAACAGACATCGATGCATGAACAAATCCATCTACCTTGCAATGAACTGCACTGTTGGAGAAGGGTAGGTTAGAAATTGGGCTGTGCCTTGGTGACAATTTGGATTTTAATCAAATTATCCCGATCTTGAAAGACTACTGCTATACGTATTCAAATAACAAATAACAAAATAACAAAGAAAATAACAAAAAAATATTAAACTATTTTATAATTTTTAAACAAATTAATAGTAAGTTATTAATTTAAGTCCTTATAGAGAAGTTACTGACTTTCTATTACATGAAATGATGGGTTACTGGATTAAATTCTATGAGGACCCAAGTCGGAGTGGATTCTGGTAAAAGCTTCTAATATCTTGGAGGTTATTTTCTCCCATTAACTTTATGTTGTTCTTGTAGGAAGAGACATTTCAGAGAATTTGGGGTCAAATTAGCATCACATGAACATTCCCTTTTTAAAGCATGCCTGGCACAAGGTCAGCTGTGACTTTCTGTAAGCTGTTTGCCCCATATTCTACAAAACGTGAGTTACACTGAGATCTGTGGCAGCTTCCACTATCAGTCAACCCTTAGACAAAGGCTTCTCCAAGGTGCACTCATTTTTCTCTACCTTGGTTTTTACTCATTCATCTTATTCCAGTAAATGCTGTAATTGTATCCATTCAACATCTTTTGACATTCACCATTCTTCTTTTCAGTACATTGCCTAATACTGGAACTTTGATTCAGTTCCCTAATTGTCCTGTGTTTGGTTCAGAGCTTACCTAAGAGCATGCTAATGGTTTTGTTGTTGTTTAGTTGTTTTCAGTCGTGTCTGACTCTTTGTGACCCTGTTTAGGGTTTTCTTGGCAAAGATACTAGGATGATTTGCTGTTTCCTTCCTCAGCTCATTTTACAAATGAGGAAACTGAGGCAAACAAGGTTAAGTGACTTGCCCAGGGTCACACAGTAAGTGTCTGAGGTCAGATTTGAACTCAAGTCTTCCTTGCTCCAGGCCTGACACTCTATCCACTGTGCCACCTAGCTGCCCCTGCTAATGTTTACTTCTTAGCTTAAGTGATATTTGAAGTTTCCTCTAAAACATCTCAAAATTAACCTCTCATGCTTTCTCCTCTTGTTCGCTCTCTCCTTAGCAACTTGGTTTCTGTCTTATGTAATGCCCCCTGGGAGGGGTTTTTTCCCTCTTTCCTAACACAGAGTGGCATTAGCCTACCAACCCGTTTTAGACTTTAAAAAGCTCAATCTGGTCCTGTATTTTGACTTAATTTTTTCCCATCTGAACTTACACGCTGTTCTCCCTAGATAACCCTTAACAGCCTTTCAAAATCACCAACGGTTTACACCGTGGATTGTTTATTTCCTGATCTGTGGAGGAAGGGGGTGGGAGAATGGGGACAGATACTTCCACTCTTCACAGAATAGATGTGAATAGGCTTCTTCCAACCTTACCTGGTTAAAACTATTGGATGATAATGGGCATTTATAGAACGCAGATTTTTCTCTCCCCATATTGTCGTCAGTAATAAAAGCTGGTGTTATAAATGCAGTGCTATCTTTTCCACCCCACATGGAAAACCTGCTACACAAAGGCACTAAACAGCTTGGGTGGTCCTGGCATCAACTGGCCTGATTTTTCTTCCTACTCTTTTTAGATTTTGAGTGACTTAACCCATGTACATCCATGAGTCTAACTAAATCACCAAAGACCTTGGACAACTGCTTCCCTTCAACTTTTATATTCTCTCAAATTCCTTTTTATGATCTTTGAAGTCTGCTCAGGATACTTTTTCTTTTCTCTTTCTTTTCTGTAGACCATCCATAATCTTATAATTTTAAGTTTGTTATTCATTTATTATTCTACTTTGTTAAAAACTAGTTTTTTGGAAATATTTTCAAAGCTTGTCTACATTTTCCATTTCAGAGTTTCACAAAGTAATAGATTTCTGTATTTAAACATTCCTTACTGCTACATAGTTTCTCCTTACATCTATTTCAAGCCTCTGGAGCTCAACTCTCACCTGTGGTTCCAAGAAGCTGTAGCATATGCAGCAGCCACATCCTGGTAAAATCATCTTGGATGGGCTAAACCAGATTGAGGGTTACTGATGGTCCTCAGACTTGCTACCCCAAGTGTGTGAGCACCTTCCCCAGTGGAATAGGTGAATGAGAACAATTGGTGGCTGAAGCAGGTGCAGTGAAATGCTTAGAGCTTGGTCAGAGATCAAAGATGTCAAGGTCATAAACCGTATCCCTGGCCATCACCAGTTGCCTTGACTTTTGTCTGGCCACTGGACGTTGATGACTTAGGAACAGAGAGTAAGGCTGACAACTTTGTTCAATTCTGCCTGACTCAAATCCAATTCATGCACAAGTCAAGAGATCACCTGGTGATGTCAATGGTCCTCCTCAAAAATGAAGGAGAGATATCAACTATCCAAGTCACTTTAGACTTTTTTGCTCATGGTCTGGTACAATAGGGGATCAAAATCTGGACACAAAGCCAGGAAGATCTGGGTTCAAATTCTATCTCTGATGTGTAATGATTGTGTGACTTGGAGTCACTTAACCTTTCCATGTTCTAGGTAACTAAGACTATAAATTTCAGAGAAAGTTCCAACTTGTATTGGTAGAAAGAGTTTTCTCCAATGAGAGTTCATTGTACCAATGAAAAAACAAGTCTAACATCTACCCTTGGCCATTACTGTAGGTTGTGTCTCTATGACATTAAATATCCAGATTTAAAATTGGAAAAGTTTATTACTGTTAAATTTATCTATAGCATACCAAATATCCAAGTAATTGAAAGCATTCCAAGAATTAACTAATTTTTACATCTTCCATTTGATGTTTGACATTATTGTATAGTCACCTTCTTCCTTCAGCCATGTCTTTTCTAAGCTATTAAATTTCTCTTCCTTTAAAATTATTTTATGGGCCTGATTTCCTCCACTGCAAAATAAGAAAGTTAGAATCAATGACTTCTGAGGTCTCTTCCTGTTCTAGATCTCAGATTCTATAATTTACTTTGCAATATTTTAGGGATCAGTTCAGATCGTCTCTGAAACCTGGACAAGTTCCCTGCATCACTACTATGTCAATATTTTCAAAAGACTATGATAGAAAGTTGACTTTGTTTTCTTTGTTCTTTTTTAAATTAAGGCTTAAGGGAATTATTTGGTTGCTCTTTCTGTTTGTTATTAAGTCATTTTTCAGTCATATCCAACTCTTTGTGACTCCACTGGGGTTTTCTTGACAAAGATACAGAAGTGGTTTCCCATTTCCTTCTTCAGCTCATTTTTACAGGTGAGGAACTGAGGCAAACAGGGTGAAGTGGCTTACCCAGGGTCACACAGCTAGTAAGTATCTGAAGCCAGATTTGAACTCAGGAAGATGAGTTTTCCTGACCCCAGGCCTGGCACTTTAACCACTGTGCCACCTAGCTGCCTAACCTGTCTGATACATCAACACAAAAAATTTGTTGTTTTGTTGATGTGGTTAGAGGTCATAAACCCTAAATGAATTAGTTGATTATCTTTGAGAGATATTGTGGCAGCTTCTCTGCCCCTCCCCCAATCCACCTGGGGAGGTAGGGTGTCTATGGATTTAGAATGTTAACAAATTGTCAGACCTGCTCATTTTGTTTGCTAGATAAGCTTACTTATTTTTTTTTCTTTTTTCCCTTTTACAAAGGAGGTATTAATGACAGGTTGGGGTAGGGTATTTGACAATGCATGTGATATAAAAGCCAAAAGGATCAATAAAAACTTTAAAAAGTTTCCATAACCCTGTACCAAGATAAGGTCAAAATGGGTCCATGATTTAGCCATAAGGGATGATACCATAAGCAAATTAGGAGAGCAAGGAAGAGGTTACATGTGAGACTTATAGAAAAGGGAAGAATTTATGATTAAACAAAAGATAGAGAACATTATGAAATGCAAAATTGATAATTTTGACTACATTAAATTAAAAAAGGTTTTGCACAAACAAAATCAATGCAACCAAGATTAAAAGGGAAGCAGAAATCTGGGAAACAATTTTTTACAGCCAGTGTTTAAGATAAAGGCCTCATTTCTAAAATGCATAGAGAACTGAGTCAAATTTATAAGAATACAAGTCAGTCCCCAGTTGATAAATGATCAAAGGAAATGAACAGGCAGTTTTAGATGAAGAAATTAAAGCTATGTATAATCATATCAAAAAAATGTTCTAAATCACTGTTGATTAGAGCAATGAAAATTAAAAAAAAACTCCAAAGTACTACCTCACAGCTATCAGATTGGCTAATACGACAAAATGGGAAAATGATACATATTGGAGAAAATGTGGGAAAATTAGAACACTAAAGTATTATTGGTGGAGTTGTGAATTGATCCAACCATTCTGGAAAGCAATTTGTAATTATGCCCAAAAAGGCTATAAAACTATAAAAATCCTTTGACTCAGCAATACCACTACTAGATCTATGTCCCAAATGGATCATAAAAATGGAAAAAAGGACTCAGATATACAAAAATATTTACAGCAGCTCTTTTTGTGGTGGCAAAGAATTGGAAATTGAGGGGATGTCCATCAGTTGGAGAATGGCTGAACAAGTTGTGGTATAGGAATATAGTAGAAGACTACTGTGCTATATTAATGTAATGGAATATCATTATGCTATAAGAAATGATGAGCAGGCAGATTTCAGAAAAGCCTGGAAAGATTCACATGAACTGATAATGAGTAAAGTGAGCAGAATCAGGAGAACATTGTACACAATAACAGCAATACTATGTGATGATCAACCTTGACAGACTTAGCTCTTCTCAGCAATACAATGATCCAAGACAATTCCAAAACACTAGTGATGGAAAATGCTATCCATATCCAAAGAAAGAACTATGGAGTCTGAATGCAAATCAAAGCATACTATTTTCTCTCTCCTTTTTTCTTTTTCATTCTTTTTCTCTTTTGTTCCGATTCTTTTTTCACAACATGACAAATGTGGAAATATATTTAACATGATTGCACATATATAACCTATATCAGATTGCTTGCTGTCTTGGGAGGGAGAGAAAAAAATTTGGAACTAAAATTTTTATAAAAACGTATGTTGAAAACTATCTTTACATATAATGGGGGGGAAGTATTATTAAGGCGAAAAATATTTTCATAGCTAAAATATGCATAATCCTGGGGCCAACCTGGTGCAGAGACTCTCTGAACCTAGGCAGGCTGGCAATTAGACAATGATCATATGATTTGTTTCTAGGCCGACAGTCAAAGCTTTCCCAGACCTCGTAGTGATATAGCTTTATGGAATTAGCTTTCTATTGTATATAACTGATTTAGGGGTGACAGTAGCTAAAGCTAATTTCATTTCCAGAAAAGGTGCAACCCTGATAATTCCAACCTCTGTTTAATCTTATGTTTCAATTGTGTCAGAGAATAGGATGAAAAGGTGCTAGAACTGTTCCAATACTGGTTAAAGTTTTAGGATTAAATGGTGAAGTTTTAGGATTAATGGGTTTAAATTTTTTAAATAATTAAACAGGTAAATATTTAAATCCCTAGTCTCCAGAAAAAGAAATGGATGCATGATCCACTTTTAAGTTTAATATGCATTGTTAACATTTTCTTCATCACTTTCTTAAGTCTAGACAATCAATAAAATAATCAGTCCAACCCTACCTTTGATGATTTCTGAGGTATAAATGCACATATTGAATATTTAACAATGGGCTGTCCTGAGGCAGTTTGAGCTTGCTTCAGTACACACACCTCTGATATTGTCAAAGGTGTTAATGAATAGGGGGTCCATTAATTATTCTGGGGTAATGGGGGAAAATACAAAATGAAATTAAAAAAACTGCATTAGGAATTGGACCTCAGTCATAGCCCTGACTCAGCCATTCAGTAGTAGCAGGACCATAGGCAAAATCTCTAAGACTCAGTTTCCCCATCTGTGAAATTAGGGTGTTGGTCTAAATCAATAGTATCAAACTCAAATAGAAATTGATTCCTAAGTCAATATGAACAAATATTGTCTTAGAAAATCATAAATTAATGTTTAATTTTATTTTGTTAAATATTTCCCCATTACATTTTAATCTGGTTCTGAGCACTGGGGAGTTTTGCCAGCTTGATGCTTCTGGTCAAAATCGTCTTGAAAATCTGTTCTAGCTCATTCTATGTGATGAAATTTGAGGAGTACTTGGAAGGCCTCCACGTTCAATCTTAATTAATCTAAAGGGCATTTTTCAAGTACCCAGTAGGTACCAGGCAATGAAAACAGCCCTGCCCTCAAGGAATTTACATTCTACTGATGCTCCAACAGCTCCCAGCGTTTCCTGTTACTAATAATTCCCCGACTGAATGATATTGGAGGTGGCTCCCACCTCTATAAATCTATGATTTATTTTTCATGATCTTTGTCTCAAATCCTGTTTCCTTTCATGACTAGAGGGAAGAAACAGGATCCTTAGAGCCCAGGCTATACTGGGTCAGCTGAATTCAGCTGTATCCCTTCCTACTTGGCCAGCTCTTCACTCCTGGTTCATATTCCAACACTGTCTCAGTTTTGTTCTAACCCAAGGTAAATTACTGATGAATAAATGTGGTCCAAGGTCAAAAATCAATTAAATGGAAATTACAGTTATTTGTTTTAAAAGTTCAGGTAATATTTCATATCTCAAATCCATGGAATGACAGAAAGTATGGATTAATCAGCCACCCACTTTCTCTCTGGTCATGACTCAAATCCACTCTCGACAGGAGTGATAAAAAAGAAATAATTATAAATTGTTCACTCAGAACGGTACACTTAGAGGTCTGGGGATGAAAAGCCTGTCTGTATGTGAAACAGGCCTTCTGTTGTTTCTTAAGCAGTCGAATCAGATGAATCACCTGAGATCAAATGCTGAAGACAAAGGGGAGGCCCTAAGCTCTCAGTATCCCTCACACATGCCCCTTTACTGTAAGTCTGTTGGGGGTCAGTGGGGTAGGAAGGTCAAAATGTCCACTTAGAGACAGTGTTGCTCATTGGGCTAGGGCTTTGGCCTCTGTGAATTGGAATTACAACACTGACAAAGAGATAAAATCCAGAAATAGACACTAAACCTCCTCTGCCAGGCCAGTAACCATTTAGGGGAAGAGGATGAATAGGTCATATGATGAATTTAGATGATAGGGAACTTCTCAAAAACAGGATCATTGTTAGTGAGGAATACTTCTTTGAACTTTTGTAGAATGGAGTGAACAGAAACAGAAGGATAACAAACAGTAACCACGATATTGCAAAGACAAACAAAGTTGAAAGAATTAAGAACTCTAATTGACTCAATGGCCATCTATGAGTTAGGCTAGTCACAATTCTTCCTGAGAGAAAGTTGATGGGATTTAAGATGCAGAATAAGACATACATTTTTGGACGTGGCCAATGTGGGAATTTGTTTTGCTTGAGTGTACATATTTGTTACAAGAGATTTATTTTTCTTTTTCCTTCCAATGGGGTGGGAGAGAGAGAAAATGCATTGTTATTAATTGAAAAATGAAATGTAATTCAAGTAAACAAAAAGAAGGAAACAGGAGTAACAGGGTTCTTGGTTTCTAATGGCTTCCCATGGAAGGAAGCCATTGGCCTCTTCCAACTTCTTGGTTCTTATCTCTTGATAGCAATCTCAGGGTTTTAATTTTTTTTCATTGAAAATATTATTTATTTATTATTAAATTATTATTATTTTTTAAAGAAAGAGCCCCCTCTAGTTTGGAAACAACAATACCTGCCTACTAGCTGTGCACCCTTTGGCAAGTAAGTTAATTTCCCTGAGCCTCAATTTCCTCATCTGCAAAACAGAAATAATAGTCATTGCCACGTCAAAGCAATGCCATGAAGATTGAATGAAACTGTGAGCCTCAGTTTTCTCTTGTGTAAAATGCCCAGTCTCTTGCATTGTTGACCATAAACACAAATCACCATATATAACTGCCTGTCTTTATGATAGTCATCCAGTTATGAAGGAAAAATACATTAACCTATAATTTTGTTATTAGATGGAAATTGACTATATTTGAGGAATATGTTGGCACCCTGAGAAGTGCAATACAATGAAATTCCTGCCCACTTAATGTGCAGTAGGTCAAAGAATCCCAGATACAGAGTTTAACAGACTTTATACATCTTCTAGTTTCAACTCTTCCATTTTGGAGATGAAGTGACTGAGGCTTAGAGGTGAAAATGACTTCCCCAAAGTCACACGAGTAATAAATGACAGAGCTGGAATTTAAACTGAGCTCCTTTGACTCCAACTCCAGAATTGTTTCTGACTTCAGAGCACTGAATTCGGTCAGAGATCCCTGGGTTCGAATCCCCAGTCTGCCACTTAACACTTGTGAAACCTTGAGCAAATCACTTCACCTTTATATGGGCCTCAGTTTCCTCTTATGTCCAAGGAGGTAAGATCAAATTACATACCAAGGTCCCTTCCTGCTCTGAATCTCAAATGCTATGAACTACAGAGAGAACTTTGGCTAAAATGAAGGAAAAGAGAAATCTCTTCTTCTGGATATAAGCTGTTCAAGGACAGACCAGAAAATGATGACTTTATAGTAACTTCAAAAGCCAAGATTTATAACTTTCACTGTGTCAGTAGATGAATATCTACAGCATTCATATTTAAAGCCTAATGAGACTGTGGCTCACCTTATTGCTTGGCCTGGGGGTGGGGGGAGTTACCGCCAATGCAGTTGTTCAGCTGAAGGTAATATGGGGGATTCCGCAACCTACTCGAGTTTAATTAAAAATAAATGTGGAAAATTGTTTAAAAAGATTGTACACAGTGATTATCTCAAATTGCCATGGGAAATACTGAAATGCCTCATTAAAAGACACATTTGGAAGGGTGGTTTTTTTCTCCCTAAATCTATCATTTATGTTCTAGCTTAAACTTGAGTTCATGCATGCACACACACACACACACACACACACACACACAAACACACACACACAAACACACACACACACACACACACACACACACACACTTCTTCCTTCTAAAATAAAAAAATCAGATCAAAAAATACCATTTCCATTCACGTAACAGCTTCTGGAATATTGTGCACATGTTTTAATAATGTCCACCACCTTTGTCCAAATGATTTTAAAGGCCAAGGGCAAGCTTTCTGAAATATAAACCCAAACCACAAGTCAGTTCACAGAAATGAAACTCACATTACAACAGAGTCTGAGCCGGACCTGATCAGGAAAGTAAGCTTAGCAAATCTTGAGAATTCTAGGGCGTGGGGAGTGTCCAGGCATTAGGCAAAGGTCCCTCTTCCTCCTTTCCCAAGCCTCTTCCCCCTTCCACCCATATGCAAACTACCTGTCTGACCGTGAAACATTGAATCTACCTGATGAAACCAATCAACCTGTCTGTTCCATCCTATTTGTCACTGAACGATGGATTCACCTGATTCTCAACCGGACGCTCTCCTGGGCCAACCACCGTTGCTTCAGTACACACTTTGAAGCATATCCCATGAGTGCAGGCTAATCCACAGACAAGTGCCCCTCTTATCCTGGATAAACACAGAGAATCAAGACATGTAGTTATTAAGCTGATCTCAAAAGCAGTTAAGTAATGAGATTGTTTGGGAATGGGAGATGCCATCACTGGAGGCAGAACTAAATGAATATTTCACAAGCCCGTTGGGGCAACTGAAAAGATATCAATAGCTATTAGCTCATATACCTACTTCCCCATTTTTATAAATTTTTTAATGAAAATAATCTATATGTAATATCATAGGGAGGCTGGATGAAGATTTGAGAAGGAATTAGCTTCTCACAAGACAGCAGGACCACCTTTTTACAGTCCTATAATTGACTGAATGATGCAGAGAATGAACAAGTTCCCACTGTGCTTTGCTGTTTCTGAACTGTTAAAAAGGATTTGATTTGGAAGATCATTGTACTTCCATTGTACTGTAGGAGGTGTCTCCCACAGAGATGTTAACATTACACAAGATTTCTTGAAGGCTGTCATGGAGATATCCTCCAAACTTCTGATAATTAACATTAGGCAAAGCATAAAGGAAGGAGATGTATGTCCACCAAAGATATTGGTCACTGTCAAGAAAGATGTCCTATACAGTCCAAGTGGAAGAAAGATTACTCATAGATGTTGAGTATCTCCAGATGTTCCTACTTTCAGATGATGTTATGGTGATTGTTCAAGCCCCTGAACATTGCAGAACCTCCTAGATGAGATCCACATTTCTTCAATGTTCAGCTAAAGTGGCACCTTTAACAAAAAAGTCTTTTCAGATTACTCCGATTAACACTACAATTAATTACTCCAATTAATTTATCCCATTTTGGAGGTGGTGGTGGTGGAGAACAGAACCTGCCAACTCTCAGTCAGAGAGCCTGACTTTGGTTCCTGGAATAATTCTGAAACCAAGCATTAAAGAGAAAGATGCCAAATATCTAGAAAGGTAAACAGTGATTATAAAGAACCAGCAAGGCTCAATCAAAAACAGGTCATGCCAGACTAATTTCATTTCCTTTTTTGACAGGATTACTGAGAGGACAGTACTCTGGATATAGCTTACCTCTATTTCATCAAAGCTTTTTATAAAATTTCATATACTATTCTTATGGAGAAGATGGAGAGATACGGACTGAAAATATGATACAATCAAATGGATTCATTACTGATTGGATGGCCTGATTTAAAGAGAAATTGTTCAATGTCAATATGGCAGAAAGTTTCTGGGAAGTACCCTAGCAATCTGTGTTGTCCCTGTGCTGTTTAATATTTTTTAGTGAACTGGATAAAAGGCCCAGAAGGCATGCTTATCAAATGTGGGAATGACAAAAATAGGAGGGATGGCTGACAAAATAGTTAACAGAGTTAAGATCCAAAATGAATTAGACAGGCATTTCAAACTTTTTAGCCTCAGGATCCCTTTACACTGTTAAAAATTATTGAGGATACTCCAAAGAGCTTGTTTTTGTGGGTTATATCTACTATTTACTGTATAAGTAAATATTTGCTGTGTAAGAAATCAAAATATCTTAATATTATTAGGAAAATAGTTTTGACCTTGGAAGCCCCCTGAAAGGGTCTTGGGGACTCCCAGGATCCTCCATCTACATTTTGAGAACCAGTGGACTAGGGTATTTGAAAGAATCTAATAAGTTGAAAATAAATGGGGATAAAAGTGAAATCTTTCACTTTGGCACAAAAAGCCAACATTATAATTGTAAGATGGGGGATGTATGGTTAGATAGCAATTATTCTGAAAAAGATCTTGGGATTTTAGCATACTACAAGTTCAACATGAGTCAGCAGTGTGATGTGGCATGTTAGAAAGCTATTGAGTTCTTAGATTAAGAGGGATATAGATTCCAGGGATAGAGAGGTTATGATCCCATTGCATTCTGCTTTCATTAGACCTCATCTAGAGCATATTTTTTTTCTATTCTTGACATTCTAGTTTAAGAAGGACATTGATAAACTGTTGAGAATAACGAGGAAGGCAACCAGTAGGGTAGACAACCTTGAGCAAATGACACACAAGGTGTAGTTGAAGGAACTGGACATGCAGAATGGTTAGCCCACAGAAGAGAAGACTCAATGGGTCATGATAACTGTCTTAAAGTATTTGAAAGAATGTTAAATGCAGTAGACTAGACTTGGTGTGTTTGGCCCCAGAGGTCAGAACCAGGACTAATGGGTAGAACATACAAAGAGATAAATTTAAACTTGGTGTAAGAATAAACTTCCTAATGATTAGAGCTATACAAAAGCAGAATGAATTATCTTGAGAGCTACTAGGTCCCTTGTCCTTGCAGATCTTCAAGTAAAAGCTGGACTAGTACTAAGTGGTATTATAATAGAAATCTCTTTCATGTATTTCTTTCATGTCCACATATAAACATTGGATTGGACCTAATGCTGAGGTCCCTTTCAATTCTCAAATGCTTCAATCCAGTGAATTATTATTTTTTGGCTCTGAGCACCTTTTTAAAAGTTATTTCATTTTTAATCTATGAAATAAAACAAGCATTTTTATATGATAAAAAAGATGATTACTCATGAAACTTCAATTCTATTCACAACCTGCAATTCCTTTTAAATATATAATAAATTATCGTGTAAATTTTTTTCTTTTTTTCCCTTTTTTTCTTCCTCCTCTCCCTCCATCCTAAAGATGGTTACTATTAGACTGGTTGGTTGATTGGTTGGTTGGTTGGTTCGTTGTTGTTCTTTGGTCTTGAAGGGGACAAAAATGACATCAGTATGTTAGAGTCAACTTACAGTATGTCCAACCATGGCTGATCAGACCAATGTGAGCTCAAAATGCTCTAACACAGGTTGGGCACAAATAGTCCATGTGATCATTTGAGGTAGACTTTCTAAATTTGGCATCTCATGTTTCTTTTGAGCTACTTCAATTCTGCTTTTCTCATAGAGCACAGTGCTTTCTCTGATGAGAACATGCCATGCTGGGTAGTCCTGTGCCAGTGTCTCCCATGTCACACTATCAATTCCAAAGTTTTTAAGAGAGACCTTGAGAGTGTCCTTTTATCTCTTTTTCTGACCACCATGTGAGTGCTTGGCCTTTGTAAGACCTCCATAAAATAGTCATTTGAACAATGTGGCCATACAAAATAGTTGTGTATATGTATGTAAAATTATTCTGTGCATACTTCTATTTATTGGTTCTTTCTCTGGATGCAGATAGCATATTTCTTCATATGTCCTTTATAGTTAATTTGGGTATTTATAATAGTCAAAATGACTTATTTGCTCAAAGGCATTCTTAAACAATATGGTTGTTACTCTATAGAATGTTCTCTTGGTTCTACTCATTTCGCTCTGCATTATTTTGTGCAAGTCCTTCCATGTTTCTCTAAGACCATTGAGCTTATCATTTCTTGTATCACAGTAGTATTCCATCACAGTCATATACCAGAACTTTTTCGGCTATTCCCCCAATTTTTTTAATGTCAGGATGGTTAACATTTATTTCAAATAGAAATTGAA
Source organism: Trichosurus vulpecula (assembly GCF_011100635.1). NCBI lineage: Eukaryota > Metazoa > Chordata > Mammalia > Diprotodontia > Phalangeridae > Trichosurus > Trichosurus vulpecula. Next base: position 105,050,794 of record NC_050578.1, on the reverse strand, counting down.
GCATAGAGTTCTTTTTTTACTCAATAGTATTTTTTCCAATGACATATAAAAATAGTTTCAAACATTCAACTTTGTAAGTTTTGAGCTCCAAATTTTTCTTCCTCCCTCTCTTCCCTCTCCCCTCCACAAGGCAGCAAGCAATCTGATATAGGTTATATATGTATAATCACATTAAACATATTTCTGTATTAGTCATGTTGTGAAATAAGACTCAGAATAAAAGGGAAACACTACTAGACAAAAAAATAAAAAAGCGAAAATAGTATGCTTCAATCTGCATTCTAACTCCATAGTTCTTTCTCTGGATGCAGTTGACATTTTCCATCACAAGTCCCTTGGAACTGTCTTGGATCATTGTATTGCTGAGAAGAGCTAAGTCTATCCTAGTTGATCATGCACAATGTTTCTTTTACTGTGTACAGTGCTTTCTGGGTTCTGTCCACCTCACTTAAAATCAGTTCATGTAAGTCTTTCCAAGTTTTTTTTTTCTGAAATCTGCCTTCTCATCATTTCTTACAGAACAATATTCCATTACATTCATATACCACAACTGGTTCAGCCATTTCCCAACTGATATACATCCCCTCAATTTCCAATTCTTTGCCACCACAAAAAGAACTTTTATAAATATTTTTGTACATGTAGGTCATTTTCCTATTTTTGTGATCTCTTTGGGACACAGACCTAGTAGTGGTGTTGCTATATCAAAGGCTATGCACAGTTTTATAGCCCTTTGGGCATAGTTCCAAATTGCTCTTCAGCATGGTTGGATCAGTTCACAACTCCATCAACAATGCATTAGTGTTTCAATTTTCCCACATCTTCTCCAATACTTATCATTTTTTCTTTTCTGCCATATTAGCCAATCTGATAGCTGTGAGATGGTGCCTTACAGTTGTTTTAATTTTCATTTCTCTAATTGATAGGGATTTAGAGCATTTTTAATATGACTATAGATAGCTTTAATTTTTTCATCTGAAGACTATCCATATTCTTTGATCATTTATCAATTGGGGAGCCATTCCACAATTGATAGGAATATAAGTGACTTTTAATGCTACAGATTATCTGTAGCACACTCCATCATTAGAATCCTCAGGATGTCAAAATATATGATGCGCACACATCTAATAGTCTTGACCCCAAGGAAAATAAACCAACTACACTGAACTATAGAAGGTCAATGAGGGTCCTGAGCAGGTAGCCTGCCCTTTAGCTGGGCTCCTCTACTCCTTTCACTGCGAATCTTCCCTAATCAGTAAGTAGTCTCAGGGCTACACCTCCTCCTGATTTCTACCCTGAGAGTAAATGTAACTCTATAAATGAATAGCTCAGCGGCCAGTAGGCTAAAACTTGCCCAAGTTTCATGCGTATCCCTTGATATGTTGTTGGTTTGTTCTGTTAATATTATTTACTTATGCAGTCGACTCAGATAGCCTCAAAATTATCTACATTGCCACTTACCAGGGGCAAATCTGACTTTTCAGTTCTTAATAACAGCGAGCACCTGCCAGGCTTAATTAAATGCTTGGTTAATATCTTACATTATCTCTATTTACTCTCATTTCTCATATAGCCTACAGGCCAACAGGGAAGCTTTAGAAACTAAAACTTTACTGCCTTCCCCACTCTGGGGGAATTCTTACCAAAAAGAGAGAGAGGGTAACTTTTCTTTGGGTGATGCACCATATCGTCCTGATGGCACTGTTGTCTATTGCCATCATGAAATGAATTGCAGGCGTGGTTAGAAGAGGCAAATGATAAAAACTGATCCACAACATTTCCAATCTCGTACCTCTTTCCTTTACCTGCTAACTCCAAGATAGGGTAAACTCTGCAGGTAGGAAGTAATGCAGGAGTACAGTAGCCTTAAGGCCCATTGGAAAATGAAAGATTGGCATGAAAATTCTCCAAGAATTTAAACATGCCACACCCAACTTATAAAAGTATGCACCCCTTATAAAAGTAAGAAAGCACATTCCAACATCACATATACGTGATACTTGATCATCCATAACTGGGAATAGTTCATACCCATGTTCCATATATGACTGTGGAAAATCATCTATTGTTTTTAACTGAAAGAATTACATAATATTATTTTAATTGATCAGTCAAGCCAATGAATCAACAAACATTTATTAAGCTTCTTTTGTATATCAGCGTCAGTAAGGTGGATTTTAGTGTGTGTAAGGTAGATTTTTATTTTATTTCTTAGAGTTCAGTTTCCCAGGATTTATGGCCATAACAGTATCAGTCTCCCAGGCTCATGGTTCAAAACATCTCTACCATGCTTGTGCAGTATTATATAATGATAAATAATATAAACACGTGTGCTGAAATTGTAAACATCCACTGCAACTGTACAGTGAGATAAGGGATGAGGTGTTGTAAACTTGTGTGGCTATTGCTGTCAATATGCCTTCTTTGTCTCTTGCCCTATAAAACGGGTGGGCATTGGTCAGTGAGTTGGGGAACCTTTATGGTTGAATACACAAGCTGGGATGCTGTGTATGCCTCGATTGGCCCCCATCAGGGTTTGGGTGGGGAGAAATCTATGTTTGCCTCAACCGGTCCCCATTGAGGCTTGAAGGGATTTGGGGATGCACAAGCTGTGCCTGTCTCTATTGACCCCATCAAGACTTAGGGGTGGTTGTCCCCCCTTCTCACCACTCCTGCAAGAAGGGTGATTAGGGAATGTTGTAGGAGTTTGTGCTTATTATCAGCAATACTGTGTTACAGAACACTAGACTAGAATAAAGTAAGATTAGTAACCCCTTTGTAGCTCTCTATCCTGTCTGACTAAATCAAGTGTGTACCTGTTAGAGGCTGGAGTCTGAAACCAACAGTGCTTCTGTGTGTTATCTGTGAAACAATCAGGCACTGTGCTAGGTATACAGAATAGAAGAGCAAAAGTGATATGGTCCCTGAAGAGTCCTACTGGACCTATGCTGAGGATAGGGGAATTATACAATAATTGGAATCTCCACTGGTAACATCTTGGAAATCATCTTTGATGCTATACAAATACCTACTTAGGGAGAAGACCAGAGATGAAATATTTTGAGACTTATTTTAAACCAAGTCACAGGTATATAAAATATCCTTCTATGTATGCTATATTGTTTCCTGGAACCTTTTGGAAAATATAGTTCCTTGCTATCTATGTGATTTTGGGAAACTTCTCCAGGTCTTAATTTCATCATCTGAAATGAAGAGGTTGGACTCAATGACCTTTAAGGTTCCTTCCCTTCCTGAATCTACAAATTCATGCTCAATGGAATTGATGATGTATTAAGGTAAAAACAAAGGAAAAAGATTTGGAGAGACAAAAGGAACTCTGACCTAAATCAGGAGATTAGAAGGAAGGTTAAAGTGACATGGAAGAAAAGGGCAGAAAAAAGGCAACTGGATGCTCAGTGTCAAGTTGTATAGGTGAAGCTCTCGCCATTAAGCAGGGAACTGTACCCTCTGAAGAGAAAGCACTTGTTTGTGCTCCAAGGAATGAAACTGTGGGTCCACAGGTGCTGTTGAGTGAGAAATCATTTAGGAAAAGTCAGAGGAAGAAGGTATGAGGAGGGGCCAATGTTGAATTCCTGCTGAGAGTTTTGGAAGCAGCTATTTCTTGAATCACCTTAATAACAGAGAGCTCAGTTGTCTTCCCAGGAAATGGATCCAAGAGGTGACTGAGCATCTCCCAGGCCTTGTCAAACTTGATGACTACTGCCAGTTAGTCATCCAGGTGAGTCAGGTGAAGATGAATGATGCTGCCAGAAGGATTCCAGAAGGCTTTGCCAAGGCTTCTAAAGTCTTTGTAAGAAGACAAGAAACTAAAGATATCAGGGCCACTGGTGGCATTTTATTACTGTTGCCAGTCAAAAGCAAGGGTTTTATAAGAAAGGTAGATTTATGTACAGTTGATTAAGAAGACAGTATCTAAGACTGGGATTTCGATTTCTGGACCATGACATAAAATATAGAAATACTCTTGGATAGGCTGTGGATCAAATACATCTAACAAGGGCTGACAAAATAGATATTTGCTAATCTTGCAAAACTAATCAAAAGATCTTTACATTGAAGCCATTACTGCCTATCAGCCTATTCATGGCCTTTCGCAACCTTGGGTTGGGCTTAACTTTTACCTTTTCCTCACCCCCACAGTCAAGCAGCTGTAGTCAAGCCTTGTCAACTCTCCATCCTTGCTATCTCTCACAGATGTTTATGCTACTTGCAACATCACTACTGTAATTTAGACCTTTATCACCTTCCCCCCTGGCCTATGGTAATTACCACCTGACTTACTCCCCTATTTCCAGACTCTCTCCTCTTTAGTCCCACATACACTTGCCAAAACAATCTTCCTGAGTCATAGGTCTGACCATGTCACTCTACTGCTCGAAACTAGTTCCATATTACCTTCAAGATAAAATAAAAACTTGTCAAGCTATCATTTAAGGCCTTCTACAGCTTGGCTCTAACCTACCTTTTCAGCTTTTCTTTTATGTTATTTTCCTTTGTGCATATAATTTAGTCAACTTCCCACATGATGGAAAATGGAGCAGATTTGTAAATTAACTTGGAAAGATTGTGAGGAATGAGAGACCACAGAATTAGAGAAAAGCAATTTTTTTTCATTTTTTAAAGTAAAGAGAGTGGCATCTACGGCATATTCTGTAGGCCAGTGATTGAGTTTATCTTCAATTCCTGGCAAAATTCTAGAATGTATAATTAAAAGGATGCTTAATGAGCATCCCTAGAAATTAAATGATCATCACAAGAAACATGCTATGCCAAATTAACCTTATTTTCTTTTATGACAAGGTTACAAGACTGGTAATAAAAATACTAGTAATAATAGCTAACATTTATATATAGCACTTTAAGCCTCACACAGTGTTTTTTTCATATATTATCTCATTTTCTTCTCACAATGGAGAATGAATATAATCTAAAAATAGTGTTGTAAAACTAAGCAAGCTAAAGCAATTGATTTTTAAATCATAGAGTCATAGAGTTAGAGCCGGGACGGACCTCAGGGACCTTCTAGTACAACCCCCTACCCGCTTTTGCAGAGGAAACTGACATCAATAGAGGTTTAGTAACTTACCCAAGGCCACCCAGGTAATAAGCATCAAAGGCAGATTTTAACCCAGATTTTAGCCTCTAATTCCATAGTAGGCACTATTTCCATTCTACAATAGGGACTAAATGTCATGCCGCAGACAAGATGGGGAGATTGTTGTCTGCACAATAGTATAGTTAGGTGAATTTGGGAAATGGTCAAATGACTAGATCTGAATGGTAGTCATAAATGTCGAAAAATCAACTTGGAAGGGATTGTCTACTGGAGTAATTTAAGGATCTATGCTGGCCACTATTCTGTTTTACAGTTTTATCAGTGACTTAGATGAAGGCATAAATGATATACTTTTCAAATTTGAAAAGAAGATAGAGGCCTGGAAGAGGCAGTTAATACATTGAATGGCAGTAGTAATCCCTGATGTTCATAAAATCTAAAGACATGAAATTTGATGTGTCTGTATACAAATGTACAAAATTTAAGCAACAAACAATGGAACCAGGGGTCCCAATTCAAGGGGCACATTTGACCTCTTAAGTATCACTGAGATTTGATGGGATAAAACCCATGACTTAACTATGACTCTGGATTGGTATACCTTATTTTAAAAAAGCCAGGAAAAATGGAGTTGGGATGAAGTAGAGACACACATACACACACATATACACATATATACACACATATACATACATCTATATTAATAACTAATATATATGTATGTGTGTGTATATATATGTGTGTGTGTATGTATGTGTATATATATATATATATGTATATATATATATATATATATATGTAATTAAGAAGGTATAGTCATTTGAAGAAATCCAGAAACCAGAGAGGGAAATCATGACAGAAGGTATTTAGGTGAAGGTCAACAGAGGGAGAAACAGAAGTGATTTTTTTTATTGAAATATGCTACAGATCACTTGGACAGAAAGAAGATACAGATCATGAATTTGGGAAACAGATCTCAAGCCTTGCACAGAGATATAGTATAGTACTGAGGGGGAATTTCAATTATTCAGGCACATTAAAGGTTGGTATTTATACGACACTTTCAGCCATGCAAAATCTTTTACAAATACGATTTCATTCTGTTCTCACAACAATCCTGGGAGGCATTTGCTAATATTATCACCAGTTTACAGAGGAGATGGCTGAAGCAGACAACAGCCTTCTCCAGTATTACACAAACAGTAAGTATCTGATGCAGTATTTGATCTTTGGTCTTTCTGGTTTCAGGACCAGCACTCTAACCACTGCACTGCCTAGAAGCCCAGAATTTTCTCTCTGCGAAAAAGCAAAGCAAATGATCTTTTCTTCATTTGTCTTAGTGATAATTTCATCCTTCAAAAGGTGGAGGAACAAACATGGGTGATTTTATTCTAGCAATAATAAGAAGAAACTGAATGCTGCTGTAAAAATGATGGGAACCTTAGGGTAAAGGGACAATTCAGTCATGGATTTCATAGTATAAAAGGAAAGAAAATCCAGGGATAGTCTAATAGGCAACATAGATTTGGGAAAAGCAAATTTCAAAGGGTTCAGAGGAAAGAAAGTTAGAACCTCATGGAATAAAATGCTTCAGAGAAATGCAGCCATATAGGGATACTCAAAAGTGAAATTCTGAAGGCATAAAGGGAAACATAATTTCAACGAGAAGGAAAAATAGAATTTGACTGAAGAATTTGACAGAGAAATCAACCAGCTTCAATTTTTAAAGGAAGTATAGAAAAGTTGCAAACAAGGCCAAGTAGCAGAGAATGAATTTAAGAATATGGCACAATCTTATAAAAATAGTGACAGGAGTGCTAAAACTGAGAGAGAGAGAGAGAGAGAGAGAGAGAGAGAGAGAGAGAGAGAGAGAGAGAGAGAGAGAGAGAGATGATACCAGTGAAGAAAGCTTAAATACCACATGAAGCTTTGGCTTTTGTTTATTTTTCTGTCTGTTGCTCTATTGGGAGAAAAAGGAGGCTCTGCAAAGGGCTAGATCAGGACCTTTGCTAGGGTTGAGAGGATGATGTTGACTGACAACAGAAAGAAGGCAAATCTGGTCAATTCTTATGATGTCTTTTCTTTGCAAGAGAAAAGGAATTTTACACTGAAAATGAGAGAAGTAAACTTACTAACAGGGAGTGGATACCAAAGATAAATAAGGAAGTACTAAGGGGGGAGGGTGGCTAAGGTAAGAGAAATGGCCCTGGAAAGAATTGAAGGGTCAAGAGGTTGGAGGTCACAATGTGGATGAAGAGTAGCCTTATGTAAAGGAAGGCAAATTGAAAGGTGAAAGGCCAAAGGTTATGGTCAAATAATAGAATTTTATAATGCTTGACCATGGTGCTGGTGGTGCATTTGTGGGCAACGCCAGTATTAAGGGTATGACCATCTTTGTATGTGGCTGAGGTGGGATGGGGGAGTAGGGCTTTTGAAGTGAGTAGGGTCAGGGACTGAGTGGTTAGGTTATTTGAGGGAGACTCAGTATGGATGTTGAAATCCCTTAGCATAAGAACAGGAGTCGAATAGGTGAGAAAAATTGTGAGCCATGTAAAAACTCTTTGAGGAAGAAAGGGAAATGACCTGGGGGTCTGTAAACAACAGTAATCAAGATTTTGATAGGGTGATAGATATGAGTAGCATGAACCTCAAACGAGGAACTGAAGCTGGTTGATGAGTTCTCTGTCAAACTCTTCACTCAAATTCTATTTTTCCTTCTCATTGAAAATGTGTTCCCTTCTGGAATTTCATTCTTTAATACCCCTATATGGCTGCATTTCTCTGAAGCATTTTAGTGCATGAGGTCCTAACTTTCTTTCCTCTGAACCCTTACATTTGCTTTTTCCCAAATCTACGTTGCCTATTAGACTATCCCTGGATTTTCTTTCCCTTTATACTATGAAATCTGTGATTGAATGGTCTCTACACCCTATTGAGTTGCTCTGGAGTCAGAGGACTTTTATTTAAATCCCACATCTGACACAACCTGAGTCAGCTTAGACAAGTCACTTAAATGTACTTGGGCCTCAGTTTCTATATCTGTAAAATGGGGGAGGGTAAATAAATGATCTTTGAGGTACCTTCCTGCATATTTCATGATTCACCATCAGGTATATCTGGAAAACCTCACCATCCGTAGAGAATTCCTGTTCTATTTGAATTTTCCACAGGGTATTCTTTTTTTTCTTTTTTTTAAAATTTATTTAATATATTTAGTTTTCAGGATTGATTTTCACAAGAGTTTGAATTACAAGTTTTCTCCCCATTTCTACCCTCCCCCCCACTCCAAGATGGCATATATTCTGGTTGCCCTGTTCACCAGTCAGCCCTCCCTTCTGTCACCCCACTCCCCTCCCATCCCCTTTTCCCTTCCTTTCTTGTAGGGCAAGATAAATTTCTACGCCCCATTGCCTGTGTATCTTATTTTCTAGTTGCATGCAAAAACTTTTTTTTTGTTTTTGAACATCTGTTTTTAAAACTTTGAGTTCCAAATTCTCTCCCCTCTTCCCTTCCCACCCACCCTCCCTAAGAAGACAAGCAATTCAACATAGGCCACATGTGTATCATTATGCATAACCCTCCCACAATACTCATGTTGTGAAAGACTAACTATATTTTGCTCCTTCCCAACCCATCCCCCTTTATTGAATTTTCTCCCTTGACCCTGTCCCCTTTCGAAAGTGTTTGTTTTTGATTGCCTCCACCCCCATCTGCCCTCCCCTTGATCATTCCCCTCCTTTTTTTATCTTCTTCCCTCTTCTTTCCTGTAGTGTAAGATACCCAACTGAGTATGTATGGTATTCCCTCCTCAGGCCAAATCTGAGGAGAGCAAGATTCACTCATTCCCCCCTCACCTGCCCTCTCCCCTCCTCCCACAGAACTGCTTCCTCTTGCCACCTTTATAAGAGATAATCCACCCCATTCTATCTCTCCCTACCTCCCTCTCTCAATAAATTCCTCTCTCATCCCTTACTTTGATTTTATTTCTTTTAGATATCTTCCCTTCATCTTCAACTCACCCTGTGCCCACTCCTCTCTCTCTCTCTCTCTCTCTCTCTCTCTCTCTCTCTCTTTATATATATATATATATATATATATATATATATATGTACATATATATACATACATACACATTCACATATATATATATATATATGTATATGCATATTCCCTTCAGCTACCCTAATACTGAGGTCTCATGAATCATACACGTCATCTTTCCATGTAGGAATGTAAACAAAACAGTTCAACTTTAGTAAGTTCCTTGCAATTTCTTTTTCTTGTCCTTTTTCTTGATTACCTTTTCATGCTTCTCTTGATTGTTGTGTTTGAAAGTCAAATTTTCTATTCAGCTCTGGTCTTTTCACCGAGAAAACTTGAAAGTCTTTTATTTTATTGAAAGTCCATATTTTGCCTTGGAGCATGATACTCAGTTTTGCTAGGTAGGTGATTCTTGGTTTTAATCCTAGCTCCATTGACCTCTGGAATATGATATTTCAAAGCCTGCGATCTCTTAATGTAGAAGCTGCCAGATCTTGGGTTATTCTGATTGTTTCCACAATTCTCAAATTGTTTCTTTCTGGCTGCTTGCAATATTTTCTCCTTGATCTGAGAGCTCTGGAATTTGGCAACAATATTCCTAGGAGATTTCTTTTGGGGATCTATTTGAGGAGGCGATCGGTGGATTCTTTCGATTTCTATTTTACCCTCTGGCTCTAGAATATCAGGGCAGTTCTCCTTGATGATTTCTTGAAAGATGATATCTAGGCTCTTTTTTTGATCATGGCTTTCAGGTAGTCCAATTATTTTTAAATTATCTCTCCTGGATCTATTTCCCAGGTCAGTGGTTTTTCCAATGAGATATTTTACATTATCTTCCATTTTTTTCATTCCTTTGGTTCTGTTTTATAATATCTTGATTTCTCATCAAGTCACTAGCTTCCACTTGCTCCAATCTAATTTTTAAGGTAGTATTTTCTTCAGTGGTCTTTTGGACCTCGTTTTCCATTTGGCTAATTCTGCCTTTCAAGGCATTCTTCTCCTCATTGGCTTTTTGGAGCTCTTTTGCCATTTGAGATAGTCTATTTTTTAAGGTGTTATTTTCTTCAGTATTTTTTGGGGTCTCCTTTATCCAGTCATTGACTTGTTGTTCATGGTTTTCTCGCATCCTTCTCATTTCTCTTCCCAATTTTTACTCTACTTCTCTAACTTGCTTTTCCAACTCCTTTTTGAGCTCTTCCATGGCCTGGGACCAGTTCATGTTTTTCTTGGAGGCTTTTGTTGTAGGCTCTATGACTTCGTTGTCTTCTTTAGGCTGTATGTTTTGGTCTTCTTCGTCACCAAAGAAAGAATCCAAAGTCTGAGACTGAATCTGGGTGCATTTTTGCTGCCTGGCCATATTCCCAGCCGACTTACTTGACCCTTGAGTTTTTCAGTGGGGTATGACTGCTTGTAGAGTTTAGAGAACTATGTTCCATGCCTGGGGGAATGCGCCAGTTCTGCCACACCAGCACTCCTTGCCCAAGAACCCCCAACCTGGACTGGACTTAGATCTTCAGCAGGCTCTTCACTCCTGCTCTGATCCGCCACTTAATTCCTCCCACCAGGTGGGCCTGGAGCCGGAAGCAACTGCAGCTGTACTTCTGTAGCTGCCCCACCTCCGCTGCCCCGGGGTGGTGGCCAAACCGGGAACTCCTTCCACTCCCACAGCTTTTCACAGTAACCTTCTCCACTGTCTTTAGTGTTTGTGGGTTGAGAAGTCTGGTAACTGCCACAGCTCACTGATTCAGGGTGCTAGGGCATGCTCTGCCCGGCTCCTGGTCTGGTTGGTCCGTGCTGCTCACGCTGGACTGTGCTCCTCTCCGCTCTGGTCCCAGCTCCATGTGGGATAGACCTCACCCAGAGACCATCCAGGCTGTCCTGGGCTGGAGCCCTGCTTCCCTCTGCTGTTTTGTGGGTTCTGCAGTTCTAGAATTGGTTCAGAGCCATTTTTTATAGGTTTTTTGGAGGGACGCGGCAGGGAGCTCACACTAGTCCCTGCTTTCCAGCCACCATCTTCCAGGGTATTTTTTAAGGATTAATGAATATGTTTGTTGAGCTTTTGCCTATATTGTAAGACAATACAGTAAGCAATATTTCATCATCATCTTCCACAGTGTTTTACAGATTGTCTCATAATCTGAACTACTGTTGATCTTGGCTGCCATGTCTCTGATTTAGCAAGGAAATCGACTATCTGAGACTGATCTATTTCTTGGGCTTTTTTTGCCTCCTTGCTATGGTGACTATTTACATAACTTAAAGTTCAAGAAATGGTGATGAGTCAATGTCTTTATTCTTATTCACTTCTCACTTTTCAGTCAACAACTTATTTTTAGACCATTAGGCTAAAGTTGTAATTGCATGGTGGTACTGAAACACCTAGCATTTCCTGGAAATTTGCTCAGCCTCTTTTATGGCTCCAAATCCCTTACCTTTGTGGAATTACAATTATTTCAACTCTGTCTTCCCTCTTGTTGGCTTATTTTGACTAAAATCTTACTGGGTAGGGATTGTGTTTAATTAAAATTTAAAAAATGAACACAAGTAATACATGGCTGACACTCAATACTTTCTGCCTTGTTCACGATCAACAAGCATGGTATGGTAGGGAGTTCCCTTTGGTGGTTCCCAGGATTGAAATTATGCCATGTTCTCTTGTCCCTCCACAAAGAGGTCAACTCATTGGCCTCTTTCACACATTATAGCCTCTTTGAAATAAATTTGAGCTTTCTAGGGAACACAACGACCTAGTTATTCTCAGGTGGGACTTCAATTCAGTGTGGAGAGGTGGGGAGTTTACTATATGAAAAAACTTCATTGATAACAATTCATAGAGGCAATCTTAGGCAGAGTATGAAAGAATTACTTAGGCACCACACGCTTCGTCCTCTCCCTGAAAAAAAAACTGAATTAGCATGGCTTAATGGATACAGCATTGGACCTGGATGCTAAGAGACCTGGGTTAAAATCCCACTTCAGACACTTAGGAATTATGTAATCCTGGGAAAACCCTTTACCTGCTCTGTGCAACAATTTCTTCATCTTTAACATGCAGGGGTTGAATTAATGTCCTTTAAAGTCCCTTCTGGCTCTAAAACTATAATTCTATGACTCCTCTGTTATATTCTGTGTTATACACTCTTACGGGGGAGAATTTTTTAAGGCAATTATTAGGGCTAATCTAATTTCATTAAATTTAAAAATCATTTGGTAAATGCCTACTATGTGCAAGATTCTGAACTAGGTGTTGGGAATACAAAAAAGAAAGAAATGTAGACCCTGCCCTCGAGAAGTTTACAATCTAATAAGATAGTCAGACATGGACACAAAGTAGGATGTATGAGAGAGTTGAGAACTGCAAAAGACAGTATGGGACAAATTTGAGTATTTAAGCCAAAAGGCATTTATTAGATGACTGTTCTCCAGGTCCTCTGTTAAGTGATGGGGATACAAAGAGAGGCAAAAACCCTAACAAAACAAAACAAAAAAACAAAGATAAAAAGACCAGCCTTCACTAGGAACTCACAGTCTATTGAAGGATATGATACACAAACAACTATCTACATGCAAGATATATACAGGATGTATAGGAGATAATCTAGGAGGGAAGGCGTTGGCATTAAGGAGCATTGGGAAAGGCTTCTTATAGAAAGTAGGATGTAAGCTGAAATGAAGAAAGCCTTGAGACAGAGATGAGGAGGGAGAAAATTCCAGGAATGAAGGAAAGCCAATGAAAATGCACAGAATCTGGAGATGGAATGTTTTCTTTGAGGAACGGAAAATAGTGTAGTCACTGTGTTTTTTGATTGTGGAGCAGAAGAGAGGAGAAAGGAATAGGAAGACAGGAAAAGTAGGGAGGAACCAGATTATGAAAGGTTTGAAAAGCCAAACATAGAATTTTACATTTGATTCTGGAGGTAATATGGAGTCACTGGAGTTTATTGAATGGTAGAGGGGTTTATTGAGTGAGAAGAGGTAACAAGGTCATGCCTGTACTTTAAGAAGATCAAACTGAAAACTGAGTGGAGGATGAACTGGAATGTGAAAGACTTGAGGAAGGGAGACCAATCAATAGGCTCTTCAATAGTCCGTATGTGAGATGAGGAGGATAGTTGCTGTATGAGATGAGGAAATAGGGAGTTACTAGAGATGGTACAAAGAGACAATTGACAGGACTTGGAATATGATTGGCTACAGTGGAGGAGTTGAGAAAGAGAGGAGTGAAGATAACACTAAGTTGGGAACCTGAGTGACTGGGAGGATGGTAGTGCCCTTGAAAGGGGAAATGACAATGAGTTCTGTATTACACATGCTGAGTTTAAGACGTTTCTGAGATGACTGGCATAGAGATGAAGAAGAAATCAGTTTCAACTGGAGGATTCTGATAGGTATCCTTCAGTCTTTGTGGAATGCAGCGGATAAAGCACTGGGTGTTGAATAAGAGGAGTCAGGATTCAAACCCAGATCCCTCTATTGCAAATCTCTTGCCAGATTCATAGGACCCTGTGATGTGCTGAATATTCATTCAACAAACATTCATAAAACACCTGCTGTGTTGTGCACAAGGACTGCATACTTGGATGGACTGAGACTTGCCCTTTAAAATGCTGTGTAACATTCTATTTGGTGTGGAAACATAGCTGTTAGAGGAATACCAAGAGGATGGTTGTTGGGTTTTTTTCCTCTGATGTGGGGATTTATTTATTAGATTTATATACCGTCCTTCCTGTAAAAAGCTAAATTGAACATTGCAAATCATTCTGATCCCAGCTTTCCTTTAAAATTTGATCTCCTAGAAAGGAAATGAAAGTTTCTATATTGCACTGTGACAACAGCAGGTCCCAGTGATTAGATCTGGAGGGAATGCTATGTTGTCATTTCCACACTAAATTTTTTAGCAGTCATCTCATAGCTCATGACATTGGGATGTGCTGAAATACCATCCCAATCCTGCTGTCAATCGTCGTGGATGTTTTTGATGGTTTGCATCCTATGAAGTGGAAGAATGACATTTGACCAGGTAAATGTATGGCCAGGATTACATAGGTAAAATTGGTGGAATGTCATGGAAGGATCATATTCAATATTACAGATATTAACAGAATCTCATTTCCTCCATGCAAGGAACTCCCAGTGTGGGACCTAAATCCACCAACACATATTGCAATCTATCTAAGACTTAGTATGTGAGTAATAGGGGTTTGCCCAAGGCACAGTTTCAGTATTTTGCCCTTGCCACATGACCTCTAAGTGCCAGAATTGGAATTTAATCTCATAACATCTTGACTTTAAGCCTCCAAAATCCCGTATACCAGACTGTTTTTCCAAATTAGTTGCATAAAATGGGACATTGCCCTCTCCCTCTCCTCATCATTCTAGACATTGAACCCCACACACAGTTTTCTTTGATTGCCTAGTCAAGTGAAGTCATTATGTATAGAAACAACAGGATTATGACACATTTTAAAGTGACATGCCTACCTAGAGAATATTCTAGTACTTGATGAAACTACTTTCAGAGAATCACCAGAAAAACAAAGTAAAACATAACCTTGGAATTAAAAGGGATGTCAGTGATCATGTAGTCATCCACCCCCTCTTAGGAGAACTCTAGGATGGGGAAACCACAACTTTTAAAGTCAGTCATAGTGAGTCTGGGTTGGCAGTTTTTCCATAAGTTGAAATGAAACTTTCCTTTACCCTTTGCTCCTACTTCTGTCCCTTGGGCCAAGAATTATCTCACTCTTCTTGATTGATAGTGCTATTTTGAGCAAATAGCTGGCAAGCCTTTTGGTTTCTTCAACCCAAAAATCTCTTCGTTAAGATGGATGACCTGTTACAAGAATATAGAAGGTCAACATTGCCCATAAGCAGGAGAACTTGGTAGACTGGTTGTCACACTATACTCTGGGTAGAGCTGAAGCCTCCAGTGAGATAGTGGCATAGAGGATGTCGGTGTATCCTGTGATAAGAGAACCTCCATAATGATTGTGGAAGTGTTGGTCTCCACTATATGTTGTTCCCATGATTCCTGATATATTGAGAGAGAGAGACTAACAAACTAATTAATCGGGTCAGTAAATATGCCCTCCATCTCTGGTGTCCACTGAGAAGCCTTGGGAGAGCTTCAGTACTCTCAAGGCAGAGAACCTGGGACTTGAATCATGATAACAGCCCATTGAGCCTCTCAAGCTCCATGGTTCTTCTCTTGTGAAAGCAGTGGTCCCCTGCTTCATCAGGCTTCCCACTTGCATGGATTTGTACTAACTTATCTATTACCTATTAGGTACTTTCAAGAGCTTCTTCTCAAATGCTTGTTGACTTCACTTGACTTAGCCTAATTGATAAATAGGATTGTTATTCAGTTTCAGTCATTTCTGACTCTTTATGACACCCATTTGGGATTTTCTTGGCAAAGAAAATTGTTTTGTTGGAGTTGTTCGTCATTTCTTGCACCAGCTCATTTTTCAGATGAGGAAACTGAGGCAAACAGGGTAACTTGCCCAGGGTCATAAAGCTATTCCAGTCTGAAACTACATTTGAACTTGGGAAGAAGAGTCTTCCTGACTCCAGGCCCAGGATTATATCCACTGTGCCACCTAGCTGCCCCATTGATGAAGGATCAATCAGAACAATTTGGCAAGAGTAGCAAGCATCTAGAAGTAGATAAGGATATCATTGAGAGAAACAATTACCCCTTCCCTCATTCAGCAGGTCTTAAAATAGTACCTGCTTTATGAATTCATGAAAGACTTTTTTGGGGCATTGCACAGACTGATATTCCCTGCAGGCTATGGTGAGTCAGAGAAGCTCTGATCCCTTCATTGTCCCTTTGTATGCAGACTAAGTTATAAGCCATCCAAATGACTGATTCAGTGATTAGATTATCATTTCCCTGTGCAATTTAATTTATGTTCTGCCTACCTGTTGAGACTTGACATCTAACCTCTTCACAATTTTGTATGTGACCAAGGGCAGGATTCAATATACAAAGATGGACAAACCGGCAAGGGAAGTTTGGTAGTCAAATCTACCTGGACTGTTTCAATATGGGAATGGCAAAGTCCTCCAGATATTGAATGGGCAGAGTAACGATATTTCATGCCAAATCTCAAGTTAGTATATGAAAAATTGTGGCATATTCTCTCATGATACTTTTCCTCAGCTGAAGCCAACAAGTTTCTTGCCTATAAGGTGAGTTAGGGGAGATTCCTAAGAGGTGCGGGTAATAAGGGAGGAATTGGCAGACCAGCTAGATAAAGGTACAGAAGTGGAAAACTGAATGGCATATATGGAAAATTACAAGTTGATCACTTTGGCTGGATGATAAAGTGAGGTAAGGAATAATAATAACACGTTTCCCCATTATCCAATAGGTGGTTGTTTTCAATGAGAGGTGTGTGTGTGGAAGGGGAGAGGGGTAGTATGATGAATAGCCTGCCCCAATAGGGATCATTAAACCCTCTCTACTACCTAAGAACAATCCCTTAGAATAGGGTCCTAAAATAACTTTCATTGGCTCAGAAACCCAGAGACCGTCTACTCAAAAAAAATTCTGGTACCTGGAACCAGGTATAACTTCATGAATGCCTCTCTAATTCATTTTCATATAGTTTCCAAATAGAATTTTCTAAAACACAAGTCTGACCCTGTTACTCCCCTATTTAGGTATTTTTGGACGCTTACAAGATATGTGACCCTGGATGAGTCACTTAACCTTAGTTTCTCTATACCTCTAAGGTCAAGTGCATACTCCACTGTTTGGCATTTAAAGCCCTTAAAATCTGATTTCAGTCTAACATCTAGTTAAATGACCTTACTTGCAGTTCTTTATATATGATTCCATTTCCCACCTCCACACCGTTACCCCTCTGGTCTGCCAGTCTTTCCCTTTTTACTTCCACATGTTAGAGGCTCAGCTCAAGTTCCATCTCCTACAATTCCTATGGGGTAAAAAAGCTTTTCATTATCTTCCTATTAGTTAACACCACCAACCCTGGAAGTTCTGCCTCTTACCTTTCCAAAACAAAACAAAACAAAAAACCCCTCACTTTCAATTTACTTTCCTATGTGAATGATATTTCCTTCTAGTACAATGTAGGCTCCTCAAAGGCAGTAATTGTTTCATTTTCATATTTGTACCCCAGCACCCATTATGGTATATGGTACATTGAACTGGGAACTGGAGGCTGGAGACCAGGAAATTTGCATTACTTGACTAAACCAACAAAGTTTGGAAGTATTTGAGGTGGGATCACCTCAGGTATTCTGTGACTCCAAAATTAGTGCCTCCTAAAACAAATGTTTATTGAACTAAATTAAGCTGAGAGTTGATTTTTCTCCATGTAGCAAATGCACCTTGCAAGGCAGCCTTTAACTGGGAGCTTCAAGGCTACCATTTCTATTATTCCTGAAGATTTCTGCTTGGAGCAGTTAGAAGTGATCTGTAGTACAGATGGCCACATGGACAGCCTTAGGTCATCTGTTTAGGCAGTCAGAGAATACTGTAATATCCCTCCTGGGGCATGATTAGCATGGGCCCTTGATTAGGCAAACACCAGCCTCAAAGGGAAGGTGGTGCCCACGTAATTGGAGAAGCTGTAGATTTAGATTAGGAATCAAGTAAGCATAAATTAGTAGCCCAGATTGGTCAATACCAGGGTTTCTTCACAGTATGAAATCCAAGCAACTGAAACACTGTCAACGATATTTAAAAGATGATGAGAAAAGCAGTTGCAGGAATGGAGAGTAAAGCCAAGTCAGTCATGAGTTAGAAAGTGAGCAGGAGCTGTCCATTTGTATAACTCAATTTATTACATCAAAGCTTTTTTCAGCACTAGCATGTACAAAGCATTGTGCTAGGTCTTGGGGACAGAGACAAAACAAAAAGGTTCAGTTCTCTAAAAGCTTGTATTCTATTGGGGATGGGGAAGAATACAGTGTATAAATAGGTAAGTATATACATACAGAAATATTTGAAAAGGCAGAAAGCACCAAAGACTGTGAGAATCAGGAAAGGCTTCCCATAGGAAGTCACATATAAGTTGAGCCTTGAAGGAAGCCAAGGATTTTACTAGATAGAGGTGAGGAAGGGTCCTATTTCAGCCACCAGGGACAGCCTTCAAAAAGGCAAGGGGACAAGAGAAAGAATATTGAGTGCAGAGAACAGTTAAGCAGACTAAATCTTCAGTCTTTCAAGGAAGCTTCCTACATACTCTATCCCCACCTATTTCATATGTGCCAGCTGGATACACCATGGTCTTTTCTAACTCAGTTTGGATAATAAAGCAATGGGCTCAAAGTCCAGTGAAGAACCAGGATGCCATCTAAATAAGTTTTAAGGGAAACATTGCTTAAAGTCAGGAGTGAGCTAGTAAATGTTTAACAATCAGCTCTCAAAATTTAAAAAAAGTATGCACAACACAATTTTAAGCTTTATATGCAGTATTAATATTTCCCATTTCAATTTCTTATATGTAGAGTATCAATTAAAATAGATCATACCATAATTTGTAGCATTTTCCACTTTCCAAAATATAAATGCTCATACAGAAAATTTAACAATTGGTTCTTAAAAGACAGTTTGAGCTGGCTCCAGCCAACCCCTGCCCAAAATAAAATTTGAAGCATTGATTAAATACTTTTAGGTAATAAGGAAAATCAAGCTTTATTCCAAAAGAATTTTTAAAAGTTTTATTGATGCATTCTTTTCCTGCTACATATAAATTAATTTCCAGATATACCCACATCCTTCTTAACATGGTATAGCAGTAAAAGATCTGAACTTAGAGTCAGGAAGACTCTAAATTCAGTATTCTTTTCACTGTACCACATTGTCTCACTTATGGGAATATGCTAGCTGCCTTTGACCCCCTTAGCATATATTCCCAGCCATGGGTTCTCTGGGTCAAAGGTTATGAACATTTTAGTACCTTTTTTCACATAATTCAAAACTGTTTTTCAGAATGGTTAGACTACTCCACAGCTCTACCAAGAGCATACCAACATGATTCTCTTCCCCCTCCAAATGAATTCTTCCTACCTTTGTCAGTTTTCTAGTTTAAAGTAAGGTTTCATAATTGTTGTAATTCACATTTTTTTCCATTAATTGGTGACTTGGGACAATCTTTCATATGATTGTTAACTATCCTCAATTCTTCTTTCAAGAACAATGTGTTCAAATCCTTTGACCACTCACCTAGTAGGGTCAGAATGAACATTTCCAAAAAGCTATGAACCAAAGGATCTTTAATCAATCGATGTTTGCATATTAGATTAGATGTTAGATTGCATTAGATTATAAGCTCCTAGAGAGTAGGGACCTTATTTTGCTTCTTTTTGTATCCCCAGCACTTTGCACAGTGCCTGGCATATAACCATTTGTTAATAAATGTTGATTGGTCAATTAAAACAAAGGTAATATCTCAGACATTCCTTCATTCTTCTATGGGTTTTGGTCCTGGCTTTCTGGTCTCCTTTCTCTATCATTCTCCTTTCTTCCTCCTCCTTAATCCACCTTTCAGCCCCTTTTACATGTAGTCTTCCCCCATTAAACTTTAGTTGCTTGAGGCAGCTAGGTGGTACAGTGAATTGAGCAGAGGGCCTAGAGTCAAAATGACCTGAATTCAAATCTGGTCTCAGACCCTTACAAGCTGTGTGACCCTGGATGAGTCACTTAACCTTTGTTTGCCTCAGTTTCCTCAGTTGTAAAATGGGCATGATAAAAATAACCCCTATATCCTACGGTCACTGTGGGGGTCAAATGAGAAATATTTGTAGAGCACTTAGCAGAATGTCTGGCACATAATAGAATCTTAATAAATTCTCCTTTCCTTCCTTCATTCCTTCCTTCCTTCCTTCCTTCCTTCCTTCCTTCTTTTCTTCCTTCCTTCCTTCCTTCCTGCCTGCCTGCCTTCCTTCCTTCCTTCCTTCCTATAAAACATTAGTTTTCTCTCCTTAGTTTCCACCTGCCTAATTTTCTATTACCTAATATTTATATTATATATATGTATACATATATACATATATATATATATATATATATATACATGCATTTTTTACTAGTTCTAGGTCTATTACTGAAGATTTGACTGGCCAAAGCAAATATTACCCTTTCTCCAGATTCAGTTTCCCCAGCTGTCAATTATGGAGGGTGGAAGTCTTGTGGTTAGGTCAGCATTTTATTATTTCTTACCAGGCACAGCCACTGACCAGGGCCTGGGAAAGCATTCCTGCTCCATGCCCAGCCTTCCAGCAAGGAAGAGCTCTTCTCTTTTGGACTCCCAAAGCCATTCCCCCTTGAGTTTTAGAGTTTTACCTATGCCTTCATCCCTTATCTAACAATCTCCATGACCTGTTCCTTTTAGACGCTGCTCACCTTTTCAACCTGACTCATCTCAATTCTTACTAGTCTACCCCAAGCAGATTAGATCTTTCCCATCCGTTTACCTCGGGAGACCTATGAGTCTATTTCACTTATGCCAAGCAGGCTACATTCCTAGTGATACAGCCTATGCCAGGTTTCTCTTAGCCCGTATCTCCTCAGTGCAAGGCTGATTCCCCCAAACTGACTGGACTTCTGATTTTCAACCGGCACTTCAAATTAGGCACTTCTCCAGGCTCCAATACTAACGGATCTGAGATGGAATGGCTGCTGGATGTCTTGTCTATTCTTCAGCTAAGAATCCAATTACTTTTCTACCTCTAAGCATTGCTTGGCTTCTTCTCCAGGTAGGGTCTGACCTGTCACCTATTTTATGTTACAGTGGTGCTAGAAACTTGACGTTGTAGTCAGGAATGTGAGTTCAAATCCTATGTCTGTCAAATACTTACCATATGGCCCTGGGAAAGTTTCTTAACATCTCAGTGTCCCCAGGCAGCTCTCTAAATAGAGAAGGTACTGATCTGAATTGGTAGAGAGAGCCTCCTCACTGGGTACTCTATATGGTGATGAAATCACAGGTCCTATTTGAAAATAATTTCAAAATACCAACAATCACTTTAATTTCTTGTGTTATTAATATATTCTTAGCCCTAAAGCTCTGAGCTATTGGGCTGACAGGATTTATTTCACAACAATCAGCATTTCCTGAAACTCCCCTGAAAATATATTCTGTACTCTAACTAAACTAAAGTGGTTTCACTCTTTGAGGAGTCTCATTTAACACCAGGGCTTGTCATCTTCAGGTGCCAGGGAGAGAGGAGCAGATACATTCACTCATGTGCACCATGGGAGATATGGCAGATGACATGACATACAGGTTGGACTTCACCTTGCTGGAAGAGAGTATAAAATATGAAGTAGGTATGTGAGGAACATTTTGTTGGCAGACATGATATTCCCATAGAGCATACAGAATTTAATAAATTCTTCTGATGGTTGAGGAAAAGCTAAGGAAGTTTCTAGCTTTTGGTGTTATTGTTTAGTTGCTTTCAGTCATGTCTGATTTTGTGACCCTATTTGGTGTTTTCTTGGCAAAGATCCTGGGGAGGTTTGCCATTTCCTTCTTCGGCTAATTTTATAGCTGAGGAAACTGAGGCAAACATTGTTAGGTGACTTGCCTAAGGTCACACAGCTAGTAAGTGTCTGAGGCCAGATTTGAACTCAGGAAAATAGTCTTCTTGGCCCCAGGCTCAGTAATGTACTCACTGGGCCACCTAGCTGCTATGGTGGCAATTCCTAGCAGAAGGTCTCAAACTGGCAGACCATAGCAAGAATGGAACTATTTTAGAAGGGATACATACTGAATGGACCCAATGTTGATAGAAAATAGAGTTACTCACTAACAGTCTAAAGTGGCACCTAGACTTTAACCTGGATAATAAGATCATTTCACTGGCTCTGAAGCTCTGAAACAGAAAGAACATAGTGGAAAATGCTACTGGGTAACCACTGCAAACATGCAAAGAGTAAGATTTGGTGTAAAATTGGAAAGTTTAAGTAGAAACTAAAGGTGGGAAAGTTGAATTTGGGAACAGCCCCAAAAATCCCAGGAACCGTTTCCAAGAAATAGAAGGGAAAATGGTGATAAAAGAACAGGAAGGAAGAAGATAGAAGGAAATAAGGATGATAGAGTGGTTTAAAGTTGAAAAAGATTCTTGAGTGAGGTATTTCTGGGACAACATTTTGAAGAAGCACTGAAAGGGCCCAGAGGATATTAAATTCTAAAGATTCATTTGTCTGTTTTTAGTTATGGTGAGGAGAGAGGGGGATGAAAGGGACCCCTGCTATGGGTAGAAGGAGTAATGTGTAACGGATGATGTTAAGAAGGCTGAACTGTTCAACTCATTTGGCTTCTGTTTTCTGTTACAAGGAAAGATGATCTTTGAATTGGAAGGGGAGAACAAAAAATGGTTAGCAGGGAGCAGAAACGCGAGATAAGTGAGGACATGATCATCCAATATCTAGCTGATTTCAATGAGTTCAAGTCACTAAGGCCAGACAAACTACCCCCCAAGGGCCGAAAGTCCTGGTAACTATGATTGCAGGACCACTATTGTCTAATCTTTTAAAGACTCTGAAGAATAGAAGAGATTCCAGGAGAGGGAATGGATATTGAATCTCCTTTCAAAAAGAGGAAGAAGGGGATATGTCTGCCATTGTAGGCCAGAGAACTTGATTTTCGTTCCTGGCAAAATCTGAAGACAGCAGAGTGATGCACAATGCCTTAGTGAGAAGACAGAATTCTAGAAAATCAAAACAGGTGCAAAGGAAGCCTTCAAAAACACAAGAGCATTATGTGTTTGAAAAATGCTTGAAAAGTTTTTAGAAAAGTTTTTTTTT
Source organism: Trichosurus vulpecula (assembly GCF_011100635.1). NCBI lineage: Eukaryota > Metazoa > Chordata > Mammalia > Diprotodontia > Phalangeridae > Trichosurus > Trichosurus vulpecula. The sequence continues at coordinate 105,027,890 of NC_050578.1, read as the reverse complement.
ACATTCCTGATTTTTAAAGATATGTAAAACCATGAGCTAATATTACAAGCAATAGAGAAACACCAGAAATGCTTCCTTAATAAAAGGCATTAAGACTGATATTTACTCTTGTCACTGCTAATTAGTAATGCTTTAGAGATCTTCTCCCAATCAATATGGCATGAAAAAGAAAAGAAGGAAATCACCACAGGCAATGAAGAAGTTAAACCATTTATCCTTGAAGCAGAATGGTCCTACATCGAGGAAAACCAAAGGCACCTAACAAAAATATTAATGAAGATCACAAATGACTTTAGTAAAGTAGTGGAATATATGATAAACCCACAAAAATGCCTGCATTTTTCTGTGCCACAAACAAGAATTAAAACCCCTAAAAATAATAACTAAATGCATGAAGGATCTGGACATTTGCTTCTTGAGACATAAGAGACTTAGACAAAGACAACTTCAAAATAATTTTGATGGAATAGATGGAAGTACTAGACAAGTCGAAAGATATCTCTGGCTCACTGTTAAGTGTAACAAATAGAGAAAAATGCCAATACCTCCAAAACTACCTTAGAAATTTAATGTGATACCAATCAAAACATGATGAAGTTTTTCATAGAATTAGATCATCATAACAAAATTCATATAAAAATATGTATGTATATACACATACATATATGCATAAACACATATACATATATATGCATACACAAATATATGGACAAGAATTACTAAAGGATCTCAGAAAATGAAAATTAGTTGAAGTGAAACTTGCTCTGTTAGAATCAAAATGTACTATAATGCAATGATTATCAAAAAACTCTTTGCTACTGCATAAAAAAGAATACATGTCAATTAAATAGAATAGAAAACCCAGAAATAGAACCCAATGATTACAATAGATTAGTCTTTGGGAATACCACTGGGAGAGAAAAAATTAATAATAATAATTACAATTATAATGAGGAGGAAGAGGATAATTTTTCATGGGAGAATATTCTATGAGACCTATAGAACTCACTTGTGTCATGGTATTTCTGCTTGAGTTTGCCCCATTTTCCTACCTCAAAATCCCAGCCTCTTATTATCTGGAAGCCTTCATACACTATACTTCTAAATCTGAGGACTTTATTAGCCCATGTCTCTAGCAACTTGCCAGTCATAACATCAGAGACTGGAAACCAACCAGATAACCCTGAATAAGAATTCACCTCCTCCCTACAAAATTCGTGACCTGTCTTTGTGTGGGAGAGATGAGGAAGCAATAATCCCACATATTAAGTAGGAAGGAAGCTGAAGAGCTTGGTGAAACTGGGGTGTGTCACACCCTGCAGGGCAGCCTTACTAAAGAACCTTTTGCCTGCTTCCAAACCTGCTCCTGGAAGGTCTGAAGACTATCACACCTGAGGGTTTAGCAATCTCCTGTCCTTGATTAATCCCATGCTTCCACCCCCATAGTATTTCATTTTAAGCCGTTGGCCTTCACTTATGTGAGCTAAAATGTACCATCATAAAGACCTTTCACTTTATGACTTGCTGGGAGATTTTCTGCATACCACCTAAGTTCCCAAGCTTCTGAGATAGTCTCAGACACTAGCACTTCAAAATTTCTGGGAGACAGAAACATTGTTTCATTAAAAATTCCTAAAAACATCACATAGAGTTTGGATTCATAACTCATTCCAAACACCACTATAAATCTTAATGGCATCAGCATTGTTAACATGTTTGTTGTTGTTGTTCAGTCATTTCAGTCGTGTCTGACTCCTCATGACCTCATTTGGGGTTTTCTTGGCAAAGATATTGGAGTGGTTTGCCATTTCCTTCTCCAGCTCATTTTACGGATGAGGAAACTGAGGCAAGCAGGGTTAATTGACTTTCCCAGGGTCACATAGCTAGTAAGTGTCTTAGGCCAGGTTTGAACCCACAAAGAAGAGTCTTCCTGACCCCAGGCTCTGCACTGTGCCACCTAGCTGCCCCAAGTATATTTTAAGTCATTAAAAAAAGTGTAAGGTCAGTTATCTAGAAGTTGTATGTGTTTGCATGTGTGCATAAATGCTATTCAGGCTCAAAGAATTATAGATTGAGAACTAGAAGGGATGTTAAGAGACCATCTAATACAATCTTCTCATTTTATAGAGAGGAAACTGAGATCAAGAATGTTTGGGAAGACACAATTTAATAACTCAATCAAAAATGTATCTGTTGGTGGAGCCAACATGAGTTCAAATCCGGCCTCAGACACTTGACACATGTACAGCTGTGTGACCTTGGGCAAGTCACTTAACCCCAACTGCCCTGCCAAAAAAGCAAAAAAAAAAAAATGTATCTGTTGGTGGAGCCAACATGGCGGCTGGAAAGCAGGTACTTGCATGAGCGCCCCACCACGTCCCTCCAAAAACCTATAAAAATGGCTCAGAACAAATTCTAGAACTGCAGAACCCACAAAATAGCAGAGGGAAGCAGGGATCCGGCCCAGGACAGCCTGGATGGTTGATGGATGAGGTCTATCATGCACCGAGCGGAGGGGAACAGAGCTCAGCGTGGGAGGCAGCAGAACCAACCAGACCAGGAGCCAGGCAGGACAGGCCCTAGCACCCTGAATCAGTGAGCTGTGGCAGTTACCAGACCTCTCAATCCACAAACACCGAAGACAACAGAGAAGGTTAGTGGGAAAAGCTGCGGTGGACAGAGTTCATGGTTTGGCCACTGCCCCAGGGGCAGCGGGGGAGGTGCAGCTACAGAACTACAGCTGCAGTTACTTCTGGCCCCAGGCCCACGTGGTGGGAGGAATTAAGTGGTGGATCAGAGCAGGAGTGCAGAGCCTGCTGAAGATTTGCATCAGGTCCGGGTTGGTGGATCTTGAGGACTGAGGAGTACTGGGGTGGCAGAGCTGGCTATATAGAAATAGCTCTGAAATCAACAGTGCACCCCTCAAGCTTGGAACAAAGTACTCTTTGCTCTACAAGCAGTCATACCCTGACGAAAAACTCAAGGGTCAAGTAAGTTGGCTGGGAACATGGCCAGGCAGCAAAAACACACCCAGATTCAGTCTCAGACTTTGGAATCCTTCTTTGGTGAAAAAGAAGACCAAAACATACAGCCTAAAGAAGTCAACAAAGTGCAAGAGCCTACACCAAAAGCCTCCAAGAAAAACATGAACTGGTCTCAGGTCATTGAAGAGCTCAAAAAGGAGTTGGAAAAGCAAGTTAGAGAAGTAGAGGAAAAATTGGGAAGAGAAATGAGAAGGATGCAAGAAAACCATGAAAAATAAGTCAGTGACTTGCTAAAGGAGACCCAAAAAAATACTGAAAAAAATATTGAAGAAAACAACACTTTAAAAAATAGACTAACTCAAATGTCAAAAGAGCTCCAAAAAGCCAGTGAGGAGAAGAATGCCTTGAAAGGCAGAATTAGCCAAATGGAAAAGGAGGTACAAAAGACCACTGAAGAAAATACTACCTTAAAAATGAGATTGGAGCAAGTAGAAGCTAGTGACTTGATGAGAAATCAAGATATTATAAAACAGAACCAAAGGAATGAAAAATGGAAGACAATGTGAAATATCTCATTGGAAAACCACTGACCTGGAAAATAGATCCAGGAGAGATAATTTAAAAATTATTGGACTACCTGAAAGCCATGATCAAAAAAAGAGCCTAGATATCATCTTTCAAGAAAATATCAAGGAGAATTGCCCTGATATTCTAGAGCCAGAGGGTAAAATAGAAATCGAAAGAATCCACAGATCACCTCCTTAAATAGATCCCAAAAAGAAAACTCCTAGGAACATTGTCGCCAAATTCCAGAGCTCCCAGGTCAAGGAGAAAATACTGCAAGCAGCCAGAAAGAAACAATTTGAATATTGTGGAAAAATAATCAGGATAATACAGGATCTGGCAGCTTCCACTTTAAGGGACTGAGGAGCTTGGAGTATGCTATTCTGGAGGTCAATGGAGCTAGGAATAAAGCCAAGAATCACCTACCCAGCAAAATTGAGTATCAAGCTCCAAGGTAAAATATGGACTTTCAATAAAATTGAGGACTTTCAAGCTTTCTCAGTGAAAAGACCAGAGCTGAATAGAAAATTTGACTTACAACAACCAAGAGAAGCATGAAAAGGTAAACAACAAAGAGAAATCATAAGGGACTTACTAAAGTTGAACTGTTTTGTTTACATTCCTACATAGAAAGATGATTCATGAGACCTCAATATCATAGTAGCTGAAAGGAATATGCATGTATACATATATATATATATATACACATATATATATACATATACATATGTGTGTCTATGTGTGTATATATGTAGGTATATATACATGTATATGTATATATACACACAAAGGGCACAGGGTGAGTTGAATATGAAGGGATGATATCTAAAAAAATAAAATTAGTTTAAGAGATAAGAGAGGAATATATTGAGAAAGGGAGAAAGGGAGAAATAGAATGGGGTAAATTACCTCGCAGAAAAGTGGCAAGAGAAAGTGGTTCTGTAGGAAGGGAAGAGGGGGCAGGTGAGGGGGAATGAGTAAATCTTGCTCTCATCAGATTTGGCCTGAGGAGAGAATACCATACATACTCAACTGGGTATCTTACCCCACAGGAAAGAAGGAGGAAGAAGATAAAAAAGGGGGGATGATAGAAAGGAGGGCAGACAGGGGGAGGAGGTAATAAAAAACAAACGTTTTCTAAAAGGGACAGGGTCAAGGGAAAAATTCAATAAAGGGGGATAGGTTAGGAAGGAGCAAAATATAGTTAATCTTTCACAACGTGAGTATTGTGGAAGGGTTTTACACATGTGACCTATGTTGAATGGCTTGCCTTCTTAGGGAGGGTGGGTGGGGAGGAAAGAGGGGAGAGAATTTGGAACTCAAAGTCTTAAAAACAGACGTTCAAAAACAACAACAACAAAAAAAAGTTTTTTCATGCAACTGGGAAAGAAGATACACAGGCAATGGGGCATAGAAATTTATCTTGCCCTACAAGAGAAGAAGGGAAAGGCGGATGGGAGGGGAGTGGGGTGACAGATGGGAGGGCTGACTGGGGAATGGGGCAACCAGAATATATGCCATCTTGGAGTGGGGGAAGGGTAGAAACGGGGAAAAAATTTGTAATTCAAACCTTTGTGAAAATCAATGCTGAAAACTAAATATATTTAATAAATTTAAAAAATTGTAATAAATAGAATGACATATTAGTTTTTAAATTATTTAAAATATGAGGTATTTCATCAAACAGAAGAAATCACTTGAGACAAAATGTTTGATTATACAACGAAACCCATTATCTCTAAAGTTAAAAGAAAAGAGACTAATAAAAACAAATAAAATCAAATATATACACATACACGTATATACATGCATATATGCATATTTATATATACATATATACACACATACACATGTGTGTGTATTAAATATTGGACATGCAGACCATTGGATCCATGGTCAAATAACATGACCATATAATCCATAATGGGAAAAATGTAAACTTAATAATAGCATGAAAAAAACCTCAAATGCCATAATATAGAAACCAAAATTAACACTACTTGCAACCGTAAGAATGGTAAAAACAGAAATAAAAAATAAAATATAAAATCCAGTGTTGACAAGGCTATGGAGAAATGGGCATTCGTCCATTGTTAGAGGGGATCGTGTTACAATTCTGAGCAGACCTTTTAGCTCAGTGATTATATTTTCAGGATTTTGTATAACACACACACACATACACACACACACACACACAAATGAATTGAAAAAAAAAGGATCTATTTGTACAAAAATACTCATAGCTGCCCTGTTTGTATTAGCAAGTACTGCAAAAAAATCTTTATGGAGAACAATTGAAAATAGCTGAATAAATTACGGTACATTAATGCAATATAATATTATGGCAACATAAAAGTGATGAATATGGATACAAAGAAATATGGAAAGACCTATGGAGGTATTATAAAGTCAGCAGAACTCCAACCGTATACACACTGATTCAAATACACACACACACACACACACACACACACACACACACATACACATATATGTTAGGTAGGCGAAAAGTCAGAACAGTAGGCCCCAAAATGGTAGAATTTGGGAAAAACATAAAAAGAAACAAAGAAAAAAACTTTTTGTTTGTTAATTCATAGGTTCGTAGAATTAGAGTTGGAAGAATTAGAGCGCCTCTAGTCCAAGCCCTTCACTCAAGAGATGAGGAAACTAAGAGGTTAAATGACTTATTCAAGGTCACATGGATAGAAAGTCGCAAGGATGGAATTTTAACCAAGGCTAGGATGTAATTCCACATCTTTCTACTGTGGAGAAACATGTTTGAATCTTTCTTATTCAATGCTAGAGATTCAAAGTGAGGATTTGCCATTTTTTGTTTGTTTTTGTTGATGGATGTATAGTTTACCATACTTTCTTATTTTAGAACTCATTTTTAGGGAAAGAGTTGTCACTTAAAAATGATTATGTCTTCATGAAGAACAGACTATACTAGAACAAACTCATTTTCTCCTTTAACATGTTACCTAGATTAGTGTGTCAGAAGTTGCTTTAGTCATCATATACTTTGATTTTAGCAAAGTGTTTGGCAATAGTATCTCAGGCTATGCTTATAGACAAAATGGAGACCTATGACTTAGGTTAGCAGTGGTTTAGAGCTCTGGACCTGATTTCAAATCTTGCCTCAGGTACTTACTAGCTACGTGACCTTGGATAAGTCACTTAACCCTTATATGTATGTGTATGTATGTATATGCATCTCTCTCTCTCTCTCTCTCTCTCTCTCTCTCTCTCTCTCTCTCTCTCTCTCTCTCTCTTTCTTTCTCCCCCCTCCTCTCTCCCCCTCTTCCTCTCTTTCTCTGTTTGTCTGTCTGTCTGTCTGAGTTCTATACTCAGGCTCTAAAATCAACTTCACAAATATAAAATGGAAAAGTATGACTAGACAACAGCACTTCTAGGAAAAAAAAAACAGAGGGAAGATTTCTTGTATAGCAGACTATAAGTCAATTGCTTTTATGGCAGCCAATCAGTTAGTCAACCATCAATAAGGTTGGTTTCTCTTATGTGCCAGGTACTATGCTAAGCTCTGGGGATACAAAGAAAGGCAAAAAATAAACAAGAAAAAACTTCTCTCTTCTCCAGAAGTTCACAGTCTAATGGAGTGGGGTGGGGGATGGGGTGGGTGGAGAGAGGATAACATGCAAATAACTAAGCCAAGAAAGCCAATGCAAATATTAAGATACACTTAGAGGAAGAATTCACAGGAAAAGGCATCATTGTACTGTTCTCTGCATGTCTTGATCAGAAGACATCTGGTGGATTATCTCTGGTTCTGAGCACTACTTTTTAAGAAGGACATCAGTATGTTGGAGAGTGTCCATTGGATGATGACCAACATGATGAAGGACCTTGATCATCCCATGAGGACTGGTTGAAGAAATTGGGTTACTAGGTGGCACCATAGTGCATAGAGTGCCAGGCCTAGAATCAGGAAGATTTCCCAGTTTCAAATCTGGCCTCAGGCACTTCCTAACTGTGTGACCCTAGGTAAGTCACTTAACCCTGGTTGCCTCAGTTTCCTCATCTGTACAATGAGCTGGAGAAGGAAATGGCAAACCACTGCAGTATCTTCACCAAGAGAACCCCAGGTGGAGTCATGAAGAGTCAGACACAACTGAAAAATTACTGAACAAGCACGTCTTTTATTACTTGGCCCCTGAGGGTAAAAGTAGAAATAATAAAATGAGAACAGGCAAATTTAGACTTGTCATTAAAAAATAATTCCTGACAATTAAAGCTATCCAAAAGTGAAATGTACCGCCTTAGGAGCATCTCACTGGAAGCAACTAGGTGGCACAGTGAATAGAGAACAAGACTTGGAGTTAGGAAGTCCTGAGTTCAAATGCAGTCTCAGATACTAACTAGCTGTGTGACCCTAGGCAAGCCATTTAATTACTACCTATCTTAATTTCCTAAACTGGAAATGGGGATAATAATGGCACCCGTCTCCCAAGGGTGTTATGAGGATAAGATGAATTAATATTTGTCAAGCGCTTAGCACAGTGCCTGGCACATAGTAAGTTATTAATAAATATTTCTCTCTCCTTTTTCAACATCCAACCATCTCATTGGAGATTTTTGTTTAAAGCCTGGAGGGGAGGGCAACGATTGGATATATTGTAGAAGATACTGTTTTCTAAGTAGAGGTTGAACTTGGTCTTTGAGATTCCTTGAACCTCTAGGATTCTATGATTGTCACTGAACATAACCATCAATGGCATTTACATAGCACTTTAAGATCATGTTGCAATATAATGATGCATGTTGCAGAGAGAGAGATGAGTGGTTTTCATTACTGGTTTTAGAAGAGCATAAAAGGAGGAAAGAGTTGGGACAAGTGGGAGAAAGATAGGTATGAGGTCTGAACCCCAGGGTGCGCTGTTAAATGTTAATTGACTCTCCAAAAACATGACACGCTTTTAAATTTAAGAAGGATTATTAACATTTCCTCCACCATTTTCTTAAGTATAAGTAATCAATAAAATAATAAATAATAATTTAATAATAGTAAAATAATAAATTAAGTCTTGATTTATAGTATTTGCTAAAATATATAAATACTTACACTGAAAATTTAACAATCAGCTTTTGTGAGCAAGACTCCATCCAGCACAATGCTGACCCGACCTGGGATTTCCCTTATATGGGGAACTCCTGGTGAGGAACCTCCTTCTACCAGTGCAGATCTGTACCTTCTCTGCAACTTAATGTCTCAGAAAGTTGCCCAGAAATCTGAGAGGTTAAGTGACATTCCTGGGGTCTCAAAGCTAGCACACATTATTGGGGAGACTTGAACTGAGGTCACTCAGACTCCAGGGCAGGGTCTCTATCCACTTCAAGCCAAGCTGCTTCTCTGGGAGCAGATAAAATTAAATACAAGGAAAATTACCACTGGGAGCATTTTATATTAACCTTATCTAATGATGGATTATCCATTCTGAGCACAGATAGATCAATCAGGTGAATTATAGAGGCAAGGGATCTGAGAGCAGCTGTGTCACTTGCCTAATGACTCTGGACTCCCAACACTGCTCAGCTGACTCTCAAGTGAAACCCTTTCAGCAGTGCAGCCAATAAGGAACAGGAATTCTGGGAGCGTGTACAAAGAATACAAATGATGCTATTCACACCAAACAGGAAGGATAGGCCCTGAAGTTCAAGACTCTTTTAATTTGTTGGCTTATTGGTTTTCCACTGGGCCCTTAGAAGAAATGCTTATGGAATTTTCCTGGGAGGCACTTCAGAGGCATAAGCTTTATGATACAGTTTTTAAAAGCAGGGTGCTAACTGGCCATTTTTCAGCTCGTCTCAGGACAGAGTGAGCTGAAATGGATTTATAGTAGAATCAAAGAAATTCAGATGGACCAGAAGAATGAGGTTGATTCAGTTCAACTCAATAAACATTTATTAAGCTATTCTTATGTGCCAGGTACTTTGCTAAGCAGTGGGGATACAAAAAAGAGACAGTCCCTGCCCTCAAGGAGCTGACAATCTAGTGGAGGAAATAATATGCAAACAAATATATACAAAGCAAGGTATACAGGACTAACAGGAAATTACAGAGGGAAGTACTGGAATTAAGAGGAGTTGGAGAAGGCTTTCTGTAGGAGGCGGGATTTTAGTTGGGACTTAAAGGAAGATAAAGAGGTAAGTAGTCAGAGCGGAAGAGGGAGAGCATTCCAGGCATCAGAGACAGCCTGAGAAAATGTCCAGACATGAGACATGGAGGGTCTTGTTCATGGAATAGCCAGGCTATATCAATGAGCACATGTTGAAGAGTAAGGTGTAAGAAGATTGGAAAGGCAGGAGGGGCCTAGTTTATGAAAGGCTTTGAATGCCAAACAGAGCATTTTGTGTTTGCTCTTGGAGGCCAAAGGGAGCCACAAATCCTGTAACATATAAAGGAGGTTGGAAGAAATCACACCCCACAGGATCTGGAGGGAGAGGCAACCATTTGACCAGAGGAGACAACCAGGATGGTGAAGGATATCTATTTCTTCCCATTGGAAAGATATGTGGAAAGAATTGGGGTCAGTTAATGTGGAGAAGAAAAGACTCTAGGGCCACATGCCAGCCATCTTCAAGTCCTTAATGCTGACATAGGAAAGGGGCGGGGTGGTTCATCTTATTCTTCTTGGCTTGGGAGGACAGAATCAGGAACAATCTGCAGAGATGCAGATGTAGACTCCTCATGAAGAAAAGAAGTCCTCTTAATTCAAAGCTGTGCAAAAAGGGAGGAAGTGAGTTCTCTCTCATCAGTGGACTTTGTGAAACGGCAGGATGAAAATTCACCCTGTACATTGTTGATGGAATTTGTTTTCAGGCACGGGGCATAGTGGCATACACACTGGACCTGAGGTCAGAGGACTCCAGCTCCAATACTGGCCTGGCCACTTTCTACCTGTGTTACTTGGGCAGGTTACTCCCCTTCCATGCATCTGTTTCCTCATCTGTAGAAAGAGAAGGTTGACCTTAATGATTATTCTGGTCCATTCCAAGTGTAGAGCTAGGATCCTATGATTTGATAATGCCCCTGAAATTCGCCATTTCTTTGATTCTTAACTTTTTTTGTGTCCTGTACCCTTTGGGCAGTTAGACAACACCTAGGGTCCCCCTTCTCATTACATGTTTTTAAATGCCTAGAATACTATACATAGGATAACAAAGGAAGCCAATGATATTAAAGCATGATTATCAAAATATTTTTTTATAAAACAAGGTCACAGACCCCAGGTTAAGAAGCCCTGTGGTGATAATATATACAATTTTGCCCTAAGGTAACAAGAATGGAAGTCCATCCCCATTTTAGTGATTTTTATTCCTTCCATTTGCTCTTCCAATGTTTGTTGTTTATATTGCTAAGGAATGTCTTGTAAATAAGAACTGCCGATCCAGGAGAGGTTTGTTTAAGAGAATTCTAATTCACAGGTTGAGGAGGTGTCATGACTGGCCAGAGCAAGGAACTGGTTCCATGAAAGGAGCTAGATTGCAGTGTGATCACACCAAGAAAGCACTCAGAGATTTCTCTTAAACTCTTCAAGTATAAGAGCTGCAGAATCATAACAGTATGCCATTGTAGATGTAGAAAGAAAGGGAACAAAGTGTTTCTTCCCTTCTTGTACTGCTTGTGTTAGGGAAACAAATAATAACTGATATTAATCTGGTGCCTAATAGTTTGCAATTGCCTTATGTGTTATTTTATTTGACTGCCAAAATACGCCATGTGAAGGGAGTATTCCACAGAGGTATTATTACCCCAATTTTATAAATGACTAAACTGAGATCAGGTTGATTTACTTACCCAGCAAGTGGCAGAAGAAGGATTTGAACCCAGGTTACTTTGACTTTGGGTCCCATGCACCATTTGATATGCCATACTGCCTTTCAAATATTACACATATTTGGTTCTTAACTAGGAACATTCTAGCAGCATGAAGAATTATCCCAGGTTTTCTCAGATTTTTTTGGTAATTTTGTTTCTGGTTTGGAGTTAAGAGGATATTAAACTAGAAAAAGCATGTTAAAATACACATAGGAACCTACTTGCTTACTGATGCTCACAAAAACTGATAGTAACGAAAGGATTCTGAGTAGATCCTGGTGTTGACAAGATATATTTGGCCCTGGACTTTTAGGCCCTTTGAACCCTAGTTTGTCCGTATCTGATGCCCTGGACTTTGAGAGGGAAGATGGGATTTTCTCTGAGATACTTTGAGTATTAGAAATGGCTAAAAATGTATTCTATCCTCTCCCATTCATTTGCCAATGATCCCCTCACCTACAGGCAAAATTTTTAAATGCTGTGTCATGTAATTAAAATAATTCAAAGGGGGAAAAACCCTATACATTCATCTAGGGCCACCTCTTACTGAGCCTATCCTCTTAAAAAGTAGAAGCCCAGGTCCTGTTTGGACTAGTTTTTCATTTCTTTACTCTAAGAAGTGGCTGGCTTAGGGAGAATTACCTTAAACCCTTGGTGGCGTTATAATGGGTGAGGTGCGGAAATTGGAAAGACCTTGGATCCGATTGCACAAATCATCTACACATTCAGAGGTTCAATTTACCTGTCTATAAAATGGGAATAGTAATACCTAGCTCACAGAACCAAAGATTGTGTGTCAAGCACTGTTAAAGTCTATATAAATGCTAATTAATATTGTAATTATCATTTTTATTTCATTCTTATCACTGCTATTAAGTCATGAAATTAACATACTTCCAGTATAAAAGATCACAAAAAAATACGTCTGTAGGTGGAACCATTGAAATACCTAACTGGAGAATGAGTATCATTTGACCATTTAGTGCACATTAAAAGTAAAAACCAAACAAAATAGAAAGAGGTCAGGATCAAGCCCAGATTAGGTAAAGGCACTGAATTTGGTGCTATAAGAATATGTGCAGGGGAGCTCTGATTCCTACTTTATGCTCTCTTTAAAAGAAAGTGGGTTTTCTGATTAAAAAAAAAATCTCAACAGGCATGCCCTTGGCTAACAGGGGAGAACACTGTCCCAGTTTTCCATAATGCATTCATGAAGTGATTTAAACAACCAATGACTATCTACTTTAGCAGAAAGAAAAAAAAATGTTCTTTGGAATCTTTGAAACTAATATGAAAGTTCAATCACTAAAGCTATTATGGGTTGGGGTTTTTATTGAAACAAGACAAACATGGGCTCATTTCTAACACCATATAATCCTACCCAGAAGGTCTCTATTGATTGTTACTTTTTTTTTCTTCTCCACCCCCTTAAAACGGGTTTATAAAGCAAGGTTGCCACCCTCACCCCAAGACCATCAGACACCTGTTGTGATTTCTTAGTAAGCATTCTCTCCCAAATCAGGCAGAGACACCCTACAATGAAGAGCTCTCTTTCCTCATTCTTTATTCAAGCCTTCAAGTAGGTTTTATTTTTTTCTATGTTCCTTTTCTTAAGCATGATAGAGGTGGGACTGAGGATGTAGGATACTCATGGGTATAGTTTTTTTTTAATACAGGAAAAACTGATAACATTCTAAACCATAGTTTGTTTTCCTTAGAGTTTCTTTAGACATTCTAATATATAATTACTATTCTCCTTTTTTGTATCTTATATTCGATGTAGTTTACATAGAAAATGCTTCTAAGATAAGTCAATATCCTTTTATTGTTCTATTATGTTTTATATTCATTGAGTTGTTCTATAGATGGATAAAATGATGGGTTTTTAAATAATCAAGTAAAAAGGTAAAATATAAGCTTATATTTTGTGGGTTCTTTTAAAGCAAATTAGGTGAGATGTGTACTTCAGTCTCTTTCTGCATGACTTTGATTCCTAGTTCCCATTCATTCAACCTTTTCTTTCTGTTTTTGACTTGCTGGGTCAAAGCCATTTGTGCGGGGTGTTCAGAGGAGACTAGCACCCCTGGTGTGAGGTGAGCCGGGGGCTTTTTGAGCCCTTTTCAGGGATGCTCATCCACCTTTGGTGTCCACCTTTCACTAGTCTCTCACCTGTGGCTCCCAGAAACTAGGGCATGTACAGCAGCCACACCCTAGTAAAAGCATCTCTGCAGACAGGCTAAACCAGGTTGAAAGTAACCAACGGTCCTCAAAACTGTCCATGAGTTAGGGGGATGTCTACCTCAAGCGTGTGAAGACTTCCCTGGGCTGAATAGGCGCTGTAGAGTACTTAGAGTTCAGGCAGATGTGGAAGATGCGAAGAATATCCACTGCATTGTGGGCCACTGCCAGTTGACCTGACTTTTGTCTTACCACTTGACGTCAATGACTCTGGAAGAGAGAGTCTGAGGACTTTGAGCAATGTTGCCTCGCTTAAATCCAATTCACATGCAAGTAAAGTCATCACCCTGTGATGTCATTAGTCTTCTTCAGAAACAAAGGATCAACAACAACAAGCCAAGAAGTGAGTCAGACTATTATTAAGTTGTATATTCATTTGCTACTTGTTATGGTATGGTACAAGATTCTAGTCTAAACCCATTTTTTTTGCCATACTGCCTTTCAGCTGCCCTCACAGCTCATGGTGAATAGGAAATTCTTTTCCCAGTAGTTTATGTCCTTGTCTTTATTAAATACTGAGCTACAGAGTTTATTTCTGAATTTTCTGTATCTAATTTATCCCACTGATATAATTTTCTACTTTTTCTTCAGTACCAAGTAATTTTGATGATTACTGCTTTACAATTCAATTTGAGATGAGGTAATGCTATTTTGCTTTCATTCATTTGTTCTTTTTAAATTTTATCCCTCGATGTCATAGTCCTTTTGTTCTTCCCAATGAATTTTGCTATTACTTTCTCTAGCTCTATAAAATAATCCTTTGATGGTTTTATTTATGTAGCACTAAGTTAGTAAATTTGTTTAGGTACTATTGTCATCTTTATTATATCGGCACAGTCCAATCATATAAGTAATTACCATTCCTGCAATTATTTAAGTCATTTTTCATTTCTGTAAAGAATTATATTTATTTAATTAAGTGCTTGGGTAGTCATAAAGTAGTCCTATCTCCTGCTCTTTCCATGATGACTCACCCCTCTTAAGGATGGTTTATTTTACCTACACCTCCCAAATAAACCTGCTTGTTGTACAAACTCTGGAGACCCATATATTCCCTCTCCTAGAGTGAGATGCTATCTTTGGAAATACAATCCTTACTTGGAGAAGTTGGTCTCCTAATAATATATACTTCTACCCTCTGCCTCACCATGTGAACATTCTTTAATTTTACTCTTTCATTTAGGGTGATTCTAGCCTTCCATTTTACCTCATATCTTCCCTTCCCCCATTACTGCTTTCCATGGCATCCCAAGCTTTTTCAGAGATTAAAACATTGATATCTATCACTAATATCCTACTCTACTTAGCTCCAGACTCAGTAGGCATATATCTTGAACTCCTTTCCATTTTTTGCGTCCCCTCTTTCTGCTAGAGCAAACAGTGATTTCACTTTTAGGGGAACATGAGATTTAACTCCCAGAATACAATTTAGTTCTTCCTCTTTCCCTTCTACTTAAATATCTGTCATCCCCTAGTTCCTTTTTGTCTCTTGATGATTCCTCTTTAGTCTATCTTTCATTTATTCCTTGATTCACTTTCTTCACAGTAAAATAAAAACCCAGAAATAACAAAACTGAGTTTATTGTTTTGTCTTTTCCTGGTAGTTGTGATTTTCAATATCTATATACACACACATGTTTATACATATAAAAGTGTATATATACACATATATTTCTCTTGTCCAACATGTTTGTAAATAGAATACTCTGTTAATATTCATTTCTGAGGTTATTGTTTTCTTTTGGTAGAAAGAGAGTGGGAAATAGATGCCTTAAATGCTTTTCTTTTGTTAAAGGCCCATATGTATACCTTTGATAACATTAGGCTTGGATTTGCAGCATATGTTAACTGTGTTTAGCATCTTGAGTGGGTTTGATTTTTGGAATACCTTTTTCCATCCTCTTCTCTCATTTCTTATGGCCATGGAGTAATTGTGGGCTGTACATATTGCTTCAAAAGTCAAGGTCTCTATTCTGGTCAGCTGCAAAATTTGTTATTTGGCATTGAAATTCTGAAAATCAAAAGTTACATGTGTTGGGGTATTAAGAATGGGATTTTCCCTCTGGTAATCATATGTGAATTCAATTACTAGTAGTTGGTAAACCGATTTAAAATATTCTGGATAATTTTCTTGAATTAGTTTATTCAGTATGATATTCTAGTTTTTTAATTCATCACATTTTTTTCTGCTAAGATTTTGACCATCCAATTATTTCTATACAGCTTGTCTTCAAGGTCAATTGCTTCAGAATTCATAGGTTCTCTCAAAGTTGTTGACTTTTTCTTTAGTCAACTTTTCTTTCAAGCCTGTATTTTTGCACTACATGTATAGCTCTCTGTTTTAGAGCCTTTGCTGTTATGGGGAGATGCTCTCTTACATATTCTAAGTTATCTACCTATTATTTTTCTTAGTTATTTGTCCTTTGAGAGCCCTGATTTATGGCCTTAATTCCATCCTAATAGCTTCATTTAAAAGTTTTATTTCTTTTTTAAACCATTCTAGAGTTTCTTGCTTTTGTTTCACGTATCTGGATATTCTGCAGATTTTTTTGTGTTGGAAATTTGTGGTTAAATTTCTTTTATAGCATTGAAACAATAATGTGATTTAATAATTATATAACATCTTAAGGTTTGAAAAATACTTTATGTATATATGTATATATATGTATATACATATGTATATATATGTATATACATATATACATGTGTGTGTGTGTGTATATATATATATACACATATATGTACTATTACTATTATATATGTACTATTTCATTTGATCCTCACAACAATCCTGTGAGTTGGGTGCTATTAAAATACCCATTTTATAAATGAAGAAACTGAGACTGAGAGAAGTCAAATGACTTGTCCCACATCACATGCTAGTGAATGTGTGAGGCAAGATTCAAACCCAAGTCTTTAACACCAATACTCTATCCACTGAACCACACTGCTTCCCATTCCTGTTTAATCTCTAATGACTTTTTTAGTGGAGAATCTTTACTTAGTTTTCCTTCTGTCTTTATGAATTTAACTATTGGTTTTCCTTCTTGGGAGCTAGGTTTATACACAGGCTTCCTCTCTTGGACTTTTGATCTTTTGGCTTTTTTCTTGTATCCCTAATCTATTGTTTATGGCCTCTCACCTCACTCTTTGGCTCTTCCCCCTTCTGCTGCTGTTACCAGTTACCTTTTCTCCATTATGGACTCCTGAGACTGGGTGTCTTTAGGTTCTTCAAGCTGTAGGGTCACCTATGAGAAAAGGACTTAGGTTTCTAATTCCCTGAACATGGTTGTCCTTCACTTTCAGATAGCTCTGCCTGACACATTTTCTATTACCTTCTGTGCTACTCAGTTTCACTTCTTTTACTTCTCATAGTCAGGTAGAATCAATGTTTCTATTCATCTCTTATTTTGTACATGGGGATCAGCCCGAATCATGATCATAGGGGAATCAACAAAAGACTTTCACAGTCTCAGCTGAAACATATGCCTCTGAGGTTCCTTGTACTGGGTATGTCCAACATATGAGATAGGTAGGTTGGCTAGGCTAGGTGGTGAGGAGGAGTGAGAGCCTTAAGTATTTTGGTATTCCAGTCTTATTCCATAAAGCTTTTACATTGTATGGTATTTCTATCTTCTTATCTTATTCGTCTAGTTTTAATTATGATAGATAGGATATAGATTTCCTTCCTATAATGTTGTTAGGTTGGCATAATTTCTATGACATCTTGGCAATCACATAACTATTAGAGAAATATGAATCAGATGACTATAAGGTTTTACTTCACATCCATCAATTTGGTAAAGATGATAAAGATGAGAATAAACAATATTAGAGAAACTGTGAAAATACATGCATGCTAATAAATTTGGTAGAATTATGAATTGGTGCAGCCATTCTGGAAAGCAATTTTGAATTATGTTCAAAATTTGCCTCAAATGCCCCTTCCACTTGGCCCAGAAATTTTGCTATTAGGCATTGACTCCCAAGGATGGAACCAGTTGATGGGATTGGTTATCCATCATCCTTTTCAGGAATAACTGGTGACAGAAGCAAAGGAGGAATGGGTGAAATAGGAGCCCATTGTGCAATCACAAATAGTGAGAGTTGCTAATCAAGTATAGAGCAGTACAGGAGGGAATAATGAATAGGCAGATGGGAGTAAATGCTTAAGCAGCACAGCTAAGGTATCTTTCCACTAGTTGCTAGGACCAGTGTCTTATAAAAACCAACAACAAAAATGGCTCTATTATAGATATACTATCTGTAACTGCTTGTATCAGCCTACTTCAGCAAAGGTAATGCATGAAAAATCATGTAATTTGTAGCTCAAAATGGACATATGACCTGAATATTTAAGGTCCTGCCATTAAAAAAAATAGAAGAGAACCAGATCTCTCCTCTTTCTCTTTGTCTCTCTCCTTCCATCTATCCATCCTTCTTTCCTTCCATCTATCCTTCCTTCTTTCCTTCCTTCCTTCCTTCCTCTAAATCTCCCTTTTTCATCTAGGTTCAAAGTTCAACAAACATTTGTAGGTCCAACCCTGCAGCTAATCAGCATAGAAGTTTTGATCCACTTTACTTCTGACCTGGGCTGGCTCACCCTCCTTAGGCAGCCTAGCCCTGCTCCCAGGAGCTCACCATGTCAGTGCTAGATTTTGTGCAGACATTTGATGGCCTTTAGCTTACTTCAGATTAGAATGCCTGAATTCAAGCAAGCTACAGGCCTCAGACATGGTCACTTCATTCTAGGCTCCACTTACTCTCTGGACTTCATCTCCTCACCAGAAGTTTTGCCCCATCTTAGGTAATTTTCCTGATCTCCTTTTGTTTTCTCCCCCCATTATCATTGAAATTTCTTGAAGACCAGGACTGTCTTGTTTGTTTTTATTTGGATCCCTATCAGCACAGTTCCTGTTCCATAGAAAATGCTTAATAAATGTTGTATATCCATCTTTCTAACCATTCATCTATCATTTATCTATGTGTTCATTCATCTATCTATTCATCCATCCCTCTATCATTTATCTATTTATCCATCCATCCATCTATCATCCATCCATCTATCATCTATAATCTACCCATCCATCTATCATCTAAGTATCTAATCAGTAAAGACAAAAAGTGGGAAAAACTAACAACAAAGGGAAAGACTGTGGAAATATAGGAGCATGTATAAACTTGGTAGTGCTCTGAAATTGGTCCAACCATTGTGGAAAGCAATTTGGAATTATGATTAAAAAGTGACTCAAATGTATGCACCTCTTGGCTCAGAGGTTCCACTGCTAGGTACTGATCTCCAAGGTTGTTAAAGATTGAAAGAAGGGTCCCATATACACCAAAATATTTATAGCAATACATTTTTTACACTGGCAAGAAGTGGAAACGATGTCAATACCTATCGTTTGGAGAATAGTTAAACAAATTATCATATG
This sequence comes from Trichosurus vulpecula, assembly GCF_011100635.1. Classification (NCBI taxonomy): domain Eukaryota; kingdom Metazoa; phylum Chordata; class Mammalia; order Diprotodontia; family Phalangeridae; genus Trichosurus; species Trichosurus vulpecula. The sequence goes on along the minus strand of NC_050578.1, from coordinate 105,008,832 downwards.
TGGATGTAACAGAATATTACTGCATGGTAAAAAAAAATTATGAAGAACAGAGAATTATGGGAAGACTGAAATGAACTGATGAAAAGTGAGGAGAACATAATGAGGAAAACAATAGATACAATGCGTATAATTTCAATGAAAAGAACAACAACAAAAAGAAAAACCTGTGTAATGTGGCCCCAGAACAAGATGAGAAAACGCAACCTACTCCCTTCTTTGCAGATATGAGGGATTATGGGTTTGGAACATTGCATTGCTTTTACAATCAAACTTAGTTAATGTATAAGTTACTTTTGCTGAACTGATCTCTCTCTCTCTCTCTCTCTCTCTCTCTCTCTCTCTCTCTCTCTCTCTTTCTCTCTCTCCCTCCCTCCCTCCCTTCCTCCCTTCCTCCTTCTTCCCTCCCCCCCCCCTCTCATTTGCTTCTAGTTTAGATTTCTGGAGAGGGGAGGGGGAAGGGACCTATTTGGACATGAAGATATAGATAGAGAGATAGATAGAGATATACACACAGTCTTAATATCCTTTTGAATATATATATATATATATATATATATATATATATTAAAAAGAGATGATTTTTGAAAAAGCCCTTCTAATTTGCAAACAGCTGACTCATAGATGAAATTCTGGAAAATTATTTGTTAGTTGGGGATTCTCTACACAGATAGTTTTTTCCACCCTCCATGAGAATTACTTTAGTTTTGGCCAAATCCTAGAGATGGGTTCTAAGACAATGGATGCATGGGGTTGTTTGCAGTGGGGGCAGAGGGAGAAGAATATTTATTTTAATGCAGAGTGACTCTGGCATATCCCATTCAGCCTCAATTTAAGGCTTACCCTTCAGAATTCAAGAGATTACAGGGGTAGTTTATGGAACAGATCAAAGGTGAGATCCAATTTAGTTTAACCATAGGTCTCTAAGGCTGCCATCACCACACCAGGGCTGCCAAAGAGAGGAGCTAAAGTACTGTGATTGAACTGCAATCTGCCTCCCCCTCAGTCACTCCCTCTTTCCACATCTGGACTCACTTACTTTATGAAGAGCTAGACCTAGGCAAGCCTCTGGGAGGCTGGGACTAAAACATAGGGGTAAACAGCTGTTTTTCTCATCACATACTCTTGAGGGTCAGGCTTCTTTTCTATAACCATGAGGGAGGATACAGTGGTGAAAGCCCCAGCCATATCAAGAAATCATTCTGCATTATACAGAGCCTTATTTCTTTCTCTCAATTCTCATCACAGGAAGCCATATTACAAGAGATATCAATCTCTCTGTCTTTCTGTGTTTCTCTCTCCCTGCCCTTCTCTCTGTCTCTCCTCAATGTCTCTGTCTCTCCTCTCTCTCTCTCTGTCTCTCTCTCTCTGTCTCTCTGTCTCTCTCTCTCTCTCTCTCTGTCTGTCTTTGACTCTCCCTCTGTCCCTCTTACTCTGTCTCTGCCCATTTGTACATCTTTGTCTCTGTCTGTCTCTCTTTCTATGTATGTGTATGTATGTCCTTCACTGTGTATAATTCCAATTTACTTTCCAGAATGGTTGTAGCCATTCAAAAGTGCACCATCAATATGCCTGTCTTGCCTCCAGCCCCTCCAAAATATATCATTTTCCTTTTTTGTCATCTTTGTTATTCTGATGGGCCCAGTACTGTGCTAAGTGCTAAGATCCAAAGACAAAAATGAAACAACTTTTGCTCTCAAGGAACTTCAATTCCGTACATAAAACATACACACAGATAATCCAATACAGGATCATTTGAAGAGGGAAAATAAAGCACTGAGGGCATTAGGAAAGGCTTCCTGTTTGAGGTAGCACTTGAGTTAAATAAGATATTGTGAGAAAACAAATTATTTAGAAGGCAAGTTCCCCTCTTTCCCTCTCGTTGTCTATCTGAAGTCAAATCCCATTTCCCTAAGCTACTTAATGACCAATCATTTTTGTCCCATCTGAGTAGATCAGAAACCATTCCTATAACAAATGTTATTTCTCCTTCTTTCTCCCCTCCCCCTTTGTTCTCCTTTTTGTCCCACTCTGCAGGCAATTAGCGCAATTGAATCCTTAATAAGCCAATTTAGTCCAGCCCACATAGCTATTTTGCTTCTAATAAATCAATTAATTCAGCTCACATAGAGGGGACTGTCATGTTTACAATATCACAGTCATTGCCCACATATTTGTGTAGGAAGTATGAACGTAAGGAGTAATGTTAAGGAAAAAAAATAATTTTTTATTTCTTTCCTTTTCCTTTCCTTGTTTTTTTTAAGCAGTTCTTCAGATATTCCTGGATTCAGCAAGAAGTTAACAATATGACTTATTGGTCATAAGGCTTATTCCATGGACCTGCAGAGAGAAAGGAGGCACAAGAGAAATTCAATGCAATTTAAAGCATTTATTAAGAGCCTACTATGTTTCCTATAAAGCACTGTCCTAGACACTGGACATACAAAGGCAAACATTTTTCACAAGAGTTCCTGCTCTCAAATACCTAAGACAGTAATGGGGAAAAGCAACAAGTACATACGTAAAAAGTTACAAAATAACCACAAAATGAATAGGAAGCCTTTAGGATTGGAGATGGGGAGTGGGAGGGTACAAACCTTTGGAGGGAGCAGGAAAACCTTTGGAAGTAGGATTTGGCAGACAGAATTACATTTGGGTAGCTGGAAGTGACCTCATAGGTATAGAATATCTAATCCACCCATTTCATTTTACCTCTGAGCACATTAAGACACAGAGAGTTTGAATTACCCAAAGTCAGGCATTAAATGAGTTGATGAAGTGGAAGTAGAATCCAGGTGTCCTGACTCCCAGTCCAATGGTTCTTTAAGTGTTTCAAGCTAGCTAGCTTGAACATTTTTCCCAAAATGACACAGTTCTTCATTGTCTAGGCTATCCTGAAGGGGGAATGAGCTTCTAAGAAGGGAGAAAGCTTCTGAAACGTTCTTCACATTAAACTTTTGGTTACAGATAGGATTTGAACCTGTCTTTCTGAATCAAAATCCAGTCTTCCACATCATGGTAGAGTGAATCTTTTTGAGGGTAGGGGTTGTTTCATTTTAATTTCTGTATCTCTATCACCTTTCTACCTGACAAATACTGTCTGTGTGACCCAGGAGAAGTAACCCAACCTTTAGTTCCTCAATCATTCTCTGAGACTAGATTTTTGCAGTTGTCTTTTTGTTTACTGAAGGAAGCTCCTCGTTTAGAGCTCCCGGTATATACTGAAATATAGGTCTAGTATAAAACAAAAATTCCTCATTTATTAGCACAAGAAAATGCTTCTCCATCAGTCAATTCTTGGGTAGTATTGCTATCTACCCAGGACCCCTTGATCTTTTTAAATATCCTTCTATCCACCACTGGGATGACCTATAGTTATTTAGATAGTTGAGGAAGGCTAATAATATTTCTCAAGCAAAGTACCAGGCCATGTTGGGTTAAGATCCAAGTAACTTGAGTAGAGAAGCTGACTTCTCTATGTACTCCTGACCTATGGTTTACCTACCTTCCCTCACCTTCTAAGAACTTCAAGGAATCAGGGCTTGTAATCATTGATATCCATCATTCTGACTAAAAATAGGCTCCATCTATAATACTGAAGTCACCAACCTATACAATCTCATTTGGCTTTCTGAAATTCTGTGGATACTAGAATAGCTGTTGCTCTCCATCTACTCAGAATGCTCAGTGTCTTAGGCCTTGTCATTAGCTGCTTTATATGAAAATCCTTGTGCCTCTGAGTTTCTTCGTGAATAGAAATCCTTCATGGAATAGTCAGGTTTCTTGTCCAAATAAAATTCCTTGATGCATTGCTGCCTTGACTTCTGAGTCCCTATAATGACTTCAAGATATATTTGAAGGATCCATTGAAATGGTGGGGGGGAAGACAATTGTAAGGCATTTGGTTTAAGAGATCGTGTATTTTTATACAGTGCAAACTGCTCATATAAGAATCAGACGCAGCATTCTGTCTTCAATATAAGACAAACCAGCTTTCTTTTCTGAGCATTAAAGTGTGTCTATTCCGTCTCCTCTTGGTTTTCAATCACCATTCTTCTTGGCTAAAGTGGGGAACAGCATTCTCTAGATGCTCAGCTTCTTCAGTGAGTAAAATATCTTTGTGAATTCATTTGTTATTGAGCTCACCTGATTTTGGATTTTGAATGGAGACACAATCTCTTTTTAGGTAACAGGACACCATTGAATTAGTGGTACTATCCATCCATTAAAAAACAGTGTATATTGGTACCCATGAGATACAAGAGGAAGAGGAGGAAGAAGGAGAGATGGGAGGCAGGAAAAGAAAGAAGGAAGAAGGAGGAAGCAGAAGGAGGGAGAAGAGAGGAAGGGAAAGAGGGAGAAGGGAAACAAGAATTTCACAGGATGAGAGTCTTAATGGGTTTGTACTCCATGTGGGAGAAAGAAATACCCATGCTGATGCAATCTCAGATCCTCCAAATTCAGTTCAACTCAGTTCAACACTTATCAAATACTTGTAGGCTAGGAGATACAAAGGCAAAACCCTTGCCTTCAGAGAGCTTCCCTTCTAACGAGAAAATTTAAACACATATTCAAGTGGACAATTCAAAGTACATAGAGGAGGGAGTGGGAACAAGCAATTATTAAGCACCTACTGTGTGATGATCACTGTTCTAAGCACTTTACAAATATTTTTTCATTTGATATACAAAGTATTTTCAAGAGAGAATGTTAATAGTTAGTGGCGGGGTGGGGAGCAGAATATCATAAATGGCCTCGTGCAGGAGGTAGCATCTGAGCTGGGCTGTGAAGGGAACCTAGGAGTTCTACAAAGGAGGAAGCCCTTTGCAGAAAGGCTTTACACTTGCGAAGTCTAGTCTTAGAGGGTTATTGGGACACTGAGACATTGAGTGACTTGCCCAGGGTCACACAGGGTAGGTAAAGAGGATGGGCAAATGAGGTCCAAAGCTGTGGCTAGACTGAGGCAATTTTGCCATCTCAGAGAGTCTGTGAAGTTTAGGTTCAGTTCGATTCCATTCAATTGGACCAATGTTTCAGGAGCTAAGTTCCAAGCCTGGTATCAAGCCTTGCTTAGAACTGAGGACTTCTATGGCACAAAGACACTACACAAAAGGGCAGCTAGGTGGCACAGTGTATAGATAAGAGTACTGGCCCTGTAGTCAGGAGGACCTGAGAACAAAAAAAATGATACTACATAAAGGCAAATGGGGGTTTCCAAGTAATCCTTACAATGCACCAGTTGTTTCTTCACACTCCTGCTCCACAGTGGACTAAGTTATCAAAGTGAAAGATTAATGCTATTTGATCCAAGCTGCTGGGTCCTCTCACGCTTTGAAAAATCTACCAATCTTAGGCCAGGCAGGGGCTTATTATGGATTGAGCACCAGCCTGGCACATATTAGTCATGGGAAAATTCATTAATCTCTTTGTCCCTCAGTTTCTTCATCCGTAAAATGGGGATACCAACATATACATTATTCACTCACTTCACAGAATTGCTATAATGAATGTGCTTTGCATACCTTAAAATGTATGTAAATGTGAAATAGCATAGGACTACAGTCTGTGTGGAATAGTAAAAAAAAAAAAAGCGGGCTGGATTCCAGTCAGGGGACCAAGATTTGCCTCCTCCTTTTGCTCCTTCCTACACCTCTGTCTTTGGACAAAGTACCTACATTTTCTCTAGGCCATAGTTCTATCAATTAAAATGAGAGGTTTGGACTCACTGACCTACAAAGGCCCTACTAGCTTTAAATCTACAACTCTAAATCCAGATTATTAGCCTATAAAGTCTTAATTAATTGAACCAGTTTATGAGTGACGATAGAGATGCTGCAGCAATGCTACCCAGCATTCTTTATCAATTGGTGGGGGAGGAGATGGATATGTTCCCCTATGAGAGTAAAGCAACCTAGTATTACACCAACCCCCACATGCATTTTCTCATGAAAACTTCCTAGTAAATGGATGTTAATCCACACTTCTATAAATTACAAAGACCCTCCTATGGAATTATGCCTAGTAGCTATACAAATAACTAGAGAGTAGCTAGGGAACAATGTCATTATGATGAGCAAAACCAGAAGAAATAGTTTGATTTACTGCTCAGAATAAAATGCTGCCTATTTTTTCTCCTGCAGCCTGGGAAGTTGAAATCAATTATTTTTTAAGTCAAGTGGATTAAAAAAAAAGATCCATCATTTCCCACTAACTATCCTGAAGCATTTAATAAGCAGGTGTGAAGAGTTGTTGTTGTTGTAGAGTCATTTTTAGTTATATCTGACTCTTCATGACCCCATTGGGAATTTTCTTGGCAGAGATACTGGAGTGGTTTGCCGTTTCCTTCTCCAGCTCATCTGACAGATGAGGAACTGAAGCAAACAGGGTTAAGTGACTTGCCCAGGGTCACACAGTTAGAAATTGTCTGAGGCCAGATTTGAACTCAGAAAGATGCAATACACTACACCACCTAGCAGCCCCAATAATACAACGTAGATAATGTTAATTTGTTGTTTTCTAAATCACTCTGTGGCTAGCAGGGATTCATTTCTATTTGAGTTAGCTACCTCTCAACTGTAGCCTATGGACCCCTTCTCAGAATAATTATACACACATATATGCGTATATGTGTGTGTGGGCATGGGTATATGGTTATCCATGTGTATGTACATATATATGTGTGTGTACATGTGTACACGTATAAAGTAAAATACATAGAATTGTTATATTCTATTGAAATATAGCATAGCATTCAAAATATTAAAGACACAAGTTCATGGAGCCTAGGTTAAGAACTCCTTATTTAGAACTAGAAAGAATGAGGATATCTAGTCAAACCCTTTCATTTTACAGATGAAGAACAGAGGTCCAGAGTTAGGGAGAAAGTAACAGAACTAAAACTCCAACCCAAGATGTCTGACTCCAAATCCAAGGTGGATTCCAGTGCCGCCTATCAACTCTGGTTAAGGAGGACTTGCCCAGGGTCACACAGCTTGTCTCTAAGGCAGGAATATTATTGGCTCTGCCAGGCTGTGGCTCTAGACTTACCCTCTCCCTCCCCTCCCCAACAAAGCCATTTCGAGTTTGACTCTCCCTCTTTTCGGAAAGTTCCTCTGGGAAGATAAAAGATGGAGTGTTCCCCTCTAGATGCGAGACAATTGTTCCAGTAAGGAGGGGGTAGATGAGACACAGGATCATGTTCTTAAAGCCCAGCATAGCTCACTCCAGCCTTCCTGCTGGACTGGCTCCATTGTCCCTTCTGTCTTCAACCCCACCTACAAATAGGTCTGGCAGGCTTGGTTGGGGGTCTGGCCAAGGCTGATAATGCGGAGCTGCCCAGGTCCTTGAAGTGGGTGGCTGGAGGCTCTTACTCTCAGGGCTGGAACTCCCTGGACAGAGAGACTTGCTGGCTCCCCTTAAAGCTCTAGCATGCCTCAGGACTCTCTGTCCCTTTGAAACTAGAGTCTTTAGGAATCTCAAACTGTCTTGGTCAAAGTTTTCTCTTTTAAATTTTATTTGATTTCTGTGGCTCCAATGTTCATTTTCACTTCCCCAGCTGTTTTACATATGCAGTTTTAAATTTGAGTTAGAACAATGCATTTCACCAAATGGCCTCAGATTAAAGCCTAATACAATTGAAAACAAAGAAACCATTCGGAATGAAAGACATCTCATTCCACAGTCCTAAAATCAGGAGGTTAGTTTCACAACTACAGAGTTAGTGGTATCTTCCCCAAAAATCTTCTACCAAAATACCTTGCTAGCCCTGTAGAAACAAAAAGAATTGGCATGGAGCTCCTCATCTTTAGCAGGGTCTGTTATTTGTCCTTCATTCTTGAAGAGGTCTATGACATTAGGGAGGTAATGCCATGACATGCAGGGGAATTGGATCTAAGTGACGCAGGGCTGTGCAAAGTAACCAGCCTCACTTTCTCCTCCGGAGCCATCTGGGTCCAGTGGCCAGATATAGATCAGGATGACAGGAGATGGCCCAAGATGCAGTGGGAGACCTTGGCCTTTTTAAGCTAAGGTTTTTCTCAGGTCTCAGTTTGACTGAGGCAACGCTCATTCAGTGATTAAGGCTAGGAAAGAAATGAGCAGAATAATCAGTAATCATACTTAGTAAGATGTTTAGTTTTAATATAATTTCTGAGCCTGTCATATGTTGGTGGATTAATAGAATTTTGGAGCTGGAAGGGACCTTAGAGATGAGAGGACTGATGATTTAGAAGTAGGGGGGACCTTAGAAGAAATCTAGTGCAACCTCCTCATTTTACAGGTAAGGAAACAGGGACAAGGAAGGGTTAATGACTCAACCAAGACAGGAAGTACGTAGCAGATCCAGGATTCAAACCCAGGTTCCCTGTCTCTGAATCCAGAAACCACTAAAGCTACCACCCTGGCTCTCTTGTTATAGATAGTGAGATGCATGGATGGATGGATGGATGGATGGATGGATGGATGGATGGATGGATAGATGAATGGACAGATGGATAGATGGATGGATGGATGGATAGATGGATGGACCTATAAATAGATAGAAAAATAGATAGGTAGATAGAGATAAATATATGTATATACATATATGTACAGCGAGGTAGTACACTGGGTAGGCCTGGAATCAGGAAGACCTGGTTTAAATCCAGCCCCAAAGACTTACTACCTGTTTGACCCTGGTTAAGTCACTTAATTTCTGTTTGCCTCAGTGTTCCTATTTGTAAAACAGTGATAATAATAGCAATAATAATAATAACAGGATTGATATAGCACTGTGTCCTCATAACAACCCTGAGAGGTCAGTGCTGTGATTATTCTCATTTTATAGAGGAGGAAACAGAGGTTAGATCATTAAGTGATTTGCCGAGGGTTGCACAGCCAAAATGAAGATAATCAGAGCACTTATCTCCAAGGACTGTTTGGAGGATAAAATGAGATACTATTTGTAAAGCACTTTACACACCTGAAAGCACTAATGTATAAGTGCTACAAACATGCATGCATATATATTAATATATGTATGTATCAAACAGCTACACAAATATGCACACCCATATGTGAATATATGCATACATGCATACATACACATCCTTTGCGTGCATACACATGTACAGATATGCATATGTATTCCATGAGGTTGACACATTCCATACTGATTCTTTTCCTTTCTGCTGACCTTGCAAAGGTAATTTGTGAATTAGAAAAGAGCAATAAATGTATCTATATTTGTAAAATTGGCCTTCTAATTTTATGACTGTGGATTGAGGTGCCATATTTTTATTTTGTTTGATTTCTCTTTTGAAAATTGTATCATGTTTCAATCAGTCATTCAATGATATGTGCATATAAGTATACATATGCATATATAATATTTTGGTATATTTTTATATTGTCATACAAAATCTTTTATTTTAATGAAATATTATTGTTACTTGATCTATATATCAATAAGCACCTTTGCTGTTTATTGTCAGGAGATCTGAGTTCTAGTTCCACCTTTGCCCCCGGTCAACCTTGGACAAGTCACTTCCCTTTGATCTACCACTTCTTCATCTATAATCTTTGGGCATTGGATTAGGTGATTGTCAGGCATATTAGTTTTCCATGGTGATTTTGTCTGAAGTCCTTATGGGTAAGAATGGTAGCTGTGGTGTTGTCCTCATCTAAATTCAAGTGAACAATGCCCACTGGCTCTCTAAGCTTGTCAAGCTCTGCTAGGCTAGGCTAACTTCATTGCAGAAACTTGCAAATCCATTCTATTTGCAGCTACTGCATATAATCATAAATTGAGCTCTCTCCTTAGGCTCCTGAGTTTGTGGAACTTGAGTTGCTGATTTTTCCCCCACTTCTCCTCTCATCCCCCTCCTTTTTTTAATGAAGAAAAAAGAGAGCTTGTTTACCTGGCAGACATTTTCAAGCTTTCACAGCTCGAGTTAAAACATTTCATCTAAATATTGTTCGACTCAAGGAATAGCAACAGAGCTAGCCAGCATCTGATGAATGAGGTTGCCCAAATATTTGGTATACACCACATGTAAAATTGGCAATGGCATGTGTTAAAGGGAACGCATGCCTTATAAACATAGTGACAATTTCAGTTGACTGAATTTCATGGTAAATAAATGGATTTTTTTTAACCAAACAGCTATTTCAGGTTCCAGAATTGCTTATAGATACTGGCCGCTAGAAGAAAAAGAAAAAGTCCCTGTTTGTCCTTATTAATAAAATAGGATCAGCCTTAGAGGTTGACCCTAAAGGTTAAAGAATTCTAGGGATTTGTCATTGACTTTTTATAGCTGCCTTATTGTTACCTGGCAAGAGCCTACTGTTCACCATAGCTACTCAACCCTTTACTGAAAAAAATCACAGGATTTTTCTTCCTTTACTGGACAAGTGGAAATGGACAAGGTTTGATATTCTGTGTTCCAGAAGGTCCAAAAACAGTCCATGAGCAGCCTTTGCTACAGACAGATGGCAAGAGAGATGAAAGGACTGTGTTTTTCAGGAGAATAAGTGGGGGAATAGGGAAAGAGCAGGACCATTAAGTTAGCAAAGCTTCATTTGCTTCATAAGCCCTTGCTCTGGATTTCTAACCAGTTTTCAGGGCACTAGATGAGATACAAAGATTGTGCAAAATGATGGAATAGGTGAAGGTAAGAATTAAAGAACCTCTTGTAGCACACTCTACTGTTGTCACCCACCCACACTCAGTACTTTTTTAAAGGGGACATGCCTATCCCAAAGTTTTGATGCTTTTTCAATGATCTTATTTACAACATTTTAATTTACTAGAGGCATAAATCCAGAATAACAGATAACCACTGGATAACTCATGCATTCCACTAGTACCTACAGCATGCCAAAAAAAACTAGGGGAGGCTTCCCTCTACATTGGGGAAACCCTTTGCTGGGAATTTATGGAAGGCCAAGGACACAGGCCTCATAGGATGAGAGGGCATAGATAGGTTGCTGTCTGTAACCTGGGAAAGAACTCACATTGATGAGAAGATCACAGATACATTGACATATAAGAGTTATATGAGATCACTGCTGGGGCTCATCTAGTACCCCCTACATCTTCTTTCTTCCTTTTCCCTAGGAAGACTCTTTTGACTCTTTGTCTGTCTTTGTCTCTGTGTCTGTGTCCATCTCTCTGTCTGTCTTTCTCTCCTTTCCTATTCCTGAGACTGCTTGGCTTAAGAAAAGAAGGGTAAGAATTAAAGAACAAGCCTCTGAACTCTAGCATCTGGTGTCTTCTACTTTAAAAATTCTGCTTTAAAAATTGTACTTTTTAATGATCTCCTTTGGGGCTGGACAAAACATATGTCACATTTGTGCGGTATTCTTTTTGTTGGATTGTCTCTTAGTATTCACAGGAATACAGAATCTGGGAGTTGGAAGGAACCTCAGAGTTGAATTGTGGTTCTTTCTCATTTTTAAAATTATATGAGATTCTCTGATCTAACTGGAATCCTCCCTCCCCCTCTACAGCACACTTATCCAGAGACTGGACAGTTTCTTCTTGAAGATGTCCAGTGAAGAATTAGAAGATTCCATGAAGTAGGCCATTCCACCTTTGAAGAGACCTAATACCCATGGGATGTTGGTTCATCTTGTGTTGCTGTGCTTCTAATTGTTTACAAAAGGACTGCCATGAATTAGTGATAGCTTTGTGCACAAAGGCTAAGGAAGCAAAGAAATTCTACCAACAATTTGATAAAAACCCTCCAAATTTTATCAACATCTATACTTTGATGGTCTGTGATTTCAATGCAAAAGTGGGCATAGAGGAAAGGAGCATGGCTCATACACACACACACACACATGCATATACTTATACATATACACAAGGATGTATACATCTATATGCATCTATATATCTATGCATATATGCATACACATATGTATGTGTGTATGTATGAAAATGTGCTTCAGGAATAAAGAATGAAAAAAGGTCAAAGGCTTCGAGATAACACAGAAATCTCATGTCTATACATTGGCACTTAGTGCCTGGTGCATAGTAGGTGCTTTTACAAATGCTAAGTGACTAGTTGATTGATATCATCATTATTTCACTTGATAAGAGAATTGGCAAACACCACAGTAAGCAATAAAATAAAAAAAAATGTTTAAACTGACAGGAAATAATTTCTACTACTATGGAAGCCATTCTTGAATCAGCTGTGCCATCAGACCACCGATATTAGGACAAAGGTCAAAATTAATTCAAAAATGGAAATAAATAAGAAAAAAAAGATATATCATGAAATTTAAACACCTTCAAATTGACCTACTTAAAATAGGCAATGGATGAAGGAAAGGACATCAGCATGGATTACAACAATTTTGGACAATGAAAATCAATTGCCCTAACAAGGCAACGAAACAGTCTAGAACACCTAGTCTCCAGACGTAGCAGAGAGATATGTAAGCCAAAGGTGATACCAATTTAGAACAGAGATTTGTTTATAAAATCTCAAGGAGAAGACTATTATAAGACTGTGAATGACATCACTTCATAAAGCAATTGGAATCAGTGAAAGGAAAGAAACAGTAAGTTTAAAGAAAGTTCAGTGAGAGACCTAACTGAGCAAAGTTATCTCAAGGGTACAGAGGGATGAACCAGAAAGAGGACAGCAAACAAAAAAAATAACTGGGGAAAAGATCTATGAAGATTTTTGAAAATTTTCTTTTTTTGTCATCCTAAAGATTTCTGTAACACATTATTTCAATATTAAGGACTATAATATAACCATCCTTGATGTGCTGACAGAACAATTAGAAAAGACAAGAAAACAGAGCTAGGAAACAGAGCTGGTTTAAACCAAAGACACTCAGAAGAAGTCCACACTGGAGACAAAACGATTCAAGGAGACTAAAGGATTTATTCTCAAGGTCAATGGAAGGAAGTGAGAAAACAAAGAAATGCAAAAAAATCATAGACCTTATTATCATGTAAAAATGAAAAAGAAAACCAAGAGAATATGTAACAACCATTGGCCCATTTTAGTACTTTCTCATCTAGACCAAATGTTTATGAGAAAAAACTGTTATTGGTCAGTCGTATCTTACTCTTCATGACCCAGTTGGGCGTATTCTTCATAGATATTGGAGTAGTTTGCAATTTGCTTCTTTAGCTCATTTTATAGATGAGGAAACTGAGGCAAACAGGGTGAAGTGACTTGCCCAGGGTCACACAGCTAGTAAGTGTCTGAGGCCAGACTTAAACTCAGAAAGACGAGTCTTCCTGACTCTAGGCCCTATGCTCTATCCATTGTACTGCCCCTAAGAAAAACCTATACACACATTCATAGTGTCTGTGATGAGGGGTATTAATTGGAAGGGAATGATCAGGCTTTTTACAAGTGATATTCCACAGTAAATGTTTTTTTTTCTTTTTCTTCTTTTTTTTTGAGACTAGGTCTCCCTACCTCATCCAGGCAGCTGTAGCTGCCATTCATGGGATGGGTCCCACTACTTATCAATAGACAAGCTTTAACATTCTCTTCTTCTGACCTGATCCCTCCTTAGACAGCCCAGTGGCCTCTCTGACTATAGGGGCTGATCATATTAGTGTAAGACTCAGTCTAGATGCCCAATTGTCCTAGTCTACTATAACTGAAAACTCCTGATTCACTGGCCAGAGCCTCTCTAGTGGCAGAGATTACAGGTGTGTACCATCATGCCTGGCCCACGACTACATCTTTATCATAACACATAGACCCCAAAACTATAGAGAATCCAAGCTAGTTTACAAAGAACATTTTATTTTATGAAGCCAAATACCACCTTAAAGCTTCTCCTCCATCAAGGCATCTGTCGCCCATACATAACTGAAAATTTTCTAAGATATGATGAAAGATGCAAGAACAGATGTAGTTTTATTCAATGACCATTCACTTACTAATATCAAGGGAAGCACTAATATCAAGGGAAGCATTTTGGGAAGGGAAGCATTAAAAAGAAATCATCATTTGCTCCCCTAAATTGTGCATAACCATTATAGATGAGGTCCACATACAGCCCAACTTAAAAAAAGATCCAACAAGCACCTATGGTACTTATACTCCTGCTTGCATATGACATTGCGTCCTAACATTGATGAGCCTTTTAAGTTAATACGTAATCAAAAGAACTTAGCCTAACTATCCATGTAGGAAAAAACAGTAGGATAAAGAAATATCTATGACATGCATCTGGATGAACAGTCTATAGAATTATCTATCTCTATCAATATCAATATCTATAGAGACATCTATACATATACACCTGGAATAGACCTTAGCGGACAGAAAAGTAGGCCTAGAATTGAAGAGAAGGAAGAAAGCATACTAGATTGTCTTTGGGAAATTTAAAAATTATTTTATTGACCCACACAAAACTTAACCATGGAACAAAATAGATTTTTTTTGAACATCAGTATTCTTCTAGTGGTGCTGTATGGCTGTGACTCATGAAGTGCTACTATCTATGAAAAACTGACATTGAGGATCATTCAAAGAACAATAGAGAGGGACATGGTGGATGTGAGCAGTCTGCAACTTGTAAATGAGAAACTCTGCAGGAAAAAAATGCTGTGAAAGATGTCATCGGAAAAATGTATGGCCATAGGAAAAAACATAAAGGTGGGCTAGTTATGTAGCAAGAGCAAGGGAAAAACAAAGTACAGTTCATGTGATCCATTTGCATTCCTTCAACATCAGAAAAAAAAATCAAAGAAGATCCATGGAACATTAGATGGATCTTCTCTGATAGATAGATCTGTGTGATAATCTCAGTGTGAGTCCCATAGGATGGTCAAATCTGGGTGACTTTTAATCTGCATTATTGGAGAGAACACCTTCATGTTGCTGAGAGATTCATTGGAGTATTGTAGTCTATCTCTCATATTAAAAAAATTGATCTTTGAACCCTACTTTGCATGTATTGTTGTTGTTCTTTAGTCATTTTTTAGTTATGTCTGACTCTTTGTGGCCCCTTTTGGGAATTTTCTTGGCCAAAGTACTGGAGTAGTTTGCCTTTTCTTCCTCCACCTCATTTTACAGATGAGGAAACTGAGGCAAATAGGGTTAAGTGACTTGCTTAGGGTCATGCAGCTGATGTCTGAGATCTGATTTGAACTGAAGTCTTCCTGACTCCAGGCCTGGCATTCTATCCCCTGCACTACCTAAATGCCCTCTTTTTATGTATTGTCCCAATAAATCATTTCAGAGGATTTATATTTTCCCATTGTCTTTCAGGGTATCTATGTATAGCCTTTCTTACTTGCCAATTTGGGCAATGAGGAAAGAAAGACAAAAAAATGAAGAGCTTATCCTGGGAGAAAAGAGAAGGAGAAAATAGACTTAAACTCCTATTTTACTCCTCAAACATCTACATTTTATGTTCTTTAGGACCTGACTATATTCCATACTGCTTTCAGGCCATTATCTTCCTGGTGTGTTCTGGTTGCTCAGGGTCATGCGTAGCAACACCCCAACTCATTTTATGTGGGCAGCATGTTATACTATCACCTCTCTAGGGACTGGTACCTCCATAGTCTTTGCCCTTCCCTTACACTCTCTCACCCCCAACTCCCTTTTAGAATCTTATATGTTCTAGACACCCTCAAGCTTGCCTTGCAGGATGGTGGTCAGTTTTTTTTAAACAGACAAATAGTTTAAGAATATGAACAGAAGGTTAGCAAGGGAAGAGACCTAGACTATATGTAGCCACAGGAAAAAATTCTCCAAATCACTGCTGATTAGAGAAATGCAAATTAAAGCATTTCTGAGATTGCACTTCACATCCATTAGAGTGGCAAAGATGATGGAGAAAAAGTAGAGAAAAAAAAAGAAAAAGAGACAGGACTCAAGCTCATCTGCGAATTAAGGGGATGTCTACCTCAAGCATGTGAAAACTTCCCCTAGAAGGATGGGAATGTGAGAACAATTTGTTCCAATGGCTTGGTCAGACCTTAAAGACACCAAGGTCATCCGCCGCATCCTGGACCATCACCATCTTGCTGCTAGACTTTAATGACCTTGGAAGAGGGAGTAAGGCTGACAACTGTGCAACTCTGCCTCACTTAAATCCAATTCATGTAAAAGCATCACCACACAAGACAAACAACAAAAACAACCTTTTATCAGTGAACTATAGTAGTGATCTACCAGCAATAATGACCTGCCCTTATCTAGCTCAGAGGAGTGACTGTAAAAGGAGGAACTTTGAGCCAGGTGCCAAAAGAGAAAGACTCCATATGATGGGTTACTGGCCAAACTGTACCTGGTCCACTGGCCTGAGACTGTAACACTCTTCAATTCATACCAGGTCTTGGGCCAGCCTATCCTTATTCTCATACTCTTATCCTCATTCTAAGACAAACAAATTTTCCCTAGGAGACCAAGAGTGTTTGCATTTGGGGGTGGGAGTGTGGGAAATCACTTCCCCCTGTATTTCACACTAAGGAGACTTTTTTAAAATCTAGTCTTTTCTGTTCCTTTAAAGGCAGGATTAAAAAGACATTCAAAGAAGTGGGCAAAACTTCACACAGGGGGTTCTCTTCTCCTCTCTTCCTTAATAAAATCAGAAATGGCCCAGAGACTAAACCACAAAGGCAGATGCTAGAATACCATATGGCTTCAAATCTGGTATATATTATGTAGGCTGAGGCAAACAGGGAGCTTAGGGTCCTCCTCTGTTCCCTCCAGTCTTGGAATGCTTGACTTAGAGCCCAGGTTTTGCTATACATCTCCTTTCACACTCTAAACATTCTCTTGGCTTTCTTGCCTAGAATAAACAGAGTCTGTCTTGGGTAACACATCTATGATGGTGTCCTTCCTTATGCACAAGACAGTCCAAGGCAGCTATGTCATTGTATTTAGAATGAGACTATATGCACAACAATATAGTTGTATAGTCATATTCTAATAAGGGAAGAAGTAAATATGTGGCCATAGGTGGCCCCATCTCCAGGCTATTTGGGAGAGGGAAGGACAGGAAGTGGGAATGTGAGAAAACGAGAAAAGAACCTTGAACAAAGGGGCCAGCACTCAGTCTGGCTGAGATGAACTTGCGTTCTGAACACAGCTGTGTTATAAATATAAAAGACCTTGGATTTTTGGATTTTGGTCTGCCTGAATCATGAAACAACTCAAGTGGGAATAAAAATGATACCTTGGACCTGACTTCCCCAGTATGGGTGTGTAGATGTGGCCATGGAGAATGTGATGAGATAGCTTAACTTTGGAATGTGTATCTCCTACCGGCTGCATGGCTTCAAGATGGAAGCCCAGTGACTCACTTCCAATTAGCCAGAGGACAGAGTGGAGGACACCAGTGGACAGGGGAATGGCCTATCTCTCCTCTGTGCCCCAAAAGAGACAGGAATCAAAACTTTTGGAATTTAAAGAGATTAATAATAATAGCAACTCACATTTCTATTAGGCTTTTTAATCATTATGGAACATTTCCCTCACAAAACCCCTGCGATGTAAGTAGTATGGGCAGGATGGTCCTAGTGTCTCAGAGTAGCAAACTGGACTTCAGAAAAGTAAAATGAATTTGTTGGGATCACAAAGCTAGCAAATGTGAAAGACTCCTGATTTCAGGCCTAGCACTCTGTCAGATTGAACAAAGACAGCAGAGCACAATATAGTGGAGAGAGATCTGGCCTCAGAAGTGTTAAGACCCTTGGTTCCAGTCCCTGATGCATCCTGGAAAAACCACTTACTCTCTCGGAGTCCCTAAGCCACTCATTAAGTTTCCGAACAGTTTCTGATCTTCATTGGGAGTGTTTCCTGATCAAGAATTTCCCATACCAGTGAAATCAAAATGCAGACAAAAAAGAAATGTTGGCTCCTTGGACACAGATGACCAAATAGTCTACAAAGTTCAGGAAGGTTGGACAAAAATGTAGTGGGCCCCCTCTTATGGAACATCTGGTTATTCTGGGATTAACAATAAGTGAAGTAGCTGGCCCTGAAATCAGTAACACCCATCCCAGGCTTTGTATTTATATAACACCTTCCACTCAATGATTTAAAGGACCTGACAGCTGCCAACTCATTTTCCCTCATAACATATACAGAGCTAGTGATGGGACATAGTTGAATACCATTCTAATGGAAGTAGCATGGTGATATGGAGCACACACAGGCTTTGGGGTCAAAGATCTGGGTTTAAAGCCCAATTCTCCCATTTATTAAACTTTCTCCACTATGGCAGTGAAATCTCATTTTTTCCTTAATTAAAATTGTGGTACAGCGGCAGGAGCACTGTGTTCAAATCCTTGCCCTGTTACTACCCATCTGACCTGGGCATGTCGCCTCTCTCAAACCCCAGTTTCCTTGTCTCTAAAAACAATGAAGTTGGATTAAGATCCTTTCCAGCTCTGACATTCTTTGCTTTTATATATCCTGTTTCAGAGCTGGAGAAATTAAATATAGCTACGTCCTGATTAGTGCTAATAATGAACCTCATGGAGAGGTCACATTTTTTGAATTTGCATTGCATATTTCCATTGGGCTGGAACCAATGACAATATTTTGCATAATTGTAACTTTGAATGGTGAGAATTCAAAGACATGCTACCATTTCCTGCTATTCATTATTCATACTAATGGAAGCTGGGCAGGTAAGTGACACAGCGGATGGAGCACCGAGCCTGGCAACAGGAAGACTCATGTTCTTGAGTTCAAATCTGACCTCAGACACTTACTAGCTCTGGGGCCTTGGCCAAGTCACTTAACCTTGTTTGCCTCAGTTTCCTCATCTGTGAAGTGAGCTGGAGAAGGAAACGGCAAATCACTCCAGTATGTCTGGGGTTACGAACAGTTGGACATGACTAGAAATGACTAAACAACAACTGTGGGCGCTACCCTAAAGTTTCTACATGTATTAAGGTAACTGGTAGCGCCATAGTATACCAAGTGCTGGACCTGGACTCAGGAAGACCTGAGTTCAAACATTTGTTAACTGTGTAATCCTAGGTATATCACTTAACCTTTGCTTGCCTCAGTTTCCTCAGCTGTTAAGTGAGGTTAATAATAGCACCTACATGGCAGGGTTATTTTGAGTGAGCACGGAGTAGAAGCTATATAAATGCTTATTCCCTTTCCCTTCCCCATCCTTATTCTCTTTCCTGATCCTTATAAAAACAGTATCATACACACACACACACACACATATATATATATATACATATATATATATGTTCATGTACATATACATATATGTATATATGCAGGCATGTGTGTATTTGTGTCTGTCTATTTGTCTGTCTATCTATCTATCTATCTATCTATCTATCTATCTATCTATCTATCTAAAATCCCCCTTTTCCAGAGAAGGTAACTGAGTCTGCAAAATGTTAATTACCTTGCCTAGTGTTATACAGCTAGTTAGTATCTGCAGCTGGACTCCCAGAGCCAGGGTAAAGATGAGAACAAAGAAAAGCTTATTCCATCACCCTTCACTGAAAGAAACAGAGCAGCCTCTATTGATTTTTCAAAACTTAATGAACTTGATGTAATTCTAAATATAAGTAGGTGGGTGTGGGGGGTGGAGGAGAGGCTAAGGGAAGTTGATGTTGAAAAGACGCAGACAGTTATTTCCATCTGTCAGATGAAAGTTTTCCTCCATGTAGAGTGAGGAGGCTGGCTGGTGCAGCTGAGGGATGAGCTTCCTATGTTTCTCCTTCTCAACTTGTGGGCCTCCTAAGGCTCAATCTGCCACTGGCCTTGGCCTTGAGATAGACGTCAGTTGGTTCCTGTCAGAGCCATCAGGCCAGGCCTGCCTGAAAGGAGCCACTTTGGGGACTGTGTTAAAGAAATAGGACATACCTCCCACTTCCTGATGCTCAGATAACAGCTCTTTAAACTAGTGAATGAGCCTGCTTGAAAGGTGACTTTATTTTTGGAGTGGGCAAGAAGGAGGAGGGAGAGTCCAGATCAATGATTTCTTCTGTGTGGGGATTTGCCAGAAGGGAAACTCCCTCTACTTACAGTCCAGAGAAGTAGAAGAAAGCAGTCTGGGGCGCCGACTTGCCTTTGGCTCCACAAAGTAAGTTTGTGGCAGAAGCAGCACTTGAACCCAGGTCTATCCGGCTTGGCCTCAGTTTCCACACCTAGGAAGTGAGCTGGAGAAGGAGATGGCAAACCACTCCAGTATCTTTGCCAAGAAAACCCAGGTGGAGTTATGGAGAGTCAGATGTGGCTGAAAAACAACTGAACAACAATTATCTGGCTTCAGATCTAGTAATTTTTGTCAGTACACCCTGAAAGACAAGCCTTCTGTCCTACTTCCAGGGACAGCCTTTTCTCCTCTGCACCCATGGTTCCCAGTGAGTAATTCTTTAATAACCCCTTGGAGGATCACAACCAAGGGATTCCCCACTAAAATTCTTTAATGGTGCCTTAAGAAGACAAAAAGCATACTATTATGAATGTTAGATGAAATTGCCCTGGGAGGGGAGCCATTGTGACTGTTGAAAGGGGTTCGTAGAACAAAAATCATTGAACTTCTTTGCTCTAAAGCATCTGGCTTCTCTAAGAAGTTTTAACCTAGCCAGAGATCTGACATCTGAATCCTGGATTTGTTAGTTTTACAAAGCCAATCAAAGACATCACTGTAAACTTCCATACATGTGTGCATATTTATTTGTATGTATATATGTATGCATATATATGTATGTGTGTATATACACACACATACACACATACACACATGAAATATAGATAGATTATAGATGGTAAATGGACTAGATTAGAAGAGAGAGGCTACGTTGATATAGACAGATTGATGGATCAATAGAATGTTTATGTGCATGCGTGTGTAAATATATATATGTGTGTGTATACATATAAATATACATACACACATATATGAATATACTAATATGTATACATGTATATGTGTACACACACACACATATATTCCATCATGCTTCACTGAAACATAGCAGCCTCTACTGATTTTTCAAAACTTAATGAATTTGATATAATTCTAAATGTAAATTGGTGGGGGACCGCACATATACATGTACACAAATATATGCATATATATTTGTGTAAATATGTGCATGTGTGTATATATGTGTATATGTATGTATCTCTGTGTATATGTCTGTCTACATATTTGTCTATCATCAAATTTTGTTACCCCTCTTAGCAGTAAATAACATACATGAAAAAGCAAAAGATTGAATACTATTTCATGGCACTATACTGTCCATTTATTATTTCACATTTTCATGGATGGAAATTTGAAATTCTTGCCTATAGCTCACACCTAGAAACACACATGCACACAAACAAACATTCTCCCACAAGTATAAATTCCTATGAACACCAAACCAAAAGGCAACAAAGAAGCCTTCCTGCTTTATTTCTGTGAGAAATACTGTGCTTAGTACATAGGAGATAATGAATAAATGCTTGATTCTTGAATGATGAAGCTAACATATATAACAGAGGGGAAAATATATTGGACTAAAAACCTAGACTCAATATAGGGAACGGATGAGTACTTTTCTTCATTCTCAATCAAAGCCAATTAGAGATATGTCTGCATGAAGGCTGAGTCTAACTTATAAAATAAAATATTTTCACTATATCTTTGAAGCCAGGCCCATTGGAAAAATTATAGAAAATGAGGTCATGTTGAAATTAATTTGGCCATTTGAAAACATGCCCTAGAATGAAGATTCCAAAGCTGTTGGGACATGAGATATGCCTTTTTCCCCCTCATTCTTAGCCTCTTTTCTCCCCCATTTTTTTCTTGAGCAACCTTGGGTGCTCTAGGATAGGCACAAAAGTATCCTGAATATGCAGTCATAGGATCAACCAGAATTTAAACCAGGGATAGTCAAAGAGAGACAAAGGTGATGTGCTCTTAGCATGGAAAGAGGCCTTCAAGAGAAGTGTTATCTGATGGAAGTGTATATAGTAGAAGTATAGAAGTACAGTACCAGTACCAGTAGTAGTAACATGTCCAGTTTCTTTGAGTGATCCTTTTATGACATGGTCTCAAGGTCCTGCATCATCCAGGTTGCCCTCCTCTGGATGACTGCTAGCTTATCAATGTCTTTCTTTAACTGTGCTGTCCAGAACTAAGTGGAACAATGAAGATGAGATTTGACAAAGGCATAACCTAGTAGGACTATCCCTTGTCTATTTCCATTAGCATTCACTCCCTATTTCCTTCTTTATGTTTCAGAACCCATCTTGGGTGCTTAGAAACCAAGCAAGTGCTCAATAGATAAATTATCATTCATTCACTCTTATGGCTTTGGCTGGACATTTCTCCTGTGCTTTATTTATTCTCCTTTGTACCATAATCAGCTATATTCTTGTCCTATCTTCTATTAGAGAGTGTCCCTGAAGATGCTCTCTGCAGTGTCTGCCAATGCTTCTTTGCACCCCCTTTGTTGTACAGGTCAGTCTCCATGTGTAGAATGCACCCCATTTCCACTTTTGCCCTCTATAAACTTACATCTTCTTTCAAAGTGTCACTCAGGTACCAATCTGGAGAAAAGCCCTTTTGTGATCCCCTGGTTGTTAATTTCTCTCCTTTTTGAAAGTATTTGTATTCCCTGATCTGTGCACATTTACTTTCATTGTCTTACTTCATATGACTCCTCATCTATCATATTTCTTGCCAGTTCAGTGGGTAAGAGAAAGGGTCAAGAGTGGTAGAGAACTAAGAACTGAAAGTAAAACTAGAATTTAAAAAAATTTCAAAATGCAAAAAAGTTACTGAATTTAAAAATGTATGTCAAATATATAACATTATATGTGCATGTTTTAATAATATTTTTCTTCAATTGTATGTAAAAGCAATTTTTAACATGCTTTTTTTAAGTTTTGAGTTCCAAATTTCATCTCTCCTTCCCTTCCTTTCCCCGTCCCTGAGACACCAAGCAATCTGATATAGGTTATAAATTTTCAATCATATAAAACATTTCCATATCAGTCATTTTTGCAAGAAATTGAAAGAGAGAGAGGAAAAAAGAGAGAAAGGAGAAAAGGAAGAAAGAGAAAGAAACATTATGCTTCATTCTGTATTCAGACATCAGTTCTTTCTCTGGCGGTGGATAGCTTTTTTCATCACAATCCTTTGGGATGGTCTTGGATTTCTGAGAATAGTTAAGTCATTCACAGTTCTTCATTGTACAATATTGCTGCTACTGTGTACAATGTTCTTCTGGTTCTGCTCACTTCACTTTGCATCAGTTCATGTGAGTCTTTCCAGGTTTTTTCTGAAATCGTCCTGCTTATCATTTCTCATAATACAATAATATTCCATTACACTCATATACCATGACTTGTTCAGCCATTCCACAATTGATGGGCATCCTTTTGATTTGCAATTCTTAGCCACCATAAAAAAGAGGCTATAAATATTTGTGTACAAATAAGTTGTAATATTATATGATACTATGTACATAAATATACAAATACATTGTACATATATACACAGATTACATATATTATATAATATATAATACCCGTCTCATGCATTCTCTCTTTCAGACACACCAGCTGATTAGCTGTTCCCCACCAATGACATTCCATTTCCCATGTCTTTGCCTTTGCAGGTGATATTTCATACCTGGAATGTACTTCCTCTTTACCTATGCCTCTTGGACTCTTACTTCTCTCAAGCATAGGTCAGGTGGTACCTTCTACATAATGTCTTTCAATCTTCTTGCTTGTTTGTGCCTTTCCCTCTTGTATTAACACATCCATTTATGTTTTATAAACTCTCTCCCTTGGTAGAATTCAAGTAGGGATTATCTTCCTTTGTTTTTCCTTTTTCTCCACAGTTCCTTGTGTATAGTTGGCATTTTATATACCTCTTTTGCTAATTATCATTTAATCTGCTAAGGGCAGAAAAGAAGGTTAGGATTGTATGTGGTGCATATGCACAAGTATTCATAATCATTAAGGAGCTGCATGCTACTTTCTCTCTGACTGAGTGGGCAGGTGACTCTTTGTAAGCCGAATGAATTACTGTACTTGTTTGGTTAACTCCCTTGATAAGAAATAGTGCAATGTAAAGCATGACTGGGTACCAACAGTACACCCACTCTCTGTACAATATTGTATTCCTCTCAAGGTTCTTGCCTCATTTTCAACCCCCTCATAAAAATTGAATACACCCTAAACTGTTATAGTTTCACTTTCTGATGTTCATTATTCAGGATGCAGGCAGGAGATCCTGGTCTCCAAGGGTAGAACTGCTGAAAATATTGAGGGAGGAAAATAATCAAGGAAGAACTTTCTAAGTCAAGATCACTTTCCTAGGGAACGCTTTCTCTCCTGTGGTTTCTGATTCACAGCACCAGCCTTCCACTTTGAGATCAGATTGACTTCTTTGCCTAAGGGCACAGCCACCAATTCATGAAACCCAGCATATGACATTTGGATTTTAATAAGGTGAATTCAAATACTGGCTCTATATAGCTTTGGCCAAGTCACTTAACTATCTGGTCGTCAGTTTCCTCAACTGTAAAATGAAGATGATCTTCCAAGTTCTCTTCTAGCTCCACATCGATGATCTAAGACCAGTAGAGGTAACCCATTTAAGAGAAGGGACAATTTTTATTTTCTTAACTGCCAACCAACTTTCACCTAGAAGCAAGTTAAATCACTGCTACCAACTTGACTACTTCCTCCGCTTAGAATGCAATGTGAATAGCCCGAGACTCTGAAGCCAAGACCTTGAAAATAGCAGTACCCCCAAACTACCAGTTCCAGTCCAACCCCCATAGACATCATTGAGAATAAAAATCATTGTGCAGAAGGGGCCCAACTCCCATATCATCAGCAGCAATACTGTTGACCAGTTGCAACCATGAGGTAGGCACAGGAGCCCTGGAGTTGCAGGGGCCCCTCTACTAGCAGATCTGCCTCCAGCCCAGTCCTTATAGCCTTCATCTGGAGATTCCTGTGGTGAAGGGAACAGCCATCCCCACCAAGTGCCAAGCAATTGCCATCCAAAGAGCAGGCAAGCCAGCCTACTGGAAGCATCAAAGTACCCAGAGGGAGAGAAAGAAGCTAGCACGTTCCAGGCAAGCCATCTTCTTTCTGTCCTCAGGACCCTGAACCCACCACCCTTAAGAACAGCAATACTTATACCACTACTAGGTCGGTATCCAAAAGAGATCATAAAAAGGGGGAAAAGATATTCATGTGCAGAGGCAGAGTCAAGATAGCAGAGTAAAGTCAGGTATCTGCCTGGGCTCTCCCCCAAACTCCTCTAAATACCTTTAAAAATGACTCTACACAAATTCTAGAGCAGAAGAACCCACAAAAAGACAAAGTGAAACAAATTTCCAGCCCAAGACAACTTGGAAGGTCAGCAGGAAAGTCTGTTGCACCAGAGTGAGAGAGGAGCACAGTTCAGCACAGGTTGTGCCAGTGTAGACTGGGCTCCAGAAAACCCAGAGCAGGTCTCAGGGGACTGAATCACTGGCAGCAGTAGTGGTTTCCAGACCCTCAGCCCATAGATGCCAAAGACAACTTAGAAGGTCAGCAGGAAAGGTCTGTCTCACTTGGGTGATGGTGGAACATAGTCCAGCGCAGGCTGCCCCAGTATAGCCACAGCCAAAGCAAACCAGGAGCTGGCCTTGGGAGTGACTGAATCAGCAGTGGCAGTGACTGCTTCCTGAGCTCCCAGCCCACAGATGGTCAGAAGGAGACCCTAGAGGTCTTTTTGCTAACAATGAGGCAGGACTCCTTTGCTTTGCCCATACTCAGATCCAGGTCACAGTCCTGGGTGGAAGTCCCAGGTTAAGGAGGAGCACTAGAATAGCAGAACATGCAGCTACAGTGGGGAGTGGGAGGGGGACATTCCTCACAGTTCTAGGGCAGAAAAGAGTGCTTGTGGTCACTCATAGACCAGAACACAGGTCAGGAGAGAAGTAAACACCTCTCCTTAGAAGAACCGAAAAATTATAGGTCCCTAGAAATATCTTTGAAAACAGCTGCACAAAACCCCAGAAGCTTGAGACAGTGCACGCTCCACCCTGGAAGAAGAGCCCTACTGTAATAAAGAGTTCAAAGTCAAATAATAGGCTGGGAAAATTAGCACAAAACAGAGAAAAACAAAGCAAAACTGTGACTATATAAAGTTACTATGGTGACAAGGAAGATCAAAACATACAGCCAGGTGCAGCTAGGTGGCACAGTGAGTAGAGCACCAACCCTGGAGTCAGGAGCACCTGAGATCAAATCTGGCCACATTTACTAGCTGTGTGACCTTGGTAAGTCACTTAACCCCAGTTGCCCTACCTTCCCCCCCTGCAAAACAACAACAACAACAACAACAACAACAAAACATACAGCCAGAAGAAGACAAAAAAATTCAAAGTCCTTACAAAGCTTCCAGGAAAAGTATGAAGTGGTCTCAGGCCATAGAAGTCCAAAAAATCAAATAAGAGAGGTAGAGGAAAAATTGGGAAGAAGAATGAGAATAATGCAAGAAAATCATGAAAACTGAGTCAACAGCTTAGTAAACGTGACAAAAAATACTGAAGAAAATAACACCTTAAAAAAAAAGAAAATAATACCTTAAAAATAATACCTTAAAAACAGACTAGGACAAATGGTAAAAGAGGTCCAAAAAGACAATGAGGAAAAGAATGCCTTAAAATGTAAAATTAGCCAAGTGGAAAAGGAAGTCCAAGAGCTCACTGAAGAAAATAATTACTTAAAGATCAGAATGGAGAAATTAGAAACTAATGACTTTATGAGAAATCAAGAAACAATAAAATAAAACCAAAAGAATGAAAAAACAGAAGACAATTTAAAATATCTCATTGGAAAAACAACTGACCTGGAAAATAGATCAAGAAAAGATGATTTTAAATTATTTGACTACCTGAAAGCCATGATCAAAAGAAGAGCATAGACATTATCTTTCAAGAAATTATCAAGGAAAACTACCTTGATATCCTAGAACCAAAGAGTAAAATAGGAATTGAAAGAATCCACCTCCTGAAAGAGATCCCAGAATGAAAACTGCCAGGAATTTTATAGCAAAATTCCAGAGTTCCCAGGTAAAGGAGAAAATATTGCAAACAGCCAGAAAGAAACAATTCAAGTATGGTGGAGCCACAATCAGGATAACACAATATTTAGCAGCTTTGACATTAAAGGATTGGAGGGCTTGCAATATGATATTCTTGAGGGCAAAGGAGCTAGGATTACAACTAAGAGTCACCTACCAGCAAAACTGAGTATTATCCTAAAGGAGAAAAAATTGACATTCAATGAGGTAAAGCATTGTCAAGCATTCTTGATGAAAAGACCAGAGCTGAATAGAAAATTTCACTTTCAAATACAAGACTCAAGAGAAGCATAAAAAGGGAAACAGGAAAGAGAAATATAAAGGGACTAAATGAAGCTAAACTGTTTACATTCCTACATGGGAAGATGATATTCATAAGTCATAAGGCCTTTCTCATTATTAGGATAGTTAGAAGTATATATAGACTGAGGGCATAGGTACGAGTTCAATATGAAGGGATGAGATCTAAAAAATAAAATTAAGGTTTGAGAGAGTGAACTGGGAGAGAGGGAAAGAGAGAGGTAGAATGGGGTGAATTATCACGCATAAAAGAGGCAAGAAAATCTTTTACAATGGAGGGGAAGAGGGGCAGGTGAGGCGGAGTGAGTGAACCTTACTCTCATCAGCATTGTCTCAAAGAGGGAATAACATACACACTCAATTGAGTACAGAAATCTATCTTACCCTAGAGGAGGGTAGAAAGAGAAAGGGATAAGAGAAGGGGTGTGTATATGATAGAAGGGAGGGCAGATTGAGAGAGGGGGTAGTCAAAAGCAAAACACTTTTGTGGAGGGACACAGTGAAAGGAGAGAATAAAATATCCAGGGGTGGGGAGAAATAGGATGGAGATAAATACAGTTAGCAATAGTAATTGTGAAAAAAGATATGAAGCAAGTTTTTTTCTGATAAAGGCCTCATTTCTCAAACATATAGAGAACTGAGTCAAATTCATAAAAATAAGAGCCATTCCCTAATCAATAAATAATCAAAAGATATGATCAATTTCCAGATGAAGTAATCAAAGCTAGCTAAAGCCACACAGAAAAAAATTCTAACTCACTATTAATTGGAGAAATACAAATTAAAGCAATTCCAAGTTACTACCTCATACCTATTAGATTCGCTAATAGGACAAAAAAGGTAAATCACAAATGTTGAAGGGGGTCGAAGGTAAAAATGAGACAGTAGTGCACTGTTGGTAGAGTTGTGAACTGATTCAAACATTCTGTAGAACAATTTGGAACTATGCCCAAAGGGCTATAAAGCCATGCCAACCCTTTTACCTACCAATACCACTACTAGGTCTGTACCCCAAAAATATTTATAGCAGCTTTTTTTCTGGGGGCAAAGAATTAGAATTTGAGGGGATGCCCATCAATTTGGAAGTGGCTGAGCAAGTCATGTTATATGATTATGGTGGAATACTACTGTACTATAAGAAACGACGAGCACGATGCTCTCAGAAAAAACCTGGAAAGAGTTTCACGGGCTGATACAAAGTGAAATGTACTGTGTACAAAGTAACAGCAATATTATAAAATGATCAGCTGTAAATGACTTAGCTATTCTCAGCAATACAGTGATCCAAGACACTTCTTAAGGACTTACAATGAAAAATGCTATCCATCCCCAGAGAAAATACAGTCGAATACAGAAGGAAGTATTTTTCTTGAGTTTTTTTGGGGGTGGTGCTGTTTGTGCTTTCTTTCACAACATGACTACTATGGACATGTTTCGTATGATTACCCATGTATAACCTATATCGAATTGCCTGCCTTTTCAATGGGAGAGGGAGGAAGGAAGAGAATTTGGAACTCAAAGTTTTAAAAAAATAAATGTTGAAAATTGTTTTTACATGTAACTGGGGAAAAATAAAATTCTAAATAAAATTAAATAATTAAATAACAAATAAAATAAGACTGTGACCCCATTTTGGGGTTTTCTTTATGAAGATACTGGAGTGGTTTGCCATTTCCTTCTCCAGCTCATTTTATAGATGAGGACACGGAGGCAAATGGGTGAAGTAAATTGTCCAGGGTCACACAGCTGGTAATTATCTGAGGCCAGATTCCAACTTGGGAAGATGAGTCTTCCTCATGCCAAGTCCAGTGCTTTATCCGCTGTGCCACTTAGCAGCTCAATTGGGTATAGTCAC
Source organism: Trichosurus vulpecula (assembly GCF_011100635.1). Lineage (NCBI taxonomy): Eukaryota > Metazoa > Chordata > Mammalia > Diprotodontia > Phalangeridae > Trichosurus > Trichosurus vulpecula. The sequence goes on along the minus strand of NC_050578.1, from coordinate 104,979,629 downwards.
CCTGGCAAGGAAAAGTGGATCCCAGGAAAGGACCATGACGATAACACCCTTGGGGGTGGGAGGTGGGCTAGCAGCTCAGGGTAAGGGTTAGAAAGGGGGGTTTTTGAGCCAAGAACTGATGAGGAGAGGAAGTGTGCCCCTCTGGATGCCGGTAGGCTAGGGATCATGCCATGTTAGTTGCAGCTCTGCAGTAAGACCAGCATTACCAGGTTCACATCATCAGCTGGAAATCTTAAGGCCCTGTGGTTAAATGACAGGTCTCTAGTCACACAGCATATCAGTAGTAGAGCTAAGGCTGAAACTCAGCATTTTTGATTTCCAGTCTTGTTCCTTCTCACCTATTCTTGCTGTATCACCTCAGTGCAAAATCCAAAGCCTAAAGAGAATCTCGGTAAATATTATTGTGTATTGGGTTTCTGGGATATTGGGATATTCCGGGTTTTCTACAGGCCCACACTAAGATTTTTCTCATCCTGCCAATGAATTGTTCCTCATTTATTTTTACACCCACTAAAATCTCTAAGGACATTTAATCTGTGTGCTTCTGATTCATTTACACTTAAGTCATCAAAGGATGGTTTTGTAAGAGTTATTTGATCTCCAGGAAGCCTTTTGAGTCTTTTTTTTCCCTTTAAAAAAAGAAAGTTGGAATTGGCCAAGAATAAATGAATTTAAACACCAAAAAATTCATTTTTCAGTTCAAAGCTCCAAACTTCACGAGGGCGGGGTAGCTTCTAACTTGGCAAAGTCCTGTTTCCTAATCCTCCAAACATGTGTATCAATCATACCAAGCAGACTTCTCCATTTCTAATCAGCACCTACATGATGAGTCAAATTGAAAGCACTTTAGCTAATTCTTACATCACGTTAAAAAACATGGGGGGAGGGAAACATCCTTCTTTTGATTAAGCGTCGCAAATTAGTATTTCATTTAGGCAGAAGCTTTCTGGGGACTAATTTTTTAAAGTGTGCAGGAAATGAAATAGGTGCACAGAATGGAATGTGGGGTTCCAGGCTAGTCCTGGGACATCGGATTTAGGGTTAAAGGCCCTGTCTTTGAATTCTGACTTTACTGCTTGCCACCTATATGTAAGTCATTTTGTTTCTCTTGGTCTAAGTTTCCTTCCTTATACAAGGAGGGGATTGGATTATGTGATAGCTAACGTCCCTTCCAACTCTAGGCAGATGACATAAATGAAAAGGAGTGATGATTTTTCTCTCCTATTACAGGTATGTCTTTCTTACAGTCCTATTCTCTAGAGCAAGATTTCTTAACTTTCATATATGTATATATATATATGTATATATATATACACACATATATACATATATAAGTATATATACACATATATACATATATATGTATATATATACACACATATATATGTACATATGTATGTATGTATGTATGTATGTATATATCATGACCCCTTTGACAGTCTGGTGGAGGTTGCTCAGTCATTTTTCAGTCATGTGACTCTTTGTTACCCCCTGTTTGGGGTTTTCTTGGCAAAGATACTGGAGTGGTTTGTCATTTCCTTCTCTGGCTCATTTTTATAGATAAGGAAAATGAGGCAAAAAGGGTTAAGTGATTTACCCAGGGTCACACAATTAATAAGTGTCTGAGGCAAGATTTGAATTCAGGAAGATGAGTTTTCCTGACTCCAGGCTTGACACTCTCTTCACTGTGCCACCCAGCTGCCTTATGGACCCCTCCTGAGAATAATGTTTTTCAGGGTGTAAAATGAAATACATAGGGTTACAAAGGAAACCAATCATATCAAAAGAAATATGTGACTTTTCCCAAATTGTCAGAAATCTAGCCATGGCAGGTCTATGGATCCCAGGGTAAGAAGCCCTGCTCTGGAGACAGTGCAGCAAAGCAGAAAGGGCTTGCTTCAGATCCTGCCCCTGACCAATTGTAGGACCCTTGGCAAGCTTAACTTCTTGGAGCTCCAGGCATCTAAGTGAGTAAGTTACAGAGAAAGTACTTGATCTATGTTGGTAAATGGTATTTCTTTACCTAAGGCTTCCCCATAGCATGAAATCTTATGTCCAATGCCTATCCATATCTGTTACAGCTAAAGATTGTAAACAAGTTTATATCCCTCAAGGGGCATGGTTGTTGTGAGGAGCACACTTTGCTATGTAAATGGAAACCATTATTATTGTAATTTTGAAAACAAATGGATATTTTGATGAGTTAACAGTTCTTAATGAGGAGAGGTATTAAACCAATCATTGGGTTCATATCAAAAGTATCAACATAGGCAAAAGTCTACCAACATATTGACCTTTCACATATACTAGCCATGATCAATTCTTTGAAGATTAATAATGTTAATCCATCTAGGGGATTGTCTCTAACCTTTGGAGGTCTTCGTCAATCAACCAGTCAAGACAGTGCTTACAATGTGCCAGTCACTACGCTTGCCATTAGGAAAACAAGAATACAGGTGAGACAGTCCCTACCCTCAAGAAGCTTACATGAGTTTTGATGGTGGAGTGGTAAAAGTAATAATCATTAGCTTAGCTTGTTCTGTTTTTTTTTTTGTTTTTTTTGTTTTGTTTTGTTTTGTTTTGTTTTTTGCTGGGCCTCTCCTTGGAGTCTTGAAAGCCTTGTCAAAGTCTGCTCTATGGCAGCAGGTTGGCCTTTCAGGACCCAGAGTTACTTCCTCACTCTGACGAATATCACACAAGGGCTTGAGTAGAGATAAGGCTGGGGCAGTCAAATGCTGTTGTTTTTTCTCCTTTTTTTAAACTAATAATTTATAGTTTTAAACTCTCTGAGCACTTTCAAAACTTCTTTCAAAATTTCTTTACTCTTCAGAGATCCTTGACTTCTCACCCTCCATCGCCCCCACATAGTCATTCAAGCCACCAAATCTTATTCCCACTTCCACAACTTCTCTCCATCTGTCCCCTTCTCTCTACTCGCTCACCACCACCTTAGTTGGCGCCCTGATCTCTCTCTGCCTCCAAATTGGCATCACCTTCTCTTCTCACCACACCCAATCTTCCATAGGCTTGCCAAAGGGGTTTTTCTGAAGTATAGATCTTACCAGTTGCTCTCCAAATCAATAAATTCCAGTGTCTTCCTATTGCTATGTAAATGCCTTTATTTCGATGTTAATGATCTTCACAACCTGGCCCAATCTACTTTCTGGATATTATACATTACTTCCTTTCTTATGCTCTATATTCTAACCAAACCAGATTTTTCACTGTTTCTCACACACAACACTCCATTTCCCATGTCTCATCTCTCAGCCTTTGCAATGGCTGTTTCCCATGAGTGGAAGGAAACAAGCATGTATTAAGCACCTACTACATGCCAGGGATCATGCTAAGGAATTGACAAATATCACACACAGCCAGTAATTGTCTGAGGTCGAATTTGAAGTGGATTCTTTAGCACTTCATGACCAGCCACCTCATGGACTCTCCTACCTCACCTGTACCTCTTAGAATCCATTGATTGCTTCAAGTCTCTCATCAAGCAAATCCTTCTTCTGGAAGTCTTTCCTGATTCCCACCAGCTACCAATATCCTTCCAGCAAAGACTGATCTTCAGTTTATTTTGTATATATTTGCATACATGTTATTGCCCTCTATACGATATAATATACTAAAAGCCAGGGACTGTCCTTTTTTTAGTTTTTCTATCTCTTAACATCTAGGACATAGAGACAGTTCATAAATTGTTATTGCCTGATTGTTTTCCTCAAAGCTCATTTACTGAACAGTGATGATCCTTGGATTTAGGTATGTGCCTTGGAAGGATTCTAGTCAGTCAGGCAGGCAACGAGCATTTTTTAAGGCCTTACTATGTAGCCGTTGTTCAGGTTTCATTCTTGTCCTACTCTTTGTGACCCCATTTGGGGTTTTCTTGGCAGAAATAGCAGAGAGGTGCCATTTATTTCTCCAGCTCATTTTACAGATGAGGAAACTGAGGCAAACAGAGCTAAGTGACTTACCCAGGGTCACACAGCTAGTAAGTGTCTGAGGTTGCATTTGAACTCAGGTCTCCTTGACTCCAGGCCCAGTGCTCTATCCACAGCGGTCACCTAGCTGCCCTACTAGGCTAGGCACTATACCAATGATGGAAATACAACTATAAACAGAAAGACAATCCTTGGTCTCAAGGAGTTTACACTCTAATGGGAGAAGATAACATATAAAAAGAGGCTGCAAATGGGGGATCTAGGGGGAATGAAGCCCTGAAAATGGGGGACCCAGGGAACATGGGGAGAATCTACAGTGCACCCTGGAGAGGAATGAGACACGGTTGGCCTGGACACTTGTATTAGCAAGCACCCTAGCACACCCAGGATGGCCTGCTAGCACAGGTTCTTTGATCTTCTTTCATAAAGGAAAGACAGCTTCAAAGGGGTAAACAATTAAACAAGCAGACTTTCTTCTATCTGACTTTCTCACAGGGGTTGCTGAGCACCAACTCCTACAGTGTTCCCTAATCAGCCTTCTCACAAGGGTGAGAAGGGGGGAGCAAATCTACATCTAGATGAGGCCAATTGAGACAGGTACAACTTGTGCATTCCCCTAAATCCCCTCAAGCCTCAATAGGAACAGGTTGAGGCAAACACAGATTCCCCCCAAGCCTTGATGAGGGCTGATCAAGGTGCACACACAGCATTCTAGCTTGTGCATTTTAACCCCAAAGGTTCTCCACTCGCTGACCAGAGCCCACTTACTTTATACTTACACTTCACCGCGCCCCCCCTCCTGACCTTCATAATCTAAACAGGCCACACCTGGTCGTTACAATCTACAGGGTTGTGGTGGAGATGTTTTCAACCACAGAACTCATATCTAACGCCTGGGGACAAAAGATTGTTATGGCCATGGATCCTGGAAAACCAAATTCCAAAAAATACTAACAAAAATCCACTTTGCATATGCTTACAGCACTCTCCTTAAATGTAGGTTCTTGGGGGAGATATCCAATCAGAAGGAGAGGCCTTGGGGTGGAGGGTATTTCTAATGTGTGAAAATCTAAAAAAGTTTCTGGGGCCAAAAAAGTCCAGAATTCAATTTGGAGAAGAAGGAAAGGATATTCTATTATTATACTCATATATACATATGTATATATATAAAATACTCTATAATAATATTCTATTATTATCTGGACCAGTGAGTGGTGCAAAATGCTCAAATAATCTCACCTAACCTCTTGTATCTATCCCCTGCTCTCTATTCTAACTGCTACCACTCTAATATAGGCCCTTGAATTTTTGCAATAGCCATGGTGTGGGCTTTCCCTTCACCACTGTTCCTACACACCAATCCACCTTTCATATCCTTGTCAGAATAACTTTCCATCTGGTCATATCACTTTTCTGCCCAACATTCTATTGCCTATAAATTCTTATTGCCCAATGAGTAATGTTAAGACTTTCCAGCTTGGCATTCAAGGCCTTTTACAATCCATAGCCACCCTTTCTTCCCTTTCTTCTCCTAGATCACTCTTGTATATAGAATCGTAGATTTAGAGCTAGGAGGGCCATCGAGTCAACCACCTTATTTTACAGAGAACAAACAGTTTAGGTGATTTGCTCAGGGCCACAGAGTTAGTAAGTTGCTGAGGTAGCATTTGAATCGAGATCTTCCTGACTCCATGCCCAGGGCTCTCTCCACTGGACACTTAGCTGCTCTAGGCTCCTGCCAAACAGAATGACTTTCTCTCCCCTTAGACTTTCTAGACTTTGCTTTGCTCAGCTATCTCTCTACCCATTGAATTTCCAAATCAAATGACATTGCTTTCAGTCAGTTTACCTTGGTCCTCCAAAGGAAGATTAGAAGTCATTTAGCACCTTTCATCACTATAGTGCCTTAGGTAAGTCATTACTTCTCTGGACATCACTTTTCTCATCTATAAAATGAAGGGGGTGGGCGGGGAATGGAGCTAGAAGACTTCCAAGGTCTCTTCCATCACTAGACCTGTGATCAAATGTCTATGATCAAATTCATGGTTACCTTCATGTCGTAATAAATAATCAGAGTAGAAATTCAGCAGTAGAAAAAATAAAAATGTTAAAAAAACCTCTTGTACTTATAAATAAAATAGAACAATATTTTTCCCTAATTAAAATTCTACTAAATTAGAAAAGACAATTTTTATCTGATTTAAAAAAAAACTCATGAACTTCAAAATGATCCTTCTCACATCCTGAATTATGGCCTGGATCTGCCACTAATGCATTAACCTTGGTTCCCCCCCCCCCACTCTTTCCCTCTCATTGGTGATTTTGTGCTGGGGTTTGGAGGTGGGGGAGGGGAAATGAAGGGGCTGAATGCACACTTTCCCATAAAAGAACCAGAGAACTGCTTCCCTTTCCATCTCTTACATCTGAACCACTGAGGCCAGGAAAATGGTCCCATTCAATTCTAGGGCTTAAAGGGCTGGATTGGTTAGTATTTCCCATTTAGTCCCAGAAACAATTGTAAGGAGGCTGTTTAGTTTGAACCCTGTTTAACGGTGCCATATGTATTCTTTAGATATTCCTCTTTCTTCACCTTTCAATCTGGATATTTCTGCAGAAAACTAAAACTACGTCATCCTTCAAAGTGGACCCACAGCACACTTCCAATCAGCGTTTTTTACAATTTGTGGAGACATTTTAGCCAAGAGCAGAGGATGTGGTTCTTTCTTCTCCTTCCACTGGACAGGGACAATGCACCACATGTGGAATCACAGCTATCTCCCTCCAGCTCAAGGGTCTGTCCTCACTATAGAGTTGAACAGAAGGCAAGTGTGGCTAGGAATGAGAAAGTCATTCACTTGCAAATACAGAAACAGAATTGAAACACAATGTAAGGAAAGTCACCAGCTAAAGGAAACACTCTTGTCCTGGTTCTTCTACTCTTCCCCTTTGCCCCCTAGTACATTTCTGTTTAGGTCACATTAGCTTCCCAGGACTGAGCTAATTAATTAAAATGGCACACATGTCTGGGTTGGAGGACTTGATCCATAAGACGTTTACATCTACCAGCCAGGGGTTAATTTTTAGGTTGTGAAAAATTGATTGCTAACATGAAAGGTCAGGTGATGAGTTCTAATCACTTAGTGGAGTAGGGGCTAGGTGGTACAATGGTTAGAGTTTTAGACTTGGAGTGAAAAAGGCAGGAGTTCAAATCCTTCCTCAGTGACTTGATAGCTATCTACACTTGGGTCAGTCACCTTGGGTCACCCTTTCAGCCTCAGTTTCTTCATCTGTAAAATAGAGGTTGTAATAGCACCTACTCACAGGGCTGTTGTGAGGATCAAATGAAATGGAGTATGTAAAATGCTTTGCAAAACTTAAATAGCAATGCAAATGCTAGAAATTATTAAGAGGGATATGAGGGGTATAAAACATTAGAATGAAGGGAACAAAATTAAAAGTATACAAGTTGGAGGTATATGAAAATTTTACATGCAAAATTGTAGGTAGATTTTGGAAGGCACCTCAAGGTTGATTTAGAGAAAACACCCAATTTTATTTCTAAAGAGTTAATTATCCAGTTTAAAAAAATGCAGATTCCCCCCACCCTCATTTCTTCTTTCTTTCCCTTCCTGGTGTATTGTGTTCATTTCTCCACTCTTTACCACCTTCAATAGAAAGTGAACAAAAGCAAGAAGTAAAGGCGAAATTCAAGTTTGTCTAATATTGTGACATTATCAGCTTTAATAGAGAAGGCAGAAACTTGGCTAAAAAGTAGGTTTGTCTGTGAGTTAATTATTCCTGTTCTTTTTGCCTCTTATCAATACCTCAGACAACCAAACACATTATTTCGCATGTGCTTGGACTTTAAATAAAACAAGTTACCTACTCTTAAGTCATTTGCCTCTTTCTCTGTCTTTCTTTAAATGCCTCTGGGTGGGAAGATTTCAGGCTGTGGTAACTAAAAGTCAGGGGCACAATTAAGTTGGATTGTATTCTAATAAATTGAGAACAAGGGTTTCTTTTAGTTTCAAACATTGTGGAAATACAAATTCTATTCACAATCACAACTCCCTTTTGAAAAACCAAATCAAAAACATTATCATCATCACTCATTAGGCCATTCATAAAGGTACTTCTGAGACCTTCCTCTTCCATCTGTTCAAGACCAATAGTCTGTCTCTCACTTACATAATGGACTCCAGAATTTGATAGAGACAAGTGGGTGCGAAGAATGGCATTTCAATCCTGAACACATATATACATCCATCACATATAATTTTCATACCAATCCATTAATTAGAAATTCATAATTAGTATATGTATTTTATACAACTCCATAAATTAAAGATTAATAACAAGAATCTTCGAACATTTATATTTCAAACTCACTTAAATGAGATTGGAGAGAATCCCAATTTTTATTTTCTCAGACCATTCCCCTTGATAGATATTAGTAATGAAATAACAGGGGAAAGTAATCCAGACTCCTGTCTGCCTCTCTTCCCTTGAAGTGATTGTGTCATGAAGTCAGGCTGATTCATCGTGCATCCTTCCAACTACCACAAGTAATTAGCAATGGCAACAAAGCTCCCAGGGCCTTGCAGGAATGAGAAAGCACACCCAGTTGGCTGCATGCAGCAGGCTCCTTTTACCAGGGGTGCTTCTATCACCTGGGACTCTTGTTAGGATAGGGTCAATGCAAGAGTGTGGCTGTTAAATGGTGTGGCGAAATACTTCCTGGGGAAATCCAAAGTTAAAAGGAATTCAACACTCTTCAAGATTTATAGTCCCAAACTCTGTGGCATTGAAGTAAAACCCATTAAGTATTTACAAGGGTTTTTTTTTTATTTCAATGGTGCATCTCTTTCCTTCCCTGGAGGAAAACTTAGTATTTATCTTCCTTTCCAGTGATTGGAGCATTGTCACTTTTAGAAAATAATGTCCTTTATCCGATAAACAGAAAATGTAATGAAACTACAAGGATTTCTCCCTAGAATTTTGTGGGGATCACAGGGACTAATAATGAGACTTCTATGATAGTCACAAAGTTTAAAGTGATATGTAAATACAAAGCATTATTTTGTTATTATTATTGTCATTCTTATAATATTTCTCTTCACAAACCAAGGAGGCACATGCTAGGTTTACAGGAAAAATTAGTAATATTATCATTTTTATAGTGTTTCGTATTTCTAAAGCCCTTTTACATAAACTCATTTAAAATTCCCTATACTAATTTGAAGTAGCGGTGATATAGTGGATAAAGGTGTGGCTTTGGAGTTATGAAGTCCTGGGTTCAAGTTCTGCCTTTTTTTTGGAGGGGGGAAGGTGGTGTAATTGGGGTTAAGTGACTTGCCCAAGGTCACACAGCTAGTAAGTCAAGTGTCTGAGGCTGCATTTGAACTCAGGTCCTCCTAACTCCAGGTTCGGCACTCTACTCAATGAGACCTAGCTGCCCTTCAGGTTCTGCCTTTGATACATATTGGTTATGTAATTCTAAGCAAGTCACTTAACTTCCCTCCCTCTATCAGTGAGGGATTTTTTTTTTCATGCAGAGTTACCTACATAGGTGAAATCATAGGTCCAGTCCAACCCAGTAAACATTTATTAAGCTCTGAGGATACAGTTAATAAAATAAAGACAGCCCCTGTTTTCAAGGGACTCATAATCTGTTGGGGAGAGGCCACACACAGGAGGAGGCAGGAAAGTAGGTAGGAGACAAGATGGAGAACCTAGCACAGAAGCCTCTTGTTTTGCGGAGCTGAAACCAGGAAGGACAGCAGATGTAAAGTAGAGAGAGGTGAGGTCCAGTTTCTATCCTCTCTCAAGAAGGCATTGGGAGGAGTTTGGTACTCCACCCTCCAGCTGTCCATTCAGAGGGAAGAGAAGGCTGCAGGAGGTGTGGTCAATCAAAGCCTGAGTTAACCTCTTGGTGGTGAGATTAGAGCAGATGAGCTTAACCTGGGAAGGGCATCTTGTTCTTTTGACTTGAAACCAAGCAGGGAGCACATGTAAAGTGGAGGGCCCCTGCTAAATACTCTGCTGCTTCATAAACTGTTTTCTTCCTTCCTTCATTTCAGTTGGGAACCATTTGATCCAATTAATAAAGATGCTCTGAGTAGCCACTGTATAAGCCAACACAGGGAAGTGGAACTTCTCCTACCTGCAAAAACCTTTTTTGTTTTTAACATCATCTCAGGTGAATGAAGCACTGTTAAAAATTAACTCTGTCTTTCCAAGTAAATGTGTTTTATTACTCAAAAAGAGTACCTTGTGCCCTTCTGTCCCAAAGGTATATTACGAGGATTTAGTTACTTAATTCTCTGGAAACTCAGTTTGCTCATCTATAAAATGAGACAGTTGAACGTGATGAACTCTCAGGTGCTACTTAGCTCCAGATCTATGATCCTGTGACTGACGGGACAAAGTGACTGTTATCAGGGAGGTTGTGAGAGCATAAAGTAGAAAGTTGGGGAGGAAAAAGGAGAGTGGAAGCTATGAATGGGAAGTGTGTGGTGATCTATTCCTTCATCCATCCAAGAAACATTAGCACCGAGAAAGACAAAGACAAAACAGACAGTGATCTCTAAGAACTCACAGTCTACTGAGCAAATACAACCCTCACAAAAATCAATATGTCCAAAATTATTTGGGGGGATCCTAACAATTGAGGGGGTATGGGAGGAGAGAGAGCACAAAAAGGCTTTGACTAGGAAGTTATACATGAACTGAGTCTCAAAGGGAGCTGAGGGGCTGAGGTAAAGGTAAGATGTGCATACCAGGCATGAGGGCACAACTTGTGCAAAGACAAGAAGATAGGAAATGGAAGGTTGAGATTGGAAACAGGGAGTAGGCCAATATGGCTGGAATATAGAGGACAAAAAGACATATGAGATAAATCTGGAAAAGCAGGTAGGAGCCAAATTGTAGAAGACTTTAAATGGTAGGCTGAGGAGTTTACATTTTATCCTAGAAACAATGGGGAGTTGCTGAAGAACACAGAATAAAGGAAATGATTCAGTCAAACCCATGTCTTAGGAATATTAATTTGGCAGCTGTATGGTGAGGAAAGGCATTAGAAGCAAGGAGACCAATAAATAAGCTATCATAATAGTCAATAAATATTTATTAAGTACTTACTATGTAGCAGGCATTATGCTAAGTATTGGGGATACAAAAAAAGACAAAAGACAGTCCCTTTCCTTGAAGAGCTTACAGTCTAATGAAGGTGAATGGTGGTGAAGAGATGAATGAGGGTAGTGGTTGTGTGAAGGGGACAGACGTCAAAGCTGTTAAGAATGGTAGTGTCGACATGAGATGACAGAATCAAAAGGAGTAAGCAAGTCAATTCGACAGAGTCCATGAACACCTGTAATGAGCTAGGTAGTCAGGAATTCTTAACCTGGGTTCCACAGGTTCTTGTGGATAGATTTCAAGGAGTCTCTTACTTTGAATGGGAAGAAAGATAAATCTTTATTTTCAATATAATTAGTTTCCTTTGCAATCCTATGTATTTTATGAATTTAAAAATATTCTGAGAATGGGCCCATATGCTTCACCAGAAGGTCAAGAGAGTCTATGACACCAAAAAAAGTAAATAATTCCTGATATAGGTATTATAAGCCTGTAGAACTGCTTGTTTGCTATTCTTAGCTTCTCTTAGTTGACTTCAGTTGGGTAGATTTAGTGCAGAGAATAGTTGATTTATACTTTGAAGAACAAGTACCAGTTCTGCTACTTGCCACCTTTGTGACCCCAGACAAGTCTTATTTTGTCTTAGAGCCATCCCCCACTTTTAATCTTATCATCCTAAATTGCAGTAACAGACATCCCTTCTTTGCCTTCATAGATAGGGGGCTGGATTTCTGGAGAGGACAACAGACAATATACTGAATAGTCTTTGGAGCTGGGGGAAGGTAGGATAGGAAAGTTAGTTCTGCCATATCTGGAAATTTGATCTAATGGCCTGGCCCCCTTTATGAAGGTACTGGAAACCTGAAGAGAAGGAGGAGTCATTAGGATTTATGAAAAGTAGTCAGAGCAAGGAATGAGGATGAGATTGGAAGGATAAATAAGCAGCCTTCCAGATGAGAAGGCATAACGGAGAAAAAGGAAAGAATTGGTGGGATGGTATGAAGGGGAAAGGATGTTCTCTAATGTGTTTCCAACTGATATCTCTTAGCAGGGGAAGATGAACAGGGAAACTGGAAAGAGGAAGACAGTGCTGGGTGGAAGTTGAGGTGACAACTAACATCCAGCAATTTGATTTTTCTAGCTGCATCGTATGTTGCAGAGTAACAAAAAGATAGTAGCCGATTAAAATCAATTACTGCAAATTTATGAATCGTATCCAATCACACAGACTCTAGTCTCCTGAATGAAAACTGGCTCCCCCTCAGTGGGTACAGTTGGATCACTGCCTACGTGGAGGCCAACTTGAGATCATCCCAAAATGAAAAAAAAAACAAGGAAATTTCCTATTAAATTAGCAAAGAGTGATTCATTGCCTCTGAGGGAACTGGGTCGGGGTTCTGCACAAAAAAGAATAAAAGATTCCCAGGTCCAGGAACTGAGAGGTATCTTTTAGCTCTCTATGTTCCTTACATAGGAGCCTCTACTTTTGTGGGTGAATTTGAGCCCACTTTCCCCTGGGACTTTGTGTCTGCAAGCTGAGAGTGTGACCTGGTAAGAGTGGTGTGGGTGGAGGGGTGGGGTGGTGTTTGTAACTTTTGTCTTTGCTATGCTTTATCAGTGAATATCCCTTTGGAAAAGTTAAATGCTGTCAAATGGTTGATTAATATTTGGGGAAAGACAGTGTGTGGTGGCTTGTTAGCCACACTATTAGAAACCACAATTTCTCAAAGTTATTCCTCGAACCCTGAGAGAAGGGAGTAGTCAGTACCCTCTGAAGACTTAAGCTGCCAGGCAAGTGGGGATGGGGAGGGTGAGCCCAGAGGGAATGTCACATCAGGATCATAAATTGGGAGCTTGAAGGGCCCTTCAAGGCCATCAAGTCTAATTCCTAATAGCCTCTGAGAGGTTAAGTGAGTCGCCCACGGTCACACAGCAAGTATCTGCTGTTGTTTAGTCCTTTTCAGTCATGTCTGACTCTTCATGACCCAACTTGGGGTTTTCTTGGCAAAGATACTGGAGTGGTTTAGCTTTTCCTTCTCCAGCTCATTTTACAGATGAGGAAACTGAGGCAAAGATGGTGAAAGGGTTTGTCCAGGATCACATAGCTAGTAAGTGTCTGAGATTTGAACTCTGGAATATGAGTCTTCCTGACTCCAGGCCTGGCACTCTATCACTGAACCACCCAGCTACCATATAATTATAGCAGAGATTGCTTTTCAGTAAGGGTTGAATTAGTTGGCCAATGAAGGGACTTTTAGCTCAAATTCTATCATTCAAAGTGGAAATGTTTTTTCCTAATCTACTCACTCAGTAGGTTGACCAGCCCAGACTCTGCAAGAAAGTTGCCAGACAGACATTCAGCCTCTGAGATGAAGATATCTCAGAGCAGTGGCATACATTTAAAGGCTGAATTCCCAAGTGGAAATCTCAAGGAGACACATCTTGTATGCTTTGTTGATTTCAAAATGAATAGTTCTTCAATAGAAAAGCTCAAATTCCTTTCAAAAGCCTTTCCTCATGGGCCAGAGGGAGATAGCCTGGGTGGTACATCTCTCCAAAGTCAAAATCAAGCCACCAATGACAGTGTTCCTGAAGAGCTAGTATGGCCATTTCATGATGAATATATCGCATATTTATCACTGTTTGGATTCTCTATCTTTCATGGCAGCTCTGGTTTTCACACTTATGATTCATGCTAGGAAGGTGGTAGAATAAAGCTTGAAAGCTGAAACTTCCTTTTTTTTATTAAGAATGGGAAGGAACCATTTTTGGGGAGAATGTAAGCAATGTATTTTTATGACATTATCTGCTGTACTCCATATCTTGGGAGGATTAATCCTACTCTTCTGTAAATAGCATGCAAATTAAAAGAATAATATGATTCAGAATATATACACTATGATCTGTTATGACTTACGGAAAACACTTGTATGTAGTGCTCCATCTGCAGATGCCTTGAGAACCATGAATTGGTCCAAATAAATTCCCCGTAGAATGCAAGCTCCTTAAATTGAGGGGCTGTTTTTCAACTTTGTCTTTATATGTACTTGAGACAAGTACTATATGCCAGGTCATTAAGGGTTGGATTGGATCAGACAAACAACTTTGAATATTAAATATTTTGAATATTTTGCTAGCCTAAGAAACCAAGAAAAAACATCTCATCAGGAAAGTTCTTGCTGATTCATCCTTCAAAACCTATAGTCAGAAATGGAATGGAAACTCAAGGCAGTAAGCTTCTGGTTATATTCTCCAAGCATCACACTTCCATGTTTACATTATTGTGAAAAGTGAGCAAGCCACATTAATAAAGTAATAATTGTTCCTCATCCTAACATCCTCCAAGTACTGAACAGTTTTTCCCTAGTACACTTATCACTCACAGATAGCTGACTTCATTCATTCATTCATTCAAGTATGTATTAAGTGCTTACTAAATACCAGGCTCTCTATTAGGCATTAATATTATGAGGACACAAACAAAACCGTCCTTGCCCTCAAGGTGTTCGATTTATACTTTGAAGAACGAGTACCACTTCTGCTACTTGCCACCTTTGTGACCCTGGACAAGTCTTTTTTTGTCTTAGAGCCATCCCCCACTTTAGATCCTGTCATCCTAAATTACATTAACAGACTTCCTTTCCTTGCCTTCACAGATAGGGGGCCGGACTTTTTTGTGGAAAAAAACAGCTTATATGCAGAGAAATAAATATAAAATTATACAACATAGATTCCAAAGTATTATTGGGGCAGGGAAATCAGCATACTAACAATAAAGGATATCAAGGAAAGCCTTGAACTTGCCCTGAAAGTCTAAAAGACAGCAGTGAAGAAGACGTGCATTCCTCTAGGCATGGGGTAACCTAGGTAAGGATACTGAGGTGGGAGATAGAATGCCAATTTTAAGAGACAGCAAGTGGTCCATTTTTGTTGGAATGAAAAAGTATGTGATGGAGAATAGTGATGAAATTAGCCCAGAAAGATAGTCTAAATAGAGCTAAATTGTGAAGGGCTTTAAATAGCAAACAGTGGCATTTGTAGATTTTTTTTTCTAGAAGCAATGGAGAAGGGAGAGACTTGAGCCAAGGAGACCAATTAAGGGAAAGACTTGAGGAATGGAGACCAATTAGGAAGCTATTATAATGGGGGATAAAGACCTGAAATGGGGTATTATGCTGTGGGTGAAGAATGACCTTATCAAACAGGAGCAAGAATGTAATAGTAAACATGGTTACTTAATCTTCTACTGTCCCAATCTGCTCAAGGACAGATTTTCACCCACCATGTCAAATTGTAGGCCCTACGAAGAACACCACTAACACAGTCCTCCCAATGCAGCAGATTCAGAAGAAACGCTATTCAGAAAAATAAATGATTCTGAGTCACAGTCTGTATGGTATACACCTTCTTTTTCCCATACATAATTCAGGGGATTGTTGACCCGAGGGAGCTACACCTGTTACTCCACAGACAGCCTACAAATCTTGCTGTATAAATAATAGAAGACCTCGATGGATTCTTGTGAATTGACACACCAAGCCAAGTTCCCAGCCCCCTACCTCCACCAGAGAGTGTGGTCATTGACATAGGATGGGATATTTGCACTGCCGATTTATCAGAGAGGCCACAAGAGCCCTCTGATCACAAAGGCCCATTTAGCTTTTCCATCAGGCTGAGCACTAGTTTACAAAATTGTTGGCGTAATACATTTTTCCCCTAAAACAAATAATCTTTAAATCAATGCAGCTGCTTTTGATTTATAGAGAGGCCAAAGAAGGGGAGAGGCATTTATATAGTTCCAGGTTGCTTGCGATGTTTCTGGGTTGGGGGCTTTTTTGGTATGTTTGTATAAAACTCCAGACTGAGAGCAATTTGTTTTTTTCCCAAATGGAATTATACAGCTTTACAAGAATTTGGCCCTTAACATGCATGGACTAAGTCATTTCTTTGTGATTGGGACTTAGTATTTAGATCTGGAAATGCATCCTGAAAAACTCCCAAAAGTTAAGTCTAATGATCTCTCCATGGGCTTGAGGCTACACAGCAGTGTACTCACTTTCCGTCTCTTCAATTCAATTAAGTTAGATTAAACACAACTCCATTAAGTACCAACTACTACATGCATGGGACAACTAAGTGGCATAGTGGATAGAGTACCAGGCCTGGAGTCAGGAAGACTCCTCTTCATGAGTTCAAATCGGAACTCAGATACTTGCTAGTTGTGTGACCTTGGGTAAGTCACTTCGCTCTGTCTCAGTTCTTCATCTATAAAATGAGTTTCAGAAGAAAATGGCAAACCACTCCAGTATCCTTGCCAAGAAAACCCCAATTGGGCTCACAAAGAGTAAAACACAACTGAAAAGGCATCATAGATAGAAAGTACTGGACGTTGGGACCAGAAAACCTGAGTTCAAATCCAATCTTGGACACTTATTAGCTGTGTCATCTTTGGTAAATCATTTAATGTCTTGGTGCCTCTGGCAGCTTCCTAGGATTTGTCTAAGTCAGGGTTCTTAACCTTGGATCAAGTCTAAATACAGGATAAAATAAAAAATCCTCAGCATAGCATTTAAAGCACTTGGCAAATGCATAGATTTCAGAGGATCTTGGATGGAAACAAAATTAATTTTTCATTTTCACTAACCTCTAACTGAAATTTAATATTTTGTTCAATTAAAAAATTATTTTGAGAAGAGGTATATTGACTGCACCAGATTGCCAGAAAGGTCCATGACACTCAAAACGCTAAGAATTCCTAAGTAGGTCATAGATGGGTGGCAATTTGTCTTAATGGATAGAGTTCTCATACCTGAAGTTCCCTAGGGAGAATAAATCACAACTATTTTTAATGTTTCATTCAAACACATACACACACACACACACACACGGCACTGTACTAGCTTCTAAGAATACATAAGTAAAGAATAATACAGATCCTTCTCTTAAGGCATTTATAGCCAAATTCCTGCCTGATGCTTCAGAGGATTTTTTTTGTTTGTTTGTTTGATTGATTGATTTTAATGCTACATCTTTTTGGGACTTGTTTTGAGAAACTTCAGCGTGTCATATGTGACTCCTGTCCTAGAGAGCTAAACACTGGGTCATTTGACTAGTGGATGGCTCTTGTTTCTGTAGGCAGATCATCCCTTCAATCCTACCTTGGCCCCTTAGCCAAGCAGCACCCTATCAAACATCACTATAGCCCAGTGACATCCTTGGTGTCTCCCTGTCTGCCTCCACAAGTTATAGATTAGAAAGAGGGGGGCCTTAGAGACCATATGGTTCAATCTCTTCATTATTGATATGAGAAACTGAGGCCTACAAAAGTTACATAACCCGTGAAATATCACCCAGGAAGTGGTTGAGATCCTCTGACTCCAAACCAACCCACTTTCCATTGCAACACAACTAAACTGAGCCCAGCTGAGAAGTCAGGCCAGTGAAATACCATGTTCTCAAAGCTCTTCCTAATGACTTGAATTCTTGGGGAAAGACGCGCTAACTTCATAATGGGCATATGGTTATTTTTTTCGTAATGTCTCAATGTGTTTGTTGGGAGTATCAAAATGACCATATAGACATCGACAATGACCCTAATGGCAATTTGTATTTCTTTTTTGAGTTCTGTTCATAGGCTTTTAAAAAATGGTTCTCTTTGTTACTGAATTTTGAGTGAATCTGGGTATTTGCACCAAGAAAACAAATCTTACGTCTGTCTCACCTAAGTTTGTTAACTAGTCAGTATCTCTGGGCTTCTCTGATTATTGTTATTATTGCTGGTGTTATTATCTCTGTATATTATTAATAATAATGATATATCAATTATTAATTTTTAAGGCACAATATCATTCGTGAACAACAATTAAGATTCTCTTTATGAAAGTAAAAGACAAATTTCCCTGTGCTTTGAAAACTTTCCCCAATGGTGTCAAGCTGAGAGAAGCAGACTTTGGAAGGGAATTCTCCAGGCCCAAGGGTTTGTGTTGAAGTGTGAGAGCTCCCTTGTCGAAATCTTGTCCTGACCTTGCAAGTTCCAGATTCCACAGGGGGATGAGGATTTGAGCAAGTCTTCAGGCAGCTTATTCCTACCTTTGTGAGAGATGTTTTCCAAGCTATGGGCTAGACTCAGACTCTGAGTGAGCTCAGATACTCAGTGGCAACCCTGATCTGGAAGTTAGACTGGTCTGGATTCCTCTGAGCACCCCGTCTATTTTTCATTGCCAAGATCTGCAGATTCCAAACAGACCCCTCTGTGCTCTGTATGCGGTAAGAACTATCCTATGAGGCCAAAGAGAATCTGTCTGTTGTCAAGTCTGTACCAGAGACTTCCTGGTCAATAATTAATAGAAACAAATGGAATAGATGGCATTAGACAAGGGGAGCTAATTATTGTTGTTGGGGCACTGGATTGTACCTTTAAATCCATATTTTTGCTGGAGTCAGAAAATTGATGTAACTGAGACATGAATTTGACCATGCCACTTCCCCTTTCAGTAACCTTCAGTGACTCCCTATTGCCTCTAGAATAAAATATAAAATCCTCAGCAGAGTATTTAAAGCATTTGGCAATATGATTATGAAGCTCTTTGCAATTTTCTCTCAGTTTACTTTTCAAGCACTATCTGCTTCTATTAAACAGACCTACTAGCTGTCCCCCATACAGCACATTCTCCTACCTCCATGCTTTGCCTTAATGGTCCTCAGTGTCTGAAAAATGCTTCCTCCTCATATCTGCTGCAAAGCACAGTTCATACCATCTCCTATATTAGACATGTTCTGATCTCACCAATGATTATCACTCTTAGAATCTTGAATTACTTTTTATTACTGTTTATTTGCTTACTTACTTGTATATATAAGTTGATTGTACCTCCACCACTCAGTGCAGGGACTTTCTTTTTTTCTTTCCTTCCTTCCTTCCTTCCTTCCTTCCTTCCTTCCTTCCTTCCTTCCTTCCTTCCTTCCTTCCTTCCTTCCTTCCTTCTTTCCTTCCTTCCTTCCTTCTTTCCTTCCTTCTTTCCTTCCTTCCTTCTTCTCTCTTTCTTTCCTTCTACCTTTTCTTCTTTTCCTTTCTTTTTTTTTCTTTGTTCTTATTCCCCTTCCCTCTTCCTTCTTTCTCCTTTTTCTCTTTCTTTACCCTTCTTCCTTCTTATTCTTTCTCTTTCCTTTTTTTCTCTTGCCTCTTCCTTCCTCCTCATTCTTTCCTTCCTTCTTTCTTCCTCTTCTTCTTCTTTCTTTCCTTTACCTTCTTTCTCTTTCCCTTTTCTTTTTTTTCTTTTGTTTATTTCATTTACCTTCCTCCTTTCTTTTCCTTTTTTTCTCTCCTTTCTACCTTCTTCCCTTCTTTCTACATTCTTTTCTCTTTTTTTCTTTCTTTTTCCTTCTCCTTTCTCCTTCCTTCACCTTCTTCTCTTTCCTTTCCTTCTTTCCGTCTTCCTCTTTCTTTCTTTTTCTTTCTCTCTCTCTCTCTCTCTCTCTCTCTCTTTCTTTCTTTCTTTCCCTAATGCCCAGCACAGTGCTTAACACTTACTAGGTTCTTATTAAATGCTTGTTGAATTAAATTGAATTGAACTAAAAGAAAGGGAATGACTGCTCAAGAGTTAAGATCTAACATACTGCAGAATGGATAAAGACTGGCCCAATGCCTCATGTCCCTCTAGAATTGTAGTTACAACCTTATAGGTGTATTGGCAAGCAAGGTGAGACTTTTTGCTGTTTTTTTTTCTTTTGTAGTGCTTCTCAGCACTAAGGCAATTGAGTGCCTTTGAGTCTTGCCATTGTTTCAATCAAGAGTCTTAGATGACCTGCTTAAGTCACAAGCAAGCCTAAGTCACATGAGTTGGAGTCACATGGTTGTGATGCCCTCTGACCCTGACTCAGAGATTAGCTTTTTGCTTTGGGGACTCACTCATTGGAAGACTGCTCCTGTGATCTGTCCAGACAAGACTCTGGGTCACTGTTAAGGAGACCCTCCCCCACCGCCAGCTTTGAAAACCCAGATATTGGTGCTTCTCTTTCTGGTAACTATTGCTATGGTAAGACAGAAGCCGGTCTATTGGTTTGTGTTACTTTCTCTGTTTGTGATTTCTGTTTGTATTTGCTCTGAAGTTCAGGGTGCTTACCTTTTCCCCTGAACTAAGTGAGTGATATGTGTATATTTAATTAAAATAAGATTGTTAACCCCTTGAAGTTGCTTTCCTTAGAAAAGCAGATCAAAGAATCATTGCTAGTAGCCCTCATGTGTGCTGGTGTTGTTGGTCTCACATCTCCACAGCAGCTTCTGGTAACATTGTTACAAAGGGAAATCACAATGGCTTAATATTTTTGCCGAGTGTTAATTTTACTGAGAAATATTTAGAAATAACCCAGATCCCCAAAATTTGAAGACTTGAATACCACATTTTAAAAATAAGCACCTAAATAAATGAAGTATTCTCACCCAATATTAATTCTGTGGAGTTTCAGGTTTGCCCAGAACTATACAGCATCTTTTTATAACTATATTAACAAGAAAAGTTTTCCAAATTGAAAATAGGTAGAATGTACACTATAACTTCTACTGTGATACCATGTACTCAGTTGACTCTCCACAAATATACCCCAATACTTCGATGGATCTATGATGTCATTTTTGCCAGAGGTGCACCATTATTCATCCTATGAGATAACACCATAACCATTGTTGGGAAAAGGGGTTTTTTCCCCACACACGGAGCCAAACTTAGATGATGCCAAATTGGTATCCCAAATACGGAGGTATGTAAAAGAAGGATAGGTAGGATGGTCACACCATGGGTGCTTAGGACTCTTCGGATGAATGAATGGAAAAACAAAATGCCCCAAAGAGCTGACATTCTAATGGGGGAAGCTAGAAATGGGAATGCTATTTTCCTTGTGATGTGTTTTGGAAAAGAACAGCAAATGATGTGGAGGCCTGGTTCCAAGAAAGATAAGGAGAAAGCTCATTTATCAGAGAGTCCTCTGGTCAGGTGGCCACTGTTTGACTATGGCATCCCTTCTACTAGGGCCTAGGGAAGCTGGAGTCAGCTGTTTCCTCTTGCCCCAGGTAGATTCTGTCTTCACAACATCTTTGACCTTGGTTCTCTTCTTTCTGCTCACAATGCTGCTGCTCTATTTAAGGCCCTCATAATCTCTCACCTGAATGATTAAATTGGAGTTCCACTTTCCATTTTCTCTCTTCTCTAATTTATCCTTTACACAGCTATGAAAATAAGCCTCCTGAAGCACCATGTCAGTCTCCTATTCAAGAAAACTTCAGGAGTTCTCCAGTGCCTCTAGGATAAAATAAAACCATTCAGCTTGGCAGGTAAAGCTTTCATGATGTGACTCCAGCCTATATTTTCAAACTTATTCCACATTATTCCCCTTAACAAACTCTATACTCACATGCCTACTCTTTATGCCAACTTGCCTGATGGCTTTTATCTCAACTTGGCTTTTCATTTCCCTCATGCCTCACATGTACTTCTTCTTTCCTTCCTCTTAGAATCTTCCTTCAAGGTACTAGTTCCTATAGGAAACCTTCCCTTATTCCCCTCCATATCAGGGTTCTTTTCCACCTCAAACAATTATGCTGAACATAATAGCATAAATAAAAAACAGATAAACTGATTTGTTTAAATCTTACCACAGTAGAATATAAGCTCCTTGAAGACAGAAACTGTTCTTTGTTTTGTCTTTGCATACTTAGTTTCTAGCACAGTCCTCTGCACATAATGGGTACTTAAGAAATGTTTGTGGGATTTGATTGGACTGGGACAGGGGTGGGGAGCTATCCATGAGGAGTTTTATCATGACTTTGCTCCCTTTTGAATAAGCACTTTCTCTCATTTGCCACTATTAAACACTAAATGACCTGTGGTTCATGTGAGCATATTGTATCTCAAAGATCATCAGTTCAATCCAAACGAGATTGCTCTGTCCCTTATAATAGTAAAATCAATTCATGGTCCTCTCCATCTTGTTTATCACACACCCCATCAGAAACAGTGATGAAATGATAATTGCAATAATGAAAAACATATTTACATGTTTCTTTACTAGTAAGAAATGAAAGGCTGTCATGTGAAAGGGACATTAAACTTGTTCTGTTTGGACCTAGAGGGTAGGACCAGTAGCAATGGTGGACGTTGCAAAGGGACAAAATTGAATTTGTCCTTTCTTCTTTCCCTCTTTCCTTCCTTCCCTCCCTCCCTCCATTTTCTCTCCTTCTTTCCTTCCTTCCATTACTCCTTCTTTTCCTCTTTCCTTCTTCCCTTTCTCTCTCCTTTTCTGCTTCCTTCCTTCCTGCCTGCCAGCCTGCCTAAAATAGGTGGTAATTTAATAGATAAAGAGAGATTGAGGACAATCTAGACATAGTGAAAAGTATAAACAAAATCATGGGAGCTGGAAAGTACAGGACCTGCTTGAGGAACAGAGTGTAGGGAGGGTACAATTCATGGAGGGGAAACATGAGAAGTTTAGAAAAATCTGCTTCAGAAACATTCCTACTGCACCACACTGAATCTCTCATAAAAATCCCTGGTTCAATCCTTTAATCAAATTTTGGAGAGACTTGAAAATGAGGTAAAAGTAGGCCACAGGAAACTAAAAGAACTGTGATCAGATGGGGTTCACAAAACCAGAAAAAGCTTAACCTGTTGGGACAGAGAGAAGACAAGTATTTGCTACATTTTTAACTTTCCCATCCCTGACCTGGCCTAGCCCATTGCAAGTCATTGTCTAAGTACCTCTTCAGGGCTTTTATGATGGAGGAGGCAAATGGAATGTCTCTCTTCTTTGTGTGAGAAATAGCCTGTATATACTCAGATCATGGAGGCTGGAAAGTGGCTGGAATTTGTTGTTGTTAGCCAGGAAGGGAAAAACCAGCCATGATAACGGTCCCTCAGAACAGCTCAGCAGCTGGTCAACTTAGAAAATCATAAGATCACGGGGTGGCAGAATCATAGGATAGGAAGAGTAGAAGAAACAAAAACCATCACTGTATAACAATATGACAGAAAGAATTAGGAAAGTGGATGATCCTGAAACAAAGGACAGAACTTGGCACTAAGATTGAACAATGACTGGAATTTTAAATAGGCCAACTTCGACACTTGTGTTGTATATAGGTTGGGGGCAGCAGTAGGCATGGTTGTTTTCTGTTATTCTAAACAAAGAAAACACAAAATTATCTTTTCTGACTATAAATCTGCTTATTAAAATAATAAAAATAAAAATGTAAATGATATAAAAAATTCAGTTGGACTACAGTTGGACCACAGAGGACAGCTACAGCCAACTGCTCCAACAGAATTCCTGACATCATATGCCTGAGATTGCCAAGTGCAAAACATGATGATACTCTATTCAGATAACACAGAGGCTCATAGATTTAAAGCTGGAAGGGACCTTAGATATCATTTAGCCCAGAGATTCTTTTTAAAATTATTTATTTATTTTAGTTGTCAACATTCACTTTTATAAGATTTTGAGTTCTAAATTTTTCCCCTCCCTATCCTCCCCCCTCCCCAAGACAACATGAAATCTGATATAGGCTATACACGCACAATCGTATTAAACATATCTCTACATTAGTCATGTTGTAAAGAAGAATCAGAATGAAAGGGGAAAACCATGAGAAAGAAAAAAAAATTAAAAAGAGAAAATAGTCTGCTTCAATCTGCATTCAGACTCCATAGTTCTTTCTCTGGATGTAGACAGCATTTTCTATCATGAGTCTTTTGAAATTGTCTTAGATCATTGCATTGCAGAGGAGAGGTAAGTCTATCAGAGTTGGTCATTGTATCATGCTGCTGTTGCTGTGTACAGTGTTCTCCTGGTTCTACTCACTTCACTCAGCCTTAGTTCATGTAAGTCTTTCCAGGTTTTTCTGAAATCCACCTAATCATCATTTCTTATAGAACAATATTATTCCATTACATTCATATACCACAACTTGTTCAGCCATTCCCCAATTAAAGAGCATCCCCTTAATTTCCAGTTCCTTGCTACCACAAAAAGAGCTGCTATAAATATTTTTGCACATGTGGGTCCCTTTCCCACTTGTGTGATCTCTTTAGGATACAGCCCTAGAAGTGGTATTGCTGGATCAAAGGGTGTATGCACAGTTTTACAATGCTTTGTAGCCCAGAGATTCTTAATCTAAACAAACCCTTTCCCAGATTAATGTCTTTAAATTCACAAAATCAAATAAATAGAATTACAAAAGAAATCAATTATTGAAATACTGTTATCAGAATGATTTTAAAAAAAAAAGAAACAAGATCATAGAGCCCAGGTTAAGAACCTCTGTTCTAGGCCAACCGTATTCATTTTACAGATAAGGAAAATGAATCCCAGAGTGATTAAATGATTTACCCAAGATCTCGAAGATGGTCATTAACATAGCTGGGCCATGAAACCAGGTCTTTTGCCTCCCAATTCAGGACTCATCCTGCTTTAGTATACTGTATGTCTCCTAGAAATTATGTAGTTCAACTTCCTCATTTTACAGAAATGCACACTGATACTCAGGGAATGAGGGTGGCTTGCTGCCTATGGTCACACAGGTAAAAAGAAACAGTTCCATCAAAAGAAATAGTCAACACTTAAGGTCATCTTCCATCCATCAAGATTCCCCTTTCAGAAGCTTCTACCTGTAACAATTCCTATACAGTCAGATGCTTCTAATTAACTGTCCTACCTCCATGGCCTAGGTCAGCTATGCTGGGATAAGTTATTGATTTATAATTCAATTTAAGGGGAAAAATTAAAGTGCCTACTATGTGCAAGGGGCAGACATTTGTAAAAAAGAGCAAAACATTGCCACTGGCCCACTTAGAGATTATTGTCAGGCTCATTCAACAAATATTTATTAAATATCTACCATGGGTTAGGCATCATAAAATGAAGGCATCTAACTGGGTAATCTCTGAAGTTTCTTTCAGCTCTAACCATCTATCTCCAATGGTATACTAGTATGGCCAAGGAAGCAGTCTCTGAGATTCTAATTCACAGGGTACATTGAAAGTTTAACTTGAAACCAACAGATCTGAGCATGCTCAATTGTCTTTCCCCCAATGGAGAAAACCCATGCAGAATGTTATAACCTTATAAACATTAATAAAAGTAACCATGCTGGGCAGATACAAGCAGTCAACACGGCCAAAAAGGACTCTACTCAATTTTTTTCTTGCTGTCATCCCACAATGGGTTCCCTAGAGGTAATAATGAAGTGCACAGAGGGGAAGATCCAAATGGATGAGAATTAATGTAATTGTATTAATTTACGATTAATAAATGCAAATTGAAATGAATTGAATAGCCCAACATGATTCATTCATGGCTTGAGTAGGTTCATGAAAAGTTGTGGTTGGCAATAAGATTGGAAAGGGAGTTTGGGGACAGATCATGTCCCAATAGCTTCGACAGATTCCCTAGTTTGGGGCCACCTGTCTTTTTCTGGGTCTTGTAACTGTCGCCTGTCAGCCAGTGCTTTGAGAAGTGGTCAAGGAATCATTTGCTAGATTAAGAGCTAAATCCTGAGTGATTTCAACTAATGGTTCACACGCACACACACACACACACACACACACACACACACACACACACACCTCACATCCTTGTTTTGTGTTTCTGAGGCTACAGTTGTTGGATTGTGTACATAGTAATAGTAAGCAGACCTAGAAAAATAAAATCCTCCCTTTGCATTAAGATGCATTACCTTCCTTCCTAATCCCTTAAGCTGTGGCAGAATCTTGCCAATACAATTCCACTTTGTCATTTTAACGGGAATGGAATTGCCAGTCTTTTCATCGGAAGATCTCCAAAAGCTGAAAAAATACAAAATTTATGGGCACAATTAATTCATCCCCCTACATAAAGACAATATAAAGACAGTGCAAAACAAAGGGAAAGACTGAGGCAATTCTCCAAGGAATTAAAGGGGGAAAAACTTTTAAAACTGGATGATAGGATCACAGAATCATCCAGCTATTTCAGGCAAAAGTGTTTTATAACCTGAGTTAGAGCTCCCATTTATATACAGCTCCAAGATTTTTTAGGAGTTTCCTCACAACAAACCCCAGATGCAGCACAAGCGTTATTACCCTCATGTTACAGATGAGGAAATTGATGCTTACAGAAATTGCCTTTTGGTTTTTGGTCACAGAATTAGTAGGTGCTGGAATGGGAGGCAGACTATATGGTACTCTGTGGGGGAGGGGAAAAGAGTAGCTCTCAAATCTGAGGATCTGGTTCAAAAGCTACCTCTAACACTGCCCATGTGACCTTCGACAAGTTAATGTCCCTGGCCATCAGTTTCCTCATGAGTAACATGAAGGGGTTGGGACAGATGGTATTTGAGGTCCCTTCTAACTTTAAATTTATTCTAATATGAGACAGTACAAGAACCAAATGAGATATGGGAAATTGATTTTGAAACTAAGTCTAGCTAATCTAAATCAGGGGTTCTTGGAGTCCACAGATTCCAAATTCATCCATGGATAGATTTCAAGGAGTCCATGAACTTGGATAGAAAAAAAGATGCATCTTTATTTTCACTAAAGTTAGGTTTCTTTCATAATGCTAAATATCGTATTTTATGTATTTAAAACCTGAGAGAAATTATCATTTCACTAATATATTAAGCACCAATTATTAAATTAGGAGCAAGGCTTTTTCTTCTTTATTTCCTCATTTAGAGCCCAGCCTGTATAGATTGGTCAGTCTCAGAAGGACGTGGGTGATTGGTGAGATGTCCCTAACCCTTAGGGAACATGTTCCTTGATCTTGGGCTGGATCCCACCCAACTAGGAAACCTTACTTCTATTTAGAGTGTAAGCAGACTCTAATCTAGGTGGATTCTTGGCCCAAGGAATTGATCGCCTGTCCTTGCACCCCTCCATTGGAATTTAGGATGGTCCAGCTCTTGAAGGAGAAAAACCAACCAGAGCAGTCTGGTTGGAGATGGTTTCCCCTTTCCAGATTGCTGGTGGCAGCTGTGTTTCATGATCAAACTACATTCTTAGCAGGAGGAGCTGAAGATTTCTAGCTCACCTCCTCATTAAATGTCTACCAGTCAGGGTTGATTTCTCCTGTCAGGGACATTGCCTTTTACAAAGGTATTTTAAAGCATTCAGTGCTTCTAGTGGGGGTCTTTGGTATTCTGAGAGAAACCACTCACCATCAACTTATTGATTATTAGGTAGCCTAATTAATACATTGATTGTTAATTACTCAGAAATTCTGTCTCTAGGGTTTTTTATTCATCACAAACCATTATTCTGAGAAGGCGTCCATTGGCTTTACCAGACTACCCAAGGGATTCATGATACACACACATACACACACACACATACACACACACACACATATTAAGAACCTGTATTCTAAATAAAGCTCAAAAATGGAATATTTCTTCCAAAAATCTGTGATTTCATAAGTATGACAATTCTCCCTCCAACACAGGTTGCAATTAAAATCCATCGCCTGCTTCCCAATTGTCTAGTGCTACACAGAACTCAGGCCTGTCCTCCTAGGACAAACACATATCTGCCACTGCTCAAGACTGGAAACCTTACCAACTTGATAATACCTGACAGAGAGGCATGAGGAGCTCCCTTCCCCTATCTGAATACAACAAAAAATTGAGATGATGTAAAGAATTAAAAAATAACTAAAGGAAGGGGAGAAAAGCTTTCACTATGTCACTGAGGCGATATGACCATTGAGTTTCATTTTTCTAAGATAGTTCCCTCTCAATTGTTTCTAATTCAAATTCAATTTATTTGATTTGAAACATATTGAGGAAACATTTATTAAGTTTCTACTATGTGCCATGTCCTATGAAAGGTGCTAGAAACAACAGCAAAAAAATCTTAATCTTTTCCTTCAAAGGGCTTACCTTCTATTGGTCTGGAGGCAGTGGCTTGCTAGAGCCAGCTTGCATTAATCTGGGAAAGCAGATTGTTAAATCTTCCTCATGTATAATTATACCTCAGAGATCTGCGAATGCTACAAATCAGGGCTTGGTTTGCTGTTTTACTGATTTTCTAGACTTAAGGAACTGATAGAGAAAATGTCAATAATGAAGATTAAACTTAAAAGTATATCATTCTGAGTACATTTATTTTTTGTTCTGGAGAGTGTTGTTAAAAAACATTTAATAGTACATCACTGGCTAGAGTCAACATGTACACAGATAAGGACAAAATAAATATGAAGTAATAACACCGGGGCAATTCTATATTGCAAAGCACTTCACAAATTTTACCTTATTTCATCCTCTCAGCAAACCTTGTGAGGTAGGTGCTATTTTTATCTGCATTTTTCAGATGAAGAAACTGAATTTTCCGTTTGCCCTGAATTATCATTCCCATTTTTCAGATGAAGAGGCTAAATGACTTTCCCAGAGTCGCATAGCTAGGAAGTCTTTCTGACTCAAGGTCTAGT
Source organism: Trichosurus vulpecula (assembly GCF_011100635.1). NCBI lineage: Eukaryota > Metazoa > Chordata > Mammalia > Diprotodontia > Phalangeridae > Trichosurus > Trichosurus vulpecula. Next base: position 104,951,097 of record NC_050578.1, on the reverse strand, counting down.
CGTAGCTTGTCCAAAGTAATGGGGATACTGATAATATATGTCTTTTGTGGGAGATGGCACATTAGCTGAAGCTTGAAAGGTAAGTAGAGGATCCAAGGGAAGAAGGTGAATGGGGAAAGCATTTCAGGAACAGAGGACAGTCTGAACAAAGACAAAAGGAATGTTGTATATTGGGGATGGTCAATTAGCTAGGTTGATTGCAAAATGGAGTAAATGACGGGAAAGAAGGCATAATGAGCTGAAAGATAGGTGGGAGCCCTATTTTGAAGGAGTATCCCCAATGACATCTTAGTATGGCCAAAGAACTAGCCTCTGAGATTCTAGCACCATAGTTTAACTTGCAACCAAGAGATCTGAGTGTGTTCAATGGTATTTCCCCCGATGGAGAAAACCTATGCAGAATGCTATGTCCTCGTAAACATTAATGCAAGTAACCACGCTGGGCAGATACAAGCAGTCAACACAGCCAAGAGGACTCTCTTTAATTTTTCTCTCACTGTCATCCTACAGTGGGTTCCCTGTGAGGCAATGATGAAGTGCACAGAGGGAAAGCTCCAAATGGACAATGGTAAATTGTTTTTTGACAGCTGGCTTTTGACTTCCAGCCCCTCTGCTTCCCCTGTCTCTTCCCAGTGATCAAACTCAGAATATCTGGGACCAGACTGATACAAGAGGGTGGTATTTTTTCTAAGGCAGATAATGAAACAAGGAGCTTGCGCCTGGGGCCCAAGGTCACAGCTAATGGAAAAACCACTATGGGCATTTTCATTGCCTTTCTATTTTTAATGATGTCTTCATTGTCACTGATTGGGTTTTGTTTTGTTTCCCTTTTACTGTCAATTGTGCGTCTTGATCTTTGCCATTTGCTGTTAGGCCTGAGTTGGTGGTTCTATAAAATATCCTAATGGCCCCCTGCAGTGCTTCTGTGGTGGTGTTCCCATTATAAACCTCATTCCAGAAATATTTATGACAAGGCTATCGTAATTTGCATCAGACCATGGGGAATATGCCTCGCAGGTCAGCACTGGAAGCAATCTTTTTTGGTGTGTTTGAAAAAAAATCATGGCTGAAATTCATTAGCAATTTTGTAGGTCTAGAGCCGTGCATCTGCCCGTAGTGGCATTTCAAAGGACAACTTATATAAAAATGAATAGGAATTATATGGCTCTCAGCCCATATCATGTAATGGAAATGTAAGGTTGCAGTCACCTTGCTCTCATTTCATATGTGTGTATGTGTGTGTATATGTATATTTACACATACACATACACACGTGTGTATACACATATACGTACATATGTGTGTGGTTTTATTTATATTTGCGTGTATATTTGTGTATGTATGCATATGTATACACATTTGGGTGGTGGTTATTGTCCTTCGTTTTCAAAGAGGACCAAATGACATCAGTATGTTAGAGTCAAGTTATACTGTGTCTGACAGTGGCTGAACAGAACAAAATGAACTCAGAATGCTCTACCACAGATCAGGCACGAATAGTCCATGTGAACATTTGGGGTGGATTCTCTAAATCTGTGCATCCTGCATTTCCTTTGAGCTGTTTAAATTCTGCTGTGCTCAGAGCCCAGCACCTTCTCTGATGTGGGTACGCCATGCTGAGCAGTCCTCTGCCAGTGTCTCCCATGTCACACAATCAATTCCAAATTTGTTAAGAGAGACCTTGAGAGTGTCCTTGTATTGCTTCTTCTGACCACGATGTAAGTGCTTGCTCTGTGTGAGTTCTCCATAAAATAGTCATTTAGGTGAACATGCCTTTGGCATTTGAACAACATGGCCAGCCCATTGCAGTTGTGCTCTCTGCAGCAGAGTTTGAATGTTTGGCAGTTTAGTTCTCAGGGTCTGGTATCTTATCCTGCCAGGTAACCATCAGAATCTTCCTAAGATAATTCAAATGGAAACCATTCAGTTTCCTATGGTGGCACTAGCATACTGTCCAGGTTTCAGAGGCATACAACAACGAGGTCAGCACGACGGCTCTGTAGACCTTCAGTTTGATAGTCAGTCTAATACCTCTTCTCTCCCATACTTTTCCTTCAGAGCCTCCCAAACACTGAGCTGGCTCTAGCAGTACATGCTTCAACCTCATTTTCGGTGTGTACATCCCTGGGAAGTATATTACCAAGGTAAGTGAACTTATCCATAGCATTCAAAACTTCTCTATTTGTTGTAACCGATGGTCCCACATATGGACGATGAGGCAGCAGCTGATGGAGCACCTGTGTTTTCTTGTTGTTAATTGTTAGGCCAAAATTAGCAGAAGCAGCATTATTGCATCTCAGCTTCGGAGGCTCCATTGAGTGCACAATCATCTGCAAACAGAAAATCACGCACCAACACTCCCTCCACTTTGGTCTTGGCTTGTAGCCTTTTCAAGTTGAAGAATTTACCATCTTAATGCGATGTTCATCCTCATTGAAGGCATTTGATAATATGGCTGAAAACATCGTGTTTAAAAACATGGGAGCAAGCACACAGCCTTGTTTCTTTCATTTGATGACTAGGAAAGCATAAGAGTACTGTCCATTATCCAGAACCCAGGCAAGCATGCCATCATGAAATTTACATACAATGCTGATAAGCTTCTCCGGGAAACCAAATTTTGACATAATTCTCTATAAGTCCTCATGACTGACAGTATCAAAGGCCTTGGTCAACAGTCAACACCTTGGTTGATACATCTCTCTCTCTCTCTCTCTCTCTCTCTCTCTCTCCCCCCTCTCTCTTTCTCTTTCTCTCTTTCCCTCTCTCTCTCTCTGTATGTGTGTGTGTATATATATATATGTTTATACACACACACATACACACATACATACACACATACATATAGACATTCCTAGTCAAGTCATTCAACTCTGCCTCAATTTCCTCATCTGTAAAATGAGCCAGAGAAGGAAATGGCAAACCACTCCAGTAACTCTTCCAGAAAAACCCTAAATGGGATCATAAAGAGTCATACATAACTGAAAAATGACTGAGCCACAAAACTATATGTATTTTCAGATTATTGTTGTTTGTCTTTCATTCTCAAAGAAGACCATGACATCAAGAAGATTATACCATGACTTGAAAATGAATTGGATTTAACTGAGGAAGGGCTGTGCAAGGTCACCAGCTTCATTTTCTCCTTGGGAGCCATCTGGGTCCAGTGGCCAGACATAGGTCAAGATGACAAGAGATGCCCCCCCTGTATTTTCAAATAGACATATATTAATTGGCTAAAATGTCACCTTTCATATCTTATACACCTGAACAGACTGCTGTATCAGTGTCAGAGCTGTGCTGAGATTTGGAACGACTGATGATATAATAGCTAGGTTACACTCAATCCAAATCAACATATATTAAGCACCTATTAGGGGCAAGGGACTATGTTTGGCCTCAGGGAGACAAAGACAAATATTAAAATCTGAAATAGTTCCTGCTCTCAAGGAACTTACTTTGGGGCTAAAATACTGTACACATTCCTCATCTGTAGAATGGGGCTGAAAGTAGCACCTACCTCCCAGATGGTATGGATCAAATGAGATAATATTTGTGAAGGGTTTTGCAAAATTTAAAGCAGTAATGATGATGATAATGATAATAAAAAAAATAATGATGATGATAATGATGGTGATGAGAGTGATTAAAATAATGATGATGATGATGGTGGTAGTGGTAATGATGATAAAAATAATCATGTTGATAAACAATCCTGTTATGACCTCTTCCCTTCCCTACCTTCTGATTTCTATGACTTCCTTTAAGATGTAACTCAAATCCCCACATTATGCAATTAACCTCTCCTGGTTCACCCTGTGCCCCTCTAAAAAAACCAACAAGCTAGGGCAGCTAGGTGGTGTAGTGAGTAGAGCACCGGCCCTGGAGTCAGGAGGACCTGAGTTCAAATCCAGCCTCAGACACTTGACTCATGTACTAACTGTGTGACCTTGGGCACGTCACTTAACCCCAATTGCCCTGCCCCCCCAAAAAAAAACAACAAGCAAACAAACCTTGCCACTGCCTTCCTGTTGAGAATGACTCCCATTTTACAAACTATATATAAGCAGAGGGTACATAATCTTTTCTTGGGGACCCTATTGTTGGCTTTCTTTGCATCCCTAAGCTTTAGAGAGTCCCTGGCATGTCGTATATACTCAAATGATTGTTGACTTGTGAGGTAATGTAGATTAATTTGAAGATGGCATTGGCACCAACCACCAGGGGTTCCAAAGAGCTCTCACATAGAAGGTGGCACCTGAGCTGTGCCTTAAAGGAAGGAAATCCAGGATAAAACTTATTTTGAAAGGTCATAGTGACCTAGGATTTTGCTACCAGAAGGAAACAAATTCTCTTTCACTGCAAAATGCCAGCAATGCCTGGCACTCAGGAACAGATAGGTTCTCAGCATGCTAGTCTCACATTCTACAAGAATAATAACAAAATAAAATCCTAGTTTTAAAATGCCTTGGCAATTAGTTTTTGCCATCACAGAATAAGAAAGATTATTTGGACAATTTCCTTTCCATTCCAAGTTAAAGATCTTGAAAATGTTACAGAAAAATACTAAAGACATTTTAAAATTTTAATTTTAATAATTACCTTAAGTACCACCTGTTTATAAAGAGCAAATTTTATATCTCATTTCCATGATTCAGTGATCTATAATTTTGTTGATACCCTTTGCAATCCCCTTTGACTTTGTAGATTGTCTTTAAGAGATGATATGGACAAAAATGTACCTCCCAACCAGGAAGTTCCATCTCTGATTTATAATGGCTGTGTGACCCTGTATGACTTCTCAATTCTCCAGTCAACTCAGAATATTCTAAATTAAAGAGAAGGTACAAATCTGCATTGGTAGAAGTCTCTCACCAGCAGATCCCTAAACCAATAAAATTCCAGATCCATTTAAAAAAATTGTAACATCCTTATCCCACTTGAGAATGTTTCAGGAATTAAGCCAAACTGGTCCTCAGGTAACGGACATAGGGTACATCCTAAGCTCCACATTCCAGACCTTTCCAATTGGATACTACTTTCCAGATCTTCCAATCTGCTGCCCTGAGCTTTAAGGATCCAAGGCACCACTATGCCAGAATGGGAGCGGGGAAGGACATTAAGAAAGGTTTCCCAACAATTCAATTGAGTTTCTAACTAAATTTGAACTGGTACATAGAGACAGCCTGAGCTATCACAGAGAACTAGCTCCCTACTAGACAGGAAATCCCAAACAGGCAAGGTTCCCACAGGGTTCTTTGAATTTTCTAATACTCTTCCCCTATTGCCCTGAAAACAACACTTTTCATGCAAAAGTCACTTAAATGTTTGTTGTTCCTGTTATGGATGGGAACGCTATATAAGATGGGAATGGTGTGGCTAAGTTGCAAAAAAATCAGGATAAATTTGTAGCTTAAGCCCCCATTAACTGGAACAGCTGAAAGATACAGCCAAGGTTGAAGGCACACTGAGATCAGATCAAAAGACTCCATCCCATGCTCCTTTTTACCAGACCAAACCAGAGGGCACTTGGAGTCAAATACAAGATAGAGGAGACATTACCAGGAAACAGTGTGTCTTAAAAGTATAAGAAGTACTGCAAGTTCTATGTAAGTCAGTAAAGTGATAGGACAAATAAACAAGTTGAGGTGATCTAGGAAGCATAGTAGGTAGAACATTGGGCCTAGAGTCAGAAACACCTGCGTGCAAATCCAGACTCAGACACTTACTAGCCATGTGGCCCTGGGGAAGTCACTTAACCTAAGTTTGCCTCAGTTTCCTCATCTGCAAAATCAGGATAGTAATAGCACCTATCTACCAGGGTTGTTTTTAGGGTTAAATGAGATAATAATTATAAGCACTCAGCATAGTACCTATCACATAAGATGCGCTATATAAGTATTTTTTTGTTGTTCAAATTTGTGTCTTCATGACCCCATTTAGGGTTTTCTTGGCATAGACATTGGAGTGGTTTGCCATTTACTCCTCCAGTTCATTTTACAGATGAGAAAACTGAGGAAAATGGGGTTAAGTAACTTGCCTAGGGTCAACAGCTAGTGAGGGTCTGAGGCCAGAATTGAACACAAGTCTTTGTGACTACAGGCCCACGCACTATCCACTGTGCCACCTAGATGCCTGATTGCTATGAATGATGGGATTTTTAAAAATGGCTCCCACCATGCCCCTAGCAACTAGCATTAGACCGTTCAACTCTGAAGTTCTGCTTCCTCCTCTTATCTTACTTCATAAGAGGGGGCCTTTCATCCAGAGAGACTTGGAGGTCACACTTCACCATCCCAAGTGGTCAGAGAAAGACTGGGAAATCCAATTTGGAAAGAAACCAAGAGCTTCATTGGAGTGCAGTTAATCTGGGTACTTCTATTTCATAATATCCTTATGACACTATAATATCCTTAGAAAATATAGCACAGATCACCCTCAGCAATTCACCTCTTCACTTGTGGCATATACAAATCTCTCTCACTTTTTAAATCCATTTTAAGGGAAATGATTAGGAAAAATGGGACTGTTCTTTCAACAATATTGATCTAATTTCTTTCTTATATTTTTTCTGTAAATAAAATAAATATCAATAAAACTTTATTTCCTGCTTATTGCCACCTCAGGTATTAATTTCAAACATAACCAAAGAGGGAATTATGCATTTCTAAAGGTAAGAATTTTGTAGAAGAGATCCTTTACAATTATCAACTCCTTTTCTTCCCTTCTGCCCCAATTTTTTAGTTAATTTGATATAATGGTTGGTAGGATAGGGTAATTCAAAAAGCCCTGGAATTATATATATTCAGACTGGCATGTCTTCTGGTAGAAGATCTGCCTCTTCCTGGCAGTGTGATTCAGGGAAGTATTTAAACCTGCATTACTTCTCATGGTGTAGGTACAAGGAAAATGCTCTGCCAATGAGAAAATGCTATAGGAATATGTGTTGTTCTTAGTAGTAGTAGGAGGAGGAGGAGTCATAGTAGGTGTAGTAGTAGTCATAGTAATAGTAGTAGTCATAGTAGTAGTAGTTGTAGTAATAGTAGTAGTAGTAGTAGTAGTAGTCATAGTAATAGCAGCAGTCATAGTAGTAGTAGAAGTCATAGTAATAGTTGTAGTAGTACTGGTATTAATAGTAGTAGTATTAGTTATAGTATTAGTAGTAGTAGTCATAGTAGGTATAGTCGTAGTAGTTATAGCAGTCATAGTAGTAGTAGTAGTAGTAGTAGTAGTAGCTGTAGTAATAGTAGTAGTCATAGTAATAGTAGCAGTAGTCATAGTAGTAGTAGTCATAGTAATAGCAGTAGTTGTAGTAGTCGTAATAGTTGTAGTATTAATAGTAGTAGTAGTAGTCATAGTAATAGTGGTAGTCATCACAGTAGTTGTAGTAGTAGTAATAGTAGTACCAAGTGAGCTAAGAGCTGAAGGCTGGAAAATGTTTCTGGGTAGTTGAAAGTTATAAAAATGCAAGGTTTTAATCTACTTTCTACTAGTATCTAAGTGGAAGATATCAAGTTGACTTATAAATTAGGTTGTTATGGCACAAAAATAACAAAGAGTTTAACAAATAAAAGCAGAACTGACCCTCATGTTGCCTACTAGAAAGAACCATGGATTCTGTGGGAGCTAGGTGGCTAAAAGGCAATGGCTCCAGTAATTATAGAAGCATGAGATCTGGGTTTGAATCTCCACTGTGCTATTTAATAAACTGTATCCATGAGCAGGTCAATTGTCCTACCTAAGCTTTATTTTCCTCCATTTGAGTGAGGAAACACCCATTCAATAAATAGGCATTTTTAAGAAGTGAGTCAAGGAATGGCCCCTGTAATTAAAAAAAATCAAACTGGGAGGGGAAGACCCTCAGGGCTACTGGCCAAAAGACAAACAGTTACTACTTACTCTGAGCCAAGAGGGCCCAAACCTGGAAAGACCTTAGCCTAAAAGGACAACGGTCTCCCATTACATCCTGGGCCATTTCCAGTCATCCTGATGAATATCAGGTCACTGGACCCAGATGTCTCTGGAGGAGAAAGTGAGGCTGGTAACATTGCACAGCCCCTCCCCGCTCAAATCAAACGGTAAGTGGTATCATCATCTCCCTGATGTTATGGTCCTCTTCAAGAACAAAGGACAAACACATTTTCCTCATCAGTAAAAATGATGGAAATTACCTAAAGTATCTCTAAAGCCCATTACAACTGGAAATCTTAAGTTTAGTGTGGGTTTCACTACTTAATTAGACCTGTGATCTCTGATTTCTCTGTAACTCAATCTCAAGCAGTAAGATGGTTAAGGAAATAGTGTTAGGCTTTGAATCAGGAAGATCCTCTATCAAAGCCTGCTTCAGACACTCACCAGCTATTTGATCCTTGACAAGGAACTGGACATCTCCCCACTTCAGTTTCCTGTTATGTAAAATAGGGATAATAATAGCACCTATTTCACAGGATTGTTGGGAGGACCAAATGCATATAAAAAGGGCTTTCTAAACTTTAAAGCACTATATAAATTGTTAGCTATTATTATCACATTAGAACCCAGTTTCCAAAATTTTGGTTCTAAATTGATGTTTTCCTAAGGTCTTTTATAATTTCAAGAGTCTATGAAGCTGGAATTATGTGTGTCAAATGTTCTATATCCATGATGCTGAACAAGGTATTATTTTATTTTATTTTGTTAAATATTTCCCAGTTACTTTAAAAATATTTAAACATTAATTTCTTAAAATTTTGAGTTCCAAATTCTCTTCTTCCCTCCCACATATCTCTCCCACCCGTTGAGAAGGCAAACAATATTAAATCAATTATACATGTGAAGGGGCAGAGGCCAGATGGCAGAGAAAAGACAGAGACTCACTTGAGCTCTCCCAAATTCCCCTCCAAACAACTTTAAATAACACCTTCAAACAAATTCTGGAGTGGCAGAACTCAGAGAACAGGTTAAAACAATTTTCTAGGCCAAGACAAATTAGAAGGTTGGGGGAAAATCTGTTTCCCCAGAGTGAGAGTGGAATGCAGTACAAGGCATGCTGTCCCAGGATAGGCCAAACAAGCCAAAGAGCAGCAGCCCTTGTGGGTGTCTGAATCAGTGGTGCCAGAAGCTGCCTGCAGAACTCTCAACCCACAGATAGGAAGGGATTTGGATAACTGGTCAGAAGGAGATCATGGGGTCCCTTTGCTGGCACCAGGTGCAGCTCTCTTACATTGCTTGTACACGGATCTTGGTCTCAGTCTGTGGTTGCAGTCCCAGGGCAAGGAGGAGCACTGGTACACAAGAGCTTGTGGTAGGAGATAATGGGGATACCGGTCATAGTTCCAGGACAGAAAAGAGTGCTTGTGGTCACCCACACACCAAATCACAAGTCAAGAGAGTGGTAAACACACTTCTCCTTAGATTATACCACCTTGAAAGAACTGAAAACTTAAAGACCCCCAGAACTAGCTGTGGAAAGAGATGCACAAAAAACCTGAAGAAAGGGACAATGCCCCTTCCACCCCAGGAGCACAGCCCAACTTTAATATAAAGTTAAAAGTCAAGAAATAGGTGTTAAACCAGTATCATGTCTATATAATACTAGCAACGATATCTATCTGTTAGCCATGAATTATTCTGCTGTTCTTTATTTGTGTGTACATTAATTATTGTGCATACATTGGCACTCTATTGGCATTGTTCCTGATAATTTTGTATTGTTTTTCTTGCTACATATGGTTGTTTGTATAATATTTGCATGTAAAATATTTATATACATGTGCAAAAAAATAAAGAAATAGGTGTTAAAAATGAGCAAACAGCAAAAAATGATCCTGACCATAGAAAGTTACTGTGGTCAGAGGGAAGATCAAAACATAAACTCAGAAGACAACAGAGTCAAAACTACTACATCTAAAGGCTGAAAGAAAAAATAATTGAATTTGGCTCAGGCCCCAAAAGAATTCGTAGAAGAGCTCAAAAAACATTTCAAAAATCAAATAAGAGAGGTAGAGGGAAATTGGGAAAAGAAATGAGAGTTATTCAAGAAAATTAAAAAAAAGAGTCAACGGCTTGGTAAAAGAGGCAAAAAATGCAGTGAAAAGAAAAAAGCCTTAAAAAGCCAAATTGGCCAAATAGAAAAGGAGGTACAAAAGTTCAATGAAGAAAATAATTCCTTAAAATTTAGAATTGGGAGATGGTGGCTGGAAAACAGGGACTTGCATGAGCTCCCTGCCAAGTCCCTCTAAAAACCTATAAAAATGGCTCTGAACAAATTCTAGAACTGCAGAACCCACAAAATAGCAGAGGGAAGCAGGTCTCCAGCCCAGGACAGCCTGGATGGTTGCTGGGAGAGGTCTATCGCACATGGAACTGGGAGTGGAGGGGAGCGGAGCAGAGCCCAGCATGGGCGGTACAGACCAATCAGACCAGGAGCTGGGTGGAACAGGCCCTAGTGCCCTGAATCAGTGAGCTGTGGAAGTTACCAGACTTCACAACCCACAAACACCAAAGACAACAGAGAAGGTTAGTGGGAAAAGCTGCAGGGAGGGAAAGGAGTTTGCGGTTCAGCCACTGCCCTGGGGGCAGCAGAGGTGGTGCAGCTACAGAACTACAGCTGCAGTTGCTTCCAGTTCCAGCCCCAGGTCCACGTGGTGGGAGGAATTAAGTGGCAGATCAGAGCAGGAGTGCAGAGCCTGCTTAAGATCTGAGTCAGGTCTGGGTTGGCGGTTCTTGGGGAAGGAGGAGTGCTGGTGTGGCAGAGCTGGCTGTATAGAAATAACTCTGAAAATAACAGTGCATCCCCTGAAGCTTGGAACAAAGTACTCTTTACTCTACAAGCAGTCATACCCTGATGAAAAACTCAAGGGTCAAGTAGTTAGCTGGGAACATGGCCAGGTGGCAAAAACGGACTCAGATTCAGTCTCAGACTTTGGAATCTTTCTTTGGTGACAAAGAAGACCAAAATATACAGAAAGAAGAAATCAACAAAATCAAAGAGCCTATGTGAAAAGCCTCCAAGAAAAACATGAACTGGTCTCAGGCCATGGAAGAGCTCAAAAGAGATTTGGAAAAGCAAGTTAGAGAAGTAGAGGAAAAATTGGGAAGAGAAATGAGAATGATGCAAGAAAACTATGAGAAACAAGTCAATGACTTGCAAAAGGAGACCCCATAAAATACACAAAAAAAAATACTGAAGAAAACAACACCTTAAAAAAAGACTAACTCAAATGGCAAAAGAGCTCCAAAAAGCCAATGAGGAGAAGAATGCCTTGAAAGGCAGAATTAGCCTAATGGAAAAGGAGGTCCAAGAGACCACTGAAGAAAACACTACCTTAAAAATTAGATTGGAGCAAGTGGAAGCTAGTGACTTTATGAGAAATCAAGATATTATAAAACATAAACAAAGGAATGAAAAAGTGGAAGACAATGTGAAATATCTCATTGGAAAAACCTCTGACCTGGAAAATAAATCCAGGAGAGATAATTTAAAAATCATTGGACTACCTGAAAGCCATGATCAAAAAAAGAGCTTAGATATCATCTTTCAGGAAATTATCAAGGAGAACTGCCCTGATATTCTAGAGCCAGAGGGTAAAATAGAAATTGAAAGAATCCACAGATCGCCTCCTCAAATAGATCCCAAAAAGAAATCTCCTAGGAATATTGTCACCAAATTCCAGAGCTCCCAGATCAAGGAGAAAATACTGCAAGCAGCCAGAAAGAAACAATTTGAGTATTGTGGAAACACAATCAGAATAGCCCAACATCTAGCAGCTTCTACATTAAGAGATCAAAGGGCTTGGAATACAATATTCCGGAGGTCAATGGAGCTAGGATTAAAACCAAGAATCACCTACCCAGCAAAACTGAGTATCATGCTCCAAGGCAAAATAGGGATTTTCAATAAAATAGAGGACTTTGAAACTTTCTCAGTGAAAAGACCAGAGCTGAATAGAAAATTTGAGTTTCAAACACAAAAATCAAGAGAAGCATGAAAAGGTAAACAAGAAATAGAAATCACAAGGGACTTACTAAAGTTGAACTGTTTTTTTTTTACATACTGATGTGTATGATTCATGAGACCTCAATATCATAGTAGCTGAAAGGAATATGCATATATGTATACATACATACATACATACACACACACACACACACACACACACATATATATATATAGACAGAGGGAACAGGGTGAGTTGAATGTGAATGGATGATATCTAAAAAAAATAAAATCAAATTAAGGGATGAAAAAGAAATATATTGAGAGAGGGAGAAAGGGATATGGGGTAAATTATCTTGCAAAAAAAAGTGGCAAGAAAAAGCAGTTCTGTAGGAAGGGAAGAGGGGGCAGGTGAGGGGGAATGAGTGACTCTTGCTCTCATCGGATCTGACCTGAGGAGGGAATAACATACACACTCAATTGTGTCTCTTACCCCACAGGAAAGAAGGAGGAAGGAGACAAAAAAGGGGGGTGATAGAAGGGAGGGCAGATAGGGGGAGGAGGTAATCAAAAACAAACACTTTTGAAAAGGGACAGGGTCAAGGGAGAAAATTAAATAAAGGAGGATAGGTTAGGAAGGAGCTAAATATAGTTAGTCTTTCACAACATGGGTATTGTGGATGGGTTTTACATAATGATCTGCACGTGACCTATGTTGAATTGCTTTCCTTCATAGGGAGGGTGGGTGGGGAGGGAAGAGGGGAGAGAATTTGGAACTCAAAGTTTTAAAAACAGATGTTCAAAATCCAAGAAAAGTTTTTGCATGCAACTAGGAAATAAGATACATAGGCAACGGGGCATAGAAATTTATCTTGCCCTACAAGAAAGGAAGGGAAAAGGGGATGGGAGGGGAATAGGGTGACAGAAGGGAGGGCTGACTGGGGAACAGGGCAACCAGAATATACGCCACCTTGGAGTGGGTGGGAGGGTAGAGATGACCAGAAAATTCGTAATTCAAACTGTTGTGAAAATCAGTGGTGAAAACTAAATATATTAAATAAATTTTTAAAAATTTAGAATTGGAAAAAAATTTTAAATTCAATTGGGTGAGTGGAAGCTAATGACCCCATGGGACATCAAGAAGCAATAAAATAAAATCAAAAGAATGAGTAAAAAAAGAGGAGAAAATGTGAAATATCTCATTGGAAAAACAACTTCCCTGGCAAATAGATCAAGGAGTGATAATTTAATAATTATTGGTCCTGAAAGCCATGATCACAAAAAAGATCTTAGACATCATCATTCAACAAATTATATAGGAAAACTGCCCTGATATCCTAGAACCAAAGGGTAATATAGGAATTGAAAGTATCCACCTCCTGAAAGAGATCTGAAAATGAAAACTCCCAGGAACATTACAGCCAAATTCCAGAGTTCCTAGATAAAGACAAAAATATTACAAGCAGACAGATTTCTATTGTGAAGCCACAGTTAAGATAATGCAATATTTGGCAGCTTCTACATTAAAAGATTGGGGGGCTTGGAATATGATATTCTGGAGAGCAAAGAAGCTAAGATTACGACCAAGAATTCCTCACCCTGCAAAAATGAGTATGATCCTTCAGAGGAAAAAATGGACATTCAATGAAATAGTGGAATTTCAAGCATTCTTGATGAAAAGATCAGAGCTGAGTAGAAAATTTGACTTTCCAATACAAAACTCAAGAAAAGCATAAAAAGATAAACAGGAAAGAAAAATTATAAGGGATTCTATAAGGTTAAACTGTTTATATTCAAATGTAGGAAGATGATACTTGTAATTTCTAAGAACTTTCTCATTACCAGGGCAGTTAGAAGAAGTATACATAGACAGAAGGCACAGATATGAGTTGACTATAATGGGATAATTTTCTTTAAGAAAATAAAATTAAGGGGTGAGAAAGAGGAATATGTGAGGAGGAAGGGGAAATGGTAAGTTATCTCACATAAAATAAGTGGGGAAAAGCTTTTCTAGTAGAGGGGATGGTGAGAAAGCTAGTGGGAAACACAAGAAACTTACTCTCACCAGAACTGGCTTAAAGAGGGAGTAACATACACACTCAGTATAGAAATCTATCCTACCCTACAGAGAAGTAGAAGAGAAAGGGAATAAGAGAGGAAAGGACTGATAGGAGGAAGGGCAGATTCAGGAAGATAAAAGTAAGAAGTTAAATATTTTTGAGGATGGACAGGATGAAAAGAGAGAAAGAGACAGCAGGATAAATGTGGAAAAGAGGATTCAGGAAAGTAAAGTTAGTAATCATCACTGTGAAGAAATGTTACAGCACAAGCTTCTCTGATGGAGATGGAATACTTCTGATGGTATACTATTGTGTTCTAATAAATAATGAGCAGGAAAACCTGGAACGGTGGCAAAGTAAAACGAGAAGAACCAGGACAACATTGCATACAGTAGCAGCAATACTGTATGATGATCACCTGTGAAGGACTTAGCTATTCTCAGCAATCCAATGATCCAAGACAATTCTGAAGGACTCATGATGGAAAATGCTATACACCTCCAGAGAAAGAACTGATGGAGTCTGAATGCAGATGAAAGCATATTTTTTAAAAAATGCCTTTATTTTTCCTGTGGGTTATTTTAATCCATATTTTCTTTCACAACATGACTAATATGGAAACATGTTTTACATGACTGCACAACTATAACATATCAAATTGCTTGCCTTGTAAATGAGGGGGGAGGAGTGGGAGGGAGAGAATTTGAAACTAAATTTTTTTAAATCAATGTTAAAATTGACTTTTTTTACATGGAATTGGGAGATTAAGTTAAAAATTTTCAAATTACATACATGTGAAATTAGACAAAATTTATTTCCATATAAACCATGTTGGAAAAGAATACACACACACACACAACTAAGAAAAAAATTTTTAAAGTGAAAAGGTATGCTTTAACCTGTATTCACACTTCATTAGTTCTCTCTCTGGAGGTGGACAGCATTTTTCATCAGACGTCCTTTGGAATTGTCTTGGATCATTGTCTTGATCAGAGTAGCTAAGTCTTTCACAGTTGGTTGTTGTTACAATATTGCTGCTTCTGTGTACAGTTGAACAAGGTAATCATGATATAGGGTAGAGGGCAGTACTTTGTGTCCCACAAATAGTTGGTGTAGAGGAATCGCTTTCACTGAAAAATTGCATGGAATACATTTCCAACCACCTTTCACCCACAGGGAAGGTGAGCCAGGCTGGATGAAACAACAAAACACTCTGCAGGAGAGAGAGAAGGCAACTTGTGCCAGGCAAATCAAATCACCATCATCTGCCCTGAGACAGCTCAAGATCCTGAAGCCAAGAGCCTTGGGAATAGCAATGCTTCCAGCCAGTGCCCACAGTCGTCATCTTGAGGATCCACCCCAGCACATATCATAGTGCAAATGTTGCACATAGAAGTGTTTAGTAATCATTCATTCATTCATTCATTTCCCAGAAGGATGTATGTCTAACCACATGATATGATGATGTCACTATATGAAGACTTCTAAGGAAAGTGCTCTACAAGTACTCTGAAGCAGATTAAAGAGGTCAGGGAGATAGATGGAACAGACAGAATGAGTGTACAAATGATAAGGAAAGATTAACTGGACTTCCTGGGGGAGAGTCAGCAAAGGAGTACAAGGAGTCATATGGCCATGGTATCATCAAACTCAAGAGTCATGGCTGGACCCTGATGACTCTAGAGTTGAAGCAAGAGGTTTCAGCAAATATTTAACCTATGCTATAACTCTGGATATAAGGCATCTCACTACATGCCTACCCCGGAATTTTGAGTTTTGAAATAGCTGTGTCATCCTGAGAAACAAAAGGAATATTTCCTTCAGCTGGTGTTGGAAATTCAGGAAGTTAAATGAGAGTTAGATAATAAGTCCCCTAGAAATATAGGAAATTGCTCTCTGGTGCATAATTGTCAAGAATGCTTTTGCTAGTGCTTCATTCTTTTTTTGTTATTTATGTTGTTTCATATAATAATCAGATACTTTTGTAATTTAGTTTTACATGTCTCTTACATAGTCTGGCAAGAAGGAACTGGATTGAATAGGACCTCAACTTTGAATTATATGATTGATTACCCAAAATGGCTGAATGGAGTCAAATATGGTCATAAGATTTTAAACTTGACAGCATCTAAGATAATCCAGTAATCATCTTTTACAGAGGAGGAAATTTGAGAATAATTGCATTTCCCTTCTCACATTCAAGGTTAAATTCCAAAACCCACTTTTTTAAAAAAATTCCTATTGACATACCTTTTTGGCCTATTCCAAAACAAATTGCTTACAACAAAGTCTTTCCAAAGATGTTTCATTTCTATGGTCTGGCCTATTGGGTTTCTCCTCTCTAATTCAATTTTAAGTTTCTTATATTCTAAGTAATAATATTATAGTAAAGGAATTTTTCATTCAGTTCAATACTTTGACTTAGCATAGCTTAAGGGGCTCTTTCTCTTTCAGTGATCTTAGTCTTATAGATCAAGAGCAAGAAGGGACCTCAGAGATCACCAATGATCTCAATGAGGCCCACAGAGGTTACATGACTTGCCAATGAAGTAGCAGAGAAGATCTTGGGACTCAGATTCAACAACTGAGTTCAGCCTTCCAAGTTGTTTCCCCTATACCATACTGATCATAGGCTGGAAAATTACCTCTATGGCAATATATTAACTTATTTTAAAGTTCTTTCTTCAGTTCCTTCTATCAGTCGTCTTTTCTTTCCTTTAAAAAGACATAAATAAAAAAAGAAATAAAGGCAAACAAATCCATTTAGAAATAATAATGCAATGATTAAAGCTTCCTTTCATTGTCAGGGTTATGTACATGCACAACTATTTTTTTTGGAAGAAGAAGAGAAATCATTCAATCTCTCTCAACCCAATAAGAATTTATTAGTCACCTACTTTGTCCAAGGCACTGTGCCAGGTGATGGGGAAACAAAGACTGAAAAAGAAGTTCTCCTGAGAGAAACTTACACTGGGGAGATAAGCTTATGCAGATAAATCTGTACATGATTATTTGAAAAGGAAGGGAACCCTAATAACAAAAGAGGGTCAGAAAAGGCTTCCTGTGGAAGCTTTCACTTGAGTTAAACCTTGATGGAAGCTAGGGATTCCAAAAGACCATGAGTTAGATGAAGGGAGAAATTTGGGGAAAGGAAGAATTGTCTTGGGCTTCAGAATATCACTTATTTTTAAAATAAAATCCAAGATTTCCTGGACATTGTCTCCAGATATGACTTCTTGTGGTGGCAGGAAAGTGTTGTAAAGGAAAGAGTAATGACCTTAGATTCATTAATTAATTTTGGGTTTGAATTGCCTCTCTGAGTCTTACAAGCCATTCTCTTTCTTAATTTTTCCTCATCTTTGAACACAGAGTTGAACTACATAATCTCTAAGATTTCTCTGTCTCTGACATTCTGGGATTCTATAATGAATTACATATTGTATATGGATTGACGTAATTTCCATAGATGGCAGTCTTTCTTCATTCTTCCCGTTGCATTGTTTTAAAGCATCATTAAGAATGTTCTTCTCTCTATATTTTCCTTCAGATGTGCACTGGTCTAGAGGGTGTACTCACATTGATTCATTGGATTTATCAACATGTTGAAAGATATCCCTCCTACCCCACATGGGTGGTCAATTTGAGCAGCTCCTTTCTTTAAATAGTCTTCCCTTTTGTGATTTCATGCTCCTGGAATAACATCCTTAGTATCGAATTGAATAACTCACCACTCCATTCTCTGTCCAAGTTATCCTAGTCTGTCCAAGCTATCATATTCTTTTGTAACTGCCCCTTTCAACAGCCCTACTACCCCCCTCATCAGCAGATTTGATCTTCCTAACACACATGCCCTCTTCTAGGTCATTGATAGACAAAGTGAATGGAAACTCAGTCACAGTATTTATCCCTGTAGCACTCCATTTGTTAGTTCTGAACTGTTACCATTCTCAATTACCTTCTGTCTTCACTGTTCAAGCTATGTTTTTCTCATTTAAATATCTCACCCTCTCACATTGAACTTGCTAGCCTTGTCAATTACTTCTTTTGCAGTCCGCTAGGTCAGATGCTATCTAAACAATTAGGGAAATTCTATGGTCACTAACCCTACTGCCCCTAAATAAATTCTTCATGCCCCTTGCTCAAGAAAATTTTATTAGATTGTTAAGGCATGGCTTGCTTTTTGTGAATCAATATTAACTCTCCATTATAATAATACACTTATTTTCAGTGCATTTCCTTGTCCGATCCAGTGTGTTTAATGGGGAAAAGAGAATATTTTCCCCCTCCCTGTGACATACACTGGATCTAGATATGCTGCCTTTGTACTGTAGAGGTTAATATTTAATCACATATTTTGGATATATTTGAATATTTAACTGATTCAATATTGCAGAATGGAAATGTTTTATATATTAATGATATTTGGCTAGATACCCTGGTGAGCTAGGGAAATTAAATTGTTTTCTGGAAATAGATGCTTAGGCACTGAGAGAATGCTTTCATGTCAGTGAGATGTGCATATATTTAATTTCCCAACTTCAATAGCAATCCTGGAGCTTTGTCCATCATTATGGTCTGTATAGACTGATGTCTGCCAAGTATTGGGCCAGGAACCTTGGGCTGTCCCCTTTGCTTGTGATAAACTTGAAGTGATTACTTTGGGAGAGCTGCCCCAGCAACACAGTCAGTCCAGCCACAGCATGACTTTCTTATGTTACAAATTCAGAGCTGAATACTATCCTTGGATTTCAATTGTTTGCCTGGTAAATTTTTTTCCAAAGCACAAGGATAGTTGCCACTATTTTTTTGTTTTTATTTTCAATTACTGAGTTTTGAAATTTCAGTGCTTAAGATGCAATTTTGTTCTCCTCATATGTACTTTTCTTGTAAGTAGAGTCATCAGAGGTATCTTGATTCGTATGTTCTCCATGATGCAGGACATGTTTTATTTGAGATGCAGTTCACACCATTTTTCCTGTTGTTTAAAAAATATGGGGTGTTTTGTTATAACCAAACAAGAAATAGAGAAGATTATGGAATACAAAATAGATGGTTTTGATTACATTAAATTGAAGTTTTTTACACAAAGCCAGTGCAACCAAGATTAGAAGACAAGCAGAAAGCTGGGAAACAATTTTTATAGCGAGTATCTCTGATAAAGGCTTCATTTCTAAACTATATAGAGGACTGAGTCATAATTATAAGAATAAAAATCATTCCCCAATAGATAAATGGTGAAAGTATATGAACAGGCAGTTTTCAGAGGAAGAAATTAAAGCTATCTATAGTCATATGAAAAAATGCTCTAAATCACTATGGATTAGAGAAATGCAAATCAAAACAACTCTGAGGTACCACATTACACCTGTCTGATTGGCTAACATGAAAAAACAGGAAAATGATAAATTTTGGATAACATGTGGGAAAGTTGGACCACTAATTCATTGTTGGTGGAGTTGTGAACTGATCCAACCATTCTGGGGAGCAATTTGGAACTATGCCTAAAAGGCTATAAAACATTGACCCAGCAAATACCACTTCTAGGTCTATATCCCAAAGAGATCATAAAAATGGGAAAAGGATCCACATGTACAAAAAATATTTATAACAGCTCTTTTTGTGATGGCAAAGAATGGGAAATTGAGTGGATGTCCATCAACTGGGGAATGGCTGAACAAGTTGTGGTATGTGAATGTAATGGAATACTATTGTACTATAAGAAATCATGATCAAGTGGACTTCAGAAAAACCTGGAAAGACATATATGAACTGATGCTGAGTGAAATGAGCAAAACCGGGAGAACACTGGACACAGTAACAGCCTTATTGTGCAAAGACTGAACTTGATAGACTTAGCTCTTCTCAGCAATGCAAGGACCTAAGACAACTCCAAAAGACTCATGATGGAAAATGTTTCCACATCCAGAGAAAGAACTTTGGAGTATTAACACTGATGGAAGCATACTATTTGCTCTCTTTTTTTGTTTTGTTTTGTTTCTCCTTTCTTGTGGTTCTTCCCATTAGTTCTAATTTTTCTTTACATCGTGACTAATGTGAAAATATGCTTAATAATATGAATGTACAAGTAGAGCCTATATCATATTGCATGCCATCTTGGGGAGGTAGATGGAGAAGATGTAGAAAATTTAAAACTCAAAATCTTATGGAAGTGAATGTTGAAAACTAAAAATAAATTATTTATAAAAAAGAAAAAATATGGGGTGTTTAAAAATACATGTTTAATTGACAGTTGTTTGTTAAATGCTAAGGGTTAGTAAAAGATTTTGCTCCTTTTTTGTTGATTGGCATTTTTCATGGTTAAGTTTAGAATTAAGCATTTTAACAGACTTTTTCTTATTAAAAGTTACGCATAATAAGTTAAATGCGAAGTTATATGTAGAAGATATATCGGATTCCATGCGTCTTGGGGAGGGAGCAGGGGAAGAAAATCTGGAACTCAAAATCATGTGGAACTGAGTGTTGTAAACTAAAAATTAAAAATCTTAATTAAAAAATTTACACATAGAATCATCACAAAATAAAGACACTTTCTCCTCACTGTTTGTCTACAGTGATCATCAGGGCTATAGCATTCCTTTGTCTAAACATCTATTCTGCCCCTGACTCAACAGCACCACCTAAGCTTTCTTTACTGTTGATGCCTGTATGGCTTAAGGTAATGGTCTCAAGTTTCAGTATTTAACTTTTCTTTGCTACTGAATGTCTTATGAGAGATACTATTACAATAAAAACCCCTCTTTATCATGTGTTTCAAGTCTCCAGCCAGGGTTCAGAGAAACTCCTCTTTACTTCTCTGGTAATCCATAAAAGAGTATATGCTCTCTCTCTCTCTCTCTCTCTCTCTCTCTCTCTCTCTCTCTCTCTCTCTCTCTCTCTCTTTCTCTCTCTCATTCTCTTTACCAAAGTTCTTGCTATTCTCCCTGTGTACAGCCCTATTCACAGTTAAATCAGGTTTTGTCTATAGCGAGCTGATTTTCAAAGTACTATACATATTCAAACTACTATATACTACACATAAATTATGAACAACTTAAAAAGCAAAGAAATCCTGGACAAAATCCCTACCAGTTGCAGGAAGAAGAAGAAAGGAGAGAAGAGAGTTGAAAAATATCACTGTCTTTCTGAGTGTCCTTGATGGAGATAGGTGGGCCACACCCATCAGAGTCCTGACAGCCCATGGAACCAAGGTTCAAAGGCTGGTCTCTTGTCTCTGCCACCATCTCCCATTCTTTGAAGGCATTATACTTCATCTTACTTTTTGAACCACAGTCCCATGGCATCTGTGTGTGTGTGTGTGTGTGTGTGTGTGTGTCTGTATCTCTGTCTCTATCTCACAGTCTGTCTCTCTTTGCGTCATCATATATGTCACCACAGTGGCATCCCTGCTGATACTCAGCTCTCAAATAGCCTCACAGCACAGGAAACTACATTTTGAAGTATTTCAAACCCTGTTACACAAAGAACAAAAACCAGTTAAACAAAATAACTTTCATCTATTTCATCTGGCAGAATATAAAACAATCTAATCCAGGGCTGGGGAACCTGCGGCCTTGAGACTACCTATTCCCCACCACTGAAACTATGCTGCCCCCTCAATCCCTGCTAAAAAATGGAGGACCATTTCTTCATCTCTCCTCTGGGGCCAAGAATTGTCATTATAAATACACCACCTCCAGTCTTTTTTTATGCTTTAAAGTGATATTGTTTCTGCTTCTTTTTGCTTCACTCTATATCAGTCCAGTTATTCCAAGTTGCTCATATTTGTAATTTATTCTGACATAAAAATATTTCATTAAATAAAAAAAACAAAAATATATTTCAGTACATAACTGTACCAATTTTTTAGCTTTTTCCCAAATGGTGGGCACCCACATTGTTTCCAGGTCTTTGCCAACACAAAAGGTGTTGATAGGTATTTTTCAGCATACATTGAACCTTAATTCAGAGATGTCAAATATGTTGTCAGTGATCTGCATGCATTGTTACTCCAACCATATGTAGGGTTAATGGAATATAAGATCTTCACCATCCATTAATAGGCTTATGTGACCACATGTGTTTCCTTTTGTCCTTGGTTAACAGGGGCCATGTTCCCAGGTCTAAAGGTACACACACAGGTATTTCAACCACAGATGTCTTGCTGCTCTGAGCTCTGGCCCAGTTCACAGCTGTGATACATCCTGAGTCACAAAGAGCCCATTGGGGAGGAACTTGACTAAGGGTGAAGCTTGCTTATGAGGAGGCTTGCTTGCAGGAAGGCTTTCACACCTTTTGGTACTAAGCTAATTAGGCACTGAGTCAGGAGGGTTGTGAGCCTTCTGGCTCTGATCCTATTAGCAAAAGTGTATATATATATATATATATATATATATATATATATATATATATATATATATATATACTTATATATGTCTATATATACACACACACACATATATATATATACACACACATATATATATACACACATATATATATACATATATGTGTGTATATATATATATGTATATATATTCTGGGGTGAGATTTTGCTTTGGAGTTTACTTGAGGGAAAAATGTTCACCTGAGGTCTTTGTAATTTGGCCAGGGGAGACTCTTGGTAGCCATTGTTAAGGAGCCCCCTCCAGCTTTGGGAACCCAGATTTTGGACCTTCTTGTCTGGTGACTATGTATCTATTACTTTGTTTAGACAGTGGGAGCCCTGTCTACTGTATCTCTGTGCTAATTTCTCTCTGCTTGTATTTTCTCCATGTTCAGGGTGCTGACCTTTCCCCTGAACTAGTGAATGACCTTTACCCTCTTTACTTACATATTGTTAACTGAAGTAAAATTGTTTACCCCTTTGAAATTGTCTTTCCTTTAGAAAAGTATATCAAAGAACCTGTGCTAGCAGGCCATCCTGGGTGTGCTAGGGTGCTTGCCCATATATCATATTAAAATAAAATTGGGAAATATTAACAAAATAAATTTAAAAATGTAATAGAACAAAGATAACATTACATTTTAAAGCTAAATCAATATGAGGCCCACAACTATCATTAAGTACTGATTAGTGACCCCTGTTTCTACTTGAGCTTGACACCATTGATTTAGATTGCATGTACTATGCAATGAGATCTCTGAGTCAAAGAGTGTGGACATTTTAACCACACTCCCCAACTAATTCCAAATTGTCTTCCATAATACTTAGACCGAATGACAGTCTCACCAACTATGTATTTGAGTGCTTATCTGTTCACAACCCCTCAAAATTGACTATTTCTGTCTTTTGTCACCTTCGTCAATTTACTTGGTTTGAAGTAAAACCTCTGAGTTTAATTTTTTATTGTATTTCTCTTTTTCCTTTTGTGTTTTTTAATAAATTTTATGGTGATTTTTGTTGATCTTTTTTATATCACCAAAATTTTCTCCAATATCTTTCCCCGGCCACTCCTAGAGAGTAATTCTACATTTAAACTACCATTAAAGACAAAAAAGAAGAGAAAAATCATCTCTGAAGAGGAATGGGTTGAAGGTGTCTTCATATCAATTCTTGCATGTTAAGTTTATTCTCTGTAGTCTTACAAAATTCACTTTTTAATTTCCTTGTGGTTGTTTCTTTTTTCTATTCACATTGCTGTATCATTGTCTATATTGTTTTCTTGTCTCTGCTTAAGTATGTATGAGTTCATGTAGATCTTGCCATGCTTCTCTGTACACATGATAGTCATCATTTATTAGAGCACAGTAATGTTCTATTACCTTCCTGTACCACAATTTGTTCAGATAGTCCCGAATTTGTTTCCAATTGTTTGCTACTACTGAAAAAAAAAATGATGCTCTAAATGTTTTTGGTATTTGGTGATTTTCGTCTTATCCTTATCCTATCCTTCTTATCTTACCTTTTCCTTGGGGTATAATCCTAAGAGCAGAATCTCTAGGTGGGAAGATATATGCATCTTATTCACTTATTTGCATAATTGCAAATTATTTTCCAAAATGGTACAGCTTCACCAAAAATTCATAATGATTCTGTCTTCCCACAGTTCCTCAAATAATTACTATTCCTATTTTGTTTGCCAACATTGCCAATTTTAGGATAGAAAGTAAAATCTCAGGGTTGTTTTGATTCACATTTCTCTTATTATTAGTGATTTGGAGCATTCTTTCATGTGGTTGTAAATAGTTTGAAATTTTTCTTTTGAGAATTGTTTTTTTCGTATTATTTTGCCACTTACATATTTGGGAATGACTTTTGGGTATGCATACATATATTTATCATATGTATGTATATGTGTTTGTGTGTATATGCAAATATATACATACACACACATATATAAGCATAACTATAACCTTTTATAAGATTGACAGAAGTTAGCAAATCTTCCTTTTAGACCTTTTCATATTTGTTGATTACTATCTACTTGTCAATAGTTTTACTTTTTTTTAGCTTTTGAGATTTTTTTATTTTTAGTTTACAACACTTGGTTCTACATAATTTTGAGTTCCAGATTTTCTTCCCCCCCTTCCTGCCTCCCTCCCCAAGATGGCATGGAATCGATATGTCTTCTACATATAACTTCACATTGAACTTATTTACACACTAGTCAAGTTGTGAAGAAGAATTATGACCAGTGGAATGAATCATGAGAAGGAAGAAACAAAACCAAAAAAAACCAACCCAAAAACAAAAACAAAAGAGAAAAAAAGGGGAAAAAAGGGCGAGCATAAAGTGTGCCTCAATCTGCATTCAGACTCTATAGTTCTTTCTCTGGATGTAGTTAGCATTCTCCATCGTGAGTCCTTTGGAGTTGTCTTTGCACCTTGTGTTGCTGAGAAGAGCAAAGTCTGTCAGGGTTAGTCCTCACAGAATCCATATATCAGTGGTTGTGTATAATGTTCTCCTGGTTCTGCTCCGCTCACTCAGCATTATGTCATGTAAGTTTTTCCAGGTTGTTATGAAGTCTGTATCATCCCCAGTTCTTATAGCACAATAGTATTCCATTACCTTCATATACCGCAACTTGTTCAGCCATTCCCCAATTGATGAACATCCCCTTGATTTCCAATTCTTTGCTACTACAAAAAGAGCTGCTATAAATATTCTTGTACATAAGGGTCCTTTTCCCACTTGTGTGATCTCTTTGGGATACAACCATAGAAGTGGTATTGCTGGGTCAAAGGGTATGAACATTTTTATAGCCCTTAGGCATAGTTCCAAATTGCTCTCCAGAATGATTGGATCAGTTCACAACTCCACCAGCAATGTAACAATGTTCCAATTTTCCCACATCCTCTCCAGCATTTACCATTTTCCCGTTTTGTCATTTTAGCCAATCTGACAGGAGAGATGTGGTACCTAAGAGCTGTTTTGATTTGCATTTCTCTAATCAGTAGTGATTTCAAACATTTTTTCATATGCCTATAGATATCTTTAATTTCTTCCTCTGAAAAGTGCCTGTTCATATCCTTTGACCATTTATCAGTTGGGGAATGACTTGTATTCCCATAAATTTGGCTCAGTTCACCATATATTTTAGAGATGAGGCCATTATCAGAGATGCTGGTTGTAAAGATTTTCTCCCAATTTTCTGCTTCCCTCCTAATCTTTGTTGCATTGGATTTTTTTATACAAAACATTTCAATTTAACATAATCAAAATTATCCATTTTGCATTTTGTAATGCTCTCTATCTGTTGTTGTGTCATGAATTCTTTTCTTTTCCATTAATCTGATATGTAAACTATTCCTTGCTCTCCCAAATTGCTTATACTATTAGCCTTTATTCCTAAATCATAAACCCATTTTGACTTTATTTTGGTATAAGGTGTAAGATATTGGTCTATACCCAGTTTCTGCCCTACCATTTTCCAATTTTCCCAGCAGTTTTTGTGAAATAGTGAATTCTTAGCCCAGAAGCTGGATTCTGTGGGTTTATAAAAGGGTAGATTGTTATAGCTGTTGACTTCTCCATTTTGTGTACCTATCCCATTCCACTGACCCATGACTCTGTTTCTTAGCCAGTACCCCAGCCTGACTTCTGCTTTATAGTACAGTTAATATTTGGTATGTCTAGGCCACCTTCCCTAGCATTTCTTTTCATTAATTCCCTAGATATTCTAGCTCTCTAAAATAATTTTTGGTTGTTCGATTGGTATGGCACTGAATAGATAGATTAATTTGCATAAAATTGTCATTTTTATTATATTAACTTGGCCTAACCATGAGCAACTGATATTTTTCCATTTATTTACATCTGACTTTATTCGTGTGAAAAGTGTTTCATAATTATGTTCATATAGGCCCTGGGTTTGTCTTGGCAGATAGACTCCCAAATATTTTATAGTGTCTACAGTAACTGTGAATGGAATTTCTCTTTCTATCTCTTGCCGTTGGGCTGTTAGTAATGTATAGGAATGCCAAGGATTTATGCGGGTTTATTTTATATCCTGCAATTTTGCAAAAGTTGTTTATTATTTCAAGTAGGTTTTTACTTGATTCTCTAGGATTCTCTAAGTTAATCATCATATCATCTGCAAAAAGTGTTTATTTAGTTTCTTCTTTGCCTATTCTAATTCCTTCAATTTCTTTTTCTTCTCCTATTGCTACAGCTGTTTCTAGTACCAAATTGAATAGTAGGAGTGATAATGGATACCCTTGTTTCACCCATGATCTTATTGGGAATGCATCTAGCTTATCCCCATTACATATAATGCTTGTTTATGTTTATATATAATGGTTAGTTGTTCCTTGGGTGTAGTACCAGCTCCTTAGACCTTTGGAATATCATATTCCAATTTCTCCTATCATTTAGTGTAGGAGCTGAAAGATCTTGTGTGATCCTTACTATAGTTCCATAATATTTGAATTGTTTCTTTTTGCCTGCTTGCAGTATTTTCTCCTGGACTTTGTAATTCTGAAATTTGGATATAATATTTCTTGGTGTTTTCAATTTGGGATCTCTTTCAGGAGTGATCGGTGGATTCTTTCAATGACTATTTTACCCTCTGGCTCTAGGACCTCCGGGCAGTTATCTTTGATAATTTCTTTGATGATACTGTCAAGGCTCTTTTTTTCATCGTGGATTTCTGGTAGACCAATAATTCTTAAATTGTCTCTCCTGGATCTATTTTCCAGGTCAGTTGTTTTTTTAAGAATATTCTTCTACCCAAAAGGTATTCCCATCTTTGAACCCTGGATTAATCTTATCTGAATTGACCCAGCCATAAGATATTTCTGGCCTATATCCAAAAGAAATCTAAGAAAGAAGAAAAGGTCTTAATGTACAAAAACTATTTATAGCATCTCTTTCTTTATGACAACAGGAAGCTAAGAGGATCTCCACAATTGAAAAATGGCTGAATAAGTTATGGTATGTGAATGCAATGAAGGTACTGTTGTGCTGAAAGAAATGAGGGAATAAATCATTTCAAAAAAACTTATGTGAACTGATGCAGAGCAAAGTAAGCAGAACCAGAACAATTTATTAAATAGCAACAATATAATATAGCTAGGTCCTGATTTTCAGGAATTCCTTAAAGTGGTTCCATTATTAGAATTTATACTCCGTATTTCCATCAGAATGGAACTAATTGCCATATCTTACATAACTGTAACTCCAAATAGTGTGAATATGTGTGACCACTTCAAGGAAGTCATTCTTCTCACTAATCAAGACCTAGCTATAAAAACAAACAATTTCAAAAGCTGTAGGAACTATGAGCAATATAATGACCATTCATGATTCCAGAGGAATGATGATAAAGCATGCTATCCCTTACAGAATCATGACAAATTTAGGGAGCATAATAAGACATATATTTTTGTGTATAGTCATTAAGGGACTTTGTTTTGCTTCACTATGCATGTTTGTTACCAAAAGAATGTTGTTGCTTTTTTTTAATTTTTCCAATGGGGTAGAATATGGGAGGGAAAGAAAATAGATTTTTTTTTGCAGGGAGAAAGGCAGGGCAATGGGGGTTAAGTGACTTGCCCAAGGTCACACAGCTAGTAACTGTGTCAAGTGTCTGAGGCCAACTTTGAACTCAGGTCCTCCTGACTTCAGGGCCAGCGCTCTACTCTCTGCATCACCTAGCTGCCCCTTAGATTTCTTTTAGTTAAAAAAAATAGATATTCATGAAGTTTGCTACAGATGTGAAACATTAAATTCACTTTCAGATGAGGTCACTTTTTTCACTAGTTTTGCTTAACTATTTTAATAAACCATTTTTAAAAATCTAAATACTAGAATTTTCTAGCCATGGTTGTAGTTGTTTAGAAATGCTTATTATATGTTGAAAAAAATGATCATGTTGCAACTCAGTTACAAGGACAAATTTAAGGAGAACTGTCCTCATAGCAAAACAGGATTTTTCAGAAAAATTCTCTACTCTAGCTGATCACATAGCCAACCCTTAGGATAATCATCTTATTATTTGTTTTGAACGATTTTATTTTGGGTTCTGATAGACTCACTATCAATGGAAAATGTAAAGGCATTATTGGGTACCACATTTCAGAAATCTTTGCAGACTTTTGGAAAATAAGAGAAATAATAACAAGAAAATTAAAAAAAAAAGACGATGGCAAATGCACCAATTTTTAAAAGGAGAAAGAATAATGAATCCAGAAACCAAGAATTTCATAATACAGCTTACAGTTCATTTGGCCCAACCCACACCTGAGCACAACTCCTCTCTGCAATATCCTTGACAATGGTGATCTAGAATCTATTGGAAGATAGTCAGTGACAAAAATGGTTTGTAGGAAAATTAAACCCATGTTATATGATAAAATAGTAGAGTGGTTAGTTCCCTGAAGGAGTTTAAATCATAGGATGATAGCATCATTAGACCAAGAAGGAACCTATGAGGTGATATAATCCCATTCTATGTTATAGACAAGGAAATTGAATCCCAAGAGAAATTAAATGATTTACCTAAGATCACACAGTTAATAAGTATCTATGCCCTGTTGAAAAATACCATAGCACATAGGAAGACCTTGCAATTGTTGCCTGAGAATTTTACTATTCTTTTAAAAAGAAACAAAGTAGGGGCGGAGCTAAGATGGCAGCTGGAAAGCAGGGACTAGCGTGAGCTCCCCACCGAGTCCCTCAAAAAACCTATAAAAAATGGCTCTGAACCAATTCTAGAACTGCAGAACCCACAAAACAGCAGAGGGAAGCAGGGCTCCAGCCCAGGACAGCCTGGATGGTCTCTGGGTGAGGTCTATCCCACACGGAGCTGGGAGCTGGGAACAGAGCAGAGCCCAGCGTGAGCGGGCTTGGACCAACCAGACCAGGAGCAGGGTGGAGCAGGCCCTAGTGCCCTGAATCAGTGAGCTGCAGCAGTTACCAGACTTCTCAACCCACAAACACCAAAGACAGCAGAGAAGGTTAGTGGGAAAAGCTGCCGGACTGGAAGGAGTTTGCAGTTCGGCCACTGCCCCCAGGGCAGCGGAGGTGGGGCAGCTACAGCTGCTGTTGCTTCCGGCTCCAGGCCCACCCGGTGGGAGGAATTTAGTGGCAGATCAGAGCAGGAGTGCACAGCCTGCTGAAGATCTAAGCCCAGTCCGGGTTGGGGGCTCTTGGGGAAGGAGGAGTGCTGGTGTGGCAAAGCTGGCGCATCCCCCCCAAACGTGGAACATAGAACTCTTTAGTCTACAAGCAGTCATACCCCACTGAAAAACTCAAGGGTCAAGTTAGTTGGTTGGGAATGTGGCCAGGCAGCGAAAACACACCCAGATTCAGTCTCAGACTCTGGATTCTTTCTTTGGTGACAAAGAAGACCAAAACATACAGCCTAAAGAAGTCAACAAAGTCATAGAGCCTACACCAAAAGACTCCAAGAAAAACATGAACTAGTCCCAGGCCATGGAAGAGCTCAAAAAGGATTTGGAAAAGCAAGTGAGAGAAGTAGAAGAAAAATTGGGAAGAGAAATGAGAAGGATGCGAAAAAACCATGAAAAACAAGTCAATGACTTGCTAAAGGAGACTCAAAAAAATACTGAAAAATACACTGAAGAAAACAACACCTTAAAAAATAGACTAACTCAAATGGCAAAAGAGCTCCAAAAAGCCAACGAGGAGAAGAATGCCTTGAAAGACAAAATTAGCCAAATGGAAAAGGAGGTACAACGGACCACTGAAGAAAATACTACTTTAAAAATTATATTGGAGCAAGTGGAAGCTATTGACTTTATAAGAAATCAAGATATTATAAAACAGAACCAAAGGAATGAAAAAATGGAAGACAATGTGAAATATCTCATTGGAAAAACCACTGACCTGGAAAATATATCCAGGAGAGATAATTTAAAAATTATTGGACTACCTGAAAGCCATGATCAAAAAAAGAGCCTAGATATCATCTTTCAAGAAATTATCAAGGAGAACTGCCCTGATATTCTAGAGCCACAGGGCAAAATAGAAATTGAAAGAATCCACCGATCGCCTCCTCAAATAGATCCCAAAAAGAAATCTCCTAGGAATATTGTTGCCAAATTCCAGAGCTCCCAGATCAAGGAGAAAATACTGCAAGCAGCCAGAAAGAAACAATTTGAGTATTGTGGAAACACAATCAGAATAATCCAAGATCTGGCAGCTTCTACTTTAAGAGATCGAAGGTCCTGGAATATGATATTCCGGAGCTCAATGGAGCTAGGATTAAAACCTAGAATCATCTACCCAGCAAAACTGAGTATCATGCTCCAAGGCAAAATATGGATTTTCAATAAAATAGAGGACTTTCAAGGTTTCTCAGTGAAAAGACTAGAGCTGAATAGAAAATTTGACTTTCAAACACAAGAATCTAGAGAAGCATGAAAAGTTAAACAAGAAAGAGAAATCATAAGGGACTTACTAAAGTTGAACTGTTTTGTTTACCTTCCTACATGGAAAGATGATGTGTATGATTCGTGAGGCCTCAATGTCATAGTAGCTTGTATGTATATATGTATGTGTATGTGTATATATATATATATATATATATATATATATATATATACATATATACAGAGAGAGAGAGAGAGAGAGAGAGAGAGAGAGAGAGAGAGAGAGAAGGACACAGGGTGAGTTGAAGATGAAGGGAAGATATCTAAAAGAAATAAAATCAAATTAAGGGATGAGAGAGGAATATATTGAGAGAGGGAGATAGGGAGAAATAGAATGGGATGGATTATTTCACATAACGGCAAGAGGAAGCAGTTCTGTGGGAGGAGGGGAGAGGGCAGGTGAGGGGGAAATGAGTGAATCCTGCCCTCATCCAATTTGGCCTGAGGGGGGAATACCATACATACTCAATTGGGTATCTTACCCCACAGGACAGAAGAGGGAAGAAGATTTAAAAAGGGGGGGATGATGGAGCGAAGGGCAGATGGGGGTGGAGGTAATCAAAAACAAACACTTTGGAAAGGGGACAGGGTCAAGGGAGAAAATTCAATAAAGGGGGATGGGTTGGGAAGGAGCAAAATATAGTTAGTCTTTCACAACATGAGTATTGTGGAAGGGTTATACATAATGATACACATGTGGCCTATGTTGAATTGCTCCACTTCTTAGGGAGAGTGGGTGGGAAGGGAAGAGGGGAGAGAATTTGGAACTCAAAGTTTTAAAAACAGATGTTCAAAAACAAAAAAAAGTTTTTTCATGCAACTAGAAAATAAGATACACAGGCAATGGGGTGTAGAAATTTATCTTGCCCTACAAGAAAGGAAGGGAAAAGTGGATGGGAGGTGAGTGGGGTCACAGAAGGGAAGGCTGACTGGGGAACAGGGCAACCAGAATATATGTCATCTTGGAGTGGGGGAGAGGGTAGAAATGGGGAGAAAATTTGTAATTCAAACTATTGTGAAAATCAATGCTGAAAACTAAATATGTTAAACAAATAAATTTAAAAAAGAAAAAAAAGAAGAGTTAGCCCCAGGCTTTCAAAGACAAAAGTGGAACAGTCTCTCCCTTCCAGAAGCATACATTCCAATGTGGGGATGGGGTAATAGGAACTCAGATACAGAAATACAAAATAAATACAGAATGAATGTTAGGAGCTGGCTTGATAGGCAGCAAAAAAGTAGGACTTGTCTTTTTGTCTAAGTTTATGCTCTCAATTTCTTTTTCTTTTTTTTTTGTTACACCTAGCAATTCTATTGAATTGTAATAATAATAATGTACATCCTTGCTCTACTTCCTGATTGTATTAGAAAGCCCCTAGTTTACCACTATTACAGATAATTTTGACTCCTGGTTTTAGATAGCTACTACTTTTCATATTAAGGAAATGCATATTTGTACATCTGCTTTCTAGTGTTTTTAAATAGGAATGAGTATTTTATCTTGTCCAAGTCTTTATATATATACATATATGATTATATGATTGTATCTGTATGTATGCATATTATGTATATATATACAGATAATACATGTATGTATATAGTTTTTCTACATATAAAGATCAATTATGTTGAAGTTTTTCTAATAAAAAATAAAATAAAAAAAGAAAAAAGAAACAAAGTATAGTATAGGGATATAATGAAATATTTATGTGCTAAACATGAATATGAAAAATTCAGAAAAGCAAGAAAGACATATGAACTGATGCATGTATTTCATCTAAATGGCAATGTTGACCATTATATCTTTGGATGTAAGATGAAGGGATGCAGGCTGAATGGTAGAACAGTTAGTTAAATTCAGAACCAGTTGAATGATTATACTCAAAAATAGCCATCAATGGATTATAAGTGAAATACTCTATCCTTGACCCTATGCACTTCATTATTTTTATTAATGGCTCAGATAAAGGAATATATTGCATGTATATCAAATATGAAGATAATGTGATGAAGAGGAGCTAAAACGTATAATGAAAGAGGATAGGCTGCAAGTTTCCCTCATCATCCTCCTTTGGACACACTTCAACTTGTCAATATCTTCTGTAAAATGTGTTGTCTAGCGTTCCATATGTCTTCTAATCAGGGCAAGGCACAGAAAGAGTATTATATATATATATATATATATATATATATATATATATATATGCATATATTTATATATATATTATATATGCATATATATATATATTATACTTCTGTCAATTTATCTCAAGATTGTGTTAGGGTTTTGGCTGCTGCCATATAAAACTGTTGCCTCACTGAGATTGCAAGCCATTAAAACTCACCAGTTTTCTTCTTATGGATTGCTTGCTAGCCATATCACCCCCATCTGGTACTTGTATAGTTGATTTCTTTAAAAACTGAATTGCAGAAACTTTACATTTATCTCTATTAAATTTTATCTTATCACATTCACTTCTACTTGTCAAAATATTTTCAGATCCTGATGCTGTCATCCAATTTTTTAGCTCTCCCTCCAAGGTTCACATCAAATTCGTATTTGATAGGCGTGCCATCTATCCCTTATTTCTAGTAATTGCTAAAATACTGAACAGAACATGGCCAAGAAAAACTTTCTGTGGAATTCCACAGAATGTTTACCTTCCAAGTTTATGTTGATCCCTCAATCACTAATTCTTGAGTCTGCCCATTGAACCAGTTCCTAATCTGCTTAGTAGTACAGTCATCTAGTCTGTGTTTTATCTATCTTGCCCATAAGGATAGCATGAAATAGCTTGTTAAAAGCGATGCTGAAATGTATAGCAATTCTAATCTATAAACCCAGTAGTCCTTCTTAAGAGGGAAATGAGTTTTCAGGCAAGACATTCTTTTTTATATAGTATTTTATTTTTTTCCAATTACACATAAAGATAGTTTTTAACATTCATTTTTTAAAAAACTTTTGAGTTCCAAATTTTTCTCCTTCCCTCCCTCTGTTCTCCTCATCCTAAAATGGTAAGCATTGCATGCAGTTTTGCTGGATAGGTTATACTTGGTTGTAATCCTAGCTCGTTTGCCTTCTGGAATGTCATATTCCAAGCCTTCCAATCCTTTAATGTAGAAGCTACTAATCTTGTGTGATCTTGACTGGCTCTCAATATTTCGATTGTTTCTTTCTGGATGATTTCACTATTTTCTCCTTGACCTGGGGGCTCTGGAGTTTGGCTATAATATTCCTGTGAGTTTTCATTTTGGGATCACTTTCAAGAGGTGATTGATGGATTTTTTCAATTCTATTTTACCATCCGGATCTAAGATATCAGGGCAGCTTCCCTGCATAGTTTCTTGAAATATGATGTATAGGCTCTTTTTTGATCATGACTTTCAGGTAATCCAATACTTATTAAATTTTCTCTCTTTGATCTATTTTTCAGGTCAATTGCTTTTCAGATATTTCCCCTTTTCTTCAATTTTTAAATTCTTTTGATGTTTACTGTTCCTTGATGTTTCATGGAGTCACTAGCTTTCACTTTCCCAATTCTATTTTTAAGGAATTATTTTCTTCAGTGAGCTTTTGTACCTCCTTTTCCATTTGGTTTTCTCTGCTTTTCAAGGGGTTCTTTTTTCAGTGAATTGTTGTGCCTGTTTTACCATGAGGCTAATTCTATTTTTAAGGTGTTATTTTCTTCAGGATTTTTTGTGCTGCTTTTACCATATTCTTAATCCTCTTTTCATAATTTTCTTGCATCATTCTCATTTCTTTTCCCAATTTTTCCTCTACGACTCTTACCTCTTTCTTTAACTATTCCCAGAATTCTTGTTGGGCTAAGGTCCAATTTGCATTTTTCTTTTTCTTTCTTTTTTGGGGGCAGGGTGGGGGTGGGTTTTTGTAGCTAATTTCACTTTGTTTTTTTCTTCTGAGCTTATGCCTTGGTCTTCCTTGCCACCATAGTAGCTTTTTTATGGTCAAGTTCTTTTGTTGTTTGATCACTTTTCCTATCTATTTCTCAACCTTGAATTTTAGGTTAAAGTTGGCCTCTGCTCCTCTAGGAGGGAGGAGCACTTTTCCGACTTTCACACTTTTTGTACTGCTGTTTTCAGAGCTAGTTCTGCAAGTTTCAGGTACTTCCTCAATGGAGCAATTTGGGGAGAGTTATTGCTCTCCTGGTCTGTGCTCTGGTCTTCACCCAGGAAGGGACCATATTCTCCTGCAGCTACAAGTGTTAGTACCCTCTTAGCCCTGGAACTGTGAGCAGGTCCCCTGTACCCCTACGGCCCCCTCTCTGCCTTGAAATTGCGACCAGGACCCCTGCTCCCCTGTGACCAACCGTAAGCACTCATCTCTGTCCTAGAACTGTGACCCAGAATATCTCTGGGCTAAGGGTTCCCCAAGCTGCTGCTACTGCTGTCCAACCACCTCCAAGGCCTACCACTGATACAGTCTTGAGAAGTAGGGGCTTGCCTTCTACCCTAGTGTTACAGACCTCTCTTGCCAACCTCCTAAGTTGTCTCAAGTTAGAAAATTTTCTCTTAAGTTAGAAAATTTCTCACTCTGAGCTTGTGTTGGCTCTGCCGCTCCAAATTTGATTTGAGGTGTCATTTTAAAGTTGTCTAGAGGGAATGTTCAGCTGTGTTTCTGCCTTTAATCTGCCATCTTGCCTCAAATCCACTGTTGGCATCTTAAACTATTTTTAACACTTAATTAATGTTCTTATATGCCTCAAAACAGTGGTCGAAGTTACAAGGAGGCCAATTTCATTTTAACATTGAAAGGACTTCTGAATAAAGAAAGTCATTTAACAGCCAAATGGGGAACTTCAAAGGATGGTGAGCCCCCCCTGAGGTTATTGAAGCTGGAGGATAAGGACAAATCTACTGAAGCTTTGGTAAAAATGATGCTTGCCCTTGGTGGGACATCAGAACAGATGACTTCTGGCATCCCTTCCAACTATGCTTTTTAACTTTGTCTTATTCCCTAGCAATCTCTCCTAGCTATCATATTCTTTGTGGTGGGATAAAAAATTATTTCATTGACTGATCTGGACTGGTCATGCATCTTCTAAAGGCCCTTTGCCTCTAACATTCATTCCTGTTCTGTGCTTTAGTCATAATCCTCTGAGATGCCAGGATCTAATCGTCGGTATACTTCAGGCCTAGGGAAAAGGGTGGGTTCCTGTCAATCACAGGAGTGTTTTCTCACTTTAAAATACTGTTCTTCCTTTTGGGAGTACAGTTAAAGCTTTTTTCCCTCTTTCTCACTTAACTACATGAAATAGCCTAAGTTGTTAATTTCATGGCCTTGTGACAGTTTACCCAAACTGGGCTCCCTGATACAGAATCTGAAGTGGCTGCCTCCCTGGTAACAGGATGGCACGTGAAACAGATTTTTAATTGATCTCATCACAAAGCTTGAAAAAACGAAAAATTCTATTTAAATATGTTATTAATTGAACAGATGATCTCTAATGTTCTCTCCAGTTCTAAAACGTGACCCTATTATTTTTCTTCACGTCAGAAGATTTGGGGTAGTTTGATCATTCCTTATTTAATGGACGAGAAAAAAGAAAGACATGAGAACCACATTCGGTTCAATTCAATAAGTGTGGTACAAGGGCACTGGAAGAGTCAAAGGTCATGGGTTCAAAAGTTGTCCCTAATATGTAATACCTATGAGACCTTGAAAAATCACTTAAACTACCTTAGTTAATTTCCTCATCTGTAAAATAAAGGGGCTAATAATGACCTTAGAGGTCCCTTACTTATTCCAATTCTAGAAATGAACAAACAAAATCAAGGAGAGACTTGAGTCCATCTAGAACAACCACTTTATTTTACAGATGAAGAAAATGTAGCCCTTGTAGGTTATGTGACTTATCCCAAGTCACATAAGTCTTAGGCATCAGAATCAGCATTTGAACCCAGGTCCTTTGATGGAACCAATTATCTTTCTACTAAGCCACCCTTATTAAATTGAACTGAATGCGGTTCTCACTTCTTTCATTTTTCTCATCTGTTAGAAAAGGTAACTATCCACATACCTACCTAGATATCTATATCTCACATGATCTGGGCTCTTGGTTTGATTCTAACATTTGAATATTCCGATGGCTCTGCAATGTTGTCAATGAGAATCAATATGCTTAGTGCAAATTTGTTCTTCAATTTTTCCCCCTTGGCTTTCATTTCTAGCTTTAGTCATTTCAAATCCTCCTCCATATATAAAGCCGTGTAGTGTTGTTGGTGCAGAAAACTTTTCCTATTCCACCACTTATGTGACTTCAGGACAGAATCTTGGAATAAGATTTAAAGGCCTTCATTGAGTTATTTCAGTAGGATTTCAAAGTTATGGACCAGAATAGCCTTCCTTTGTAGTACCAATGATGGATAACTTGAATTCATATACAGGGTGAGATAAACACAAATATATACTCATGTATGTGTATATATACATATGTGTATATATGAACACATCTGTATATGTATGTATATATACACACATATATACACATGTATATCTATACATACATACACTGTATATACATATACATATATATAGTTATGCATTGTATGTATATAACCGTCATAATTGTATCAACATCAAACAACCAAATAAAAAGTATTCCCTCATTAGTCAATCCAACCCAAATAAGGACAATAATTAAACAGTCATTTAAAAAAAAAACTATAAACCCACAGACATATAGCCATATTCTCATTAGCTTCAAACCATAAGAAATTAATTACAGATTCACTGCTAATGAACATATGGGCTAAGTGCTGACACTCTACTGGTTTCAGTTCAACGTTCACAGAAGCAAAGCCGTGTTCCCAGACGGATGGTAGGGGGGAAACGGCAGTGAGCGGGGGCTAGGAAGCAAGATTTTTGCAGAACTAAGGATAATGATTCCAAAACATTTAAGCAGACAGGAAAAGGCTCCAAATTCCCTTTCTATCCCCTTCCAAACATGAACAGACCATCTCCTCAGCCAGCAGCTCTGATACTTTTGCTTTAACAAGAGATCTGCAAATAGGACTGGGAAGAAAACAAAACCAGGACAGCAAGATATACAGTAAGGATAGTAATGTAAATAAAAATACATGAAAGGGCAGCTCGAGTCAAATTAATTGCCATCCCCAATCTTGTTCCCAAAGAACAGATGATGAAATGCCACATCATTCTCTCAATAGACTAGTGGGAGTCTGTTCATGGAATGTTATATTCATTGCTCAGTGTGGTCACCGTGTTGGTCTTTTTGCTTTGGAGGTCCTCATTGGAGCAGTATGTTAGGAAATGACTATAATGGAGGGGATAAAACAAAAGGCATCGATATAACATAAAATAAACAAAGGAAGGAAGGAAGGAAGGGAAGGAGAGAGGGAGGGAAGGAGAAAGGGGGTTAGTATTAGCAAGGAAAGTTTACAATAAAGAAATGATTACATGAAAGCAGATAAAGACTCAAGGTTAAGAAACTGCAAGAATCATAGACACAAACACTAGACCTGGAAAAGTACCTTACAGATTATCTAATCCTACCCTCTCATCTATCAAATGAAGAACTGAGTCCAGATGGGCAAAGTGATTTGACTATAATCTCATAGCTAGCTAGTGACAGAGTCAAGGTTAGAACCCAGGCCTTCTGGGTTTCAGTTAGAACCTCTGGCCAGATCAGAGGAGACATCTGTAATAGATACCTGTCCATGAAACTTTAAAGCAAAGGACAACTCACTCATAGGTTATGGAGAACACAAGATGAGAGAATAAGTATTTTCACTTCCGTTTTCTAGTGCAGACTTTTTTTTTAGATCCTATCTGAAATGCCGATCATGAAGGCCCTCTTCTATATGCTGAGTTACAATGTCATCTTCCCAAATATTTGATCCTCCTACAGAAATCACAGATCCCTGCAGGATTCCTACCTGACTGAGAGGAGAGGACATCTGAGCAAAGCTTTTCATATCTTATTATAATATAAATATGAAAGCCACAGACACTGCCTGTATTATAACTTAGCAAATGCCACCTTCTTTATTACTAGTGACAAACAAGCTCCCCTCACATTTCTAGTCATGTCCCAAATCATTAAATCATTATTCATCACCTGTATGGGATGCATTATTCATGATTAAATCTTCATCAGGTTATATTGTTGTCCATTTCATTGAATCACTCTCTCATTTTTATTCATTTGTGTCCTGGGTACATCAAAAATATTTCTTTACTTCTGTGAATTAACAATCATTTTATTTGCTGAAAATTATACAGATGGAGGTGACAGTCATGTGACTTTGCTAGTTAATTTCACATAGTTGCCTTAAATTGCTTATCTTATGGATCCTATGGTCTCCTCCACTTTTAGAACTTTTTAAACCCCTCCAGATTTGTACTTTCTACCAACTCAATGTCATATAGCCTCTTAATTCTATACTGATGCAGAATTTCAGCTTCATATTGATACTAACATTCATTTTAGCTTCTAATTATGATTTTTCATTGCCTCTCAAAATATACCATATACTCAAAAATATACCATACGTTGAATTTTAATCTTAATTACAATTTTGCTAAAATAACAAGAGGAATACAATGCTATTTCTCATTTTATCAGAAGTCATTTAAATGTTATACAGGACTGGATAATCTACATCTGAATGAAATTCAAAGGCCACCTGGTCAGTTCCATTTGTATATAGACAAGAGTCCCCTTTCAAGCATGCTAATTCATGATTGACTAAAGACCTTCAGTGTGGGAGACCAGAGTACCACCTGAGAAAACCTTAATTCCATTTTGGGCTTGCTTTGGATGTGAGGATGTTGTTCTGTATATCATGTCTGATTGTGCCTACCTCACCCATTGCTCCTGGTTCTGTGTTCTGGATCCAAGAAGAGTATTTGCTAACTGTGCTTGCAAGGAAGCTTTTGAATACCTCCTTAAATCTTCTCTTCTCCTGGCTAAACACTCCTAATTGTTTCAACCAATCTTCACATTGCATGATCTCAAGCACCTTCTTCATCCCAGTTGCTCTCCTCTTGTTACTTTCCTGATTCTCAATATCTTTTCTAAAATGTGGATCCCAGAACTAAGTACAATGCTACAGACATGGTCTGATCAGGGCAGAGAAGAGTAGAACTATGATCTCTATCATTCTGGACATTGTGTCTTTTCTCATGAAATCTTAAATTGCGTTAGCATTTTATAATGGCCATTTCACCTTGATGCTTCAAAGTGATCTTATAGTCTATTAAAACTCCAGCTCTTTTTAGATAATATGCTAACTAGCCATGCTCTGTTTATAATTCTGCTTGTAATTTCTGTTTGTATTTGCTCTGAAGTTCAGGATACTGACTTTTCCCCCTGAACTAAGTGAATGATATATGTATGTTTGATTAAAGTGAGATTGTAAACCCTTTGAAATTGCTTGCCATAGAAAAGCAGATCAAGGAACCTGTGCTAGCAGCCCTCCTATGTTCTGGTGTTGTTGGTCTTACACAGCCACAGTAGCAGCAAGTGGCATTGTTGTTACACTCCCCCATCCAAAACTCATGCAAGTGATTAGAGAGATCCAAGTATAAGTGTTTCCAATTATCCATATTAAATTTAATCTGCTTAGATATTGACATTCATTCAGATCCTGAGTCTATCATTCAACATGCCAACCCTCTCTGATAAAAATAACAAAACAACATTTTATGAAGTATAAAAGTATTCACTGTAAGAACACATGTTGAGTTAAAGTGTATCTTTTCATTAGCAGGTGGGAGTCTGTTGTATGCCCTTCAAAGAGACTATCCAAAGGAGGGTAATCAGGATGGTTGCTTCCTTATGGTATCCTTAAGATCATCATCATCATCATCATAATAGCTAGCATTTATATATACACCACTGAACTGCTTTATAACTATCTCATTTTGTTCTCACAACAATCCTGGGATATAGGTGCTATTATTATCCCAGTTTTACAGATGAAGAAACTGAGGCATGATGAGATGAAATGACTTCTCCAAGGTCACACAGGTAGTAAGTGTCTGTGGCCAGACGTGAACTCAGGTCCTCCTGACTCCAGTTCCAGGGTTCTGTCCACTGTGCTTGCCTCTATGAGGATTGCCTAAAAGAATTGGCAATGTTTATTCTGGATAAAATAAGACATGAGGAGTTGTGAGAGCTGTCTTTATCTCTTTGAAATGCCACTATATAAGAAAGAGATTAGATTTGTTCTCCTTGGTCTCAGAGGTAGAACTAGGAACAATGGATACAAGTGGCAAAGAATAATATCTAGGCTTTATGTAAAAAGGAACTTCGTAACCATTAGAGCTATCCAAAGTAGAATGAGCTGCCTGAGGAAGTGATGGGTTTCCCAACTCTGGTGTCCTTTAAGCAAAAGTTAGTTGACTATTTGGCGTTAATATTGTAGAGGGAATTTTTGCTCAGGGATCTATTGAAACAGATGTCTTCTCAGGTACCTGGAAACTCTGGAAAGATTCTGTGATCAGTGGGTATATTGAGAATAAAAGCCATTCCCCAATAGATAAATGATCTGAGAATAGAAGCAGGCAATTCTTTTTTAATAGTATTTTATTTTTCTCCCAGTTACATGTCAAGAAAATGTTTAGCGTTCATTTTTACAAGATTTTAAGTTCCAAAATTTCCTCCCTCCTTCCCTTCCCTCTGCTCTTCTGAAAATGGTAGGCAGTTTGATATAGTTTAAATGTTTACTATCATATAAAAACATCGTGTTATTAGTCACAGTTGTGAAAGAAGAAACAGATGAAAAGAAAAAAAAACAAGAAAGAATAAAATAAGTGAAAAATATGCTTTAATCTGCATTCAGAGTGCCCCAGTTCTTTATCTGGATGTAGATAGCATCTTCCTTCATGAGTCCCTTGTACTTGCTTTGGATCATCATGCTGCTGAGAAGAGCTGAGTCATTCATAGTTGACCATCACACAGCATTGCTGATAACATGTTCAATGTTTCCTTGGTTCTGCTCATTTCACTTTGCATCAGCTCATACAAGTCTTCCTAGGTTTTTCTGAAATCTGCCTCTTTATCATTTCTTATAGCACAATGATATTCCATCACAGTCATATACCACAGATTGTTTAACCATTCCCCAATTAGTGGACATCTCCTCAGTTTCCAATAATCCACCCCATGAAAGGGGCTGCTATAAATATTTTTTCACATGAAGGTCCTTTCCCCTTTTTTCATAATCTTTTCAGGATACAGACCTAGTAGTGGTACAAGCATTGCTATTCTTAAGGCTGGTGAGTGAGTTCAGGGCCCTCAGGACTGAAGCAAGATGATGGGAGTGATAGTTTGACTTGCCTGGTACATGCTATAACTTCTGTATCTCCCTTAGGATACCTTGATGCTTTAGTTAGGTTGGCTTGCCTGCCCTGTAAATGGCAATTGGTTGGCACTTAGTGGGGATGGCTAGGTCTGCTAGCATGAGGGCTCCTGCGACTACAGGGCTCCTGTGCCTACGTTATGGTTGCAACTGGTCAGCAGTATTGCTGCTGACAGCATAGAGGTTGGGCCCATTCTGCACAATGATGTTAGGCCCATTCAATTCAACCCATTTTTATGGCTCACACATACTA
This sequence comes from Trichosurus vulpecula, assembly GCF_011100635.1. Taxonomy (NCBI): domain Eukaryota; kingdom Metazoa; phylum Chordata; class Mammalia; order Diprotodontia; family Phalangeridae; genus Trichosurus; species Trichosurus vulpecula. Next base: position 104,908,691 of record NC_050578.1, on the reverse strand, counting down.
AATCCTCAGGATTAACTGCTTGGATGAGAAGGAAGGATGCCCTACAATTACAAACACAGGCTTTGCATTGGAGGAAGCTAGAGAATTAAATGTCAGAGGTATCTTTCCCCTGGAGGTCTTTTTTTTTCTTTCTTTTTTATTTATAGTTCACAATGGAGATCTATTATAAAGGTTAAATTACAAGAAAAATGATGTGAAAAGTCTTATCAAAGAATACTTGACACTTATTTAGTATTTTCACATCTAATAAGTATCTGAGGTAAAATTTGAACTCAGGCCCAGGCACTCATTGTTGTTGTTTGTCCTTCATTTTCAAAAAAGGCCAGTGACATCACAGGGGGAGGGGCGATGGGGGTGGGCTGGATTTCTTGACCTGCACATGAATTATATTTAAACGAGGCAATGTTGTACAAAGTCGTCAACAACGCTCTTTCTTACTGAGTCATTGAGTTCCAGTAGCAAGACTAAAGTCAAGACAACTGATGATTGATTGAATAAATCTGGAATAAAAATGCCTCTCTTCAAATCTATCCTCTGTATTAGTAGCTGTGGGACTTTGGACATGTTCCTTCATTCTTGTCCTTACTTTCTTTCCCTATAAGGGAGTGTGATTAAGTCATCTTTAAGGTGTCTTCCAGCTCTAAAGCATATGACAAGATTTAGAATGAACCTTTTTAAAGGCAAGAAGAGGAAATAGTTAAAGCCTTCCATAGTCTTGGTATGGTCAGCCTTCCTCACTATAGAGACCTGGCCTATACTTCCTGTAACCTGCTCCATGTGCTGAGGGAGCAGTCATCTTCAGAACTTTCAATCATGAGATTTACCTGGACTTTCCTTCCTTGCGTCACACCCAGTAGTTCTGAGAAGCAGCAGAGAAGCCTCTGCTCACTGAACCAACATTCCCATATCAGGTCCTCATTGCTTTACAAACAACGCTGGGGAAGATCTTACAAAGTTCAAGAAAAGTAGGTGGAGACATTGGAGGCTGGTCTAAGATGGATGGGGTCTTCATATGGCATGACCTCATGAATAAACAGATACTTTGGGAAGCTGGCCTTTTCTTTTTTTGAATTACCAAGACGATCAGCCTGTTCCCTGGCATCTCCTTCATTTGAAAACATGAACTGATAGAAGCCACATGAACTAAGAGTTGGAAGAGACCCTGGAGAATACCTCAGAATCATACAGCCAGTACTGAAAGAGACTTCAGAAGCCATCTAGTCCAACCCTGCTCCAACTCCATTTTACAGATGAAGAGATTAAGGCCCAGGTTGATTTTTGTGGTTTGGCCAAGGTAGTAATAAAGGATTCAAACTGAGGCCCTCTGATTTGAGAGCCAATTCTCTTTCCACTAAATTCAATATCCTTACTGAGCATTTACATATTCTGTGCTGAATCTAACAAATGAAGGGTCCTCAATTTTATAATGACATGATGATAAAAAAAGAACATCAATGATCGTGATTGACATTTATATGTTGGTCTAAACTTTGCAAAGCACTCTACACACTAATTCATTAGGGTCTCATAATAACCTTATGAGAGAGATTCCGCAGATACTACAATTATCCCCATTTTGTAGATAAAGAAACTGAGAGGCAGAGAGATTGTGATAAATGACAGTTTTTTCAACCAAAGAATTACAATTTTTTTTAGAAACAAAGACAAAGCAATGACTACAAAATCCAATTGCAAAGATGAGGCAAACAAACTAAATAAGGAATTATTAGATTAAGAAAAAATATTGTTAGTTTTAAATAGTAACTAGATGAATTTATAGGGTCCAACACCGTAGGAAAATTAGATTGCCATTAGCAAGGTGAAATTCTATAATGCCATTCATTTAGTGCTTTTGCATTTTATTTTTTAGTTTAAAATGTTTTTACATTTTTATTTTATTTTTCAGTTTAAAAGTATTCAGTGTTTTTACATTTTTATTTTATTTTTTCTTTTAAAAGTATTTTCTTTTCTGCCTACCTCCAACTTGCCATTAGAAAACGGAAGGGCAAATTCTTAAGATAAATATTCATAGTTAAGCAAAACCCATTCTTATGCCAGCCATGTCCCAGAATGTTTGTCTCATCCTGCATTTTGGATCTATCACTTCTCAGTCAGAAGACGGGTAGCGTGCTTTCACATCAATCATCTAGAATCATGGTTGGTCATTGCACTGATCGGAGTTCTTCAATCTCTCAAAGTTATTTGTCTTTATGAAGTTACTATTTTGTCAATTGTTCTCTTGTTTTTCCTCATTTCACTCTGCATCATTTCCAAGGTTTCTTCAAAACTATCTCTATTGACATTTTTTAAGCGGCAATAATATTACATATGGTATACTTTGTTCAGCAAAGATATCCATATAGAATAACATGGGGATTATTTGTTATCTTAAATTCTAATATAATTTACTTTTCAAATCCTTATCTCCCCATTCTCATCATCTTCCAAGGGGTGGTTTATTTAGGACTTGTTCAACTTCTCTTTCTCAGATTGTATTTTATATTTCCTACTTCATTCATTTAGGAATTCTGTAATTTTGCAAAGATTCCTGAATTTCATTTAAGCTTTCAATTAATCTTAAAATAATTAGAAATAATAATTATTGTCTTTATTTTTATTCATTCGTGAAATCATCTCTTTTCCTTTCTATATTCATAATTTGGCTTTCCCCTCTCATTTTATAACAGCTTAGTTCATGATTTGTCAATTATGTAGGCCCTTACAATAGGCCTTACTTATGTTTACTAATTCAGTTTTTGTTTTATTTTCAATTCCATTTGTTTTTCAAAACTTTTATTTTACTTGTTTTGTGATTTTATATTTGTTGGTTTCTAGTTTTTAAAACTTTATTTTAATTTTTAAATTCTTTCTCTTTTTCCTTTGTTAACATTAGTGATCAATGTTATGATTTTTTCCTTACAACAAGAATTCTTAAACTTTTTGTGTCATAGACCACCTTGATAGTCTGGTGAAGCCTATGGATTACTCTTTGAATAATTTTTTAATATATGACATTAATTGCATAGGATTACAGAGGAATATGATTATATTAAAATATAGTTTAACTTTTTTAATAGACCACAAGTTAAGAACCTCAAAGTCTTCCTTTAACTGTATTTAAGAATTCTGTCACATGATCTCACTGTTATTCTGTTTTCTTCTCTGGAGTTAGAGGACCCAGGTTCAAATACTATCTCCTTGCTAGCTAATATAATAGCAGGCATATTTTAATCCATTATACATATTTATTCCTTTTAATGGATGACTTTTATCCAAGAATATTCAAGGTTATGAGTATGTACTTTTCTTTTCATCTGATCTAATTATATATCTTCTGTCTCCCTTATTAGCACAGGACACAATCATTTGATCTATAACAATTCAAATTTCTCTACCTACACAAAGATATCACTATTCCCCACGGAAACCAATAACAGATCTGAAGATTTTTTATTTTGCTAATATAATTCTATATTTACATACCTATCACAAAAATGTGGTTTAAAAATCATCTTCCAACCCTTAACTGCTTTGTTGGCCCAAAATTCATCATATAATAATTCTCTTCTTTCCTTCATTTGCCTCCTCCAAATAGTTTAATTATATCTTTTCTTCTATAGGATTCCCTTCTAAATTCCCAACTTGTTTACTTATGTAAATTGGTTTTTTAAAATAGCCTTTTATTCTCATAACTATTAGGTAATTACTTATTTTTGCCTTAATATCTTGTTTGTCTCATTATTGGTTTTTCTTAGAGGCCAATCTACCTGTCAATTGCTATACCTGATCATATTTTCTCTCTGATAGAATTGAAGAACTTTTTTTTCTTATGAAAGTATATATTTCATTTTTTTTCAGGATAGGCAATTTTGAGATGCAAGCTGATTTCTCTTAGTTTGTGGCATATTACAGCATTTTCTTCCCTTTCTAGTCTTCATTGAGTAATCCTATATGACCCTATTAGGTGCTCAGTGTTCCATTAGTTACCATGAAATGTAAAAAAATGTAGAGGGCATCCTTTGGCATGATGAATGGATCCTCTGTGGTGGATCTGGAGACAAGAACAACAAAGGTACAGGATAAGAAGGATAGGTATGTCTCACTTTTCACTAAAAGAAGGGAAAATCCAAAGCAAAAATCCCAAACATTCCTTGAAATGTTGAAGAGTTGTTATTTTATTTTGTTTTGTATGTTTATTGTTTTTATGAAGGGATAAATGGGAGCAGAGATTAGGTACAACTCAGTTATCCTGTTGAAAAGAAATCATAGTGCAGGTTTTGATGGAACACTTGAGTTTTTGACCTAAAAAGTATCAAATCTTATCAAAAAACAATTTAATTAGGAGGAAGTTGAAGTCAGCCATATTTTCAACTCTTTAACTAAATGACAGAGAACACCTAAAAAGGGAGAACAGTTACTTTTCGGATTAATAATAACTAAAAGTGACTGATTTAAATATATTTGCAAGCAATTCATGCTGTTTAGGAGATAATGGAATTCATGAGACATTAGTGAGTAAAAGGATTTTCAATGGATAAACTACAAAAAGGGATACCATGAGTTACTATTTTAATCTGAAGGAATGCTAGAGAATAGATACTGGAGAAAGACTAGAAAATATTTGAACCAATTTGACTTCTATCTAAATTGATTAGGCTTTTTTCAGTTTTTTTCCCATAAGTATCACTGTGATTTTAGCATGGTATTAAGTGAGCCTAAATGGATCTTAAACATAAAGTTGGATAAGATGGCAGAGGGTGTTTCATTTACCACATATACCTTTTAACAGATGAGAAAATGAAGCCCACAGAGGTTAAGTGGCAAGCTGGTATTGGAAGCCAGATCTCCTGCCTTCAAATTTTGTATTCTTTCCTGCTGAGTAAATGTGAAAGGGCTAAACGTGGAAAGAGTCACGGAAAGGGGACTCCAATCTTAGCTCTGCCACCAACTTGTGGTGAGACATTAATGTCTCCTACATTTCTGGTCCTCACTTTCTTCATGTGACAAAAAAAAAAAAAAAAAAAAAGTATGAGTTGGAATCAGTTATCTCTGTGGTCCCTAATATTATGCTTCTAATTCCTAACTAGTCATATATTTTGTCAATTTCTTTCCCTCCCCATAGTCTACTCCTAGTTCCACCCCCTCCCACAAATAAAGGGAACCTGATTGCATGTTATAGGCTACCAAAGACCACCATCTAGTGGCCAACTAAGGTAACTGCATTTGCTCAGTTATCCTCATGTACAATAGCCATAAATTCTGGATTTGTGAATTCTAAAATCACAATATTAGGAAAGAAAGGGACTTGTTAGGCCCATCAAGTTCAACCTCTTCATTTTGGAAATAAGAAAGCTAAGAGTTAGACTTGTCTGAGGTCATACATCTTTGTAACGGCAGAGACGGGATTTGAACCCAGATCTTTTGACTCCAAATCAATGTTTCCAATACTTCATGATGCCCTTTCCTATCTTAGATTATGTGTTTAATATATGCTTCTTATATTAAAATGAGAGAAATTCATCTCAGTAGCAATCAGAAATTGAATGGATCTTTTGGAACCAAAGGCTTTTGAAGGCCAAAATGAAAGAGACATGTTGACTTATTCAGTGAATAGCAATTGTACAAATATTTTTATATATAAGGGATTTCACAAGTGGGGCTTTTGACCCATTCAGAGATATTTGCTGTTTGTAGGGTCAGCCATGATGGGTACCTTGCCTGAAATAGAAATTGTCATCACATGGGTAATAGTGACTTTGTTCTGACTTCATGTTCCAAATAGATAGATTTTCCCATAGGTTGAAGTGTTTAACTCAGAAGAAAAGAAGGATTAGCATGCTTTTCTTTTAAAGCGATAACAAATGGCACATTTTCCAGTTATTACATGTAATACATATACACACATATATTTGTTATTAAAATAGCTAACATAATGTTAATCAATGCTACCATTCATTATATTATAAAACTTTATACAGAATTAAATCAATATTTTAAAAATTGTGTTTAGGTAAAAACAGGTACCTTCCTCACTATCCCTTAACTGTCATCAGTCATTGCTTAATCTCTTATTTTCATGGGATCTACAAACCATGTGTCTGGTTTTTTTTCCTCATCATAAATCAGTAATTTTCTTCTTTCAGTCTCTATACCTTTCTCACTTGAAGCTGAAACTAACTCTAAATCCATGCCCAATTTGCATTGAATAATACCTAGGCAATATACAAGCTTAGTTCACACACCAAAAAAACAAAATGAAATAAAACAAAACTTGGAGTTATACTACCAAGTTTATTCAACAAATTCAACAAATATGTCTTACTACAATTTCTCAAAATGAATCCTTTTTTGAAATTTATTATGCATTTGTCTCTAAACAATAATAAACCTAAACCAATTTACAACTATTTCTCAAAACGCATTCCTACACGAAATATGTGTACAACAGCTTATTAGCAACTCCTTTTCTATCTCCTTCCATCATGTTTTAAATCATTCATCTCAATCTGTATTTACTTTTTTGGGGTTTGGGGGTTTGCTTGTTTGTTGTTTGATTTTAGAATTTAGCTTTTGGAAACACATTTATATAGCATAAAACAGAACAAGGATTTTCAGCACAGTTCAGCATATTAAAAAAAAGAAACAAAACACTTCTGATTTCTGTTCCATTTCTACACTTGTGATCCTTTGATCTTACATTGTAAGGACTTTTGTGATCCCGTAACTCAATGAAACCAGAAAGATTTTGCTTGTTCTGGAGGTAGAAGTTGTGTAAAGAGTACTGGGATGAAGTATGAAGTGAGAAAAAGACAACACCAATGGCTGGAAGCATCTTCATCATGGCTTGCTAATATTGAGGGAAATTTTACCTTTCTTCCCAATAAAGAAGGTCTTGATGATGAAAGTAGGAACCTTGCTCCAGCATGAATATTATCCCCATGCCTGCCTAAGGACTGGATATGAAACTGAACCCACCTGCAGTAGCAATTGTTCAATCATTCAGGTAAGTCTGGCTATCTGTCACCCCATGGACCAGAGCACACCCACGGTGTCCATGATGTTTTCTTGGCAAAGACACCAGAGTGGTTTGCCATTTCCTCCTCCAGTGAATTAAAGCAAATAGTCATTAATTGACTTGCCCAGGGTCACACTCCTAGTAGGTGTCAGAGACCTGATTTGAACACAGGTCTTCCTGATTCCAAGCCCAGCACTCTATCCACTGAGCCATCTAGCTGCCTCTGGGGGACTGGATGTGAAGCTGTGCCCTACTGCAATAGCAGTAACAGTTGCCAATTGCTGATCTCTCAACAATCCATGATGGAAGCAATAGTGGCTGATCCCTGAGCTTTATCATCAATCTATTATAAGGGGAACTGAACAACACGTGTGGCAGGTCTACCCTGTCCCCATTTTTTCCCTAGCTCATAGTACTGAAATGAGGGAGCACTGGATAATGGAAGTTAAGCACTATGGGACTAAATAGAGTGGGGATTGGGAACTGAGTGTGCACATTATATGTTTTTATTGTTATAATTTGTGCCATTTGCTCTTTTGATACTTTCTTGATATCACAATGCTTGCTATTTTAAGTAATTTTTCCCATGAGATACTACATGAACCAATGGCAAAAAGCACTTCTGGAATGCTTTGAGTTCTTAATCACTGAAATGCCAAAGAATAGTCTCCTGGGAACTGAAGCTCTCACCAGCAGTCAGAATCTCAGTTTAATATCTCATCTAAAACTCAGCTTGTTGCCACAACAGATGAAGAAAAATAATAGTCTGGACATTGCATGCCTGGCAGCTACTTTGAGATGTTTAGGAGGTTCTCCAAACCAGTAGGTACCAAGAAGCTGCCAAACATTTTCTACCTGGACTGCTCCATGCAGTATGACTGCTAAGATGCTAGCACGCTTTGGGGCTCAGTCCAACTAATTTCAGATTAGATTTCTCCACCAAGCATGTCTCGACCCTTATATCTCTGGTTTCCAGTTCTCTGAGGAGTTTAGAATCAGCTAGGATGCTGAGCAGAGAGTTTTATAACAAGGGCAATAGATGAGAGCTTTTATGAAATCTGTGGAGCATAGATGGTTAACAAGGAGTACTTGCCCATTCCTTCAGTGAACTCGTGCTTTGGCCCTCACCCATCCTCACATAGAGAATGCAGATCACATACCAAATGAGAGCATGATGCCGTGATCTCATTCTGAAGTTGGACGTTACTTTGTTGGCGCTTGCCCTTGAAGTAATTTGAATTTCTCAGCAGCCATACATCACCCTTTTTGACAGAATTCGCAGGTTTGCTCTTTGCCGTGGGCCTAATGGATGAAATGCAGCCTAGTGAGCTCCCAGCTCCAGATAACCTTCACAAATGCAAAGACACATGGAGACAGACAGGAAAGTAAAACGCTGGGAATCCAAAAACTAGATAGCTACTTGTATGGGTTCAAAGATTTCCATGAAATTAGATTGTAACTGCGATGGCTCCCAAGACAGGATGTAAGCACCGATGACAAAATTTATTCTATGAGAGTCCACTTGTTTCTGTGAGGCTAAAGTCTTTGACTCAGTCCTCTTTGTGCCTATGGCTGTAGTACCTTGACACTTTAAGCGTGGATCTTCTCAACAATGCCAGCACTTCCTTCACGCACACAAAACACAATCCCTCTGTAGCTTAGGAGATGGTTTTCATGAGTTGCTTTGGATAAAACATTCAATATTCTCTGGTTAAACTAGGAATATGCCTCTTCAAATATAGCTAGAATTGCCTTGGGATGAGATACAGGCAGTCCATTGTCACCAAGCCCATGCCTGAAATCTTGCAACTTGGTGGGATCTACCAGAGCATGTGCTCCAAGAGCAAAGCCTACACTTACTATCTGACAGCAATGAGGAATAAGAGTAAGACTTCTGTAAACATTCTATTCATTGGTAAATATAAAGATTGTCTGAATGGTACTACCAAACCACACAGAACTCTGCACCAAGTAAGTGTTTAAAAATATATAGGTTCACCCTTAGATGAAGTACCTTTAAAACTTAAAAAAAAATCAACGAACTTCCTCTTACACACTCATCTATAACTTGTTTATTACAACATAGGCATAATGTTCCTTATATAGATACAGCCAAACCTGCTGCCACAATTGTATACTAATGCAATAGGAGTAGGAGGAGAAGGTTTCAAATCAGTGATTTCCTACTGTCCTCTTGGTTGGGGATTATCTACTCCACCCTTGCTCCCCCAAATCCTGAAAGCTTTGCCATCTGCCTGCCATTTTCCCTATCAGAACCTACATACTCTTTGGCCTTAACAGCTGTCATTAATTGAAGGATAATATGAACCTTCCTTTATGTATTGTCTCCCTCAATTAGATGGTGAGCTCTTTGAGAGAAGGGATCATCTCCTTTTTTCTGTTTGTGTTTCTAGCAAATGGTCAGCGTGTAAATGCTTGTCCATTCCATTCCAAATCCTTGTGTTTAACCTTCTCTGCTCACCTGAGATTGGTACATTTATACTAGGTACCAGTCTTCTTTATCTACCTTAGTGTAAAATGGTATGGACTTTCTTGGTTATAGGTCTACCAGTTGTCTAACTCAGTGCTTAGCTTCATTTTCCTGGGCCAGTTAGGCCAGGTCAGGAGGAGGCCTTTGGTCTTTGAAATCCTTAGCTAACACTCCAGGCACCTTTTTTAACCACTGAAGATTACCAATCATTCTGCTTATAGTCTTACAGAGTTGCCTTAAATATGGAGTATAAGCAACTTTACCAGGGCCATACAGCCAACACGTAAATCATCCTAAATCCAAGACCAGCATTCTATTCGCTATCCCATGCTGCTGCTCTATACTGATAGGAGTCAAATTCAGAATGAAAGGTTTTCTGTGATTGGTGCATCAAGTATTATCTCTGGGTAGCATTTTCAATTGGATCTTATCCCCCTGCATCACCCATACTGAATTAGAATTGTGGGCAATATCAGTCCTTTCTCTCCTTCTGGTCAGGCTGAAAAGATCATCAGAGTATCTTCATGGGAAGTTTTCTATCCTGCTCAGAATTAACCTGGCTTAAGTCAGTTATACTTGAATCTGCAAGAGCAGATAAGAATTTTTAAATTAGTTCATAAGAATTTTTAAATACTGAAAGGGGAGATTTTCAGAGTGGATTAAGAATGATACCAACTCCCAATTTAATCTCATTGTTAAAATATGAGTAACTAGCTCAGAAGTCCTTGTTACAGTACCTGGGCATCTGAAAAGACTTATCTCATCCTTCCCCAAAAGCAAGGCTTCACCTCCTCCATTTTTCACTTAGATTCAACAAGGAAGAGAGGGAAGGAACTGCACCAAATCGAATGTCATCTAATGTATCACAAAGCATCCCAGCAGAGCTCTATCAAGGCTGAGCGAAGGTCAAGTGAAGGTTGAGCAGATGACTTCATATAAACTCCTGCCAAAATCCCAAGATCTTGTGTCTTCTGCTGGAAATCATCCAAATAAATTCAACTAAAATTTGGATGCTGTGCAGCAGGTCTGGGGCCTCGTGTGACTCAGTAATTGATCTTTTCACTCTGGATAAAGCTATATTTAAATGATGAGGAATTTGTAGGGCAATGCAAGTATCCATTAAAATGGGAAAGGATGTTCTCCCAAATGGAACAATATTACCAACTCACATTCAAACAGCACAGTTTCTTAAAACAACCATGGGGGTAAAAAGTGTGATTATCACCATTTTAACAAGAGGAAACAAGCTTCTGAGATCTTCATCCCCATGGTCAACACCTGTTAAGTGTCTGAAATGGGATTCAAACACAAGTCTCCTGGCACTAAATCTGGCACTGTATGTATGCCACCCTACTGCCTCTTATCCACCTGGCCAACAGATATATGTAGACATTATACACTGGTAGGTATAACTGACTGTAGGGACTACATATAGAGTTAGTAGTAAGATACATGGACTAGATTCAGAAAGAAAAGAAAGAAGAATTACAGTTTTTTCTTCAATTTTTCTTTGTAAAGGTCAGTTAACTCTATACTTTGGGGCAGATTCTATGACTATTTAGCCATCCAGTTTCAATTAGAAAGAATAGTTTCTAAAAATAGAAAAATAATGCCAAAATTTTATTGATCTCTTTCACTTAGCAAAATATAAAGGCTTTACATTAGCACTATGTCCATACAATCCCAGGTTAAGTAAAGTTGATTGGACCAGAGATGACAGGTGGTATGGATTATTTATTAGTGGCTATGAGTCAATCCTTTGGCCCACATAACTTGTACTGAGTGTCTATGGTGACCAAGTGAAACAGATAATTTCCATGTTGCCACTTTATTGTGCAATACTGAGCAAAATTATTTAGGGTTTTTTTTTGTATTTTTATTTCCAATGCTTAAAATGAGTCTGAAAAATGCAGAGCAATCAGTACATGAGGTCTAAGAGAATTTAATGGCTGGATCCAAGAGTAGGGAAAATTCATTGGAATGGGGATTGAGCCAAAGTAGAGGATCTTGGATCTGGGCTATAATTACAGTCTAAGTGAATAATGGGTAATTGCTTAGAAACCACGAAAAAAAATTTTTTACATGAATACATAGATACATAAAATATACATTTACTCATATTCACTGTGCAACATGTGGACACAAATGTGCATTAGTTTTAACTCTTATGGCCTTGTGGATTCCCTATGCTATATAGCATCTCATGGCTGCCAGTAAGATAGGCCTTCATGCACAGAAAAAGTACATTTGAAATAATAGTAGCATGTGTTTTGGTAGCTATATTTCAAAATGATTGGTTTCCTCTGTAATTCTGTATACTTAATGCATTTAAAAAACATTGGCTTTACTAGTTTGCCAAAAGTGCCTAAGATATGAAAAAGGTCAAGAACCCTTGTTCTAGAGACTTGTGTGATCTGATTTTCCCATTTGGAAGAAGGGGTGTTTGGAGATTCACATAAACGTTCCATCATTAGCTTATTAGATAATCTTCCACAGTTATGCAATAATAGATAAATAGCTTTGTTGGAATGCTGCTTGATTCTCAAACACTGTTGAGAGTTCCAGTGAGGCTTTGGAGAGCAGCATCAAGGTCTGCTCTCAGACTCTTGCTTTGGAAAGAACATTCTTAGTGTCGTGATATTTCTCTTCCTTTTAAGAGAAAAGGAAGGCACCATGAATCTGTCCCTAATTCAGTTTGGCATAGTGTCTTTTTCCATTTCCAGGCTGGTCTGCCTTCCTGAGAAAATAGAAGGATGGGATTTCAGTCTATCTTAAAAAAATCTAATAATGGTAGCTATAAACCAGCTGCTATGCCTTATAAGCTCCAGGAATTTGACATCACCTGATTTCTCCTGGTAAGTTCCTAGCTATTCAGTGTTTGATTCCAAACTGCAGTTCAGCAGAGGAGCAAAAAAATTGCAGTCAACTTGGAGATGATTCACAAGTTGGTTCTTCAGTCCATATGTTAGTTGGGACTCTTCTCAGTTTACCTAATGGCTCATGATTCCTCTGTTTTCTCGCACTTTTATCAGAGAAAATGATAGGGAAAAGACATAATTAATGCTCTGGTCAAGCATGCATTGGGGTAATGAGGTTGAAATAAGGTGTGTTTTTCTTTAGACTATTTGTGAAGTTCAAGTATCTATGTCAACCACAAAGTCAACCACATCCACTAATAACATGGTTTATTAGATAGAGTACTGGCTATTGAATCAGGCAGATGAGTTTGCAATTTAGTGCAAGACCATGGGCAATGTATTTACCCTCATTGAGACTCAATTTCCTTGTCTGGAAAATGATTATAACAGCTATAGTCCCTACCTCAGTCAAGTCAACAAGTATTTATTAAACACTTATTATGGGTCAGGCACTGTGATAAGTGCTAGGAGTACACAAATACAAGTGAAATGAAAGACAGTTACTGCCTACAAGGAGCTTACGTTCTAAGACAACAGATTAAAGGGAGCTGATTCAAGAGTGCAGCCCTGAGAAAAATGAAGACATGGCTGGCCTGTGTCTTCTCCAACCAGCCAACAGGAAGGAGAGGTCTCAACCAGAGCATACTCCCATTGTGAAAAGTCCAGGGGTAGACTGAGCTTTCAGAGTGAAAAGGTTTCTGTAGTAGAAAAAGTCCAGAGGGGATTGTGATGGCGAGCAAAATGGGACTTTTCGCTGTTTTTTCTTTGGTAGTGCTTCTCAGGACTAAGGCAATCAAGTGCCTTTGATTGAACCTTGCCTTTGATTGAATCAAGAGTCTTTGCTGACCTGCTTAAATCGCAAGAAAGCCTAAGTCACATGAGTTTGAGTCACATAGTTGTAACACCTTCTGACCCTGAAGAAGTGTATATATACTCTGAGGTTAGCATTTTGCTTTGGGGGCTCACTCACTGGAAGAGTGTTTATGTGATTTGACCAGACAAGACTCTGGGTAGCCATTAAGGAGCAACACCTCCAGCTTTGAAAACCCAGATGTTGGTGCTTTGTAACATTGTATGTATTGCTATTGACAGACAGTTAGAAGCCCTGTCTGCTGATTTGTGTTATTTGCTCTGTTTATAAAATTTCTGCTTGTAATTTCTGTTGATGTTTTCTCTGAAGTTTAGGGTGCTGACTTTTTCCCCTGAACTAAGTGAATGATATATGTATGTTTAATTAAAGTAAGATTTTAAACCCTTAAAGTTGTTTTCCTTACAAAAGCAAATCAAAGAACCTGTGTTAGCAGCCCTCCTGAGTGCTGGTGTTATGGCCCTTATGCCTCCACAGTAACTCCAAGTAACATTATTGTTACAGACATAAGTAAGGAGGAATAAAGATACTCTTTATACAGTAATACAGTAATAGATTAAAGAATTATATAAATGTGAACTATTATTATCAGCATTTAGCCATAAATTCTTTTTTAACAGATCCTACTCTATTTTTGAATGCACGCTGACTTTGTAATATATTTTTGTTCTTCTTTAGGACAGTATCATATGACATTAGTCATAAGAAAATACACTAAGTCCTATGGCCCTTTGTACTTGATAAGTTTGTATGCCTTCTGAGAAATTTATTTATGTTTCATTTTGATAGAAGGAATTTATTTTTTAACATCTCTGTGCTCCTGGTTATCTCATGAGGCTTACCTATTTTAGGGAACCACTGCCAAGATTAGAGAAAATTGTCATACATGCTGGTACTCATACTCTACATTCTATTTCCCCTTTCTGTACTTTTGCTTAGGCTGGGCCCTAAGCCTGGAGCACACTGTGTCCTTACCTGCCTCTTAGAATCTCTGGCTTCCTTGAAAGTTCAGCTCAAGCATCAACTTCTTTCTGCAGGAGACTTGTCTTCATCCCTATGGATGCTAGTGCTTTCCCAACTAAAATTACCCTCCATTTCCTTTCTGTAAGTAGTATATACAGAGGGAACAAGAACATATAAAAATAAGCACAGCACAAATATAAAGTTAACAAACACAAAGTAGTCAAATACAAGGTGCTTTGAGAAGGCAGGCATGAGTAAATGGGAGGATCAGGAAAGGCTTCATGCAGAAGATGAAACCTAAATTGTATCTGAAAGGGAAGGGACTCTATGAGATAGAGTAAAAGAGGGGACACAGTCCAGGTATGGAAGGCAGCCAAAGAAAGTAAGTGATGGCTTTGTTACTGTCTCTACTCTTTCTAAGTGTATTGCCTACCCATGGCTAGGTTGGACTAACAGCCCAGGTGCCATCACCCAGAAGTCTGAGGACCTTAGGTCTACCAGGTCATTGGATATTTTTTTGCCTGTAAAGATCTGCCTTACAGGACTCCCAGGATTAGCTTACACTCAGTGGAGCAAAGAGCATGACACTCCCATCACATAATTTCCCTTTAGGCATTCCTCATCTACAAAATGAAGAGGTTGGATTCTAATTACCTTTGAGGTTGGACTCTAATTACCTTTGAGGTGAGGTCCCTTCCAGACCTTGATCTATGACCCAGGATCTTTCCCCAGATTCCCCTTCTCTTTCCTCTGGCAGGCACTTATGGAGCACAAATTATTAGCTTTCTATATGCATTTCCCCCTTAAAATAACTCACTTGATATAAGGAAACCCAGAAAAAAGAGGATTTGTATTATAGAAAAATATTTTTGCTTCACAAAGGATTCCTTTAAATAGTAAGATCCCTTAGTGCATTTAAAACGTGATTCAATTTACATCTGATTTGCATGCAACTTTGAGCATTTATTGTGTAAAGCAAGATACTCCAGAGTAAGGCCAGAGTGACATATTTAAATAAAATTTTATGATCTACTCTCTGCCCTCAGGATACTTACCAGGGAATAGAGGAAACCAGACAAATTTGCAGAAAATGGACCTATGTTCTAAGGAAAGAGGTAAATAAGGGTGAATTATAGTGGTTCACTGAATTTAGATATGAAATAGACCTGAGATTCTCTAATCTAAACTTCTCATTTTACAAATAAAGAAAATAAGACCCATAAAAGTTAAAACATATAGTCACACAAGTTATGACATTCAGGATTTGAACTGAGGCTTTCTGACATTAAGTCTAGTGTCTTTTTCACTATATGGAACTTGTATGTTAAAGATAGAGATGAGTAGTTGTCCTCACTGGGGAAGAAAAATTGCAAATTTCTGACTTACCCTTCAGCTTGCATTTCATTTCGAAAGGTTTAAGGTTTTTATAAACCACAAAATATACTTTAATCCAAGAGTTTCCATATCCAAGTAAGTAAAAATTCTTAGGCAATGTGAAAAAGCAAAGCTTGTAAAAATCCATGCAAAATTGTAAGAAGTAACCCCAGAACTGACTCTTGATAGCCAATAATTGAAGCTGAGGCAGCTAAGTGAAGGAACTAACTGCTTAGTAATTTGAAGTTTGAATGGAGAAAGAATCCAAGATTTTCTTCTTGTTCACTTTAGCTTAGGCCTTACCCATTTTAGCTAGGTAGATTGTGGTACCTCTTCTTACTGAGACTAACACCAACCCTGTAAATGATAATAACTATATAGCTTTTAAGGTTCACAAAGTACTCTACACATATTTGATCCTCCTAATAGCCCCTATGTTACTATTCCCATTTTACAGATGGTGAAACTAAGCTCAGATATAGGTCAAGTGACTTTCCCAAAGTGACCCAATATTAGGTGCCAGAGATAGTATTTGAATCCAGGTCCTCCTGACTCCAAACCCAGCATTCCATCAAGTATAGCCCTATGCTTATTATAATCAAAGGATAGATCTCACTGAGAAAGCATACCTTCAACAAGTTTTGGTAGGAAGAGAAGAACTTAACTTTTTACAGAGGAGTGGGGAGAACTCTCCAGTCAAAGAAATGGCATTTGTTTAAAACACACACACACACACACACACACACACACACACACAAAATGATTTTTGGAAGCAAACGATTTTGATAGAGGCACTGAGAATTGGAGCTGTTTCAGAACACGGAAGAATGATGGTTACATAAAGATCACAGATTCACCAATAGTAGGGACCTAGAAACTATCTACCCTATTTGGTTAACTCAATTTTTTCCAAAGCATGTTGACTATAACACCTCTGTGCTAAGTTGGTTAGAACACAAGGCTACGTTAACAAAACTTCTGGATCCTGTAAGGAGTCTGAGGCATCCCGCTAACATGACAGGGAGGTGTAAAGCTGAGGCAGAAGGAGAGACAATCAAACAGACAGAGACACAGAGAGGCAGAGGTAGAGACAGGGACAGGGGGAGGCTCTTTAGAGCTATGGCTAAGTCAACATAAATCAACATGGAGCTGGGGAAAGTCCTGGCTATAAGTCATACAGGGAAATCATCCCTCTAGATCCCTGAGAGATCTTGTGTGTGTGTGTGTGTGTGTGTGTGTGTGAGAGAGAGAGAGAGAGAGAGAGAGAGAGAGAGAGAGAGATCTGGAGCTAAGAGTGCCATAATACCTAAGTGCTATAGTATACATACATACATACATGTGTGCGTGTGTATGTATATATGTATGTATGTGTATATATGGATGTGTATGTGTGTACATACATATATGTTGTATACATATATAAAAAGAGAGAGACAGAGAGAGAGAGAGAGAACGCTACAGTACCTAGAAACAGGTACTTCCATTCAGATGGAGTTAGGAAGTGAAGAACCCATCTTCTGGGAGGGGTAGTACAAGAGATATTGTGTTCATTATGAAATAAATCCACAGAAGGAAGCAGCTGACAAGGCAGAGTGGGAGGGCAACCCTGCAGGATGGTGTGGATTGCATATAAGGCCATAAGGAAAAACAAGTTAGTTTTAAAAAATATAAGGTTTGAAGGACTGTTCAAAAGGACTGCCTTTTCTTGTTGTTTCCAGAGGGCAGAACTGCCAGTAACGAATGGAAGGTCCAGAGAGGCAGATTTTGGTTTAACATAGGAAGGATTTCTTAATAATTAGAGCCATCATCAAATAGAGTGGGCTGCCTAAGGGTGTGAATGCTCCAGCTTTTATTATTATTTTTTGAGGTAGGGGTTAGACTATGTGACCTCTTCAAATATTGAAAACTTCTCTGTCTGTGAAATCTTGGCCATCTTTTCCCAGCTCTAGAATTTGAGATGTCTAGTTTTTGAAACTACTCATTCAGAGGTATGACAGTGAACACGTTTTTATATGAATAAACATCTCCCTTTTTTCTCCCTCTAAATTACTTTTTTCCAGTCTAGTATAGTGGTGTCAAATATATATAGATTGTTGTCATACAGTCAATTTTTCAGTTCTGTTTGATTCTATTTGACCCTCTTTGGGATTTTCTTGGCAGAGGTACTGGTGTGGTTCACCATTTTCTTCTCCCGCTCATTTTACAGATGAGGAAACTGAGGCAAATAAAATGTAATATTACCCATGCTTATTATAGTTTTATTCATTTGATAAATATATCCAAATTACATTTTAATCTGTTTTGGGTGTTACTCAGGACTGTCACCCTGCATCTAGCCCCTGCTGGTATGTTTGTCACTTCTGGTCTAGTGCATATAAACCATAATTGTGTATATCCATTTGCACTCCTTTCAGAGTTATTTATTTTATTTATTGCTTATTGTATTTAGGGTTCCAATATACCCACTTAGCTCTAAGTTCAGTATAGAAATTTTTTTTAAAAAACAGAAACCTTTCAAATAGGAAGAACTTATCCCCTACATATGGCACCATAAAAGATGTTCAGAGACTTCTCAAGACCAATGCAAATCCCATTAGCAGATTAAAACTCCAACACATATGAAGAATAAAGCCTCGCCAAGATGTAAAGTAGTTCAGGGAGCTAGTCTAGCCTGCCATCTTGCTCCAAGGACATTCCTCAATTATTTGAGAATTTTGATGGGCATTTATAATAATGTGAGTTCTGAATGCTTTTATGAGCATTTTCTTTTTTTTTCTTATGTGGAATTAGTCCATTGGGTTTATTCCATTTCTGTCCTTTCTTGTAAAGATTTCATGTATATTTAGAGCTGACCCAATAAAGACCTTGTGAGAAAACATGCTGATGCCAGAGGAGCCAAAGGCAGCCTGAAAGTCTCTTCCTGATGCTGCTGCCCCCACTGCTTCCTCCTTCCTCCATGCTTGCTAATTACCAGAGGTGCTTAGCTTAGATAGCCAGCTTTTAATTTGTACTCTTTTGTAGCTAATGAATTTTCAAACTAGGAATTAAATTCTTGGATTAAAAAAAATCAACCTGTCATTTTAAGAAAATAATGAGCTGAAAGAATCCCAGGATCCTAAAAGAACAATGCTCCAGTTCATAGGCTTTGCTTTATCTTATACTAAGTGTTAAGCTAAAACCCAATGCCATCTCTTTAATCCTGAAGTTTTTAAAATTGAACCCCTCCTTGCTTTGAAATGCTTTCATCATAGACATTGGAAACTGCTTTTGTCTCATTACATATTTTTTTTTATTTCACCATGGTATCACTTCATAGCTGTGTGATGTTGGAAAGCTATCACAAAGTCTATGGACCTTAGTTGTCTCACCTATAAAATGGGTGAACAATACCTTACTTGCCTGAGGAACAGATTGAATTGGATGATCACTTGATAACCTTCCCAGGTGTATAATCTGATTCTCTCAGTCATACCAGCACAGCAGGGGCTGTCTGAGCAGTCGATGGTACCTAAGATGAGAAAGTAAAGATGATATTAATAAGATACTGACAGGTGAAAATGTTTGCCTATTGGAGAGGGACAACACCTCATGGGCTCATTAATTTAGAGCCATGAAGGGACCTCAGAAATCTAGTCAACCTCTTTTAACCCATTTTATAGATGAGAGAGTCCTGAATCTGAGAGAAATTAAGTGGCTTGTCCAAAGTCACACAGGTAATAAGTGTCAAAGGGAGGATTTGAATCTAGGTCTTCTGAACACAAATCCAGGGCCCTTTCTGAATTGCACTGTTTCTCATTCCTTATCCTCCCTTCCCTGCCTCTCCTTTCAAGTTATCCTTTCCCTATAATAATAGCCAACATAGAGGGCTTTCAGATTTGCAAAGTCAATTATCTTATTTGACCCTCCAAATAACACTATGAATTAGGTACTCCAGGCGTTATTATATCAGTTTTATAGATGAGGACAAGACTCAGAGGGATTAACTGACTAGTCTGTACTCACATAGCTGGTAAGTGTTGGTTGCTTCAAACCCAAATATTCCGCACTCCAAATCTAGCATTCCACCCTCAATGCTTCACTGTCTTTCATTGTAGGTTAAGCCACATATATCACATAGAGTCTTGTACCTAAAAGGAAACAGAGATCATCTAATTCAAGCCTATCAATTTACGGATGGGAAGACCAAGACCCAGAGAGGTCATTTGGTTTGCTCCTGGTCACATAGCAATTTCATGACCAAACTGAGATGGCATAGAGTTCCTCTACTTCTTGGATTAAATGCTCTCTTGACTGTGGCCACTATGCTGTGTGCAGTACTTGTATAAAAGCCATCTGCCACCATCTCATGGCTTTGGGTTGGGTGGAATGGTCACCTCCAGTAGTCTCTTAGCTCTGGGAGGGCAAGGATCTGCCCCCTATTCTCACTGAGGCCTCCAAAGATCAGACATAGCTGAGCACATACTAGGCCCTCACAATACGTGAGCTGTGTCTGTAGTCAGGAGAGACTAGGGTTCAAATCAAAGGTGTTCAGGTAGAAATACCTACATGTGGCCTTACTCACCTCTGGCTCCCCTACTCCCCCCCCCAACTACAGTGTTCCTGTTCTTTCCTTCTTGGAATGAGTTAGTATTTATTTATCTCTATACATATTTTATGGATCATTTCTCTGCTGCTTGTGCTAATTTTGGCCTAACAATTAACACCAAAAAACACAGGTACTCCATCAGCCAGTACCACAATACCCATACACGGAACCATTGGTTACTGTAAATAAGGAAGTTTCGAATGCTGTGAATAAGTTCGCTTACCTTGGCAGTATCCTTTCTAGGGATGTACACATTGATAATGAGGTTGAGGCATGCATTGCCAGAGCTAGCTCAGTGTTTGGGAGGCTCTGAAGAAAAATGTGGGAGAGAAGAGGTATGAGACTGACTACCAAATGAAAGTCTAAGGAGCCATTGCGCTGACTTCATTGTCGTATGCCTGTGTAACCTAGATAGTAGACCGGCACCATGCCAGGAAAACTGAATTCCTTCCATTTGAATTGTCTTAGGGATATTCTGAAGATCACCTGGCAGGATAAGGTAACAGACACTGAGGTCCTTTCTGGAACTAAACTACCAAACATTCAAACTCTACTGCAGAGAGTGCAACTCATACAGGCTGGCCACGTAGTTTGAATGCCAAATATATGAGAAGGCCCTATGCCCCATCAGAAAGGCAGAACTGAAGTAGCTCAAAAGAAATGCAAGATGCCCAAATTTAGAGAATCCACCCCAAATGTTCGGATGACTATTTGTGCCCTACCTCTGGTAGAGCATTCTGAGCTCATATTGGTTTGATCAGCCACAGTCAGATACATTATAATTTGACTCTAACATAGTGATTTCATTTTGCTCATCTTCGAGAATGAAAGACAATGACTAACCATTTTATCCCCCAAGTGGGAATGTAGACTTCTGGGAATCAGAGTGAGGGAAGTAAGGTGAGCAATGTCTTTGTAACCCCCAGCATGTCCAACATTGCCTGACATTTGATAAAAACTCAATAAATATTTGTTGAATTGAAGTCAGGAAGATCAGAATTCAAATCCTGCCTTAGACACTTATAATATTCAGGTATGATAGATTTCTATTATCCAATGGATTGTTGAATACTTTCTCCAATATTTACTTGCTGTGTATCTCTGGCAAGACGCAACTCCGAGATTTAGTTTCCATATGTAAAGTGGGCACAATATTGTTAATAGTCCCGACTTCATTGAGATGTAATAATTAAATGAGATAAAGTATATAAAGTATTTTTGCAAACTTCAAAATCTATATAAATGTCAGTAATTAACATGCTTTGTTTGATCTTCTTTCAGGATGGCAGAAAAAATTCATTGAATGGCACTCCAGGCAATCACACTCGAATGAGCTTGACAGACCATCAAAATTGCTATTCTGCTTCCAAACTTTGCAAAAGAGACCATCAAATTCTATAGCACAGAGAAGTTATGCATAGCATTGTCACTTTTCCTGGGGCTTAGAATTTGTTTACAATTGGTAAAAGGATGCCCAAGTCTAGAAAGCAATTTTTACTATTAAAAATAGATTTATTTTTGAGGAACTCACAATTGAAAATGCTTGCCCTTGTCAGATTAAGCTCCTTGAGTGCAAAGACTTAGTCTAATTCTAAAGCAAAAGCCCAATTCACCTTTGTGCATACTGTATTTACCGACAATAGCAAAATGGGGGAAGGCGGTTTTTGTAAGAAGGCTCTGGGAAGGTAAAGTCTGCATTGTGCTATGGCAGTAACTCTATTTAAATGAGCTGATAACCTTTTTAAATTCTTACTAAAATTTTATAAAAATCCTGTCAACATGACATCTTTTCAAAAGACCTTGACAAATTTCCATCCTAATGGCTATTTTAAAAAATTGAGTCATCATGGGATTAGAAGTGTGGGTCTTTTAAAAAAAATCATGGATAATTATTTATATTTAAATTTTGTGAAGCATTTTCTTCACAATAGACCATGGAAATGGACTGCAAGTAATAAAGAAATTACTATCCCCATTTTGTGAAAGAGGAAATTGACATTCTGAATGGTAAAGTTATTCACCCAAGGTCACACAGCTAAGATAAGCATCTGCTGTTTTAAGAGTTTCAGGTTTTTTTTTCCTTCTATGATGAACTTAGAAATACATGTGTACATAGGAACCCTGATGTTATCTGAGACTGGTTGGGATCCAAATCTCCACATTCAACAATCTTTCCACTATGTGAAGCTTAGGGAATGAGCTAAGAAAACAAGAAAAAATGGATAGAGGAAAAGAGGCACCTCACACATAATAGTCAAATTTTGTTGTTAAGAGAGATGATAGCTCCATGATACTCTGCCCTAGTCAGATGACATCCACAGTATTGTGTCCATGGACCACATTTTAAGAGATACTAACAAACTGGGAAATATCTCAAGGAAGGTCAAGGGTGGTGAGAATAGGGTAGAAGAAAGAAACTGATGGAAGCAGGAATGTTCATCCTGCAGAAGAAAATGCTTTTTTGAAGGTGATGGGGCATCCTGATAGCTGTCCAAGAGTAACCCAAACCTCAAAGGACTCTCTCTTCAACGGTGGAGATCAATGCCCTGCACGTGTACAAGGGGTAGAAAGGAGGAGGGGAAGGAAGGGAGGTTCAGCCTCTTCAATATGAGGAAAGGCATGAAGACCTCTCTTTGGGGCCATAAAGAGGAAAAAAAAAAGACTGAGAAGAGGCAGATATGAGAGTAGCTAGCAATATCTACATCATATCTCTATTTCCAACTTGCTACACTAGAGACTTTGAGGAATATCCCATAATGTTGGAGGGGGGAACCTCTCACTCTTAGTTGAACCAAGTTAGCTTGCTTCCAATGGGAGAGCTTCTTTAATTGTTTATTATATATTTTCACATATTCTTTTTTTTGCTATTGCCTTAGAAAAATGGATCTAAGTGCTATTTGCTATGTGACTTCATTGTGGAACTGGTTTGAAAGGGATTTAAGCCTTGGACATATAGTTTGAACCCCTCCTTCCTCATTAAGAAACAGTGATCAGGAGTTTAGCTTGAACCAGAATAATGTATCCACTAGACTAATAATTTTAAGGGGGCAAATATATACAATTCTAGTCTAATACCTCTCTTCACTCCCTCGACCTTTTCTCTCTCCATTTCTCTCTGTCTCCCTCTGTCTTTGTCTGTCTGTGTGTCTCTCTTTGTCTCTCTCTGTGTCTCTCTGTCTGTCTCTGTCTCTCTCTCTAGAGAGAGAGAGAGGGAGGGAGGGAGGGAGGGAGGAAGAGAGGGAGGAAAAGAGAGAGAGACCGCAAAGGGGCCAGACTGGCCCCCAACCTCCTACTTTATATTGATTGTTACTGTGGCTAAATAAATTATGAGGCATGAATGTAATGGAATATCATTGCACCATAAGAAATGATAAAATCAATAGTTTCAGAGGAAACTGGGAAGATCTTTTTAAACTGATGCGGAGCTAAGTGAGCAGAAATAGGAAAACAATTTATACAGTGACAATACTGTAGAGAAAAACAACTTTGAAAGACTAGAATTCTGACCAATGCAATGATAAGTCATGAATCCAATCAGACTGAAGATGAAATAATACTCTATTCACCTCCTGCCAGAGAGGAAATTAACTTAAAATACATAAAGAAGTGTACATTTTTTAGATATAATCCAATTAGGAATTCATTTTATTGGACTATGCATGCTTATAAGGGGAGTTTTAGTTTTCTTTTCTTTTTTTTCTCATTATGAGAGGGAATGGGAAGGACAGAATATAAATGCTTACAAAATAAAATAAATATATTTTTAAAATTTACTATGAAGACAGGTTCAGAAAGCAAAACCTTAGGGGCTATAGGGAGGGACAAGAGAGAATGGAAAAGGAAAGGCATTGATAATAAGCAATAAAATGGATGAGATAGGCCTATTTCAGAAATGTTTATGTTTAATCCTTGATTGGATTAAAAAGTTTTTATTGTCTCTATCCAGAACTATTGGAAGTGAGCCCCAGCTTAGGGGGTCTGCCCTTCCACAACAAGACTTTCCACAAAATTATCTTAGGTAATATTTCTCATCACCAATGTTTTCCTTCTATCATATATGACACTACTACATAAAATCACTTTCTTCATTACATGGTTATTTTTTTTCCTGTGTTACCATGAAATAGACTTCAGTAAAGACAGAAGGAGACAAGAGACCATCAACCTTCTAAAATAGTCAAAAATGTATAAGATTTGGAGTATTCAAAGGATAACGATTAAATAAAAGTCGTCCCCTGGATGGCTGGCTCTAGAGGGTCACCTTTTTTTTTTAGATAATAGTTGCCAGGAACAAGCAGTTTTCTGATGTGATTCCCCTAATGACAGCAGATTTTAGAACTTAGATTTAATACTAAGGAATAATGTTCAATAAAATTGGGAGTGTGGTGCTGAGGAGCAGGGTTGGGAAGAGTTAATGCTTTCAGCCTTTGTTTAAATATAGCTTCTATAAATAAGAATTTAGTCCCTTCCTTGAGTTAAAAATTTAGCTATGGAAAATTGTTGATCTTCAGTCTAGCTTAAGGAGAGATGTGTATTTTTCTGGGTCTCCTATGGGACAAAAAACAATTTGTTAAATGGCAAATTCGAGTTACATCATGTTAATGAATTCATAACATTCTAAATCATTCTATTCATAACAGATCTAAAAAGACAGTTCATACCATTAATTGGTTTGAGATGAAATGGGGCAAGATTCTTAAAAGTTATTAACCAAGAAAGCTGAAGATGTCTAAGTTGAATGTTTCCTTTTGACATTAGAACCTAATTCCAATTACGTTTTCCTTTTATCCTTGAAACTAAATACTTTGTGATGAAAGTGGGGAAAATTATATAGGTTAAGGTCTGTTCCTATGGGTCTTACTCTGGCAATGCTCATACCTGA
Organism: Trichosurus vulpecula; assembly: GCF_011100635.1. Taxonomy (NCBI): domain Eukaryota; kingdom Metazoa; phylum Chordata; class Mammalia; order Diprotodontia; family Phalangeridae; genus Trichosurus; species Trichosurus vulpecula. The sequence goes on along the minus strand of NC_050578.1, from coordinate 104,883,595 downwards.
CTCAAAGGAACTCATTCAGACTGAACTCCAGGAAGAGTTCCCAAATCAATTGGAGTGTGACAAAATAGGACTCTACTTTCTTAGTGCTGATTCTAAATAAAGTCCCGAATCATCTTGTTTTCTCTTTATGACAAAAAGTGACCTCATCATTGGCTCTTAGAACAGGTGAAATGAAGTCATAATTCAGGGAAGTTAATTTCACATGAATTCATTCAGTTGGAAAACATTTCAGGTGAGTGCACTCCTAAACTTGTAAGAGATGTCTTATGATGTAACAACTACAATTATCTTTAAGTGTGAGTTTATTAATGCAGAAAATTCTTTGATCTTTTTTCTTTTTCCTCTCCTTTTTTTATTTTCCTCTACAAGGCACAAATTCCAAAGGTGGGCATAGACCACATCACAGGGCTGCACAATTCTTGGTAATGAGCGAGATGGTGGATTCTATTAATAATTATAGTGCTCTGAAGTTTAAAAGGATGTACTATATATAATGTCTGAAGCTAGGGCACAGAAGTATACAGAGTTAAACTTTTTCTGGTCAAGAGATGATCTGTCCCTTTCAGGTCCATTAAGTAAGAATTTAGCAGGTACACCTCTATAACATCCAAGAGGTTCAAAAGGTATTTCTTATAAATGAATGTAGAACTAAGGGCCCCTTCATATGTGGGTCCCACCAAGCACTAGACCAGGTCAAAGCCATATTATGGGAATGTGTCAATTTCAACTTAACATTATGACTCACGAACTCACAAGTCCCCCATAATGTGCCACTTTTTACTAGCCAAACAGAGAATGCATTAATTCAATGGATAGAAAAAAAGATATTTTATCAAGACAAATGCAAAGAAAGATTTCCCCTAATATACAGGGATATATTTCCCCACAGGTTCCTACATCTACAGTGGGGAAGAGGTCAAAACCTGGGAATATATATGATTAGGGAATGTGCATGATGTGACACACATATAGAGAGTACAGGTGACTAGGCACATGCTTACCCAGGATATATCCCCCCAATACTAGAGAACCATCAATAATCTTCAGTAGTGCCATCAACAAACTACTGCTGGGCATCTCTATTCCTGATGCTTTTTGCTACCATCTGTTGGTCTTTGGAAACTGTGTACATTTTTCCACGGGGTTGAGACAGAAGCTGGCGATCTCTTTAGATGTATAGTCCCAGAGGACATGTTTAATTCTTCTGTGATAAAACCTCACCCTTGCCATAGCCAACTGCATCCAGTCAGCTACCTTAGCAAATCTCTTATGCATTTTTAAAAATTTCTGTCTTTTGAACTGACCTTTGCCTGCTACTCCCTCTAACTCTCTTACTACAACCCTTGTCTGGATTACCATTGAGAAAATTCCTTTTAATCCTTATTGTATAACTAGTCGTCAGTCTCCATCATTTTACATCATTGTAGGAACTTCATTAAGCAAAACTGCAGAAGTGCCTGCTGCAACTGTGTTGTACAGATTCTTTTCAAACCCATCATGCCCCTTTTAGGTATGCAAATTAACTTAATAAAAAGACCAAAACTGGCCAGTTATCACTGATGACCTTTCTTCTACATTTTGGTCTTTTTTTCTTGCCAACAACAACGTTGCTCATATTATTATGTTAATAGCAATGAATTTCCATGAAAAATAATAACAGTAATTAAAGCAATCATACCAGGGGAAAATCTTGGCAATTCTTGGCTGGTTCACTAGTCACCTACATTCCTCAAGATATCCTATTCTGGCTCTGGTAACTGGGAATGATATAGATCATTTTTTAAATTTATTTTTTTTTATTTTTAGTTTACAACACTCAGTTCCACAAGTTTTTGATTTCAAAATTTTTTCTCCCTCCCTCTTCTCCCCCCTCTCCCCCAAGATGGCATATAATCTAATAGAGTTTCTACATATACCTTTGTGTTAAACTTATTTACACAATAGTCATGTTGCAAATAAGAATTATAGCCAATGGAATGAATCGTGAGAAAGAAGAAACAAAACCAAAACAGAAGGAAAAAAGAGAGAGAGAGCAAATAGTTTGCCTCAATCTGCATTCAGACTCCATAATTCTTTCTCTGGATGTGAATGGCGTTTTCCATCATGAGTCATTTGGAGCTGTCTTTGAACCTTGTATTGCTGAGAAAAGCCAAGTCTATCAAAGTTAGTTATCACAGATACTATGTGTCTGTAATACTATATAATGTTCTGGTTCTGCTCCCCTCACGCAGCTTCAGATCATGTAAATCTTTCCAGGTTATTATGAAGTCTGCTGCTCCTCATTTCTTATAGCACAATAGTATTCCATTACACTCATATATCACAACTTGTTTTGCCATTCCCCAATTGATGGGGATCACTTCTTCAAGTCACTATTTGGCCCAAACCTTAGTAAATATGCTTGTTCTAGAAGAAACCTACATAACATTGAATACCACCTCTTTCTTTATAAATGAGTGTTCTACTGTAACCAGAATGGCCTTTGTTTTCTTTGAGTGACTCAATTTATCTCAGTGAGCTTTACTAGGTGCTAAGCCCCAGGCCCAAACCCCATTAGGTGTTAACGTAATCCATGTGGATGTGAACCGTGAACCTCCCAGGATCTTAAGGGGAGGGGCCACCTCAAGAACCAATCACCAGAGCCTGAGCTCTGGTGATTCAGATGATGTTTGATGTCTGAAGCCCTATAAGAAGGGAGGACAGAGCCATTTGTGCAGGGCTGTGGAGGTGGTGTTGATGAGGAGACTCTGGGCAGCTGTAGCTAAGGAGCCCTCCAGCTTGTAAACCTGGATGTTGAAACTTTGTTGAACTCTGGTAACTGTGTTAGGATTTGAATCAGACAAAGTCTGTTGATGTTTGTAATTTGTTTGCATTTTGTTTTGAAGTTCAGGGTGCTGGCTTTTTCCCCTGAACTAACTGAATAATATTTGAATGCTGAATTAAAAGTAAGTTTATCAACCCCTTCACCTTGCTTCCCTTGCTTAAGCAGATCAGAAGAACCTGTGCTGTTGGCAGCTTTCTGGGTGCTGGCTGTGGGTGAATCTTATACCCCCACAGAAGCTGCTACCCAGATTGTTGACACAGCTACACACATAGATCATTGATTTATTTAATATTTTATTTTTCCTATTACACATAGAAACAATTTTAATATTCTTTTTTAAAACCTTGATTCCAAATTCTCTCTTTCTCTCTCTCTGTCTCTCTCTCTCTCTCTCTGTCTCTCTCTCTGTCTCTCTCTCTCTCTCTTTCCCTTCTCTCTCTCTCTCCCCTCTCTCCTCCCTGCACAATGAGAAGGCAAAGAGTTGTATATAGGTAGTACATGTACAAACAAAACATATTTCCATATAGTCATGTTAGCAAAGAAAACATAGACAAAAAACACAAGAAAAATAAAGAAAGTTTGTTTTTGTTTTTCTAAGAAGGATGCTTCCATCTACAGACTCTATCAGTTCTATCTTTGGAGATGGATGGTATTTTTCAACCTAAGTGCTTCCATATTGTCTTGGATCATTGTTTTGCTGAGAAAAGCTAAGTCATTCACAGTTGATCATAGTAAATTATTACTGGTACTGTGAACAATGTTTTGTACAATGTTCTCTTGGTTCTGGTCCCTTCACTTTGTATCAGTTGATGTAAGTCTCTCTGGGTCTTTCTTGTTTTTAAGTTTAATAGTATTTCATTTTCCCTCAGTTACAAGGCAAGAAAAATTTTAGTTATCATTTTTACAAGACTTTTAGTTGCAAATTTTTCTCCTTCCCCCCCTTCTGAAAATAGTAGGCAGTCTGACATAGCTTATACATGTGCTGTCATGTAAAAAGTATTTCCATGTTTGTCACAGCTGTGAAAGAAGAAACAGACCAAAAGGAGGAAAAAGCCATGAGAAAGAATAAAGTAAGTGAAAAAATATGCTTCAATCTTCATTCAGAGTCCATCAGTTCTTTATCTGGATATGGAAACCATTTTACTTTGTGAGTTCTTTGTACTAGTCTTGGATCATTGTGTTGCTGAGAAGAGCTGAGTCATTCATAGTTGATCATCACACAGTGTGGTTGATACTGTGTATGATGTTTTCCTGGTTCTGCTCATTTCACTCTGTATAAGTTTGTATGAGTCTTTCCAGGATTTTCTGAAATCTGCCTGTTCATCATTTCTTATTGGGTAATAGTATTTCATTACGTTCATATCCTACAATGTGTCCAGCCATTCTGCAATTGATGGGCATCGCCTGATTTGCCACCATAAAAAGGGCTGTTATAAATACTTTTGTACATGTGGGTCCTTTTCCCCTTTTTACGATCTCTTTCGGATACAGATCTAGTAGTGGTATTGCTGGATCAAGGGTTTTATAGCCCTTTGGGCATAGTTCCAAACTGCTCTCTGACTCGGTTGTATTAGTTCACAATTCTATCAACAATGCATCAGTGTCCCAATTTTCCCATACCTTCTCCAACATTTATCATTTTCCTTTTTTGTCAGATTAGCCAATCTGATAGGTATAAGGTGGTATCTCAGAATTGTTTTAATTTGCATTTCTCTAATCAAAAGTGATTTAGAGTACTTCTTCATATGCCTATAGATAGCTTTGATTTCTTCATTTGAAAACTGCCTGTTCATACCCTTTGACCATTTATCAATTGAAGAATGGCTTGTTTTCTTATAAATTTGACTCAGTTCTCTATATATTTGAGAGATGAGGCCTTTATCAGAGACACTTATTGTCAAGTTCGTTTCCCAGATTTCTGATTTCCTTTTAATCTTGGTTGCATTTGGTTCTGTTTGTACAAAAGCTTTTTTACCATAATATAATCAAAACAAACTCTTTTACATTTTGTAATGATCTCTATCTCATTTGTCCATGAATTCTTCCCCTCCCCATAGATCTGACAGGTAGATTATTCCTTGCTCTTATAATTTACCTACGGTGTCACCCTTTATGTCTAAATCGTGCACCCTCTTTTTACTTTATCTTGGTGTATGGAGTGAGATGTTGGTCTATACTTAGTTTCTACCATACTATTTTCCAGTTTTACAAGCAGTTTTTGTCAAGCAGTGAGTTCTTATCCCAAAACTGGTGTCTTTGGGTTTATAAAACACTAGATTACTATGGTCATCAATGACTGTGTCTTGTGTACCTAAACTGTTCCACTGATCCACCACTATATTTCTTAGCCAGTACTTGATAGTTTTAATGATTAGTGCTTGATAATATAGTTTTGAGATCTAGTATTACTAGACCACCTTCCTTTGTATTTTTTCATTAATTCCCTTGATATTCTTGACATTTTATTCTTACATATGAATTCTGTTGTTTTTTTTTTCAAGCTCTATAAAATATTTTTTGGTAGTTTGGCATGGCACTGAATGAGTAAATTAGTTTATGCAGAAGTGTTATTATATTGGCTGGGGATACCCATGAGCAATAGATATTTTTCAAGTTGTTTAGATCTGACTTTATTTGTGTAAAAAGTGTTTTGTAACTGTGTTCATATAGTTCCTGGGTTTGTTTTGGAAGGTAGAGTCCTAAGTATTTTATATTGTTTACTGTTATTTTAAATGGAATTTCTCTTTCTGTCTCTTGCTGCTGGGCTTTATTGGTCATATAAAGATATGATGATTTATGTGGATTTATCTTATATCCTGTAACTTTGCTAAACTTATTGTTTCAAGTAATATTTTGGTGATACTTTAGGATTCTCTAAGTATATCATCATGTCATCTATAAAGAGTGATAATTTTTTTTCCTCATTGCCTAGTATAATTCCTTCAATTTCTTTTTTCTTCTCTGATTGCTATAGCTAACATTTTTAGTACTGTATTGAATAATAGTGGTGATAATGGGCAAGTGGGTGATAATTGCTTCACTCTCAATCTTATTGGGAAGCCTTCTAGCTTATCCTCATTACAGATAATGCTTGCTGATGGTTTTAGATAGATAGTGCTTATCATTTTAAGGAATGCTCCCTTTATTCCTATGCTCTCTAGTGTTTTTATAGGAATGGGTGATATATTTTATCAAAAGCTTTTTCAGCGTCTATTGAAAGAATCATATGATTTCTATTACTTTTCTTATTGAAACAGTTAATTATGTTGATAGTTTTCCTAATATTGAACCAACCCTGCATTCCTGGTGTAAATCCCACCTGGTCATAGTGTATAATCCTTGTGATATATTGCTATAATTGCCTTGCTAGTATCTTGTTCAAAATTTTTACATCAATATTCATTAGAGAAATTGTCTAACCCTACAACTTTCCTTCTTTGTTTTAGATCTTCATGGTTTAGGTATCAGCACCAAACTGATATCATAAAAGGAGGTTGGGAGGACTCCACCTATTTTTTCAAATAGTTTATATAGTATTTGAATTAATTATTCTTTAAAAGTTTGGTAGAACTTACTTGTGAACCCATCTGGCCACTTTCTATGTCTTTCTTAAAGAACCCTCCTCATCATTTCTAATAGCAAAATAGTATTCCATCACAGTAATATACCACAACTAGTTTATCCATTCCCAATTGTTGGGTATCCCCTTGATTTCCAGTTCTTTGCCATAATAAAGACAACCTCTGCAAATATTTTTGTTGCAAATATATTTTTATTTTTTTAAAAAAAATTTCTTTGGGATACACATCTAGTAGTGATATTGCTGTATCAAAAGATAGGAACAATTTTACAGCCCTTTGGGCATCATTCCAAATAATTGTTCTCCAGAATGGTTGGATCAGTTCTTAACTCCAGCAACAGTGATTTAGTGTCCCAATTTTTCCACATCCCCACTGACATTTTTCCTTTTCGTTTTCTGTCTTATGAGTCAATCTGACACTTCAGGGTTGTTTTAATTTTACATTTTTCTAATCAATAGTGATTTAGAAAACTTTTTCATATGACAATGGATAGCTTTGATTTCTTCATCTGAAAACTGCCTGTTCACATCCTTTGACCATTTATCAATTGGGGAATGACCTGTATTCTTATACATTTGACTCAGTTCTCTATATATTTGAGAAATGAGGCTCTAATCAGAGGAACACAGTGTTAATTTTTTCACAGTTATGATTAGTAACTTCTCTCCATCCTATTTTCTCCTGTTTATCTTTATTTTTCTTTCCATTAATGCTGTCCCTGCTAAAAAGTGTTTTTCTTCTGACCATCATCTCCCCTAATCTGCTCTATCTTCTACCAACCCTCTCCCGTTTTACATCCCTTTTCTCTTCTACTTGCCTATAAGGTAAGATATATTTCTATACCCAACTGAGTGTGTATGTTGCTCTCTCTTTAAGCCAATTCCAATGAGAGTAAGGTTCAAGAATTGTTTGCCACCACCACCCCCATCTTGCCCTCTACCATAAAAGTTCTTTTGTGCCTATTTTATGTTTGATAATATACCTCCATTCAGCCCCTCCCATCCTCTTTTTCTTAATGCATCTCTCTTTCTCACCCCTTAATTTCATTTTTTGGGGTTTTTTTAGATATCATACTATCACATTCAACTCATACCTCTGCTTTCTGTCTAACTGCCAAATAATAAGAAAGTTTTTAGGACTTATAAATATCATCTTCCCATGAAGAAATATAAATAGATTAACTTTATCAAATCTTTTGATTTCTCTTTCCTCTTTACCTTTTTACACTTCTTTTGCATCTTGTATTTGAAAGTCATTTTTTTTCCATTCAGCTCTGATCTTTTCATCAGGAATGACTGAAAGTCCTCTATTTCAGTAAATGTCCCTTTTTGCCCCTGAAGGATTATATTTGGTTTCCTGGGTAGATGATTCTTGGTTGTAAGGAGCTCCTTTGCCCTTTCGACTATCATATTCCAAGGCCTCCAATCCTTTAATGTAGAAGTTGCTAAATCCTGTATTATAATGATTATGGCTCCATGATATTTGAATTTTTTTCTGCTGCTTGCAATGTATTCTCCTTGACCCAGGAACTCTGAAATTTGGCTATAATATTTCTGACAGTTTTTATTTTGGGATCTCTTTTAGGAGGTGATTGGTAGGTTCTTTCAATTTCTATTTTACTCTGTGGTTCACAGGACAGTTGTCCTGTGTAATTTCTTGAAATATGATGTCTAGGCTCTTTTGGATCATGGCTTTAAGGTAGCCCAATAATTCTTGAATTATTTATCTCTCCCTGATTTATTTGCCAGGTCAATTATTTCTCCAATGAGATATTTCACATTTTCTTCTATTTTTTCACTTTTTTATTTTATTTATTATTTCTTGATGTCCCCTTCAGTCATTAGCTTCCACTTACCCAATTCTAATTTTAAAGGACTTATTTTCTTCTGTAAGTTTTTGCACCTCCTTTTCCATTTGACTAGTTCTACTTTTTAAATAGTTCTTTTCTTCAGTGAATTTTTATACCTCTTTTTCCATTTGACCAATTGTGCTTTTTAAGGGGTCCTTCTCTACAGCAGATTTTTGTGCGTCTTTTACCATTTGTTCTATTTTGGTTTTTAAGGTGTTATTTTTTCAATATTTTTGTGCCTCCTTTACCATGTTGTTGGTTCTTTTTTCACGATTTGCTTGCCTTACTCTCATTTCTTTTCCCAATTTTTCCTCTACCTCACATTTATTTTTTAAAATCCTTTTTGAGCTCTTTCAGAAATTATTTTTTGGGCCTGAGACCAATTCATACATTTCTTTGAGGCTTTGAATGTAGCTGTTTTGACTTTGTTATCTTCTTCTGAGTTTCTGTTTTGATCTTCCCTGTAACTATAGGAATCTTATATGTCAGGTACTTTTTTTGTTATTTGCTCATTTTCTAAGCCTGTTCCTTGTCTTTTGACTTTATGTTAAAGTTTGGCTCTGCTCCCCAGGTGGAGGGGGCACTGTCCCAAGCTTCAGGTTTTTTTGTGCTGCTGCTTTCAGAGATAGTTCTGGGGGTCTATAAATTTTCAGTTCTCCCAATATAGTATGATCTAAGGAGAGGTGTGTTTACTACTCTCCTGACCTGTGCTCTGGTCTATGAGTGACCATAAGCACTCTTTTCCACCTTAGAACTGTGTCCAGGGTCCTTGCTTTCTGAAGCCACATGCTTTAGTGTGCTAGTGCTCCTCCTCACCCTGGGACTGCAACCTGGAACTTCATATGGGCAATACAATCCGATCCTGCATCCAGTGCCAGCAAAGGGTCCCCAAGTGACCTCCTTCTGATCAAGTGCTTCATTCTCACCCCACTGAGACTGACCTTTCCTGCCAAATTTCTAAATTATCATTGACTGGAAAATTGTCTCACCCCATCTAATTGGTTCTGCTGCTTCAGAATTTGTTTTGAGCCATTATTTTAAAGTTGTTTGGAGGGGAATTTGGGAGAGCCCAGGTATGTCCCAGCCTGTACTCCACCATCTTGGCTCTGTACCTCCCCACTTCATTGTTTTCTTCTCTACCAGTAAACCACACATGGCCTACACCTGACTTAAGGCTAAAATTCCTTTGTGAACATTGAGTTTACCTAAATGTTAAGCTTTCCTGCAAACAGATAAGAAAGAAAATTGGATGTTCATCCATTATCTTGTCTAACCATCAAAAACTTCATGCATGCCCAATCCTGATGACCTTCTAATTCCATCCAAATACTAAGACTCCTTCAGAAAGTTCCACCTTGTAATTTTAATTTTTCTCAATACTAAAAGCTTAGCATACCCAAGCAACTGTTATCCTCTCCTAATACTCTCCCACATTGTTTCTACCAGACTAGTAAAATGGGATCTCACCCCTTCTTCTTCTGGATTTGCTATCATCTTTCACACTACTAATTTCTGCACTCTTCTCTCTCCCCTTTAATCATAGACCATTCCTAGAATACTACACAGCCTATACCAGGTAAGAACTGAGAAAGAAATGGGAAAAAGAAACCTCACACTTCTCTCAAACTCCTAAGTGCATGGTCAAATATTTACCTGAGTTGGTTTTTGGTCAAAACTCTCCAATCAATTTAAACTCTATGTTATTCTAAAATTCTTACACATCACATTTATTCTAATTGGTTATAGCATCTATAAACCTAATGTAGGCATTAGTTGGGTAATCTGCAAATAAGTCCCTCTTTGAAGTCTATTGTGGTGGCCTCTGTGTTGCTTCATTATCCAGGACTCCAGTGATTCCCTCTTTCCAATTAAAGAAGGGTCAGAATTGAACACCTTGAGGGATCAAGTAAATTGTTTTTTTCAATTTATGCACCTGGTTCTTCTGGTGTTTAACAACCAAAGTTTGTATTACAACCATCCTTCTCACCATGGAGAACAAGGACTAAAGAGGAAGCAGTGACACCAGCAGACAATTCCAATGCCAAGGGTCTCTGAGGCCCAGCAACACAGTATCCACTAATCTCAGCATTTCATAGATAGATAGATAGATAGATACATACATACATACATACATACATACATAGAGCAAACATTTATTAAGTGCTTACTATGTGTCAGGTGCAGTATTAAGCACTGGATATACAAGAACAAACTAGCAAGACAGACTTAAAGGGCTGATATTCTAATGGAAGAAGACGACACTTTGGGACACCTGTAAATGGATTTGCAGTCAGCATAGTATGGATATGGCCAAGAAGTGTCATGAAAGCCTGATTCCAGGCAAGAGAAACTGTAAACTCACATATCAGAGCCTGGCATCCCAGGGGCAGAGTCCAAAGTTTTCATAAGAAAAGGAAGAGGAGGAGCATGGTGTGGAAATGTCTAGGAAGTATGAAAGACAAAGGAACCTTTGTCCCTTCCCTTTATTCGTGCTCAGGGGATATTGCCAGCTTCCACATTTTTTCTTGTTATTCCATACTCAGGATACTGGCATCCCTTTCTGAGGTTGAAGTGAGCTGTATCTATAATCTGTAGATGTAAAACTCATGAATAATATATTTTCTCCCATGAAAAGTAGTTTTAAGCCCCTTTGAATGTGTGCTGGTTGATGAGACTCTTAAAATCAAGTAGCTTCTTATATGCTGGCAAAAGTTTTCACCAGCATTTCAGATAGGAAAGCTATTTCTACATCTGCTACCTTGGCAGCTCACTGACAAAGAAAGAATCAGAAAAGAAATACAAAAGAAAATTAAGAAAGCCTGTTTGGCTTTGAGTAGATGGGATAAAAGGATGTTTCTTACACTGCACCAAGATGAAATTCCAGTGAAAAAATGGCAACCTTCCTATTGTCCTATCCCAGCCTGTAGTAGCGAGACCAACAGGTTTCCCGAGTTAGCAGAGGTTTGCGGGTGGGATTCACAAAGGGAAGCAAGCCAGATAAGAACCCTCCATAACCAGAACCCATGACATAGGCCAGTAGATTGGAAGTAGAGAAGGCAGCCAGCATAGGGAAGTCAAAAGGTTAAGTCCATAGGCAGAAACTATTAGTCTAACATCCCAAGGGAACTAAATGAGCAGATTAGGATGCATAAGTGGGAGTCTATGGAGACTGACATCAAAGCTCCTCTTTGTCATACACAGGTTCAAGCCACTCAGATGCTTGAAGACAATAAGTATCAAATAAGTACAAATTTTAGCACATTTATTAACTGCTATTGTATGCAGAGCACTGTGGTAGGTGCTGAAACTCACGGCCTAGCAGGGGGATAAGGTACCACCATATGCCATGACTGTAAAACTGTTTCGTCAACACTATTAGGAGCCCCTTTTTGGCTCTCTGTGTGTCCTCCCCCACCTTTTTGTCCAGATCTGTGATTTGTTGGGCATTTCTGGTATAGAAACTCTTTCCACTAACGTAGATCTGCAATTACTTATAACAGAGAGCTACTTGGGACACTGAAACATGAAATCACATGATTATTATCACGTGACCAGTAAATGCCAATGGCAAGATTTGAATCCAATTTTTTTTTATGATAAGGCTTGCCCTCTGTCTATTATACCAGACTGCCTCACTAGAAGGAGCTATATTCAACATTAAGTAGAAAGATGATACCACCACCCACATGCCCCTAAAATGTACTCAGTCTGTCTTCATGTCACCATAAAAGTGTCACTCCTTTGCCATCTGACTCATTGGACTGGGCTGAAGCAAAGAATGGGGGAGGAGGGTAGCTAAGTTGCCACTGTATCTTCTGGTGAACAATTGTGATCATAAGTGAGGGGAGTGGAAGAGATGTTACAAGGGCATGTGGAAGCAACATGTCAGATCCTTTAGGCCAGTGGTTGGACTCTAGGAAATTTCATCCCATGAAGGTCAACATGGAATGCATCAAAGCTGGGGTGCCTGGGGCTGAGCCAAAAAGCAGGGCTGTAAATAGCCCCAGACTCTGTATGAGGCAGCTCCCACTGGAAACCAAAGGGTAATTTTCACATGTACACAGTGTAGAAAGCTAGTCATATATCACTAATTTCAACCACACTCATGCAATATGGACTGCACCACCCTCCATCACCACATCTGCCAATTTAAAGGACAATCATCCTTTCTCAAAACAGAATTCCATTTCATGTTTTGATTGAGTTAGGTATTAGCCCTTGAAAGTCTATCTTTTGTTTATTCCATTTGTTCTCAATGCTTTCCTTTTTGGCCTCTGAAATATACACAAAGCCTTGGCCATAGAACTTTGGTGAGATCATTTTAATACCTCTCCTTCATTGCCTATATCCAACCAATTGCCACTCAGTTCTAAATCCTTAACATCTCTTTCATCTGTACTTACAGGGCCACCACCTGGATCCAGACTTTTATCACCTTTCCCCAGTGTTTTTGCAATAACTTCCTTAATGATCTCCCCTCACCTTTCTATTCTCTCCTCCGTATGACTACCAAGTGAATATTCTTCAAGTACAGATTTGGCCATGTCACTTCCGTACTCAAGAAGTTTCAGCAGCTGATTATTATCTACCGAATAAAATGGAGAACTCCTGTGTTTGAAATATAAAACCTTTCATTGTATGGCTCTAACTTAACCTTTCCAAGTTGATTCCCTGTTATTCCCTCTCACACATTCTGTGTTAATCAAATTTTCCAACTTGCTCTTCCAAACTCACAACACCTCGTTTTTCATCTCTGTACTTTTGCCCAGGGTGCTCCTTATTCCTGGCGTGCTCTGTCTTTACATCTCTGCCCCTTGGAAAACCTAACTCCCTTCAAGATTTATCTCAAGTGCCATGTATTATAAGAGGTCTTCTGCAATTTCTCTGTTAGTACCTCTCTTCTTAAAATTATATTCTATTTATTTTGTATCTATTTATGAAGCGCAGGGCATGGCCCTGATCCCAACTCTCTTGGCTCTCTCTCTTCCTGGGGTAGGGCTGGTTCACTCATCTCTTGCTAACAGGTCAGAGTAGTTTCCCAGAGGGGAGAATATGTTACTCAACTCATTCCCAAGGTCCTAGGAATAATCCCAATGTGGGAGGAAGATGCTCCAGATACTTATCATTGTAGTTTCTAAGTCCCCACTAGTGTGGTTTCCAATTTAAATGGAGCCAATGTTACAACGATGGCTTTGATTCAAACATGAACCATTTACAGAATAAGGCAAAGAAACAATATCCTAACATTTACTCAAAAGAAGGAATAATAATTACAAAATATACACTCAATAGTCGTAAAGATCCTATTCTCCCATTAATTCATGAAGGGGCAGGAGGGTAGGAAGAGTAGACACCTGCAGAATCCTAATAGTGAATGCCATGTGTCCAAGCCACTTAGGCTATATGACTTTACACCAGTGATCTTTCTTAGTAGAGTCTGCTTCATGTACCACCTGGTCCTTTTCTTAGGCATTCCACTCACCTACTAGACTCCTGCTACCCCTGAACCACTGAAGCAATGTTAAGCTCTTTTAGTAAGGTAGCAACATTATCCTCTTTCAGTTAAACGGGAGCCCTAAGACTGGGGTCTGTGGTTTTACAGGTCTGCGCCCTAAGGCTGGGGTCTGCCATTTTACAGGCCTGCACCTTTGGCTGAATACTAAAGTCATTTCTGTGACAAGGCTTTCCCTCAGGCTGGGAAGCTGCAAAACTGCTCAGATCAACCAGCTCTCTAGGCTCTGAAGAGTTTTTCCCTCTCACACCAGCAGAGATTAGGGGGCGAGCCCATGAGGGGTACCAGGTACCCCCATTGATGGTGGTATGGGGAAATAAGCACAGACGACTCCTTACACACGCAACAACATGCTGCTTTCTCTGATCTGAGCTTCTGCGGGAGCTTTTCCCAATGAGAACAACAACTCTGAAGTGCAGAGATGCCTGTTATCTTCTATTATCAATTATCTTCTCAGCTGACTCAGCCCTCAGACGTTGTTCTTATCTTCTGATTCTCCCCACTCTTCTTTCAAACAGCAAGTGGGGAGAAGGGCAGTCTCTGTCCTCACTTCCACTCTTCAGGCATCTGCTGTGACTTCTTTCTCTTGATGCCTTGTTTCTCATCTCCCATTTTCATCTTCTCACTCCTCTCACACACAGCTTCTGACTGACTCTCTAAGTCAGTGGGGCCTTTTATCACTTAGTGACTCCCTTGGCCTAAGGCCAAGAAAAGAAAAAAAAAACTTCACCTCTCTGTCAAGTCTGACCCCCAACAGTCCTTACATATTTGTCCCTTGGTCTTCGACCAGTCCTTTGGTTTATATTTTCTCAAATCTATACTTCAAAACTCTGAAAGCAGTTACGTGTAAATAAGCCAATGAACCACAAAATACTGCAAGTCACTCCCGTCTTCACTCAGTATTTGTGCTTTTGAGCTGCTTAGTAAATGTTTATTGAATTTAATAATTAAAAAGATTTTTATGTAGGCTAAATTCAGCAGAGTATGATAATTCAGATGAAACATTTGTTGGGTTTCTTGATCGTTTAGACCAGGAGTTACCTCTTTTAAAACCAAAGTTCAAAGATACAAAGTAGGGTTGTAAGCCAGAATTATTTTTTTGAAATCACCCCTAGAAGTGAACTTGTGCAATGAAAACTTTGAATTTATAGTCTCAAAACCCCAATTTTTCAGAGGGAGATTCTGAGCCTCACTGTTTGTCTACTGAATTTATCAAAAGCATAGATCATTTCATAAGAACACCTCTAATGAACCTCCTTTTTGAAGAGGACTGTTAGGGTTCATGATATAGTTGAATGAATATTGGCCTTGGCATGGGTAGAAGATCAAGTCTCAGCTTTGCTACTTACAAAGGGGCCTTGGTTGGGGAAGTCAGCTCTCCTCTATACAAAATGGAGGTGAATAATAATTATACACAGTGGTATAAAAGGGGGGATTTGTAAAGCATCAAGCTGTGAACTATCATCATCATCATCCTTATTCAATGTATTAGTTTCAAATAGCACCCCTATCCCCTGTTACTTCTCCTTCCCCTCAAATAGCATTTCTACCCATTTCCATTCACCCAATTCTGCCAAGGCCATGTGCAAGTTAAGAGTGCCCATGTATAAATAATATGCTCTGTTGTGAGGTGTTTTGCTTTGGGGGGTGGGGCAGGAGCATGTATGGGTCAGCAATTCGAGATCTCTAATGTGAATGCTCTGCCATACACACACACACACACACACACACACACACACACACATATATACACACGTATATGATACATATATATATATAAACATACATCATATATATACATACATATATACCTATGTGTCTATATGTACGTATATGTTTATCTCAACACTTGACTGACTACAGTGAAAACTACCACCATGGCTACTTAGGCATTTTGTTACCCTTGTTCCTTGAGGAGAACTCTCGAGGAGTGTGTTGTCGATACAAATGGGAGAAGAGGGAACAATAGACACATATTGTGGAATTGGGGTTTTTTTAACCTCAAATAAAAGAACTAAAGAAATGATTGGCTTTTATGTGGCAAAACAGATTAGTCACACTTTGTTTTATTTTTAAATCTGAAGAAGGGGAAGTTCTTTAAATGTTTTAAAGGAAATAATATGGTTGAATTTGATTTGATTTGATTTTTTGCAGCCTAAAGAGAGAACACCCATTACCACTTTGCATCTGAGAGTAAAAGCAGAATTCTCAAGTTCATCATTTGTATGTGAAAGCACACCAAATTATTTGCTAAGTCTAAACGGCACAGTGCCAGCATCATGCACTTAAGATGGTGTAAGCCTTCTTGTTCATGAATAGGCTGAATGGGGAGAAGGATATATGCATAGTTAGGCAAATCTTCATGAATAATAATGCTAGTGCAGATGGGTAATGATATGTTGCCTCCCACTGCCATTTATAAACATAGTGTTGGTATTAACACTTTACTTCATTTCCATTACGCACAAACTGAGGGAGGGACTAGATTTTCCTTTCCTTAATGAATGATTATGAAACTTTATCAGTTTCTAACATGCTGTAATTTTAAAAGTATATGATTAGTTTCCCAGTTCATACAAGACCATACTAATGATTTTTTTAAAGCTGCCATCTTTAATGCTAAAAATAAAATTTCAGGAATTACAGGTTCTTGAGGTAAAATGCGATATTAGTTCTAACATTTCTGCTAGTATAAAAGATTTCTCCAGCACTGAAAGTCTTCAAATATAGATTAGATGACCACTTGTCAGATATCATGGAGGAGATTATTGCTGACATATGAGCTAGATTAGAGAAATTCAGAGCTTTCATGCCATTTCCCAATTATAATGTTAGGAACACAACTTCCTTTTCTGGTTTCATGCCATTTATCAAGATCCAGTTGATAAAAAGCACTTTTGATTAATTTCTTCTGTCCCAAAGAGGAAGTCCTTGTGGGCAATCTATCTCTATGCCCCAATGCCTACTATGATACTTTGATGGATTCATTATTTCGTCAGAGTATCTTCCCAATGGTGCCAATGGCAATCCCTCCATGCTTTCTTATCTGGTGTGTTTCTCATCCACATCTTTCTATACAGTCTCAATAGATAAACCACCCCACAAGCTAGAGACCTGCCTTATAGTCTTTTTTTATTTTCTTGGGTATATCAATATAATAACTAGGCATTACAGCATCTGTTGTCTCTCATTTTTGGTATGTGATCAGCATAGGGTGCCATGTCTAACACACTGACAAATGTTCCAACAGTCTAATCCTAGTGAAACAGCAAGGTAGTATACACGAAGAAGGTTAGTATGTTCATGAGATTGATTATAGGTCAACAGTACAAGAGGGAACTATGATTTTTTTCATTGTGATTCCAACCAATGCAGAAATCTATTTATGATTTATAGTCTTAAACACCTGCCTGGGAATACTGAGAGATTAAGTGATTTACCAAGAGTTACACAGCTAGTAAGCATCATAGGTGAGATTTGAACACCTCTTTATGACTAAAGGACCAGCACTATATCTGCTTTAACTATCCAAAAAACACTAGGAGAAAAAAAATATTGGCATAGGTACTTCATAGCAGAAATATATGGTTAACTCTTGCCCAAACACTAATGAAGTATTTTATCAGAGTGTAGGATCCTTGAAGTGGGGGAAGGAAGGGCTACATCATATTATTCCTTCATATTCCCATTGTAGACTAGTGTCTAGGATTTCTTTTTGAAATCCAGATGTGCAATTTAATCAGAATGGAAAACTCCTGGCATATAAACTCCCTTTGCCACTGCAAGTGGGCAACTCTTTCACAATTGGTGCCTTAGAGAATTACAGGGGGTCATCATTCATATGACAACTAACTTCTAATATTGGAAGTCAGTAATGGATAGAAGAGTAGTGGATGGAGAGCTGGCCTTGGAGCCTGCAAGACCTGAATTCAAGTCCCAATTCCAACATATACTGTCTGAGGAACTCAGGGCATATCATTTAACCTCTCAGTGCTCTGGGTAGCAGTTTAGACTAGACCAGGCTTGCACAACATATGACCTATGGGCCCCTTGCAGCCCATCAAAGGATTTCAGGTGACCTAAGTAAAATGTAGAGGATGTAAAAGAAAGTAAAGCTGTAACTAGTGCTTTGTCCATGCCCTGCTTAACATGCCTTCCCCTAGTCTTTATTGTGCCTGTCATGTAACTTGGTGCTTGGGTTGCCACTGTGCACGCCCTCCTATTTGTCATGTGACCCACGGCAACCAACCATCATCAGTCTGTCTCTAGTCTGAGAGACACAATTTCATGATAAATAAAAATCTTAATAAGTATAATTAATTGAAATTTCCCTTTTTAAAATACGGTTTATTTGCAAAATAGTTTAATGATTAATTATACCTTTACTTGGAAAGTGAGCAAAGCCTATCTGCAGCCCGAAGAAATTGAGTCTATTTTCATTTTGGCCTCTACCCACTGCCAAGTTGTACAGGTCTGGACTAGGCTTTTCAGAGGAGGGATTACTTATATTAGTAAAAGTAATTTATTTCATTCAGTAATTCCCTATATTAACGAAACCTTCTATCCCTATCACACTGAAAAGGTATTTAATTCCTTATACATGCCCCATGGGGCAAAATTAGGAGAATATAATCATTTACAGAGAGGCAAATTTTGGCTCAATATAGGGAGGAATGATCTAACAATCAGAGCTGCCCCAAAAGTGCCATGAGCTACTTTGGTAGAGAGACAGTTTCTGAATAGCAGAAATCTTCAAGTGGATGCTGGATAACTACCTTTCGGAGGCGGCTTAGGTGGCAGAGTGCATAGAGCATTGAGCCTGTAGTCAGGAAGACCCCAGTTCAAATCCAGCCTGAGACAGTTACTAGCAGTGTGACCCTAGGCAAGTCGCTAAACCTCTATCTGCCTCAGCTTTCTCATCTACAGTGGAGAACTCTACCTCATAGAGCTGTTGTGAGTACTGAGACAATGTTTATAAAGCACTTAGCAAATGACTGGCTCACAGCAGGTGCTTAATAAATGCTTATTTCTATCCCTGTTGTCAGATACTTTCTAGGGGATTCCTGATGAAGCTTGGGTTAAGATAAATCACCTCAGGACCTTAAAAAAGTAAGATTCTATATTTCTATGATTTACTTTCCATGTAAATTCAGGAAAGCTAAAACACATTGGAAAATGACCTCCCCAAGCTGTCAGTCATGCAGTTAAGAACAGAACAACCTTTCCTGGTCCCAAACAGTAAATCAGGTGAGCAGTAAATCAAATGGAATTTCTGTAGGTGATTGAAAACCTCAGCTCTCGACAACTTTGAAGGTCCCTGAAAGCTCACCTTTTATTTCATAATTAAGTTTCTATAAATTTGCATTTCAAGACATTCTATGATAATTCAAGGGCTCTGTGATCTCTTCAAAGTAGATCTCTCCAACAATACAAATTACAACTCATCTCTGCCTGGCCATCCAGTAAGACTCTCCTCCATGTCCATCCAAATATGCACCACTAAAGCTACTTCACTCAGTGTGCTGAGGGCTGGCCTCCAGGTCTTCTGGCAATGCATGGATAGTAGTGAAGCATGGAGGCTGTCCATTCCTTTTTCTTCACTTTTCTTTTGCAACCAGCTCATCGTTTATGCTGCATTCCCTGTGTGATTTCCTCATTGAAATGTGTTGTTGCAGTCTGGCACAGAGCCCGGCATGCAGCAGGTACATAATAAGTGTTGATTGATTGTTGACTGCTCATATCCCACCAAGAGCCTCTTTCCATCATCCTCTGGCTGACTCTTACCTTCAGTTCTTGAGACATTGTAGTCTTCCATGAGTCTTAACCACACTCGATTCCCAGAAGGATATTGATACTGAATTCAGCCTTTGTTTCAAGGAAAAACTGGGTCATAAAAGGCACTGTGCCATCTCCCAAATGTCAACCAGACCATCATTCACCTCCTGCCCACTTCTTATCTTGAACAAACACTAACTTCAGTACAAAAAAATCTACCAAATATTTTATTTTAAATATAGCCTACTTGACTCCATACTGAAAGAACAACTCAAAAAATGTGTGTATATTTAAGCATGATGGAGAGAAATCTAGTCTCTGAATCAGGAAGATATGGGTTCAAGTCCTGCTTCTGATGTATTTGGCTGTGTGACCCTGTGCAAGTTGTCTAACCTCTCAGTGTCCCAGGCAATTCTCAAGGACTATAAACAACCAATGACTTTTGCTTCTCTGCTTCTGTGAAGGGAGTTTCTTCACTGGGAGATTGCTAAACCAAAGAAATCACAAGTCTGGACCAAAGAGGAAAAAAATCCAGGACACACAAGAAAGCACACCGGTGGGATCAAATGACTTTCTGGGGCCCTCTTTATATCTTTAATTCCTTGCATTAATTTCTGTAACTTCAATGGCTTCATTATTAAGGAAAAATAAAGCTTTGGTAGAAAATCCTCCTGAATGATGAACAAAGCTAGTTAATTAACAGCACTCTGACTTTTCCTAGGTTGCCAATTCCCATGAGCAAAATGAATAAAATGAATGTTGGAAGAAAATGGAATTGTTTTTATATTCCCAGATGAAAATACTAGATTATAGGAAAAGTAGCTTTTATGACAAAATCTGCAATAATGGGCTTATGAGGGAGTGGAGATGTGTGTTTTAAAGATGATTGGTCTTTTGCCCCCTTTTGCCTGAATTAGAAAGCCATCCCTCTTTTAGCCACTGAGCTATAATAACACAAGTCACTCACATTTCTAAAGCATTTTAAAGCTTGCAAAGCATTTTTCTCAGCACAAGCCTATGATGAGGGTAGCACAGGCACTATCATGTTTTGTATAGTTGTTTTTCTCACATACAGAGAAACAGAACTTCTGAGAAGTAAGATAATCTGTCTTCTTCTCAGGCCCGGTACTTGAACCCAGACTATCAGAGCTGAAATCCAATTCTCTTTCCCTTACTCCCCTTCACCTGACTGGAATCTCTCTACTTCATCTTCTCTCCCCGCTCCATCCACCTTTTTTTTTTCCTTTCCTTTTAGCTGTATAATAAGCTCTTTTCTTCTTTCCCTTTTTGCATTGTACTTTGTTAGTATGTAACTCACCTAGAGAGTATGGCTGATCTATGGTGGTCTTTTAATTACCAGCACAGAGATTATCTACTCTGTGGCTTATCCATAGCATATTTTTCATCCTGGGCCAGCTTCCCCACACTGTGCAGCATGCTCCTGGGATGCATTCCCTGCCATCAGCTGGTGTGTGGGCAGGGGATGCAAACTAATTTTAATATTAGCCTCACCAAAGCATAATTAGGAAAGTAAATCTGTAGCACAATAATTGGAGGATGTATTCCAAAGACAAATTTAAAAGATTTGAAGGTCATCTGATGGCTTAGGTTATCTAAAGTTTCTATTTCTTTCAACACCTGCCCCAATTGGTAACAACTGAAAGTTTCCAAATACATATCTTTGTATGTGTATAGTATATAGAGAGAATAATATGTCATATATAAGACAAATGTGGAGAAGTTAAATTGATTGGTATGACATTAATGAAAGGAACAAGCACCGTATATATTTGATGCTTATGTATCCTCAGAACCCATCCTCTACTCACATTAGCCTGGGGTCCATGTAGTGGTAGTTGTTGGAGTTTGGTTGTTATTGTGGTTGTGGTTGTAGGCGCCATTGTTGTTGTTTTTGATTTTAAATAAAGATTCAGGGGCAGCTAGGTGGCGCAGTGAGTAGAGCACCGGCCCTGGAGTCAGGAGGACCTGAGTTCAAATCCGGCCTCAGACACTTGACACATGTACTAGCTGTGTGACCTTGGGCAAGTCACTTAACCCCGATTGCCTTGCCAAAAAGCAAAAAATAAAGAAAGAAAGAAAGAAAGAAAGAAAGAAAGAAAGAAAGAAAGAAAGAAAGAAAGATTCAGCAAGATACAGTGTACAGACAGAGATTGGAAACCAGGAGGACCTTGGTTCAGGTTAGACCTCTGACACATTCTACTTAACTCTGAGGAAGTTACTTAATCTAAATGCTCTGGGAAATTATCTGTGGTGGGTTTACATAAATGGTGCCCACCTCTATTGGTAAAGGGCGTTGTCTTAATTGGGGATTCCCTATACCAATAAAATTGCAGGTCCCCTATTTCTACTATTATTTCTAAATGTAATTCCTTTATTCATTGCCAAAAAAGGTCTGGGTTCAAAACTTACCATATGCACTTAGCAGTTGTGTTGCCTTGGGCAAGTGACTTGACCTGTTTTTGCCTTTGCCTTAGGGAGTTAGACTTGACTATCTGTGAGGCTCCCTTCTAACTTTAAATCTGCAGTTTTATTAACCTATGCATCTGTGCAATAGTCTCTACAGAATGTGAAAGAATGAGAGTAAGATAGTGATTTTGTCTCAGAGTAGTTTCTATCTTCTAGTAGTAGTAGTTTCATACTTTGATAATCTGTAATATTTTCAACCATAAGTATGAGCTCCATTTTGTCTCTGTAACTTAATAATAATAAGTAATATTTATATAGTACCTTAAGGCTTTCATAGTGCTTTACATATATAATCTTATTTGATCCATGGAGGGAAAGAAGGAAAGAAGAAAGGAAGGAAAGAAAGAAGGAAGGAAGAAAAGAAGGAAGAGAAGGAAAGGAGAGGAGGGGAGGGGAGAGGAAGAGGAAGAGGAAAAGAGGAAGAAGAAAGTCAGATATGTATCAGAGGACCTGGCTTTGAGTGCTACTTGCTCCCTTGTGACCTTAAGTAAATCATTTAACTTCTGGACCCCAGGTTCCTTTTCTAGAAAGTAAAGACATGGGACTGGATTAGTGGTTCCTAATCATTTTGAGGATTTTTAACATAAATGTCACGGATCATCAGATAATAGTAGGAATATTAGTGGCTGTAGATTGTAGATGACTAAAAAAGGCACAATAGTTTTTAACTCTGTTAAAAGAAATCACAATGATAATTATATGCATTTAAAACAGTAATACATATGTTTTCAAGACATTATTTATTTACTCAACAGCAGAAATGTTTATAAATTTATGGATTTGCATATAAATTTCTAGTACTCCTAAAATAATTTTTGAGGTACTCTGAAATCCTCATTGTAGTCATATCATGGATGTGAATATAGACATACTCTAGATGTCAAACTTGGTACTTGTGCTACAAATGATATCTATAGGCCTTTGTTTTCTTTATTGTATGACTAGATGATCTCTTGTGTCTCTTACAATCTTGGCAGTCTCTGATATTCGAGGATGACTATGAGATCATTCTTTTCCTCCTTGTATCTGAGACAGAACTAGCAATTCTCTTTCAGGAGAAAACAGAGTCAAGAAAAATCGGTTCATTCCCCAACTGCCCTCAGTTCTGAATCACACCTAGAAAATGAATCAGGTACCAATGGGAATTGGGATGTGGCAGAAAAGTGAGTTCCTGTGGAATTTACCTGACATGGAAACAGACTCCCGCTTGCCCCCAATCCATGTTGGTGACCAACCAGGGGAAGTTTCTGGAAGGATTCCCTAAAGAGCCCAGCACTGTAATGTTCAACAGAAGCCTACGAATCACAGGGCTACCCAGGTAACTTACAATATTATTATGGAACTATCACTTGCTAGAGAGTAGAGAAGATGTTTTCTCCTGCTTACATAAAATTAAATCAAACATGCCTTTAAGAGTTTTTAAGACATTGCTTTTTAAATGCCAAGGTCAAAAGCATAGCTTAAATATATTAATCATCTGTAAATTTCACTATCAGCATGGTGATGACCAACATCTAGAAAAAGGTATGTGCATAGTGCCAGAGTTTCCAAACCACCAAGGAAATGTCAATGCCAAAGCAAAGGTCCATGTTAAAGGAAAAACAAGAGCCTAGAATAATGATTGAATCACTTGTGACATGTAAAATACCTTTCTTCTTAAAGCCTCAAAATATGTTTCATATCCAGAATGTCACTTTTATTCACAACATCTTTGGGAAGGCATAAAGGAAAGGTAAAGTAAACCCTATCTTAAAAAAAAATGAAACAGAGATAAAATCATATTGACTTGTTCAAATTCTTTCATTCATCATTCTTTTCATCTAGACATGCATTCATTCATCATTCATCAAATACTGATTTAGCAATTAGAATGTGCAGGGTACTGTCCTAGGTGCTAAAATAGGCTTAAAAGATTTTAGAAAAATAACTAAAACATAGTCCTGACATCAAGTTAATCACAATCAAGAAGGAAAATTAAGACATGTACCTCAAATATTACAAGATGAAATGAAAGATGATAAGTAAATAAGCGAAGCCTGAATAAGACATAATAAGCATTAATAAGAGGGAAATTTCATTTTGCCCTTAGAGCCCACAGAAATCTGAATAGAGGATTATATAATACTTGTTCTAGGCCTTCGAGGATTGAAAGAATTTCATGGAAATGGGAGAAGTATTAAAATTTTGGCAAAGGGTGGGGTAAGCAAAGGCAGAGAGTAAAGTATAAGATTATAATAATAAGCTTGTCTTGCTGGCACTTAGAGTACGAAAAAGTGTGGCAAGACTTGTATAAACCAAGAAACAGTGAAGTAAATGGGAATAGAATAATTTATATAATGAACAATAGTTGTAAAGACAAACAATTTTGAAAGTCTTAAGGGCTCTGATCCATACAATAACTAACCAGGATTTCAGAAGCCTAGTGATGAAACATGCTCCTTACCTCCTAACAGACAGGTAATAGACACTCAACTCAAGATACATTTTTGAACACAGCCAGTATGGGATTTTGTTTTTCTTGATTATGTATACTTGTTATGAGGATTTCGTTTTTATTTTCTTTTTAATGGGAGGTGAGGAGAGAAAATAAATGCAGATGAACCAGCACAGAGCTCAAGTCAAAGATAGATTTCCAATAGATGTTGAGGTATTTTAGGTGTTCCTTTTGGTAGGAGCCTGGCACATAGTAAACATTTAATAAATATTTTATCTATTTGTTACATTTTACTGGTTGTATTAAGGCCTGAAACTTTGCCCTCTGGGCAATAATTAAAACTGCTGAAAAGAGTTTCACCTCACCATATACATAGGAAAAACCAAATGGATGAAGAATGCTTATTATCCAGATTTGTAGAGATCACCTATCTATGCAACTATCTTATCCATATGCTGTAAATGTATAAGGGGGTGGACCTGGAATAGAACAGGAAGAGGTGAACTGGACTACCTTTGAGAAATTGCAAAGTTCTTTGAACAATCCCAAGCTTCTCCCTGAAGCAAAGGCACATTTTTTTAAAACGCTATTATTCTGCTAGTGTGGTTGCAGGGGAATAGTTAACATTGGTGAATAGCTTGGCAAAAACTTGTAGGCCTATTTTAAATTTTAAAGCATAAATACCTTATTATAATTTGGTATGAGCTATAGCTCTTGGCAGGGATTTTCTATCAATCACTGAAGAAAATGAGGTCCAACCTCTGTTGATGGTCTGCCTGGAATACTTGGGTACTACAGATAGCCACAGCTTCTCTCTGTTCTAGTATAGAACATTCAGAGCTTTGGATGGAGGCATAGGCCCCTCATATATACCACTCAATTATGGATCTTTCTTCTAAAACTCTTAATCAAATGCCTAATTAGCTGTGGATGGACACCTAAGAAAAACTGGCCCTACCCCAGTGTTATTGCAGCAAGGCATTAATCATTCTGCAAAGTTATTTGTTGACACTCCTAGCCAACCAAAACTGGAAAAAATTTTAATCAAACAAGAAAATGAAAAGAGTTTTATATTGACAGAACTTCTGTGAGCCTTACTATCTTTGAAAAAATATAACATTTTATGAATGCCTTTTGTTTTTACATTACAGTCATTGCCAAATATATTCACTCATTTACACAATGAAGCTTATCTTGTAACACCAAAAAAATGGGGGAGGGATAGTCAAACAGGACCAATGGACACAGTTACCACATCTGATATTGCAGTATCTATACCCATTGTCCCCTCATCTCTCTAAGAAAAGACAGGGGTTAATTTCCTCATCTCTTCTCCAGGGCCAAGATTAGTCATGGCCATTTCCCAGAATTTGGCTTTATTCTAATGTTACTTTTGTTTATATTATTGCAGTCGTTGAGTATTCTTTTTATCTTGTTTTAGTCATTGTCCTTTGCATTAGTTCATGTTTTCTTCCTGTGTTTCTCTGAATCTCTCCTTTCTGCTATGTGTCAGACAGTGTCTTGCTGGTATAAATTATAAAATTAAATATGTCCATCAGTATAGTCATTAATAATTAATTTATTAATTTCTTGAGCCAAATTGACTTTTCAAATTTTTCCAAAGGGTCCAAAAGATCATACATACTCTTTATTTCAAAAAGATTTAATCCAGTTTTGTTTTTGATTTTTTAAGCAGCCCAGGAGCTCTCAGTCAGTCAAACTTACCTTATGAATGTTTACAAAACTCCTTGACTTGCCTCTCATGGAATACCAAGACTGGACTAGCTCTGGACACTATCTCTCTTTCTGCCAAAAGTAGCAGTGATTACAGTCATTGGAAGTAAAACACTTAAAAGCACTGACATTTAAGTGTGCATAATTGGCCTTGAAAGGTAACACCTCATTGAGATGGATAGGTACTTGTTCATTTTATGTTATTCCCAGACCACTGGGTAGGGTAGGAAGTCCATAAAAGTTTAAGTAGAATCAAGTAGAAATCTAGCAGGAGACCATAAATTATAAGAATTCAGAAACTTTTGAGTAGTCTCATACTTCTGTCATCTCAGAGCAGGGTTGTATCCATTTAATGTATACTAATTAAGGGTAATAGCATGATTGAGTTTTAGCCAATTAAGTGCTTTCTACTAAAGAAAACCAGTACCTATACTGTCTCAGAACCATGGAGGGCTGAGTAACTTTGTAGTAAATTTGAACTATATTGAACAATGTCCTAGGGATTCTTCTCTTATACAAATTCCCCTATTCAAATGTCTTTTTTTTCCATGATATCAATCCTCTGGATTTGGATAATTTGGATTTCTTTCACTTGCTGTATAGACACAGCCCTGGAACAGCACAAATAAACAGGTTTTTAATGGAATACTGAATCGTACTGTAGGATTGAACACATTTCCAAATAATGAGGGAGGTATTATCCTCAACGTAAAAATGAAAGCAGAAAGGGGAAATCTTAATTGAGGACACTGACTCTAATTTAATGCTAAGAAAATAACCCTGCACTGAAGTCCTAATCCCTTTATAGGGTGTGGAGGTGACTCTGGTTATCAAAGCATAAGTACATGGAGCATATGCTCTGAAAGGTCCCACAAAGTTGGGAAAGTTTCCAGTAAAGGCCTAGAGATGAATTGTATGTCTACCATTCAAGGACCACCTAGTTCAATGAGGCTCCTCACCAGAAGGGTAGCCATCAAGTAAGTATTCTAACCACAGCACGTCAAGAGCTTTCTATTAAGCCCTTGGGGAGGGGCTGGTTGGGGTTCCTTCTGCATTGGTAGAGAGAATACTCGGCATTAACGCAACCTTGTAACATTGAGAATGTTTTAAAAGTTATATTTACATATTTCCCTTTTTATATTACAAACATTCATAGATTACTTTCACTTCATGAGAGGTCTCTTGTAACAAAAACAATCAAATAAAACTAGTAACTCAGTGACTTCATCTGAAAGTACAAGCAGCATTTCACATCTGTAGCACATCTCTTCAAAAAAATAGCAGAAATCTATTTAATCTCTCTCCAATCCTCATCCCCCTGCACCATGGGAAACAAAGGAAAGGGAAAGAAAAGCAAATTTCTTATTAAAAAATGTGCGCATAGTCAAACAAAACAAATTCCCTTTGTGCTTCCATACAAAAATAAACATTTGTCATTTTGCATCCTGAATCCATGATGTCTTTGTCATGGATGCTATGTTTCACCATTGGTCTTCTGGAATCGTGAATGATTTTGTCATTTGGCCTGGAATGCACTCCCTCTTTACCTATATCTCAAAGAATTCCTCTCTTCTTCAAGATGAGGCTCGGGCAAAACATTTTATATATGAAGGCTTTCCTGCTCCTCTCAGCTGTTAGAGTCCTCCTTCCCCAGCTATCTTGTAGTTAATTATTTCGTATTTGTTGACTTTATATTTATGCTACATGTATTTGTCTATGTTTTTGCTACTTTGCTTATTAGAATGTATGCTCATTGCAAGTAGGGATTATTTCATTCTTTGTACTTGTATGTATGCCCAACTTCTAACAGAATGCCTGACACATAATAGGCATGCAGTCAACAGGCATTTATTAAGCACCTACTGCATGCCAGGTACTTTGCTAAACACTAGAGCTGCAAGGAAAGGCAAAAGATAGTCCCTGCTGTAAAGGATCTTATTATCAACTGGAGGAGACAACTTGCAAACAACTATATACAAACAAGCTATATACAGTATAAATTGGAAAAAAAGCAACAGAGGGGTGCCATTAGCATGAAGGGGTTTTGAGAAAGGTTTCTCGCAGAAGGTGGGACTTTAGCAGACATTTGAAGGAAACCAGGGAAGCAGGAGGGAGAACATTCCAGGCATGGAGGGAAGTCAGAGGAAATGCCCATAGTTGGGAGATGGAGTGTGTAGTTCAAGGAACATATAGGAGGCTAGTGTCACTGGATCATAGAATATATGGGAGCTATAAGGTATGAAAAGACTTACTGATTGATTGATTGGTCAAGATCACACAAGTAAGGTAGCAGAATTAGGATTAGGAGCTAGTTCCTATCTCCAAATCAGTCATCTTTCCAATGTGCCACAATGCCTTTCTAGAACTTCAAGGTATATAAAATTCATTCCTTATAGCAATCTATAAGATAGGTAACATAAGCATTATAGTTCTTCTTTTACAGAAGAAGAAACTGAGGCCCACAGAGTAGAAGGAACTGGCCTGTAATCACATAGGTAGTTAGTTGTTAGGGCCAGAATTTGGACCCAGGACTCCTGATTCTGGGTCACTCATTCATTTGAGTACATGACTTTGTCTCTAAGTCAGTGGCATATGGAGAATTCCAGCTTGGAGCATCTGATTCCCAGGCCTCATTTGAAAGACAAGGCTTAATCATCCATCGAATGATCAATTTACTTATTTTGGCTAGATTTAACAGCCCGTTTGGCATAATCAGTCAGAATCAAACTATGCAAACTAATGGCTTTCCTGTTAGTGTAAGAGTATTATGCAAAACATTCCTTATTATTCTAAAATGTACACACCACCTATTAGCGGAACTTCATGACCACTAGGCCACTAGTCTGTGCCAGCCACCACCCACTGGTCCATTTCACCAACATTCATTTTGGAAGCCTGGATCTCATTATTATAAAAAGTTCATGCATTATCTAAATTCTGCCAAAATAGCATTCCTGCTTCCCTTTTCCCTTCTTTCAGACTGTTTTAAGCAAATGTCCCTATGCCCTTGATTTTTTCCATTCATTCTGTCTCTTAGCACTCAGCAAAATCTGCCTTTCCCAAGAGGATCCCACCCCCTTGGAAACATTCCTGATTGGAGGAATCAAATTTTACACACTCCTCTAAATTCTCAGGGTGAGGCAACAGGATTGGCATTCTTTATCCCTCTCTTCTCACCCCATCACTTACAGACTGGTATACCACCTCTCCTGTAAACTCTTAGAAGTTTACACCAACATATCATACCTTGTTCTCCCATTAGATTGTAAGCTTATTAGGTGTAGGTACTGTCTTTTGCCTCTTTTTGTATCTTCAACACCTAACAGTGTCTGGTCCTTAGTAGGTACTTAATAAATGTTTGTAGATTGATTCTTCATTCTTGTTATCATCTGAACTTCTACATTCTCTCTCCTTTCTCAATGACTTTAGCACTTGAGTCATGGTTTTCTTCTCCACCTCATTTCTTACCCTTGTCTTAATTTTTTTTAATAGACATGTGCTTGGCTCTTCCAATAACCTGAACTCAAAATTTCCATGTTAATTCAGTTTCGATTGCCTCCATTCCGATCACACTTTAGATATAATACATAATAAAAACTAACATAACTATCTCAGCTCCAATTACGTCCATACCTCATTACACTTTAGCCCAAAAAACTAAGAAAACTGGGATTTTAGCCCTTTACTGATTGTTGTGTGCATTGCTTTCCAAGTTGTTTACTTCATTTTAGATGAGTTCACATAAGTCTTTAGCCACTCAACGACAAGGCTATACCTTAGACCTTAAAGAGCTTGGATAGTGGAATGAGTGATAGACCTGAGGTGAGGAAGATGGGGTTTTGACCCCCACGCCCCATCTCAGATACTAACTATGCAACCCTGGGTGAATTATTTTATCGTTTTGGGCCTCGGTTTCTCATCTATAAAATGAAGGGACTGGACAGTATGGGTCTCTAAGTCTCCTTCCAGCTGTAAATCTATATTTCTGTCATCTACTACTGGATTCTGCTTTACCTTGAATTCTGAAACTCCCCTATCCTTCTATTCCTCCCACTTCCTCAATCCTTCAGAAACTATTCCATCTTCATTTTAAGCTCTGGATCCTTATGGCCTTTTTTGTCTTTTTGGGGGGATCCATAACACTTCTTTTTGTTTTTCTTCCCTACATGACTCGTCTAGATTTTACATTTAGTAATTTCAGTGATATGTTTTCCATAGACCTTAAATTCCATTCCTCCCTTGATCTTCCTCCGTTCCTGACCTGATAATCCCCAAACTTAGGTAACCTCCATCACATCCTTGCTCTTCTTTGGTTTTGAGGACACTTAAAATAATTGGAACAAGTAACTTGATGATGATGACCATGAAGATGACAATGGTAGCTAATACTTATATGACACCCACTATGTGCCAGGCACTGTGTTAAGTGCTTTAGAAATATTTTCTCATGCTTTCTCATAGCCCTCCTAACTCAGCACTTGATTATGCAATGCTCTGTGTGGTCTCATGAGTGAAAAATTTGAAAAATGGGAGAGCACATGAGACTACATGATCCCTCACCTCTAAAATTGAACTCATCATCTCCTATTTTGTCATTTCCCTCTATTTTAAATCTTTTAAAATATCTTTTGTTTTTATATAACCTACATTTTCCATTATATTCTATCTTCTCCCCTCCTCCTAGAAAGCCATTCTTTAAAATCAAGAACAAAGAAGAGGGGGAATAAAGTTCAGCAAAATTATCTAACATATAAAAAAATCTGAAATTATTTGTAGTATTTCACACCCATAGTTCCCCATCTCTGCAAAAGAAGTAAGGAAAGTTGTCTTCTCCTATCTCTTTTCTCAGCCTAAACTTGGTCAGAATTTCAGAGCATTTAGTTTTCAATGGTTTTGTTGTCGCTCTTTTCATTTACATTGCTGAAATCATTGCCTACGTTGTTTTCCTGGTTCTGCTTAATTTCACTTTGAACTAGTTAATATAACTTTTCTCATATTTCTTTGAATTCATTACATTCATAGTTTCTTAGAGTACACTGAAAGAGCATTACATTCATGGACCACAACTTCTTTAGCCATTCCCCAATCAGTGGGCATCCACTTCATTTCAATTCTTTGCTACTACAACCCTTTCCCACTGTTAGCATGCTGCTTCAAGCTCTTATCGCCTCTCCATTGGACTCTCATAATAGTTTCCTAGCCAGGCCTGGAGTCAGGGAGACGTATCTTTATGAGTTCAAATCTGGCCTCAGATACTTACTAGCTGTGTGACCCTAGGCAAGTCATTTAACCCTGTTTGCCTCAATTTCCTCATCTATAAAATGAGCTGGAGAAGGAAATGGCAAACCTCTCCAGGATCTCTGTCAAGGGACCCCCAAATAGGGTCACAGTCAGACACGACTGAAACGATTGAACAATGACAGGGTTCATCCAGCCGTTTGAAAATATTCTGCACCTCATTAGTATCATTACCAGTGGGCAGCAACAGAAGAGTGAAAGGAAATTCAAATCAACCCATGATGTTAACTCTTATAAGTTCTAGTAAAGGTGTATTGAGGAAAAAAGGTGAAAAATTATGGCTAACACATCGTGTGATGAGTAACTTTGATAGACTTGGCTCTTTTCAGCAATGCAAGGTTCTAAGACAACTCAAAAAGGCTCACAATGGAAAATGCTATCCACATCCAGACAAAGAATTAGGGACTCTAAATGCAGATCAATTTGCTCTCTCTTTTTTGTTTTGTTTCTTCTTTCTCATGGTTCGTTCCATTGGTTATAATTGTTCTTTGCAACTTGACTAATGTGAAAATATGTTTAATGTGAATGTATATATAGAGCCTATATAAGATTGCATACCATCTTTGGAAGGGGGGAGGGAAGAGAGGGGAAGAAAATTTGGAACTCAAAAGATTGTGGAACTGAATGTTGCAAACTAAAAATAAATAAATTTTTTTTAAATGAAAAATTATGGTTGAATTGAGAATCAAGGATTCTCTATGTGCAGTATATATTATGACCTTCTCTTTCCCCTATTTCTATAGATAATCATGAGTTTGCTGTTAATGTACTGCTTAACAGAGATAAAAATGTGATTTGAAATGGTATAATGAATCTCTCCTTATCAATTACACACATCAACATACCTGGATATTTATCTCTCACAGGAGTACCATATGAATGTTCACTGGGAAAAACACAGGACTTCCAAATTCATGCATTTTATCACATAAAATATATGAGAGAAATACACACACACACACCAAAGTGCAAGTTTCATTAAAAAAAAGACTGAAGTTTGCAAAACACTTGGCGCCCATCAACCACTGTGTGGGTGGACAGCCCTGCTCTCAGCAAACCAGAAACCCAGAGTAATAATTAGGCTTCTGTTTTCTTCCCCTGGCAATGCTGGTTTGTCGGTACTGAACATGTGTTAGAGTATTGAGGCATCGTCACCAGAGCTGCCTGTCTCCTCTGATGTCATGTCACAGATGGCCTGTGACCTGAAATTACCCAGTAGGGCACAATGCATATCTCATGCTGTGGCTCAGACTTAAAGCAGCAAGATATTCCTTCCCTTCCTTTCTGCTCATGTGCAAGTGTGGGAGCATTATTTCTACTCAAGGGCCTGTGTACAGGTGCTGAGCCACTGGAGGCAGAGGAAAAATTATAATTCTTCTGTGGCAACAGGAACATAATATAAGCCTGACAAGGGAGAAAAGAAAGGTTAGTGAGGGAGATGGTGGCTGACAGCCATTGAGCCACAAGTATAACCCTAAACACTTTGGGAGGATGCCCTATGGTGCCAGGTGACCCAACTATCTGATTAACTTGTGCAGGGCTATGTGCTGGGCTTTGGGACGAGAACATCTGGTTTGTATATGTTTTTAGCTACCATGTTGCTCTTGATTCATATGTCTTAGATGATAGGATCCTTGAAAGCAAGGCACCAACTCTAGATTTCTCTAGGTACCTAGCACAGTGCATTGCCCATAATATAGATGTGTTTAATGCCTCCTATAATAGCCCTAGTGCTGATCACTATTTGCACAGGCATTATCACAGTTTTCATGAGCCTCCTATTCCCTTCTGCCACATGCAGATTATTTCAGAAAATTTTCTATAATTGAGTCCCATAAAGAATGGGGAGGTGCAGGGAAAGACAAGAAAAGGTATGCATTCCATGACCCAGAGAGGAGAATTGGAAAGGCCTGACTTGAGTTGTTCATGCAGAGTCAGGAGCAAGAAGTGTTGAGTGTTGAGCCACAGAACTGAACTGATAAGAACAGTGACTCCTTAGTGGAAGGTACCAAGTTACCTCTCTCTCCCCAAAGTCAGGACAATCCGGAGCATTAAAGTCCAGTATAAGCAAGAAGGGTATCAGATACTCCCTCTGAAGTCCCTGTCTGTTTATCAGGACAAGGGTCTTTCAGAGCCAGAAAATCACAGAGTGGCTCTTAGCCATTATTAGCTACTATGCTAGCCCCTCTAAATATTGCCCAGCTGTCTGTCTTCTTAGAGACACATAGAAAACAGGAGATAGATGGCAGAATCACTTAGTTTGCTCTACTGGTGAGTAGTACTGCATCAATATAGCCCCAGTAACCCTCCATTTGGGGCAGAATCTTGATACATACACACACGTACACATGTAAATATATTATCTGTGTCATATATCTATAAATAGATGCATATATATATATATGTATATATGTGTGTATATATATATACTTTGCTGTTCAGATACATGTTCCATAGTTTCAGTCGTGCCCAACTCTTTGTGACCCTATTTGCTGTTTTCTTGGGGAAGATACTGGAGTGACTTAGCATTTCCTTCTCCAGCTCATTTTACAGAGGAGGAAACTAAGGCAAATGGGATTAAGTGGCTTGCCCATTGCCACAAAACTAGGAAGTGTCTGAGGTCAGGTTTGAACTCAGGTCTTCCTGATTTTAGGCCTGGTGCATTATCCACTGCACCACCTAGCTGCCCAAAATCGTTACTTATGTGTGTGTATCTATATACATAGATCTATAGATATATTACACACACATACAAATGCATATACACACATGCATATGCATATACATATTTTATATATTCATATGTATATATGCATATGTGTATAATATATACATGTGTGTATATGTGTATGTATGTATGTGTATCACGTCTGCTGCAGCTGCTGAAAATCTGTCTCTCTCTGTCTCCTTCTCCACATTCTCCCTTACAGAATAGCTTATGTTCCATTCCATACAATGGTTAATCTCCTGTGCATCTCTCATACAGACAGTGACTTTTTTTTAATTACTCTAGTCCAGTGGTAACAAACTCAAATAGGAACAGGGCTACTAAGCTGTATATAAGGATCCCTGCAGGCCACATGTGGACTTAGAAAACTACACGTTAACATTGTGTATGTTCTACTGTATTTTATTTATTGTTTTAAATATTGCCCAATTAAATTCTAATCTGGGTTGGCTGGGTGTTTGCCATCTCTCTTCCAGTCTACCCTCTTTCTCACTGAATTAGAAAGAATCATGGGTTAGGAATTAGGAAAGCTGAGTTCTAGGCCCTATTTTGCCACTAATCAACTGTAGAACCTTGGGAATGTCCATATTCCTTTTCTCAGATTCTATTTCCTCATGTTTAAAATGAGGGGATTGGACTAGAAGGTATCTTCCAGAACTGACAGTATGGAATTTGATGTCTCATTTTCAGTGGAAAGGATTAATTCTCTACAGTCCTCCACTTAGGTCATCATTGCGTGCTTTGAATGGAATAGACACACGATAGGAGTCATCTTACTTTGCATTCTCATTGGCTCAGTTCTAATTGGCATAAAGTTCTAGTCCATTCCCCACATTTATGTAGATGTAGATGTATGTATATCTGTCTACACATGTGTATATATATATATATATATATATATATATATACACACGTATATGTATATGTATACATATATATATAAACTGAAACTCAGAAAAGTCAGGTGATTTACTCAAATATGATTAGTAATCTATAGATTTGACTCAATACTCTTTCTACTATTCCAGGCTGTTTCCACTATAAGACTTCACCAAACTACTGGGAGTCACTTCTCTTCAATGCTCCATTCCCTCATCTTTAAAATTAGGAGACTGGGCTATGCCAGACTAATTAGTGCTCATGCTAGCTCTTTGTCTGGGCCCTATAAATTCTGCTGATCCTGGTAGATTTCCTGGCACTTACCAGTTTGGCCTTTATTCCATCCTTTTACAATGCTAATTATTTCTGTGGCTTTCTTGGAGCTTTTACTCCCAAGGTATTCCCAGGTCAGTATGACCTTGGTGTCTAATATAAAACAAATTCTTCCATGGTTCCTTGGCCTTATTGTTAATTCTCTTTCTCTTCCTATGTTTTTTCCTGCTCCTCCTCAACTTTTAACTGGTTGATCACTTGATGGTCCTTTTCTTTTGAGAATCTTTTCAAGTAAAGCATCACCTGATGTTTACTTTCTTAATCTAGCTCCAAACACCCAGTGCACTTCTCTTGAATCAGATGATATATGGCAAAATCACTTAGTCAGCTGTGGTGCTGACTGAAAGTTAGGCTTTTAATTCTGTTTTGAGCTTGGGTATCTTGGGGAATCGTAATGCATGGACACAGCCCCAGTAATCCTCTGTTTTTGCCAACGAGAAGGCATACAGGAAACCTGATATCAGACTACTTCTCTAGCTAGGGTGGTGGAGGAGATTATCCCAATCAAATCTTATATATAATAACTTTTCCACTAAATTTTAGAAAGTGCTATTACACAAACTGTGTTTCTAGAATATAAGCTCCTTGAGGGCAGGAACCATTTTCATTTTTGCTTTACTTTCCCAGTAACTAGTATGGAGCCTTGAACAAATGAAACACTTACGTAAGGTTAGTGGCCCCTTTCAGGCCCTTTAAATATGGAGCAATTTAGTGGAGAGGAGAAAGAAAAAATATTTTTAACAAATGGAAGGATTTATTTTAATGGTAAAAGGATGTAACATATTTCTATTGCTAGAGGTGGGATTTGATTAGTTTGGGACAGAAAATGACTAGTGGCATAAAAATGGTAACTCAAATCACACTGAAAGTGATGTAGAATGATGCCTCACTTGTGTGTGCACAGTTTGACATTTTAAAGAGATAGAAAAAATAGTTTATTTATTAAAACATCATTAGAAACAATGTTTTAAGGATTGTGAAACAACTGGAGGACATGTTAGGGATGTAGCTATAGAGTGGTTTTGGCACCTCAACTAATTTGCTTAGAATTTTTATCACTAAAGAAAGCAAATCTAAAAAGACAAAGAATCATATAAATAATTGTAGAAACAATTGTGATTTTAAATGGGCTGTCCATTTACAAGGGAATTGTGACTTTTTTAAATAAAAGGTGAGTCACTGAGAGTCAGGATGATCTCATTTAAGTCATAGAAGTATATGGGCACCTAAAGAGAAGAATTAAAGACATGGAAGACAGGGGACTGAAAAGCTGCTCCATCAAAGCTGTGAAAGTTAGAAGTAATCAGTTGATAGAAGGTTTACACTCTGCCTACTCACTACTCTACTCCTTGAGCCCCCATCCTATGTATCTTCTATATGTCCACCCATTCTCTCATGCAAGAGAGGATTGACTTTATGAGCCAAGAGCTTCAGTGGTATAGCTATTGCCCTTCATCATCACCTAGAGATGGAGAAAGGTGAAGCTTTTCATAAAAGCTTGTTGCTCTCTACTGCCACCTCTGGCTTGAGAAAGAAAAGCAGAAAGGATTTGCAACCACCCTGGTATCTTGGTGAATATGGCTATACTTATTTTCTTGACTTAAAGAGTCAGTCTGAGCGCTGGAAGCTTTGTTCTGTTTGGAGAATACAGCATGTAGGTGAGCAAATAACGAGCTGGTCCGGTCTATATGTCCCAGAGCTAT
The DNA here is from genome assembly GCF_011100635.1 of Trichosurus vulpecula. NCBI lineage: Eukaryota > Metazoa > Chordata > Mammalia > Diprotodontia > Phalangeridae > Trichosurus > Trichosurus vulpecula. The sequence continues at coordinate 104,846,458 of NC_050578.1, read as the reverse complement.
CCGGTTTGATGATCTTTGCATTCTCTGACTTAAAGAGAACTGCTCTTAACGTTAAGGAGTTAACAGTGTTCAATAAGCTTTAAGAGTTACTGGAAATTGAAAGAGCTTATAAACGGCATGTTCAAGCAGAGAAGATATCTGCCCAAGTGAAATGTGGTGGGGACCAGTAGTCAACTAGTGTACAAAAGTGTAGTTTTTTGTAGATATTCTTTAATGGACATATCCTTGCCTCCAGATAGCTGATTTTGTAAATATCACATATTGTGTGGGTACATTACATTAGAAGTGGCTGGTTTGGTAGGCAGAAAATTCATAGAATGGGGGCTCAATAACTAGAGTAGTGAGGAGGGAGAGTGTAATTATCCTCAACAGAATTACTCTAGGTAATGTGCCTGTGAGTCTGAGCGAAACCATTTAGTGTTAGGAGTATCTAGTATGGGAACCTGCCTGAGTGAGGGTAAGTTAATGTGAGAGAGCCAACAAGAAGGTTATTAGGTATTGCCATGCTTAGGTGAAGGGCATGAGATCCCTAAAGAGTTGTGCATGGTTCTTATACCTTTCCACCGAAACCACCATAGTAGAGTGGCTATTCCACATCTACCATGCCTCTAGTTACATTATGAGGAGTCTTGTGCTCACATTGGCAGTGAACTTAGTAAACATTTACTGACTTGAGCTGAATTTCACCATATTATACTAAGTTGTAGAATAGAAGCTTCTTGAGGGCAAGAACTGTTTCATTCCTTTCTTTTTGTCCCCAGCACCAAGTTCAAGGTCTTACGCATAGTTAACACTTAATAATTTCTTCTCTGATTTGAATTTCTATTAAGTAAGTAGAATGAGTATGAAGTAAGTAAGATTACTCCTTCCCTAACAGATGGAGAAACTAAGACAAAGAATGGTTAAATGATTTTGTCCAGGTGACACCATTTATGAACATTAAAGGAAGGACTAAATTGTAATAAATGATTTTACCCGCTAGCATAAGGTGTCTGTAGATTTTCCTGCCTGGTGTGGGGCTGGAAGTTGTGAGGTACAGTGGGAAGATATTTTGATTTCTGTGCATTCATTTGACAAAATGTCCACCTTGGAATTGAATGCTTTATATGCAGCTCACCAAACAAAGCTATTTAATTCTTTTTCAATTTGTTTTTAGTATTTGGGATTTTTTTATCGCATTACAACTACTCTCAGGAAATATCAAATTGAGTTCAAGACACAGTCAGTGCCAGAAATGGAGAAGCTTTGAAACATTAGACTGTGATTTGTTCTAACTGAGTTGATGAGTATGCCACTCACTCTTTAAGTGAAGAGAATGTGAGACTGTGTTATTTGGAGAAAGTCAGCATTAAGCTGATAGAACAACAATCCAATGTATTGACTAGGTGCTGTAATTAGCTTAATAGCTACTCACACCACTTCTGCCTCAACAAATTAAAAGCTCAAAAATTGAGGAAGAGAAGGAGGGAGGAAAGAAGTTTACAGAGGCAGCATGATGTAGTGGAAGAAATGTTGGAATAGGAGATACCAGGGTCCTAATTGCTGCTTTACAACTTACTATGTGACTTTGGACAGTTGCTTAACTGCTCTGAACCTTAGTTGGGATAACACTTACTTGCCTACCTCAATGGGCTACTTAGCCAGGGCTATGTTAAAGTTGTTTTTATTCATTATAATTAGGCAGTGGGTGGAAAATTGGCCCAAGAGAGGGTTTGAGTCATTCCTTTGACGTTTACAAACTGTGACAATAAGAAAGTCATAAATTCTCAGAGCCTTAGATTTCACTCTCTAAAATGGCACAACATAATGGTATCTCAGGTAATTTGAATATAAATTGTAAATAGAGTTACTGACATGCATGGGTGGAAAGGATTTTCTTCATGGATAAAATCACGGGTCTATATTAAAATATATACAGGCATAAATATATAGAAGTAGGAGTGGAGCCAAGATGGCAACTAGAAAGCAGGGACTTGCCTAGGGCTCTCCCAGAGGATGCTCCAAATACCAATAAAAAAGGCTCTGAACAAATTCTAGAACTGCAGAACCCACAAAATAGCAGAGGGAAACAAGGCTCCAGCCCGGGACAGCCTGGATGGTTGCTGGGTAGGGTCTATCACACGGAGCTGGGAGCCAAGGGGAGCAGAGCCCAGCGTGGACTGCACCCGGGCCAACCAGACCAGGAGCTGGGCAGAACAAGCCCTAGCACCCTGAATCAGTGAGCTGTGGCAGTTACCAGACTTCACAACCCACAAACACCAAAGACAACAGAGAAGGTTAGTGGGAGAAACTGCAGAGCACAGAGTGAAAGGAGTTCACGGTTTGGCCACAGCCCTGGGGCCAGTGGAGGAGGTGGAGCTACAGACCTACAGCAGCAGTTGCTTCAGGCCCCAGGCCTACCTGGTGGGAGGAATTAAGTGGCAGATCAGAGCAGGAGTGCAGAGCCTGCTTAGATCTGAATCCGGTCCAGGTTGGCAGTTCTTGTGGGAGGAGGAGCGCTGGTGTGGCAGAGCTTGCTGTGCAGAAATAGCTCTGAAAACAAGGGTGCAGCCCCTCAAGCTTGGAACAAAGTACTCTCTACTCTACAAGCAGTTATACCACAACGAAAAACTCAAGGGTCAAGTAGTTAGCTGGGAACATGGCCAGCCAGTGAAAAAAGACTCAGATTCAGACTCAGACTTTGGAATCTTTCTTTGGTGACAAAGAACACCAAAACATACAGCCAGATGAAGTCAACAAAGTCAAAGAGCCTACATCAAAAGCCTCCAAGAAAAACATGAACTCGTCTCAGGTCACGAAAGAGCTCAAAAAGGATTTGGAAAAGCAAGTTAGAGAAGTAGAGGAAAAATAGGGAAGAGAAATGAGAGTAATGAGAGAAAACCATGAAAAAGAAATCAATAACTGGCTAAAGGAGACCCAAAAAAAAACTGAAGAAAATAACACCTTAAAAGTAGACTAACTCAAAAGGCAAAAGAGCTCCAAAAAGCCAATGAGGAGAAGAATGCCTTGAAAGGCAGAATTACAAGAATTACAAAGGCAGAAAAGGAGGTCCAAAAGACCGCTGAAGAAAATACTACCTTAAAAATTAGATTGGAGCAAGTGGAAGCTAGTGACTTTATGAGAAATCAAGATACTATAAAACAGAACCAAAGGAATGACAAAATGGAAGACAATGTGAAATATCTCATTGGAAAAACCACTGACCTGGAAAATAGAGCCAGGAGAGATAATTTAAAAATTATTGGACTACCTGAAAGACATGATCAAAAAAGAGCCTAGATATCATCTTTAAAGAAATTATCAAGGAGAACTGCCCTGATATTCTAGAGCCACAGGGTAAAATAGAAATTGAAAGAACCCATCAATCACCTCCTAAAAAAGATCCTAAAAAGAAAACTCCTAATCATATTGTCACCAAATTCTAGAGCTCCCAGATCAAAGAGAAAATATTGTAAGCAGCCAGAAAGAAATAATTTGAGTATTGTGGAAACACAATCAGGATGACACAAGATCTAGCAGCTTCTACATTAAGGGATTGAAGGGCTTGGAATATGATATTCCGGAGGTCAATGGAGCTAGGATTAAAACCATGAATCACCTACCCAGTAAAACTGAGTATCATGCTCCAATGCAAAATGTGGATTTTCAACAAAATAGAGGATTTTCATGCTTTCTCAATGAAAAGACCAGAGCTGAATAGAAAATTTGACTTTCAAACACAAGAATCAAGAGAAGCATGAAAAGGTAAACAAGAAAGAGAAATCACAAGGGACTTACTGGAGTTGAACTGTTTTGTTTACATTCCTACATGGAAAGAGATGTGTATAATTCATGAGACCTCACTACTAGGGTAGCTGAAGGGAATACACGTATATATAGACAGAGGGCACAGGGTGAGTTGAATATGAAGGGATGATATCTAAAAAAATAAAATAAAATTAAGGGATGAGAGAGTAATATCTTGAGAGAGGGTGAAAGGAAGAGAGAAAATGGAGTAATTTAACTTGCATAAAAGTGGCAAGAAAAAGCAGTTCTGTAGAAAGGGAAGAGGGGGCAGATGAGGGAGAATGAGCGAATCTTGCTCTCATCAGATTTGACCTGAGGAGGGAATAACATACATACTCAATTGGGTATCTTACCCCACAGGAAAGAAGGAGGAAGGAGATAAAAAAAAGGGAGACAATGGAAGGGAGGGCAGATAGGGGGAGGAGGTAAATAAAAGCAAACACTTTCGAAAAGGGACAGGATCAAGGGAGAAAATTGAATAAAGGGGGATAGGATAGGAAGGAGCAAAATATAGTTAGTCTTCCATAACATGAGTATTGTGGAAGGGTTTTGCATAATGATACACATGTGGCCTATGTTGAATTGCTTGCCTCCTTAGGGAGGGGATATGGGGAGGGAAGAGGGGAGAGAATTTGAAACTCAAAGTTTTAAAAGATGTTCAAAAAAATGTTTTTGCATGCAACTAGGAAATAAGATATACAGGCAATGAGGAATAGAAATCTATCTTGCCCTACAAGAAAGTAAGGGAAAAGGGGATGGGGGGGGGGAGTGGGGTAACAGAAGGGAAGGCTGACTGGGGAACGGGGCAATCAGTATATATGCCATCTTGGAGTGGGGGGGAGGGTAGAAATGGGGAGAAAATTTGTAATTCAAACTCTTGTGAAAATCAATGCTGAAAATTAAAAATATTAAATAAATAAATAATAATTTAAAAAGAAAAAATAGCTTAAAAATAAATAAATAGATGCTGCAAACTGGTATAGTGGAGCGTGTTGGACTTTGAACCAGGAAGACATGAGTTCAAATCCTGCTTTTGACCACTTATCTAGCTGTGTGACCCCGAGCAAGTCATTGAACTTCTGTGAATTTCAACTGTAACACTAGGATAATAACAGCATCTGCCTCACAGGGTTATTGTAACGCCCAAATGAGATAACATATGTAAAGTATTTCACAATTCTTAAAATGCTATATAGATGTTAGCTGTCATTATTATGTATGTAGTGATTATAATGGCACATATTAAGCTACCAAATAAGAAAATTTTAATTAATTTAAAACTGTATGAAAGGCTCCTTCTCTGGGTAAAAGCTATCTTTGCATTTAGTAAATAATGAGCCAGTTTCTGGGCACTAAATGAGTCCCTGGTGCCTGAAAGAGTGAATGCATCTCCCAAAGTGCCTAACTTGTTACCCTGGAGTGACTTCAACACCAGGGAGAAGGGAGCTCATTATCAGTCAGGCAGCTATTTGTCTCCCCAGTCAGCATTATTTGCTATGGAGGCAGGCCTATCATTAAGCAAACCCTTTTTGGTTTGTGTTTTTTTTTCCTTTCCGCTTTTGAACAAATTTTTACACTTTCCTTCTTTTCTTTACTTTGGAAAGCTTGTGTTGTCTTCCTGACCTCCTTTTCATGGGACTGCTTCTCTAGAGTGGAAAAAGGATCTATCAAAATGTAAATGGACTCCAGCAGCGATACTGTGCACGTCAATTCTTCACTTGATGGCTGAACTCTTGGGCCTTTCAACAATTTAAATGTTCATGGAGAATTTGAGCTTTATCTTCAGTGTTATAACAAAAGAAAATTTTAAAATGAGGGGAAAAAGATGAATCCATTCACAATTCTCTACCTCAATATATACTTTCTAAAGCTCTCTATAGAGGATTTCCTAAGGAAAGAGGACAGACCAGGTGGATCCTCCTAGTTTCCTGGAAATGAGGAAACTAAATTCTATAGAGGGTCACATTAATTCACTCACTTTAGAAGGAATGTCTGTGAGAAAGTGGCCACATCTCATTGAATCTTAATCTCTGGCAACCTTCATGCAGAAATGGTACCCACAATGGTGGTCCATTTTGCCTAGTTGTGATTCTGTTTCATAGCCTGTCAAGAACAGTGTTAAGTGAGTCATTTAAACCTTAATTTAAATTCAAATATGGAACTTGGTTTAAAAAGTAAAATTCATTGGGAAATGTTTACCAATGTCTTTTCCATCAATTTTTCCATTCACTTTCCACAACTGACATTTGTAAAAATTCTCGTCACTCAAAAGGGAAATGGAGAGGTGTATAGAGGGCATGAGCAGATTGCAACACATTACACACAAAAAAATTTCAAAGGAAAAACAGAGCAAATGATGACTCAGGAGAAATGGATGGAAAGAGAGATGAGCTAGTAGTGAAATGAGAGGAAGGAATATTTCAGAATAGCTATTGCACTTCATATGGACATCTACCATGCTCCATTCATACCATGCTTCAGTAAAGCCCCCACCATATTTGGTAGACTTCTGGTAGTGGGAGAAACATAAGGGACAAGAAGGAAAAAGAGATAAAAAGAAAAAGGAATCAGAGAATGAAAAAGAGAAAGAGTGATTGTATGTCCCAAAGTGCCCAACTTGGAAAAGTAGGTAAAAGGAAAAGAAGAAAAAAGTGGGGGGTGGGGTGGTGAAAAGAGTTAAAAGCAAAGGATGAGGATTAAAAGCAAAATGAACAGAAAAGGAAAGCAGAAGGTCAAAGTGGAAGAGGAGGAAGATAAAGACTAGGAAGAGAAGGAAGAGGAATAATAGAAAGGTAAGAAGGAGTAGAAATAGGAAGAAGAATGGTAAAGATCTTGCCACAGAAGGATGTGTAGTGGGAAAAAGGGAGGGAGGAAAGCTCACCCAAGGAGACTTCATAATCAGGACTGAAATGATCACAGGATTGGAGATTCAGAATCGGATGGGATTTGGGGCCTTGTCTAGTCCAAATCCTCTCAATTTACATATGCTGAAGCTGTAATGAAATTACTTTCTTCAGCTGACAGAGAGTCACTAAACAACAAGACTCTGGTATCTTGAATTTCTTCTTTGTTTCAACCTTTTACTTAATGGAAAAAATATGTGAAATGGTATAAACATAAACTTGGCACTAAGCATAGACATACACAAACACAGATGTCTCCTATATGAGTCAATCAGCAAACGTTTAGATTACTATGTATAAGGCCCCATGCTTAATGTCATGCAAGAATACAAAGATAAATAAAGTATAATGTCTCCCCTCAAGGAGCTTACTGTCTAATTGCAGAAAAGGGCACAGCCAATAGCAAAGGTAACTGACAATATAGGCAACCTAAAGACAGTGTCAGATGAATGGCGTAGAGTATAAGAATTACTGAAGGAAATTGCTGTGGGCTCAAAGCTGTAACTAAGAAATCTGGCCTCTGGGGTAAGTATCTTGAAAGGTGCCAGTCGATGGAAAAGCCGAGATTGTGGGGAGATCTTAGAAAGCAGAGACCCTTTGCTCTAATGTTCTACCCTAGTTACTGCTCAGCATACACTGAGTTAGCCTGGCAAAACTTAATGAGAATATAAGATCTTGAAGGTTAGGGAATAGTTGAACTGTCAGCTTCCTGCAGTCTACTGAGATTAAAAAAGGAGAATTAGGCTCAGATACCAGCTCTTCTAACCACTTGCTACTGAACCTTGGGGAAATCTTATAACCTCTCTGAGCTTCAGCTGCCTTATCTATGGAGTTAAGACTAGTAGCACATATATTACTGGTAACACAGGAATGATCTGATAAAGTTATCCTGTTCATATATTGATATGATATCATCATATGTTGATAGGTAGAAAGGACATGATTCTAGGGAAGGAGAATTTGGTCTTTAATATATAAGCAATGGAGGTCTGCAACCATCCAGTAGCAAATTTTGGTTAAAAAGCTATCTTAAAGAAAAACCAACTAACGGGTCTGTTTAGGGACACTTACATGAGTAAACCAGGCTGGTGAAAAACCTCTGTATTCCAACATTCTGCTACCTTTTTCCATCTCCAACTATCAGTAAAATTAAAATACTGAAATTATTTGGTGCTTGCTACCATTGACCCTGAGAAAGAAGGCTCCTCCTCTTCATCCCTATAGAATCCCTGCTGAAACAGTTCTCTGGGCTCCATCCATCACAACAATGCCTCTGTAGCTTTCTAATCTGTCTCTTCAGCTTCACTTGAGAAGAAGAAGTTTGAATTAGCCCTTGTAGATATCTACTCTTTGGAATAAATAGTGGGTAAAAGAATGGACAGGCGACATGAAAGATCAGTCACCAAGCTATTGTATGTAAGAGTTTTCAATGTAGGAAATAGCATATTTCTTTGTTTTTGCACCATCATCTCTACCTCATAAAACCCTTGACTACCCAAAAGCTCAGCTCCAGTATCACCATGTCACCTCTTACCAAAAACTTATCTTGATCTATTCCTAGTTGTCACTATTCTCCCCTTAGAAATTACTTAAAAATAAGCCCACACATTTAAAAATATACTCACATATGTGTATACAGACAGTTCTCACTTCATATAAGTGGACCCTTCCACAGATCTCTATGTAAAGTATTTTATGCAATGTTAATTTGCCCCTAATCACCCTCTGCACTTATTAGCCTATATAACAAAGGCATATATAAAATAATACCTTTAAACAAGTCAAGAAAAGTACTAAAATTCAGACATATTAAATACTGTGCTATGATAATAAACAGAATTATCAAATGAAAGGTAAAGTTAATGACAAAGTATACACAGTACTCTCCAGTAAAGATAACACAGGTGTGCAGTATGCTGCCCTTTCCCCACCCACTGTACCGCCTTTATCACTGGTGGTTTGCTGCTGTGCAATGTTTTCATGAAGCTATTGAGAGATGTTTAGAGAGTGGCTTTCTTTTTTTCCTCACATACTTGACAAAAGAAGGCAATATTGTCTTTCAGTATTCTTTACACAAAGTTAAATTGCTGTAATGGAAATTTACATAAAACAAGAACTGTCAGTATATAAATATTTATGTATATATATATATATATGTATGTATGTATATATATACACACATATATATGTATGCATGTACACATATACTCCATAACATATAAGCATATGTGTGTATATATGTATATATATGTTGTATATCTAAACATACACATGTCATGTATGTATGTATATGTATTACATATAGAATCATATATCCTCTCAAATAGAATATAAGCTCCCAATTAACATCCTACCTTCTACAGGAAGCCTTTCCGGATCACTCTTAATTCCACCTTTTCCCTTGTTAAGTACTTATTTATTTATCTTGTACATAGCTTGCTTTGTATTTATTTCTTGGTATGTTTGTTTTCCTCATTAGATTGTAAGCTTCTTGAGGGCAGAGACCATCTTTGCCTCTTTTTGTATCTCTAGTGCTTACCACAGTACTTGGCATACAATAGGTGCTTAATAAGCATTTATTTTTGAAGGAATGAAGGAACTATTTTTGTTTTGTCTTTGAACTCCAGGACCTGCACATTCTAGGAGCCTAATAAATGCTTATGGAATAAGTAGATGGATGATATATCTTTAGAATTACTGATGAATATGCTATAATGATAGAGGTCTCTTATCTAACCTGATAGGAATCAGTCATGAACTTATTAACCACTTACTATGTACAAGACTAATGTACTAATACTGGGAATACAAATGAAAGCAGAAAGAATGACAGTCTTTGACCTCGAAGAACTTACATTCTAATGGTAGAATACAACACATACAAGACAGCTGGAAAAGGGGGAGGGGCAAAGGTACCTGGCTAAAGAGCACAGTGGAGAAAGTTTGGAGCTGAACATAATCTACAGTGGGATGAGACATGGCTGGCTAGGGTACTGTCTTTAAATGAAGGTTCTGGAAGGAGGGATAACATCATAAGGAGAGGCAGCAGGGCATTTTCAATGTGTGAATTCCAGGGCTGGAATCAAGAACAAAAAAAAAAGCTGTCATAAAGAAAAGAAACATTTTTTTCAGGATTTAATCAAGGCTTTTAACTATTGTTGGTTGTGTTCTTTGCCTTAGGATAGCCAATCTAGGAGCCTCGGAGAACAATTTCATTTTAACCCATTAGCCTACTATTGGGATTCACTGTTCTTAGACCGTTTTTCCCCTGGAAGTACAGCCCTACTTCAAAATGCTCTTTGAGAGGGATCTATGTAGTCCTTTATTTCCCTGTCACCACCCTGTCCTACTAGAAAGTATTCTCTTCAGAGTTAATCACAGCATGATATTTAAGGTGGCATCTCTTATGGGGCATTGTGATGACTTATGCCATTCATTTCAATGAGACCTTTTCAACCTTAATATCAGTTCCTGTGATATATGGAGTACAGCCTTAAAACTTAATTACCACGATGTTTCAAATGGTAGTGCTGATGGACAGCTTCAAGCATCTTGCTCTAACATCATTAGGGAGCCCCTAGTTTCACTGATACAAAAGACTGAAGGCCAGTCTACTGCATGTCTTTACCTTCATTATGATCTGTAGGTATAATCCCCCATTTCTCAGGCTCTGCCAGCCATAATGCATCTAAGGAGACTGCTTTTCTTACAGCCCATGTTATTTCACCTTGTGTGAAACCAGTAAAATGCAAAACTACCGAAAAGAAAGCTATGGAGATTGATGGATATCACAAAGGTGTTTTCAGTGTGAATTGTGGCATTTGGTATATTGCCACTGACATGCTCACATTGGAGCGAGTAGTACAGATGACTTCCCAGAGGCAGAGACTTGACATTTATTCATTCGTTCAGCAAATATGCACCATGTACCTACTATGAGCTAAAACCTGGGCTACCATGTTGATTTTAGGTTAAATCCATCTACTAGAACAATTGAGAGTCAGAAAAATAGAGGATTGGACTTGGAGCCAGGAAGACATAGGTTTAAGTTCTACTCTTCACACTAGCTATTTGAGCACGGGCAAATTACCCCTTTGAGTCTCTGAGAAGTTTCTAAGACTTCTTTTAGACAGGTTTCAATCTTCTTGTGGAGGAAACTCCCACACTGGGAGTCCCATAGCAAGGATATCTTAGGTCCTTGACATATAGGTGATGCAGTGATAGAGTGCCAGTCTGGAGTCAGGAATACCTGAGTTTAGATCCAGTCATAGACACTTACTAGCTTTGTGACCCTGGGCAAATCACTATCCCTGTTTGCCTCCATTTCCTATCTATAAAAAGAGGGAGATAATATTAGCACCTACTTTCTAGAGTTGTTATATGTGTTATATGAATGTGCTGTATGGTATATTATTATTATTATTATTAACATATGGTATATTGGTATTATTAATAATATATGGCTAAGCAGTAAGGCTTAAGTTTAAACAACTTATTAGACTAAGAAAGACTAAGTCTCAATACAGGTTTTACCTTTACCTACACCTATGAACCCAAATGCTGTTGGACTACTGACCCAAATTTCTTAGTTTTTGTCAAGCCATATGCCTCCTCTACTTCTTACTTGGAGACAGCTGATGGTTTGATCTTAAATGACTGATGGCTTTCATCTAGTCTATCACTGCTACTCATGGCCTTACTCATATCCTTCTGTCCCACCAGTTCTATTACTGGCTCTCACCATAGCACTTGGCTGGAATTGCCCCTAGGCCCTCACCAGAATAGAAGAAAAGAGGAACATTGTCAACATTTCTCTTCCATAGAACTGCTGAAGCCCCATATGTTAAATGTAATGCATATCTGAAAAAAAATGTTATTTTTTTCTGCTTTTCATTATTTACCATCAACCATAATGAAAACCCTGGAATTAGAACTTAGGTCTTCTCACCCCTCCTTTCTTCAAGGTTGCATTGGCTTTTTCTCAAATATGTTACCTCTGTGGACCTGACTGATATAAAAATCAGTTTATCTATAAGCCAAGAATATGTGACATGGGAATTGGATAACATCAAGACCATGATTACTCTTCTCAGGCACATTTCAGATCCTAAACATATTTGAAAGTCTGGTAAGAGCCATAACCAATAAACACCAGAAACACTATTTCCTAAGGTGAGAGAAAACACCCTGACATCCATCTTCCTTCCAGGTTTCAAAGTAATTGATTCCAGAATAAAGGGAAAGCACGTAATACCTGATTTACAAGAAATTGAAAATGATCAGTAAAACTTGCATCTCTCTGAGTATTAAATCAAGTGGAAGCCTGAAGTAATGATTAAGCCTAATAATCATTCTTTAATATTGGTTGGGAGGGAGAAACATATTGTAATGGATGAGAAAGGTATACATCATCTGAAGAAATTCTGGACCAACAACGGTCATTTTTCAAAAATGGAGATTAAACTCACCAAGCTAATGAGATCTCTCCAATGTCCTACAACTGTCAGTCCCAAATGTGGGACATGTACCCCACCCCCAAAAGTCAATATTTTCTTCTCAGATTGGCTTATAAATAACAGTTATCTTCTAGAGATTGAATATTAAGCTTGTTTATTCTTGGAGTTGTAAGTTTGTCATTCTACTGTGAAAATTATTCATGAAATCCTTATGAAAATTCATAAATTCATATTTCAGTGTTGATTGTGTGGATTACAGCATTTGTTTTCTAACTTACTTTCTTTCCCTCTACTTAGTCTCTCCTCTTACCAATTCATCCTATATTCTACATAGCATTTCCCAAACCATTGCGTTGGGTATGTAAACCTCCAAGACCATCAATAGCTCTTAATACCTGCAGAATAGGAGGCAACTAGGTGGTGCGGAGGATAGAGTGCTGAGCCTGGCATCAGGAAGACTAATCTTCATGTGTTCAAATTTGGCCTATGACACTCACTGTGTGTCTCTGGGAAGTCACTTTAACCTGGTTTGCCTCAGTTTCCTTATCTGTAAAAAATGAGATAAAGCAGGAAATGGCAAACCATTCCAATATCTTTGCCAACAAAATTCCAAATCAGATCACGAAGAGTCAGACAGGACTGAAACAACTGAATAACAACAATATAATAAAGTCCAGGGCTTGGAGGGCCTTCTATTTACACTTCTTGACAAATGTCTATACTGTCCTTTCATTAAAGTGACGTATCAATCCCCTTTATCCTCTTAAGTTCCATTTTGCTCCCTGTTATGTGAATAGCACAACATGGATACAGATTATTTCTCTCTCTTATCCTTCATTCAACTAGGCTGTCTATTTTCCCCAAACACATCTGCCCATCTCAAACTATTATCCTGATTGGAATGCTATCTTTTTTTAAGGCCTGACTTGAATCCTACCACCTCGCATCAAAATCTTTGCTTTGAATTCCTTCAGCACCTTACCTATTATCCTAATCAGTAGACACTTAGTCTCTCCTACTCCCTGTTGTTTTCTAAATATCTTTGTTCCCCCCTAGCCAACAAGACCATAGTTTTCTTTAGGGCAGAAAACTGCTTATGCTCCCAGTCTCTAGCCCTTAAATAGTTGCTACTAACAAGAAGCAATTTGGATTAATGGAGAGAGTGCCAAACATGTAATCAGGAATAGTTTGGTTCAGATCCAGCCTCAGACACCCCCCAAATGAATAGCCCTGAGTAAAGTCGCTACCCTTCTTTCAACCTGATTTTCCTCATCTACCAAAGGAGAATCATATTATCCATAGTCTTTACTTCACAAATTTTTCATGTAAAATGCTTTGCAAACCTTAAAGCATCCTATCACTATTGGCTATATAACAATGAAATGTTGTTAAGAGTAAACCTTATATTAATAAAAGAAGTTAGATGAGATGTCCAGGGTAGAGGAGCACAATGCACCCACTGCTCTGTTTACATCTTTCTCAGGTTGCCCAGGCTGAGTGGGTTCCCAAGGATTCATCCCATAGTATGGCACTCACTATGGAGTTGCTCACACAAGTCTCCATATTGCTTTCAAAGAAGTTCTAAGAAGTAATGGGATCATAGATTTTAGCTAAAAAAGTCATTAAAAGGCCATAAAATCCAACCCTACAAACTTACAGGTGAAGAAATTAAGACATAGGAAAATTATGTGACTTGCTCAAGTGAGAAATTGAGTTAAAGGAAAGTTATGTGACTTGCCCAAGGTCACAAAACTCCTACATATCTGGAGTAGGATTTTAATTCAGATATTGCTGGCTCCAAATCTAGTATCCTGTCTACTAAACCAACAGTTTTCAAAGTGTGGTCTGGGGAACTGGAAGGATCCCTGGGATGCTATCAGGGATTCATAACATTGAAACTATTTTCCTAATTATGCTAATACATTTTAAATTCTAATGTGATAAATATACATAGATTTAACCTATATATACCAAAGCTCAATGGGGAGTCCTTAATAATTTTAGGAGGGTAAAGGGGTCCTAAGAACAAAAAGTTTGGAACCGTTGTCCTATATCATGTTACTTCTCATGGCCCAAAGGGAAATAACCACCTCCTACCTTTCTTCCTAGTCCCATTTTGTTCCCTGGTGTGAATCTCAGACCAAGAAACCACTAGAGCTGGTTGAGTAGAGGAGTCACATGGGTGAGTCTGGGCTTAAGGAAAATTACTTTGGAAGCAGTATATAGAATCGACTGAAATGTGGAAAGAAAAGGCAGGGAGACCAATTCATTAACAGGGTGAAGTACATATGATTAACAATCTATGATTTCCCTTAGGCATTTTTGCACCTCTTTCAAAGATGAGTAAAGCTACAGAGAGAAAAAAGAACATCATATAAACACATTCCACCTCAACTCCCACCCCAGACGAGTTTCAGAAATTTCATGTTACTTATAGGACTTCAAAAGTAAATACTGATAGGTAAAACTCTTCCTTAAGCATTACAATTTCATTTGTTTAAATAGATTTTCCAAGTACATCAAGGTTTCGATTTGAAGGGAAGGTCGCTTGCTCTAAAACCTGAAGTTGGAAGGAATTTGTCTTCAGATACATTTGAAATTTACTGTACCTTTAAGATTTCTGTTTCTAACAACAAAAAGAAATCACTACTTTATTTTGTTCATACTGTCTCCATTTATGCCCTTATCACAATTCTAGTAGGTTCCTGTAATATGATTCCCCTCTTTTCCTTGTTTGGTTAAGAGTTCTCCCCCAAGACATAGTTATTAGGTATCCCTCCTCACAATATTTTCTCATTTCCTGCTTACTGTAGAATAATGATATAATTGTTGGCCTGAACATATTTTCTGCCAAACTGCTTTCCAGTTTTCCCAGTAGTTCTGGTTGAAAGAAAGAAACAAAGAAGGAAGAAAGGAAAAAAAAGATTCTAGAATCATAATGGCATAGACTTAGATCCAGAAAGGACATTAGAGATCTAATAGAATCTCATCATTTTAACAGATGAAGAAAATGAAGTCTGGGGCAGCTAGGTGGTCAAGTAGATGGAACACTAGGCCTGGAGTCAGGAAGACCTGAGTTCAAATTTGGCCTCATATACTGACTAGCTTTGTGACACTGGGCAAGTCAGTTAACCCACTTTGCCTCAGTTTCCTCATCTGTAAAATGAGCTGGAGAAGGAAACAGCAAGCCATTTCAGTATCTTTGCCAAGAAAACCCAAAATGGGGTCACCAAGAGTCAGACATGACTGAGATGACTGAACAACAACAAACCAAGGTCTGGAGAGGTTAAGTGATTTGCTTAAAGTTGCCCAGGTAGTAAGTGACAGAACCATTTTGGGGGGGTAATTTATGTTCTTGGGTTTTGCAAAGACTGAGCTACTACAATTTTCAATTACTTCTATTTCTGGCTTATCTAACATGATCCAGTTATCTACTTTTCTGTTTCTTTTTTAAGAAGAACCAAATGGGTTAATGACTACTGCTTTATAATGTAGTTTGACAACTGATAATGCTCTAACCTCTTCATTTACACTTTTTCCCAGCATTTTTTTAAATGTAGACTTTTTATTCTGTCAAATAAGTTTTAGTATAATTGTTCTAATTATAAAGTATCCCTCAGTTAATTTTATTGGTGTAAAAATAAATCTGTTAAATGGCATCATCATTTTGCTATGGAAATACTCTAAGTATTTATATCTCCTTTATATTTCTTTCAAATGTTTTGTGGATATATTTTAATAAATTTTTCTCAAGTTTTGGTAGGTTAATTCCAAGTTATTTTTTTCATTTTATAATCATTTTACATGGAATTTCACAACATTTCTTTCAATTTTTTGCATTTTTATATTAATGATTTCTATGAATTTATTACTTTACTGAAACTTTCAAAAACTAATCTATTTCAATTAATCTCTTTTCTAATTCTCTGGAATTTACTAACTACATTATCACTTCCCTTAGAAATAGAGATAATTTTGTCTCCTATTTAGTGATTTTGTATGCCTTTGATTTTATCTTATTGCTATAACTTTGACTTCTTATTTTTTTTTCAAGTAAAATTGAAAAAAAAAATGAGTAATTTACTTACCTTAATACTAGAAAAGGTTCTACTTTCTTCCCTGCAGATAATGGCAAGAATTAGTTAAGATATAAACTCTTGATCATATTAAAGAAGAGTCCTTTCACTTTTGATGATTTTTAATGAGTACTATATTTTTCATAAACTTTGTGCTATTAAAGTCATAATATTTTGCTTTTTGTTATTTATATCAGTTACACTAACTGTTTTCCTAATATTATACCACCTTTAGAAACTTACAATGAATCCTTTTTATTTGTAGTGGACTATTTTATTTATATCACTATTCTCCTGATAAGATCATGTTTAAAATTTTAGCATCAATATTAGTTAATGAGATTTGTCTAATCAATAGTTAATGAGTTAATTAATTAATAGATAATAAGGTTCTCTTTCTCTGCTATGTCACCTCCAGGTTTGGGTATCAAGATCATATCTATCTCATAAAAGGAATTTCATAGAATGCCTTCAGCCTCCATTTTTTAGTTTTTTAAGTGCTTGAGAGGATTTGTAAATCCATCTGGCCTAGTAATTTTTTTTTTCCTTAGCAGTTTGCATATGGCTAGCTCAATTTCTTTTTCTGAGACTGGATTATTTAAAATCCCTATTTCTTGTTGCTTTTTTTTTATTATTTTGAGTATTTTAACATTTTTAAATAGCTTTATACTTTCTTTGAAGGACCAGGTTTGCCTTCATGAAATTGTGATTGTAGAGTCTGATAATTCATTATTTCCTCTGAAAAGTCATCCTGCTCATTTTTTGGTAATTTATTCTTTTACTTATTTTTAAAAATTTAATTTCATTTTAAAATTCACCAATGCACTTCATTTTTATAATTTCAGATATTTACTGGTTATTCCTACTTTGTTGGGAGGTCTCATAACAAAATAAAACAATTCAGAAAAACTAATAATATAATGATGTCAACTAGAAGCCCACGAAACATTTCATACTTGCGACACTCTCCCGCTCTGTTAAAAAATGAACAAAACTCTATTTCCTCTCTCTCTCTTGCCCACACCTTACTGAAAAAGAAAAGAAAGAAAGAGAAAATTCTTTTAACAAATATGCATAGTCAAGCAAAATAAATTTGCTCTGTATTAAAAAATGTGTTTCATTCTATACCCCAAATTCATCACCTCTCACAAATGGATAACGCATTTCATTATCCTGCCTCTCAAAGCATGAATGTTCACTGTATTCAAAATAGTTCTTACAGTTTTCAAATCTACTCTTTCCTTTCCAGCTGTTATTATTGTATAAATTGTTCTACTATTTTTGCTTATTTAATTTTTTGAAAGTTTATGTCATCAAAATAATTCATTTTTATAATATTGGTGTTAAAGTAGAAATTGTTCTATTGGTTCTGTTTACTTCACTCTGCATCAGTTACTATGAGTCTTTTTGTGTCTCTTTAAAATTATCTATGTCTCTGTTTTGAGCAGCACAGTAGTAAGGCATCACTTTCCTATAGCACAACTTATTCATCCATTTCCAAATTTATCAGTATCAATTTAGTTTCCATTTTTTTTTGCCTCCATAAAAAGAGCTACTATAAACAGTTTTGTGCATAAAAGACCTGTTCTTCTTTCTCTGATATCTTTTGGACATAGGCTTTGCACTGGTTTAGCTGGGTCAAATGGTACACATTGTTCAGCTACTTTTTAAAAAAAATTCCAAATTGTCTACCTGAATGGCTATACCCTTTCACAGCTACCAAAATCAATGTATTCATTTTCATACAACCTTTCCAATATTTGTTATTTGCTTTTTTTGGTCACCTTTGTAACTCCATGGATATGAATTGAAATTTCAGAATAGCTTTATTTTGTATTTTGCTAATTAATAGTAATTTGGAGCACTTTTGTTATGCCTATATATAGCTTGGGTTTCTTCCCTTGAGAACTTTCTGTTCAGTAATGGCCAGGGAGCCAAGATGGCAGCTGAAAAGCAGGGACTAGTGTGAGCTCCCCGCCGAGTCCCTCCAAAAACCTATAAAAAAATGGCTCTGAACCAATTCTAGAGCTACAGAACCCACAAAGTAGCAGAGGGAAGCAGGGCTCCAGCCCAGGACAGCCTGGATGGTCTCTGGGTGAGATTTATCCCACACAGAGCTGGGAGCAGAGCAGAGTGGAGCAGAGCAGAGCCCAGCGTGGGTGGCGAGGACCAACCAGACCAACCAGGGTGCCCTAGCACCCTGAATCAGTGAGCTGCGGCAGTTACCAGACTTCTCAACCCACAAACACCAAAGACAACAGAGAAGGTTAGTGGTTCTTGGGGAAGGAGGAGTGCTGGTGTGGCAGAGCTGGCACATCCCCCCAAGTGTGGAACATAGAACTCTTTAGTTTACAAGCAGTCATACCCCACTGAAAAACTCAAGGGTCAGGTTAGTTGGTTGGGAATATGGCCAGGCAGCAAAAACACACCCAGATTCAGTCTCAGACTTTGGAATCTTACTTTGGTGACAAAGAAGACTAAAACACACAGCTAGAAGAAGTCAACAAAGTCAAAGAGCCTACAACAAAAGCCTCCAAAAAAAACATGAACTGGTCTCAGGCCATGGAAGAGCTCAAAAAGGATTTGGAAAAGCAAGTTAGAGAAGTACAGGAAAAATCGGGAAGAGAAATGAGAAGGATGCGAGAAAACCATGAAAAACAAGTCAATGACTTGCTAAAGGAGACCCCCAAAAATGCTGAAAAATACACTGAAGAAAACAACACCTTAAAAAATAGACTAACTCAAATGGCAAAAGAGCTCCAAAAAGCCAATGAGGAGAAGAATGCCTTGAAAGGCAGAATTACCCAAATGGAAAAGGAAGTCCAAAAGAACACTGAAGAAAATACTACTTTAAAAATTAGATCAGAGCAAGTGGAAGCTAGTGACTTTATGAGAAATCAAGATACTATAAAACAGAACTAAAGGAATGAAAAAAATGGAAGACAATGTAAAATATCTCATTGGAAAAACCACTGACCTGGGAAAAAAATCCAGGAGAGATAATTGAAAAATTATTGGATTACCTGAAAGCCACGATCAAAAAAAGAGCCTAGATATCATCTTTCAAGAAATTATCAAGGAGAACTGCCCTGATATTCTAGAGCCACGGGGCAAAATAGAAATTGAAAGAATCCACCGATCACCTCCTCAAATAGATCCCAAAAAGAAATCTCCTAGGTATACTGTCACCAAATTTCAGAGCTCCCAGATCAAGGAGAAAATACTGCAACCAGCCAAAAAGAAACAATTTGAGTATTGTGGAAACATAATCAGAATAACCCAAGATCTAACAGCTTCTACATTAAGAGATTGAAGGGCTTGGAATACGATATTCTGGAGGTCAATGGAGCTAGGATTAAAATCAAGAATCACCTAACCAGCAAAACTGAGTATCATGCTCCAAGGCAAAATATGGACTTTCAAAAAAATAGAGGACTTTCAAGCTTTCACAGTGAAAAGACCAGAGCGGAATAGAAAATTTGACTTTCAAACACAAGAATCAAGACAAACATGAAAAGATAATCAAGAAAAAGAACAAGAAAAAGAAATTGCAAGGGACTTACTAAAGTTGAACTGTTTTATTGACATTCCTACATGGAAAGATGATGTGTATGATTCATGAGACCTCAGTATTAGGGTACCTGAAGGGAAATTATATATATATGTATGTATGTATGTATGTATGTATGTATGTTTACGTATATATATGTATATATGAGTGTGTATGTATGTATATATGTATGTGTGCATATATATGTATGTATGTATGTATATATATATGTATATATATATATATATATATATATATAGGGAGAGAGAGAGAGAGCAGGCACAGGATGAGTTGAAGATGAAGGGAAGATATCTAAAAGAAATAAAATAAAATTAAGGGATGAGAGAGGACTATATTGTGAGAGGGAGATAGGAAGAGATAGAATGGGGTAAAGTATCTCGCATAAAAGTGGCAAGAAAAAGCAGTTGTGTAGGAAGGGAAGAGAAGTTAGGTGAGAGGGAATGAGTGAATCTTGCTCTCATCAGATTTGACCTGAGGAGGGAATACCATACATACTCAATTGGGTAACTTACCCCACAGGAAAAAAGGAGGAAGAAGAAGATTAAAAAAGGGGGGGATGATAGAAGGGAGGGCAGATGGGGGTGAAGGTAATCAAAAACAAACACTTTTGAAAGGGGACAGAGTCAAGGGAGAAAATTCAATAAAGGGGGCAGGTTAGGAAGGAGCAAAAAATAGTGAGTCTTTCACAACATGAGTATTGTGGAAGGGTTATACATAATGATACACATGTGGCCTATGTTGAATTGCTTGACTTCTTAGGGAGGGTGGGTGGGAAGGGAAGAGGGGAGAGAATTTGGAACTCAAAGTTTTAAAAACAGATGTTCAAAAACAAAAAAAAAACAGGATTTTTTTGCATGCAACTAGAAAATAAGATACACAGGCAATGGGGGGTAGAAATTTATCTTGCCCTACAAGAAAGGAAGGGAAAAGGGGATGGGAGGGGAGTGGGGTGACAGAAGGGAGGGCTGACTGGGGAACAGGGCAACCAGAATATATGCCATCTTGGAGTGGGGGGGAGGGTACAAATAGGGAGAAAATTTGTAATTTAAACTCTTGTGAAAATCAATGCTGAAAACTAAATATATTAAATTAAAAAAAATCTCAAATGTAAAAAAAAAAGAACTTTCTGTTCATGTCTTTAGACCATTTATCCAAGGAGGAATGACACTATTTCTTAAACTCAATGTAAAGAGATTTCATTATTTTTTTCCAATTAAAAGCATTCATCTTCCCTCACTCTCACTTAAACAAGAAAAAGGAAAAGCAAGAAAATTTTCATAACTAATATCCACAGTCAATCCCAAAATATAAGTCTTAGTCTTCTTTTTAAGTCCATTACTACTGTGTTAGGAGATAGTGGCATGTTTCATCTCTAGTCCTCTGGAATCATGATTTGTCTTTGCATTGATCAGAGTTTTTTAATAATGTTTTTACCACTGTATAAATTATTCTCTTGAATATGCTTACTTTACTGAATTCATTCATACAAACAGTCCCAGTTTCTTCCGAACCTCTCCATTTCTTGTTTGGATTATTGGTAGAGATATGCATTCTCTTTGTAAAAAATATTATCATTCATTTTAAAATTTTGAGTTTCAAATTCTCTTCCTTCCTACTGCCCCTCCTCCATCCATTGAGGAAATAAACAATATGATGTCCATTGCATATGTGAAGTCATGCAAAACATATTTCTACATTAGCCATGCTACAAAAAGCAACAAAGTTTAAAAATATGTGTTAATCTATACTAAACTTTGCCAGTTCTCCCTCTGGAGGTAAATAGCATTTTTCACATGAGTTCTTTGGGATCTTTATGAATCATTGTCTTGATCAGAGTAGTTACGGCTTTTACAATTGTCCTTACAGTATTGCTATGTATAATGTTCTCATAGTTCTGCTCACTTTGCTTTGCATCAATTTATATAAATCTTTCTAGGTTTTTCTGAAACTGTTCCCTTCCTCATTTCTTATAGTGCAGTAGTTTTCTACCATGATCATATACTACAACTTGTTCAACCATCCCCCAATTGATGCATTATACTTTGATTTCCAAATCTTTCCCACCACAAAAAGAGCTACTATAAATATTTTTGTGCATATAGGTCCTTTCCCTTTTTCTTTAATATCTTTGGGATACAGATCTAATAGTGGATCAAAGGCAATGTATAGTTTTATAGCCCTGGACCACAGTTCCGAATTGTTCTCCAGAATTGTTGGACCAGTCCATAACTCCACCAACAATGCATTAACATACCTATTCCATTGAACTAATATAATACTGTTCTGCCATTCACCAATAGGTGGGCATCTTCCTTAGTTTCCAATATTTAACTTCTATAAAAAGAGCATCTAAAAACATTTTTTACACGTGGATCTTTTTCTTCTTAGATCTGGTAGGAGTGTCACTGGGTCAAAATGTATATACAGCAAAGAAACTTCTGAGGAATAGTCCTAAATTATTTTCCAGAAGACCTGAAAAAAACTCACAGTTTTAATAATAATGCATTAATGTTCCTGTTTTAGATATATAAGAAAACATCTCTCTCTATTTCTCTATCCCTCTGTCTCTCTGTCTCTCTCTCTCTCTCTCTCTCTCTCTCACAAACACATACACACACACACACACACACACACACACACACACACTTCATTGCAAAGGTGAGAGGTCCAGAGGTATGGAATGTTGCATATAATTTCCAAATTTTGGGATGCATAAATAACTTTTGCTGATTTTTTTTTCTGTTCTTTCTCTTTTTTTCTTCAAAAACATTCTTTTATATGAGATGATTCTCTGGGGAGGAAACAATAGGGTATATGGGCAAAAATGTAGGCAATATAGAAATAAAAGATATCAAATTAA